>NC_141336.1:3852500-4525000 GCF_037954235.1 Aulostomus chinensis | reverse complement strand
TAACCTGGTCCCTCTTGATGTCTTTGGACTGTGGAGGAAGCTGGAGTACCAGAGAGAACCCAGCAGGAACAGGGAGAACATGGAGACTCACATAGAAAGACCCCGTGCTCCAGCCAGGGCTCCACCTACAACCTTCTTATGAGGTGACAGTGCTGACCACTGCACCTCCGTGCCGCTCCAATATAAATCCATTACAAAAATGTTTATTATAATAAACGTGTCAATAAAAGAATGAAAGGACATAAGGAAAGTTTAAAGCGTTCAAAAGTGAACGTCAGTAATCTGATCAAATGCATATGAAGTTTATTTGGAATGATGACGGTCAGACGGACGTCTCCTCACCTCCTGGTGGGCGTTGACAGATTTTCATGCAGACCAGATCAATTTGTTTCAGCGATCAAAACGTCACCTGATACCTCAGCGTGTGGGGAAGGAAACCACTGGCAAAGGAAAGGTTTTCAATTTGCTGATGAAACTTTGTTTGTAAATTGAAAAAATATCAACCAGCTTTCATGAGAAAACAGGCTCGGTTATCTTGAGATCCCAGCAACCACATGTAAAAAAAACCCAAACAAAACAAAACATGCTGTGATACGTAGGAAATAAACCAGGTAGAGTGGCTGTCTAGCACCCGAAGGGTCGCTGGTTCGAGCCTCACTTCCCCAAGTGACCATGTCCAAGTGTCCTTGCTTCTCGTGACAGTCTTCCAACTCTTCCTTTTTGCACTGTAATTACGGATTTAATCTCTCATGCTGCACACAGCAGTGGCAGTATCAGGGACTGTTGTGGACAACGTAGAAAATTTGACACTGTGCTTGAAGGGTTCCTGCCCCCCCCCCCCCCCCCCCGCACGGCCCTTTATGGATAAACAGTTTAGAAAATGGAGGGATGGAATAGATAAACATCAGTGGTGAGACAAATAGTTTGGGCTTGACCTGCTCAAGTGAAAAGAGCCCCGAGCCGGTGCCTGTCAGTAATTACTGCTACATGCAGTAAATCGAAATGGAAAGTTGAACATGTGTCCTTTCAGTGTGTTAATACCTTAACGAGGGCTTCTTGATTGAAGAAGACTGAGGTTAGTTTCAGATCATAAAAAGTGACCAAGTGTGCCCCTCAAAATCATCATCACACCACAACAGACTCCTTCATGTGTTCAACATTTATTATTTTCAGACTCACATTTCTGTGACAGGTCACCATAAAACCGAAACTGGAAGATGAGAGACCCTGATTGAAACCATCCTGAGATACTAAAAGCTACATGAAACACAGCACAACTCTTTCATACATAACATTGTCCACAAGCAGAGAAGCAGAATGATTGTTCATAGACTTAGAAAAGAGACTCACAGTTCACACTCACTCATACATCTGAAACTTAAGACACGATAAAAAAAATAAAAAAACCCAAAAGAGCAGCAGAAGTCGTGGGATGCTGGCAGCTCACGCCTGCAAATTCCTCTGCTCGGCTCAAACACACACAGAAGAATCCAATTCCTATGCGGAACAATAATGAGAAGCAAAAAACACCATCATCCCCTCATGCAATCCTTTACCGCCCCTCAAATTATGAGCAGCAGCAGCAATGGTTTTTATTAACATACACACGCACGCACGCACGTACGCGCACACACACACACACACACACACACACATCCGTTCCTCTCGTGTGTAATACGTCACATTTAAATGATAACACATTTAGCATTTCGAGATTCTTCGGAGTCATAAATGAGACAGGAAGACATGTTTGCTTGTGGAGACACACAGAAAGGTGTTCCATCAGCTGCAGGACAAATCATTTCAGGTCATTACATATGAACAACTAAGAGATTTATTCGCAAAAAAGGGGACAAAATCTATTAAAACAGATTTTGTTTTTAATCAATGTTTCTAAAAGTTAATGAGAACCTGGTTGAGGGAGTATCTGTGTGTGTTTTCACTGTGGAGAAGGAAATTGTTCCTCATGGCAACAGCATGGCTCGCTCATTAATTGAAAAAAAAAAAATCTTGCTGGGTAGGCGGCATGTCCCCCATTTTCTTTGGCCAGTCACCATATTTCACAACTGTGCAGTCATCGCCCCATCCTCTCCCTCCCCCATCTGGAGAGGACTGCAAACTATCACATGCCTCCTCTCTGCAGTTGGTGAGTTCTACTCCAGACTGCCCAAAG
The DNA here is from genome assembly GCF_037954235.1 of Aulostomus chinensis. Lineage (NCBI taxonomy): Eukaryota > Metazoa > Chordata > Actinopteri > Syngnathiformes > Aulostomidae > Aulostomus > Aulostomus chinensis. Next base: position 4,522,827 of record NC_141336.1, on the reverse strand, counting down.
GAGGCGCTAGTGCAGCAATCGGGGAACAGACCCTCCTACCTGCAGCAGTCCTGTCCGTCACTCTAAACAGATGTATTATATAAACACAGGACCAGCAGCCAGGTTTGGGACAGGGAAGCTTTCATTTTAGGAGTGGTGACCAATCACATTTGGGCCTCGTGTGTGTCCATGTAAACAGTCCGCTTGGAGCGCACAAGAGACATTTGCCAAAAGTAAAGTAGGTAAAATGGCTGTAGTCTATTGGTTCTGTAAAGCAGTTTCAGTGGTTTTGAAACTGTTTCAGAGTGTAAACAGCTTACTTTTGACACAATCTGCTCATATTTGTCGTCTTCCAGCTCCATGCAAATGTCTCAAGTTGCGACACGGACTGTAAACTATGAGCTGCGGATGAACCATGCAGTCTTGGACCAGACATCTGCTGTCTACCACAGAAACTCAGAAACACTGGCCCTCACTCCCAGATTGTGTCGGTTGGAGACGCTCAACCAAACAACACTTTACCGAGAACACAATGGACCATTACTTGCCTGGTGGACAACTGATGTGTTCTCAGTTTCTGGACAACGATTGCGCTCAGCAGCCAACAAGGTCTCAGTCCCTAACCCCAATCTAACTTGTACCATCTAGGTAACTCCTATATCATTTCTGGAACTATTTCACCCTCCAAAACTGCAGAAATCAGTCTTAAAAACGTTTTCTGCATGTTTTGTTATGCGTCAGTGCTTTTAGGAACATACAAAATGTGGTTTGGTTTGAGTTTAACGTAAAACTTCAACAACTGTCATGGTTACCGTGTTTATAAAAGACAGCCTCGGCTTCCACGTGCCAAACTCACAGTTGGACACTGGTGGCCTTTATGGTACAGTGTGGCGCGGAGGTAGAGTGGCTGTCTTGGAACCGTGTTGAAATGTCCAGAGGAAAGATGCTGAACTCCAAGTTTCACCTGATGAGTAGGTTGGTGGCTTGCATGGCTCCACCCTCCCCCATCAGTACTATAATTCTGTTCAGTACTGCATAAAAAATACCACAACAACGCCTACTTGCTGTCATCGTCATTCCTCTGGCATTATCTAACTGCCCTACGTGTCAAACTGTTGGGGGTGTTTAAAGTGTCATTGTTTGATATAATGTGCCATGAAGCTTCCATATTCCACAGGAGGGGACCAACATCTGGCTGCTGGAACACACAGGTGTCAGGTGCTTATCGGCTTTTTTTGGAAACTTTCTTGTAGTGCTGTTTGAATTTGTTCACCAGAAGAAAAAAACCTGGAAGAACCTGGCCTTCTGTTTTAAACTCATTGCCACATGTGGCAGGTTTGCTCTGAAAAGGTTTAATAACGGTGTTTATCAAGTATCAAACCGCCATCAAGTATCAAACCGCCATCGAGCAGTTCAACCTTACATCCTCTCCATCTAGTGTCACTAGTTGTCAGGCAGCAAGGAGCTGAGGCAGGAGAACGGCAGAGAGGACAGGCAGCCCGGGTTTACGTTGACCACCATGTCACCAAACAAAACCCGGTTTGTGTTGCCACCGGCGCCTCCCAGCGTCTTCTTCAGCTTGGAGAATCGCTGCAGTATCAGCTGGTATTCGTGACCTCTCATCAAGCCTCTGAAATTCAGAACAGCAACGAGATGCTTCTTGCTGCAGGAGAAGACAGAAAGAACATATATACTCAAAGATGAAGGTACAAGACAAGAAAAGGTGAACCTTTCAAGAATTTTTCTTCAAAAGTAAAACATGGGTCCTCCAGAGGGTAGGAGGGCACCCTCTGACCTAGCGAAGGGGCATCCGCTATCATGTTTCAGTGATGAGCATTTGCACCTCACGCTTGCACCTCTATTTGACCCCAGTGTGTTCTCAGGTTAATGTACGACCCCTTTTTTGTTACCACGATAACTCTGGAACATCTTGGGAGAATTTTTTTCTCACACTTGGGACAGTAGAGGTTACTGTCACCCAACATGGGCGCAACCTGTCTGACTCTCTGCTAAAGCTGATGGTGATTGTAGGAGGAGCGAGTGTCGCCTCACCAGGAGTGCTGGTCTCCACACACGAGAGCCCGACAAACATCCCAACTCACCAAGATGGTTCTTGAGGGAACAAATGGCTCAATTTGACACATTTATGCTGTCTATTTGAAAGATGGGGTGTGGTGAAAGTAAAGGTCCCTTTCTTTATTTTTTTTAAGCTTAAAAAAATGACATTGTGTTGTTGTTATGTGCCTGTCACTTTGACCTCTGACCATACGATCAGTCAAGGTCCTTGAATCCAAGGGAATATTTGTGGGAAGTTTGAGGACATTTAGTCAAGGGGCCTCTGCAGCAACAGCTGCATGAGAATAAACTAAATATTTTTTCGATCGGGAATTTTATTTGCACCTTGATATGAAAAGAGAGAGTTTTGAAATTGAATTTTCCATTTTATCCAAGTCCACCCGGAACACATGTTCTCTATCAGAGCGTCATCCGGGAGCACTTGACAGGCTTCAACAGTGGAAAAACTATCAAGCCTTCCACTACAAACATCCCAGTTCTTCACCACAACACTAAACTCTTTGGGAACACACACCTCAAATCAAGAGCTCAAGAAATGATCTTGGAAGTAAAGTCCAGGTGAGTTGGGATGTTTCTCAGGGTTTCATATCTGGAGACCAGCACTTATACTCCTGGTGACGTGACACTCTCTCCTCCTACACTCTCCTCCTACACCTGTGTGCGAATGGGTTTTGGGTTTCATGCTGTGTGGCATAAAGATGCTTTCCTGTAAACAGAAAGCTGTTCAGCATCTCCACTGGCAACTGTGGTTCCAAATGAGTCATTAATATGCTTAAAACTGCTGAACTGCTCACGTAACTACTTCTTCACTTCCTCGAACACGGAGCGTTGTTTTCAGTGGTGTTTTTCCTTCAGCGGGATTACACCACAACTAGGAGGCAGATTTTTATGCTGGACTCCTCAGATTTTAGAACTTTAGTGTTCAGCATAGGCCAAGGAAGAAACCATTCAATTTTGTGGCCTATTAGTCACAGTGGCACCTTGTGGTAACAGGAAAGTTAGTTTTTCAAAGCTCTGATGTAGTTCTTTTAGTTGGTCCACCAGCTGCATCACAGATTTTGTCAGAAACCCCTTCAGGTGATGGGTTACTGTGAAGCCTGGTCAGCAACTTCCATCGTGGGAAATTCCCCAGAATCCACAAATGCGCTTCGATCACAGGAACCAGGGTCTAAATGTTGTCCCTGGGGCACTGATTTACTGCCCTGAAAAGTCTGTGCTCAAGGTGTAGAACTTTCTAATCCTCAGGAACTTTGAGGGTGATGCAAAAATCCTGGAGAATTCTAATCGGCTTCGTACTCAGGGCTTTTTGCTTTACATGCAATTTGCATACAGTTTGCATATTCCTCCCCAGACATCAGGTTGCAGTAGAAATGCAGACAACAATCTTTTAGTTCCTTGAAGAGTGGAAATGTGCCTAATGTACCAGGGCTGAGGTGAACAATTTTGGTATTTCACCACTGAACAGGAATCTGTTATAAATGGAGTCCAGAGTCTCAGCTCAAGTAAACCTAAAAACTGAGTTTAAGCCATTTGTGTTGCACCGGGCTGAAGATGACCCCCGTCCACACATCCCTTACTTAGATCACCATACGGCAGTGGACCAACAGCAGGTGGAAGACATGCATTGTATTAAACATCTCGTCCTGTCCTCATCCTGCTGTAGCATCACTCGTAACATCTGGACTTGTCAAACCAGACTTCAAGGGTTGTCTGGGAGGTGGTGACCTCTGGGAAGTGGTGACCTAATGAGCGTGCTCTAAGTGTTGCCGGCGCCAACTAGTGGCTGCAGAAAGTGATCTTAGCACCACAGTGCACACGTTAGCCAAAGCAAGCTACCTTGAAGAGATTCAAGTTCATCGCCATGACATCAGTTTGATTGTTTTGCGTGCTTGTGTGATGGACCCATCTCCTCACATGTCTGCGGTTTATAAACTTGGCTGCACTGAACACATGACTGGTAGATGAAGACAGCACTGATTCACACGCGTACTGACAGCATGTACATGTGGGTCAAACCCTGTTGGAGGGCCCATCCCTTTGATATCAGAGGTAAATCTTGAACATGACCTTTGAATCACCCTGTGATGGTTGACTCTTCTGTAAACACTGGTGGCAGCCAAATGATCTCCACTTGTTTAAATAAGGTGCGGAACACGGATCCTGCTTCACCTGGTTGAACTTTTCTATGTTGATATTTCTTCTTCACTTCCTTATCTTCTTTTCTTTGTTCCATTTGGTGTGTTCAAAATGGGGGATTTTTTTTAACCTTGGTCTTCTGATCTACATTTTATTGACATTAAGGAAAGTACCATCATTGACCACTTCTCCATTTCAGGAGGAGGAAGTGGAATTTGAAACTTAGCTTGCTGATTTCATTTTTAAAAATTTTGACCTTCATGGCACAACAAAACCACTGTCCTTCAACACTGATTCTCTCTGGCCTCCATGAATGTTTAGTTTTGACATATCAGCCTCATTTTTTCGATGCTGGATGGCAGGAAACCCCCCTCTTCTGCCCCTACAACCTTGGCTGGCCCTGAGCTGAGCTAGAACATAACAAGGTCTCTATTCCATCTTTGTACACACAGTCAGTAGGGTTGCAAGCACAGATGCAACTGAGCTATAGTCATACCTGAATTAGTTCGTTCAGTTGAGCGACTGTCGTTGTTGCAGTACATGCAAATTAATATAAAGATGGAAGGTCCAACTCTAGAACAGTGAATGGCAATATGCACCCTTACAGCTGGTTACACTCCACCTGATGTGAAGGGCAGAGAAGTTTACCGCAGTGGCGATGAGCTCAATGAGCGACGTGTTTGTTGGGGGCTTGAACGTGAGAGAGGTTCGTTCATGTCCACAAGAGCTGCGCTACAGCTTGAAACGGCAGTGTGAGAAATGCTCACCTGAAGTCTGGGTAGTGCTCCACTAACACCTGCAGGTGGTTTTTAATGTCCGTCTCGTTTTTCTCTCCTATAATGTTGCTCAGGTGCTCTCCAACAGAGTGGAGCCATTCATGAGTTGACCCCTAGAAAATAGAAGAGACACCAAAACAGAAGGGAACATTATTTCACGTACTTCAGCTGAACTTTGACCTGACCAGGGCGACAGAATGGGCGTTGATTACTGACCCTGTCGTGTGCTGATAGCTAGCTTGGGGAAGCCTGGACTGACTTGACCAGATGATCGTCACCATCATCATGACACAGCTTGTGTGTGACTTTGGTCTTGTTGTGCTCATTTAAAGATTCCCTGCTTCAAATTTGTGATACAGACTCATAGTCCAAAGTATTCATACACCAGCTAAGTGTTGGCTACTGACAGTTCCTCATCAGCAGCCTAATATGCTAGCGCGCCATTCATAGCCTGGTAGTTGGATCAGATGGATGTTGTTTCACTCATGAAGGAATTGCTTCAGGATTTCTTTGAGATGGATCAGAGCTGACTAGTGAACCACAGTACAATTCCTGCATTTTGAAATGCCCAAAATGACATTTATACTGGAGGAAAACAAACCAGTATATCTTGGCCTCTTTTTTTCTCCTGCATAATTGGTGGTGTTCCTTTCATGAAAATGTACTACTTTACTTCATGTAGACGGAGAGGTAAGGTACCATGTGCTCAAACAGCTTCCTGAGTGTTTCCCACTGCAGATGCATCTTTCTCGCCGCCTTCTCATGTTTACGGTTCTTGCATGAGTAGTATTTTTTCATCAGCTGCCCGACATATTCCTTCACCACATGGTAGTGCAGCTGGCTCACCATCTCCTGTTGCCAAGAAACACACAGACAAAACAGGGTGTGATGGGGGTGTTTTCTCATCTGTCACATGACCAGCAGACATCACATTATCTGAGCAACACTTCCACCTATTCATCGGCCCATCACACTTAAGTGATTTCTGCCCCCACTGCATCCGAAAAAACCAAACAAACAATGGTGCCCTGACTAATTCACTGAAACTTCCAAGAGAGTCTCTTAAGGATTTCCTCTCCTGACTTCCACAGTGTTTACTTACCGCTCTGAACCTCCAAACTGTAATTCATGTATCTAGCAGCCATTTTTGACCCCAAAATAACCATGACTGTCGAAAGACAAACATCCTGTTGAGGACGACTTCTTGTCGCTCCAGTTTAATCAGGAAAGGACGAATGCCAATAAACTTCAGCTTTATCAGATCACTGCTGAAGAGCTTTGAATGTAACAGATGCTCATTAAGGGGCAGTGGACTTCCCAACAGGTGAACTTATTTGTAGCTGGAAACCCCCAACAGCCTTTTTCTTCCTCACCTTGACATGTGGAGGCCTCATTAGATGGCAGTTCTGAGAGAGCAGCTCCGTCCGACTGCGGAGCTGTTGGAAGTCATCATCAGTGGTGAGCCACTTCCTCCTCATCATTCTTTGTAGGTACGGCTGCAACACAGCACAAAGGGAAGAGGCTTTTCAGCCCCAGAAAGGGTCCTCATGCTCACCTCTTGAGCTGCCCGGACAACTTAGTTCAGTTCACGTTGCACCCTCTATTAGTCAAAAGATACACTGTCCTCCTGAAGACCAATATTGTACTTTTGAGTTCAACTGACAAGGTAAAAGTTCTTCGAATCTTGTACCGACCTACACTGGGACTCAAGGATGGACTGTAAACTCGTTGACAAGCTCACTGTGAGGGGGACACGTCATGAAGCCACACAAAAAGAATCTTTTTTTGATTTACATTTCATTTAAATTCTGGAAATCGTTTTGTTCTCCACAGTTTTGAAAAGAATGAAATCCTGCCATTTCAGGTTTATTTGCTCATAATTTTTGGGGTGCATTTTCTCAATATGATATTTAATAGTAAATGAATGGTACAGTTAATACAAGTACAGCTAATACAAGTACAGCTAGAATGGTTAGCTGACCAATCAATTGGCATAAAAAGTGAGAAAATTCACCCAAACCCAAACCAAGTGTATGGATATCACCACTTTCTCACAGCACATTTCAGTCAGCTCAGCTCCGTTGAGATCTTTTACTGGGAAAGTTTTTCATCTGCTTTGACAGAAAGAGGAAGGCAAAATTCACTTTTAAACAGAGGCGGCACGGTGGTGCAGTGGTCAGCACTGTGGCCTCACAGCAAGAAGTTTGTGGGTGGAGCCCCAGCTGGAGCACGGGGTCTTTCTGGGTGAGTCTGCATGTTCTCCCTGTTCCTGCTGGGTTCTCTCTGGTACTCCAGCTTCCTCCACAGTCCAAAGACATCAAGAGGGGACCAGGTTAATCCAGACTCTAAATTGACTGTAGGCGTGGCTGGGAGAGCCAGTGGTTGTTTGTCTCTATGTGTTGGCCCTGACATGGACTGGTGACCCGTCCAGGGTGAACCCCGCCTCTCACCTGAAGGCTGCTGGGATAGGCTCCACCCCCCCCCCCTTACCCTTAACAGGATAAGAGGTAGAAAATGGATGGATGGATTGATGGAGACCAAACAGGTACCCAGCAAGAGGGAACTAACAGTTGAATGAACATGCATTCTGAGTGTGTGAATATTAACCAAAATGGGTTCCGTACCTCGACGTCCTCCTTGAACTGGTCCTCCAGGGCCTGCATGAGCGTGGCAATCAGCCATCTCACCTCTCTCCTGAACCCTTCCACCTGAGCCGGGCACGAGTTCTGGTACTCCTCCATGTGCTGACTGCAGGTGCAAAGACAAGACGAAACGGAAATAAAGTACTGAAGTTACAGTGTAGATTTGTACTGTTACCTAACCAGCAAAATCTGGTTCTTTTATCCACTTGGAGGCAGCAAATAAACTGTTCATGCAGCTCTGACGTATCCAGCATTTACACCATTGAACTTGTAAGCTACATCCAGCAGTGTCTCCAGGATTTGGGCAGAAATACTGTATATCTCAGTAGAAAGTGAATATGAATGTTACGAATATAACTTTAATTCACCTAATCTGAGTCAGGATGATTAAAAACTCAATTTGCATCAAGTCATTTTCATGTGAATACTGTAAACAAAACAACTTCCTTGAAAAACTCAATCTGAATTCCATCATTTGATATTGAATTAACTTGCTTCGTGGACCTGAGGAAGAGCAATCGAATGCAGATTCACACCACTCCTTTTCACTTAGCCTGCTATGCTAACAAGCGTTTCCTGACCCTTTTAACTTTTGATGCGATCGACTGTTCCACGAATCGTTATTGGTGAACATGCGAGAGCTGGTTCACATCCACCGCAAATCACGTTGACTGCCGGGTGTCTCTGTGACTGTAGAATTTGTCAGCACACTGCTGCAGCTTCTGAACTTAAACGAACGGATTAAACCATTATTTCACATTCACACCGTTGTCTGACAAAAGAAGCAGGGAAATATGTAAATTGTTGTGCTGCTCGGAAAAGTTTACACATGAAGAGTTCCTTTTTGCTTTGACTTTAACATTACTGTTGCAGGAAAATTTCATTTTAAAAAGAAGGTCAAGCACAGAGTGCCAAGCCATTACATAAACCCAGGATAATGAGCTTTGATTAATTTTATGAATTAATATCTGACAAATACTTTTTGTATTGTGTATCAGATGTACATATGTATCTCTGCAATGTATGTGTGCGGAAGTAATATGTCTGTTTTTCAGTAAGAGATGCAACTATGTATTATTGTTGCATTTAATTCAAAATGAATAAATTACTAAATATATGTAAATGAGACCAATCACACATGCTGACACTGACACTTCTAACACACGCTGTCAGTGGACACGATCATAATACAAAATTACAGTCACTTTATAGCTGAACTGCATCTGAGCAACTGTTCTGTATTGCTCCTTGCTCCGGTGACCACAAACACTGATGTGAAACCTCGAGACGACAGGCTTATTTGAATATTCATACAAGTTCTAAAAGCAATCTGCAGCTTCTGGGGTACACCTAAGCCACCCCCACCAGCTGCTTTTACTGAACAGGCTTACAAGTAAAGGCAGAAGACTGATTTCTGAATAGTTTATGGAGTAAATGTCCTCGCGCGACCCTCACCGTCTCACTCCCGTCTTGGTGTTACTAGCCAGAGGCATCTGCAGTGATTTTCCAGGCACTTTCTCTTTCCCTAAAATAAGCAGCACCGTTTCTCCCTCGCAGCCCTGATTCCCCAAAATCCTGCGATGCACTCTCTCTCTCGTTCAAGTCATCACAGTAAGCTTCAAATGGAACGACGCTCTCATCTTACTGTATGAGGGTAACTTGACTCGAGTGTTTCTGGACTGTGTCTTGAACAGTTTCAGACTTGTGGAGTAGAAGAGAGGAGAAAGTGCTCTATTCTCGTAACTGAAACCATCTCTGCAGAGCATAAACAGCTCCGAGATGACTCATCACATTCCAACCGAGGCAGCCATTCACCCCTTTAACCCCCTTTTTTCCTGCGATTCTGTTCATCAACACACAAAAACATCAGCAGAATTTACCTTGTTAACTTTAAAATCCTAAACCCAAACTATGAGTGGTTTGTGTGACGTCTCATTTGGTTGAAAACTTTGATTCAAAGTTGGCAGGCCTCCAAATAAAAGCTCATTAGTTGTTGAACTCGGAAATAGCATCTCTGGGGAAGCATGGAACTTACAGTAGAGCGGCGAAGGTGTTTATGTACGTTATCTGATACTCGGTCCGAAGGGACTCTGGCCCCAGTGTGGCGCTGTGACGTCTGAACTCCATCTCAAACCTGCAGGCAGAAGAAAAGGCCCCAGGTAAAAGAGGGGAGCTACTTCTTCTTCATGTGATATTTACTCCCCAAAGTCCTACTTCTGTAGTGAAGGCTAGTTTATCCAGACAAGATTGTGACAAAATAGAAATAAACACCTGACAACAGAGAAAATAAAATCCTGTCCGAGCATTTTGGTCTTGTTCTTATATTCGTGTCTTTGTTCTGAGCCTTAATGTCTCTCCAGCTTCTTTGAGAAGACCATTTTTGAGGAAGTTTTGGTTTAAAATTCAAAACAAAAATGAACATTAGTTTTAGTCTCATTTGAGTCAGTTAGATTACTCTTAGTTTATATAGTGAAGTGAAATCTGTAGATACGTCATCATTACCACAATTTTGTCTTTTTTCCACCTTGAACTTGCAATACAGAACATTAGCAGTCAAAATCTGAGTTTTCAGTTTGATAAAGAAGGAATGAAAACAATCTTCTGCATCTTTTCCAGAGGTTGGTGTTGTTGAAAGAGTATTTGTGATGAATTAGAGGAAGAAACTCTTCTCACATGATTCTAGCAGGGAAGTCACACAATTGTGTTGTCACCGCAAGAGAGGGCAAGATCCTCTTGTATAATCACTTGTCATCGCAGCTTCACCCACACACACCATGTGCTTGCTCAGACGGTTCATCATTTTTTCGCTCCAGGAAAAAAACAAAACCCATCAGATGTCACTGCTGCCATGCGACCTTTGACCTCCTCACAGGCATTCATTTTAAGATGCTAAAATGGACGTTGCCAAGATTTTGCTGTGTCATTCCAGATCTTTTTTGTTTGTTTGAAGAATGAGTTCATCTCCGTCACACGTCGCCACTGACTGACACTGATAATAATATAAAAGTAAAAAATACGATGTCGCACACCGTGAAGATTTAAAAACTGCTGGTAACTTTTAAGGTGGCTTGCATGACTCAGTTGCATTACAAAAAAAAAATCTATCAAAACTTATTTCTCATGATATCTTCAGGAATAATTATACTCACACAGTTTTAAAAACAAATCAAAATGGACAAACACTTTACTTCTAAGTGTGCTGCCTTTTGTATGTGACTGCATTTACTTGTTTCTCATGAAGGAACAATGAAGTAAAAGCCTCATATCAGTGATGATTTCATGAAGACCGGCACTTAAATGTTAAAAATACAGTGCTTTCCTGTATTGAGATGATTGTGTTGATCTTACCTCTTAGGGAAATGTTCCAACTCTTCCAGGCAGGAAACAGTCACTTTCTTTTCTAGCGCAGCGTCTATTTGATGGGCGTTTAACACATTTCCTTTCACTTTCTGTAGAGAGAGAGAAAGCAAAACTGGAGTCAAGGTGAGGAAATCTGTGTGGTTCTGCTGCCCTCGCCTGGTCCATCACTGCTTCACATGTAGGTTATCTGGGAGATACACAGCTAATTTCATGTTCCTTGACTAGACAAAAACACGCGATACATACAGAATACACAACACAAATGCCTCTGGAGCCGTGGAGCTCCCGACGATCCTTGTATCTGAAAACATTTCTCATTGTATTTCTCATTCATTTAATCAGACAAACAAGGGCAAAAATCAAACAAACAAATAAAACAGCAAAAGCAGCGAAAATTGATTTAAAATGAAGAAGAACACGAGCGCTAGGATGTAATTCTGTCAAATTGTATTTTTGAAATGGGGTTAAAGATCATACTTCCAATGTGTCGTTTAAAAAGAAATGATAACCTGGTTTATTGAAACGTTTTTGTTTTTTATTTGTTTTTTTGTTGTTGTTATTTTGCTTCATGCCAAGAGGAAATGTTGGTCAGGTTGCAGCGAGGGGCTGCAGGGAATCAAACCTGCACTCATCCTACCAGGTGAGCTGCTGAAACGCCCCACAATAATATTTGATTTAAACAAGAGGGCGATCAGACACCATGCAGCTCCGACAAAACTAACTGGAGTCTGCACAATTAAAAGTAGACTGACAGAACGTTGTGTGAGGGTGCAACAGATGGCGCAGTGTTCCGTACTATCCAGATGTCCATGTGAAACACCGAGTTGAGGAAGTTGTCCTCCTTTTCTGGATTCATTCCCTTCGTCCACATGTCCTCAGCTTCGAGTTCGATGACTCTGCCCAGCGATGATCTCATGTCCTCCTTCATGCAACAGACACAGACGAAAAGTTTCATCAGTATTTGGAACTGTTGTACCTCAGCCAGAATGGAGCCATGTTTGAATTCGCTCAGCCACAAGGATGAAAACGTCTATTGTATTCATCACGTTTCATTCTTAATTTCAATCCTCAACAGTGAAGCCGAAGGAAAAAGAAGGTTTCCTCTTTCAGAAGGTCATGTACTTACATTGAAACTCATCTCTGAAGTATTGACAAGGTGTTTGCTACAACCAGAGGAGCTCTGGGTAGAGTACATATCTTGGTCCGTGAGATATTTAATGAGAAATTATGTGCATATCTGGTTCAAAGTATAATGGCTGATATGTGTCACCACCTAGTTTCATGAGCTGGCTGAGTAGTTGTGTAATCCTGCTGACAGAACAGCCGGTCGATGCTGCATCTTTCATTATGTTTGCACTAAACTTTAAAGGGAGTCAATCACAACAACATGGACGGAAGTTATAATTCCAGCAGTGAGAGACCCGCTGCAGGATGCGTCCTGTCAATCAGTGGAAACTTGACTGTTATTTACTTTTTGCCGGCGTTTTTTTAGCCTCAGCAGTTGGTGATGTATTATCGCGATATCCTTACAACGCCAGATGTCCAATGGGACTCAAGGATAGCCCGGAGAAGTTCTGAGGTCAAAGGTCAAAGTCACGGCAACAGGCAAACATCCCAGGTACATACTGTGTAACTGTGATGCAGTATTTTCTGCTTTTGTAATTAAGACGGATAGAAAACATTTAATTTCTCCGTGTCCACAAACACTTTGATTTGTGCTCAAAAACAAAGCAGAACAAAACAAACTACAACATACGGCCAGGTAAAGATGTGGGCTGCAGAGGAACACGCCCTTGTGAGTTCATCAACAGATACTTGGGGTAGTTTGCTGTTATTGGCGTAGCTGTTATGACCTGCAAAGTTAAATATACACAACTGACTTTTCCTGCATTCTGGAATTTAAAAGTAATGCAACAGTGAAAAACTTGGTGAGCTCCAGACATCTATTTGTCATTACCTGAAAGACAAGAAAAAAAATCTTTCTGGTTGGAGTATCACTTTACCATCTCACCTTGACTCTGCAGCAGTACTTCTCTCTCAGGTGCAGCAGGAAGTTGTCCTCCAGCTGGAGGTCAGCACTCACATCCTTCATGTTGGGCTGCAGAGACGGATGCCCCATGATCCTCTCACTATCAAAGAGACACAATGCCCTTTGAGACGTGCCACTGCATGTCGGGGATGGAAGGAACCAGGTTTTTTTTTTCAAAAGAAGCAGCTTTCATAATCTGTTAGATAAATTAAAAAAAAGTCCTGATTGCATTCTTCCACTTCGGCCTTGAGAGAGAGAGAGTTGTGCCTCAGATCAGCTGCTTAGTTTTGGTTTGGGGGATTTTTTTTTCAAGCACATTTTTTTCACGACCACAAATCTGGCCAAGTATATTTGTATTCTCGTCTCATTCTAAGTAAATACAACAGTGATAAATGTGTTTTTTCTATCAATAAAACAAGATCTTGTGCAACCTGATTGTGTTTAGTGGCATTTTCTACACAACTTGCAGAGAATTGGCAACGTTGGGGAGTTTTTCAGTGTTTGATGAGTCCTAATTGACCCCCCCCCCCCCACTACCCCACCGCCATCTCTCACACACACACACACACACATGCTTGTTCTTGCTCTGTGGTTGTGATAGGAATCATTTCTGGCTGCACCATCTGTGGGGGCATCTTCATGTGGGCAGGTGGGATGTGTTTTTAGACGTGTCTTAGGATTCTCCAGAGCATAAACACTATCAGACTTAAGTTTGGTAACACTGAAATAACAAGCATCAGATGAGTGTCCAGATCTCCATAGTTCAAGTCTGGATGAAGACCTCCATGCCTCATTCAGTCCTCTGTCTTCCTCCAAATATTCTCTGGTGTTTGCAGAATAAGGCAGGAACACATAAAACTGCACTGACTCAGTAGTGGCAAAGTGCCGCACCACCGTGTTGACTGGTCGACTCGGCCTCGCTCATCTCACTGGTCAGTAACATTTATCCACAAGTGAGGCTTTTCAAGCAGCCCGTCTGTCTGCTGTGTGTGTGAATGAGTGTGAGCAGGCGTGGTCTCGGTTTCCCAGGTTTCTGGACCTACTGGAGCCCAGTAGCTCCTCCCAGTTCACACACCATGACGTGATTACATAACTGCATTCAGTACGATTTGAGATGTCCTTTCTGAGTCTGAAGGGGTGAATTATTAATCGGTAGAACTATAACGCCTGTGTTGCATTGATACTTCAGCTGAGTTCACTGACCTCGTATTCATACTGTGAGCTGAAATGGCATATAGCCATGTACTTTTGAAACTTTTTGCCTCGCGATCTCCAAAAGTAAAGTTGCACTTTGGATGCATTATTTAGCAGATGTGCCGTTTATTATATGCTGAGAATTGCATCCCCTCTGTTTTCAGACCAAAGGAGTGCAAGAGGTATGAAATCATCAGTGTTGAGTCAGAACAGCCCAAAAATATGAGCTGGAAATGAGTTTCAATATTGTCGAGACTTTTATTGAGAAGTATAAATAAATCCTCTTGAAATGAACAAATGTTAGCTTTGTAATCAGCTTCAGAGAGGCTCTGCTGGAGGAGCAGGAGGAAGGAAAGGTAGGAGAGTAGCTTGAAGGAGGAGGAAGAGAGGGAGGAAGGGAAGGGAAGGTAGGAGGAAGAGTCGATGGATAGGGACAAAGGAAAGAAAGAAAGAGAGAACTTTGAGAGAGGAGGAGGAGAGGGTGTGGGGGAGTGTGAGGGAGTGGAAGGTAGGGGGGTGAGTTGGAGGGAGACGGTCTCCGACCAGGCAGACTTACAGACACATGACTGAGTCAACGCGTAGTTTCATGAACGGCGGTGGTCGTTTTCATTGTCAATAGTCCAGTGTAGCTGCGCTGGATCAATACACATGGAGCAAAGCTGACGCAGCTGAGCCAAGACAGCCAACTGCAGCTGGCAGCCCCTTTATCTCTTCCCCAGCATTCGACTGGTCTAGCTGATCCCATCAAAGTCCCACTGCCCAGACACTCAACAAACTAACTGGCAGTCAGGTTTTTCGTCCTCTGTAGCTGCCTTTATTCTGTATTGGGAGTACAGTTGAGAGCGACTACTAGTGGACACGTAGAGAGAAAATACCTTCACATATGACATCATCAGCATTCACTGACCTCTTGTAGCTGTTGATGATCCAGTTCAGCAGGGCGTGCAGATCCTTCAGCTCCGTCACCTGCTGCTCCAGCCTCTTCAGGTGCTGCCGGACGGCCGCATGGTAACTCCTCACATAGGTGCTGAAGACGTCAAAGCTGGGCGGGTAAGACCAGCGCAAGTGTTTCTGGACTCCCTCCAAGTCCTCCACAATGGCCTTACCCAGCAGACCAAGATGGACAGCCAGCCATGAGGTGCTTTGGTCACAATGCTCCAGGTGAACACTCTCCAATTTGGCCTTCACTCCCTCGCTTACCGCCTCCCTCCAGGCCTCCATCCAGCTCCCTGCTAGCCCACCAGGCTCCTTAGCTCTCTTTTCCTCCTCCTGGATGATGCAAGCCACATGAACCAGAAGCCCCTTGTTTCTGGAGGGAAGGGAGTTGGAGGTGCGCACGATGGAGTTTAACTTGCTCCTCAGGTCACCGTAGAGAAGGGTGAGGTCCTTCTCCTTCTTGGCCAGCTCCACAGGTGAGTCTTCACCACTCTGCTCCCACTCCAGCTGGACCTCCTGCCGCAAGGCCAGCAGGTTCAGGTGAGCCTCCTCCAGGACCTCCATCTCTATCAGCTTGTTGATCTGCATGACTGGGAATAAAAATAAAGAGTGAATGTCTCAGGTCTTCAATGTAAAGAGAAAAAAGGGAAAGGCAGGCTGCAGTGTTAATTCCATTTGTCTCATGAGGACAATCAAGAGACTCTGGGATATCAATAAATGAACTGGTCACAATTTGTTAATTTTACAAAAAAACAAATGACATCATGAATCAGTTCATTTCTGACAGTGTCAGCTACAATCTGAACCAGACTCAGGAGGACGATGACTATCACTGGTGTGTTGCCAAAACACAGGAAAGCAGCTGAATGTACAGACAGAGAGGGACACCAGGGTGGGGGACACGGTCAGAGAGGAAGACCAGTTGAATTTCAGCTTGAAGGACAACTGTTCTGGGTTGGAGCCTGGCGAGGGCGGTCGCACTCACCCTTCCCCCCATCCCACCCTCTTAATCTCCTCGGGTGGCAGCGCCAAGACCCTGGCTGCAGGTTCATATATATATATATATATATATATATATATATATATATATATATATATATATATATATATATATATATATATATAATATATAAATATATATATATTTATATATATATTTATATAGAAATATACATACATAAGATTGAACTCATCAACATTTTCCTCAGTAAATATATAGTATATAATTTCTGACGTGTGAGAAAAGTGACACTTTTAATCTTCATATGAACGTAAAACATTAATCTATATTTTACATGTCTATATTTTAGTAATATATTATAAAAATATGTATTAAATTTTAAATGAAAAATGACTGATTAGTGTGTTGGTGCTGAGGCTTTTTTCAAATTACAGGAAGCTATTATTTGAATTTCCATTGCTGCACAACATCAAAGATATTAAGGGGTGACGTCATTGTGATTGACAGCATAAAGCCGTCCAGTCACTTGATCAGTTAGTTGGTTCCTGGACTCCAGACAGCAACCTGCTGTCTCTTGGTCAAGAATCAGCTTCATTAAACACTTGAGACATCAACACAACACCTTCTACCAGCAGCTGTCATTTGGTGAGTTCAGTAAATCTTCAACATCTAGTAGTAAACTGTCTGATGGGTTTTCTTCAGGGGGGGGAAATTGATTGTTGGTTTAGCAGCACCCCCACTAGCATGTCCGCTAGCGTTAGCATGCCTCACTGCAAGCAAGCTACCGGTCTCTTTTACTGTGTTGGCTGTGAATAATTTACTTTAATTTTATTAAAAACTGTAGCTTCGAAGTTGAGAGTTTGAATTGTTGACTTTTGAAAAAAAATCGCATATATCTGTTTTATTCTTGCTGTGGGTTTGTGTCATTATCAAATGTATCTGCATTTTAAAATTCAAGAAATGGGAAAACTGCATGTAAAGAAACATACTGTGGTATCATTTCTGACATGAATCTGGGTGTATGAATAGTACCAACACAGTTTTTATCTTCATATGAGTGTATTATTTTTATTTGTGTGTTTGTTAATTTAGCTAGCACTCCCCGCTAGCGCGCCTCGTGAGCATTAGCATGCCGCTCGGCAAGCAACCTGATGGTTTTTTCTAGGTTTTTCTCTGAAAAATTCACTTTAATTTCATCAATAATTATCTGACAGACCATTTTCAATGTAACATTGTCCTGCTTTGAGGTTTTGTTGGGTTAAAAACACGTGAATGCTTCAGTCAGTCTGTGTGGAGGTCTGTTGATGTTTGACGTCAAAAGTCAAGGTCACTGACAGTCCCACTTGCTGACACAACCACTATGTTGTTCCTCCATTGGAGGTTTTTAAGGTTGAAGCAAGTGTTGATTGACTGACCCTGACACAGGACTTTCAGTAACATGGCTTTCTGACGGTCAAGACTTTGTTGTACGTCTGCTGCTTCAAAGTGAAAAGTCAGAGAGACGAACCAGAAATGAACATTTCAGAGATTTATAAAGACTCGAATGTTATATTTTCTCTGTTTTCTCAACAGAATATTCCATCATGGGAGAACTGAACCCCGGATTCAGACTGGGGGATATCATTTTTACTGAATCCTCTGTGTACACTGTGGAGAAAATCTTGGGGGCTGGCGCTTTTGGGGAAGTTGCCGAATGTTGGAGGAGCGACACAGACAAAATGGTCGCGATAAAACGGATCCGGGACAAACAGAACATCCTGGCGGCAAAAGAGGAGGTGAACACAAGTTTCTTTGAACAGTATTTAACTTCCATGGCTCTGAAAATCCACCACATTCCAATACAGGTTGTTTTCTCTCTCTCTCATACCTTTAACAGGAGAAGATGCTGAGATTATTGATGAGCAACAACGGCAATAATTTCAACATTGTTGGATGGAACGGGTCGTTCATCCACGAGGGAGCGTTCTGCATGGAGTTTGAGAGACTGGACATCAGCCTCTTTGAATTCCTGGGGCGGCGCCGGGCTCTCTCACTCAGAGAGATCAGCCCCATCCTCCATCAGGTGTGTTTCCACAGTTTTTAGCTGAACTTACCAACTAAAGTGGGAAAATGGAAGACTAAAAGTTTTCATTTTAAGAACTAAATGTTCAGGTGTATTTTGCTGAGTATGAAGCCAAGTGGTTCCATCAGGGAGAGGATAAATTGGTGGATTCTAATCAATGGAAGTAGATGCTAAAGTTGACTCAGTCATTATTTGCAGTGTGAAACTGCAGGTGTTGGGTTGTCCTGCATCACTTCATTTGTATTCTCTCATTAAAAACTACAATCACGCCAGGCTTCGTTGTCAACTGCCAAAAGATGTTTTAAATACACAATGTTACATTTTCCACTGTGTAAAAACGATCCTCCATCACATGTTGATGACGTTCCACTGCAGTGAAGCTGACTTCAAGGTTTCTATTTTTCATGGTTTCAGCTCGCAACGGCGCTCCTTTTTCTGCGGAGCCAGAGAATCGTCCATGCCGACATGAAACCAGAGAACATCATGATGGTGGACCATGTCAGGCAGCTGCTCAAAGTCAAGCTCATTGACTTTGGGTTGGCATTTCAGGTCTCAGCGAGCCACATCGGAGCGGAGCTGCAGACTTTGTGGTACAGGTTAGTAACAGAGACACTGGAACCTCCATTTTCTTCTGTCAGTGGTGAGAACAGGAGTCATGTTGTGGTTCTCTTCCTCTCGTCAGAGCTCCTGAGATCCTCCTTGGAGCCCCGTTTAACGAGGCCATCGATGTGTGGTCTCTGGGGTGCATTGCTGCAGAGCTGCTGACTGGGATCCCACTCTTCCCTGGGCACAGTGAGGCTGAAATGGTCAGTATGGTGCAGTGCTTCACTTGGAAATTCACAACAAGCAATGGTGACGTAAAGAGGAGTAGTGAGCGAGAGATGGGTCACTTATTTCAAGTATTCTTTTGTGTAAAGCAACAAATGGAGGTAAAACCTGGTGCTCTCATTGTGTCCTTCCTTCAGATGGAGTACATCCTGAGGACAGCGGGGCAGCCACCCGACAGCGTCCTCCACCTCGGCCTCTACACCCTCTACTATTTTTATGCCCAGGGTGAGGAAGGAGTCTTCAAGCAGTGGACAGCAAAGGTAATTCCAGCAACTGAGAAGGACTTCATCCCTCCATGAGGTCCTTCAGTCTGTCAGCCTGCATTTAGCTCTCATGTCCTAACTGAAAAATGTCTTTTCTGTAGCCACACGTGGAGGTTCCTGACCCCATGAGGACCCTGATGGATCTGGTTATGGTGGGCTGCACCAGAACACGAGAACATACAACACAACCGTCTCTGAGTTCCTAACCTTTTATGTTTTATTCTGTTGCCACACAGATGTTCTTGGAGGGCCAGGACCTGGATGGCCTGGCAGACTTCCTGGACCTGCTCAGTCAGATGCTGGAGGTGGATCCTGAACGCCGCATCACGCCGGACCAAATCCTCCAGCATCCATTTCTAACAGGAAGCCACCAAGTAGGCCCCATCACCAGCAGCCCAGCGCACCACTTTGATTGGTCCGTGTTCATCAGTGCTGATGTGAAGGTGTTGGACTGTTGTCTTTCAGGCTTGAATCCTGCTTGGACCAAATGGCTTCCACTCAGGCAACGGTGAGGAGGACTCCTGGTCTATCCAGGTGAGTTCAGCTGCTTTCACCTTTCATCCTGGGGTCAACTGGCTAAGATGTTTAGCCTAGCATTAGCATGCAGCTTAGCACTTGATTTTAAAAAAATGTCTTTTGCTAGAAAAAGAATAAAAACACTTTTTTGTATAATGTTGGATGAAGAAGAGTTATTTTACGGCATTATATTGTTAAAATACCTTTGTGTCACATTTCCAAGTCCGTTCAGGGCAGGATCAGCAAACTGGATTAGTCTATCAATGGTTTTATGTTTTAAAATGAATGTGAGGCAAAGAAAACACATCATTTTCACTTCACTATTTTTTACTTTTGTCAGTGGTTAAATTTAAATGACACTATTGACTGTAAAGCTGCTGTCATGTTTGATTGTAGGCTAAATAGGTCATGCTAATTAGCCTAGCATTAGCATCTGTTCTTATCATTTCAGAGTGAAAAACCCTTTGTGTTGAGTGAAGCATGGACGCACTTTTCCTGCATCATCCTCTCCTACCAGCTCAGGGAGAGGGAAGGTAAGAGGGAGGGAATCATTTTCTCTCATGTGGTTTCGTTTCCTGCATCACAACAGCATTTAGAAGTAGAACATGAATTGGCTCAGTTACAGAACGTGACCTGCAGTCTTTGCAGGATTCAGCTCTGTTCCATGGAACCAGTAAAACCAGTGTGATCAGTTTTACCAGTATTATTGGTTTATGATACTTTTAATCATTTGGAACTTTGATTCTACCGTATTTTGCCACCCTTCGACGTCGTATAATAATTGTAGTCTGGTAGCCGTCGGTATTTTAGTGGTTTGAATGTAAATTATGCTGCCAGTCTCACTCTGTACAGGAGAGGTCCTGCTGTACTTTGTGCTCAGACCAACATTCCACTTTACTGATCCATTTCTTCCTCTCCTGATCCATTGCTTCCTCTATTTGTCACTTTGGTCTCTACTGCGTTTTTTTGGGGGGGTAAAGTCAGGCGGTGTAACACAGACGTTTCTTTTCTGCGCCCATCAAGACACCGAGGTTTCTCCAACACCTGAGGTCTCCTGGTTCTACTGGTCCAGTGTGAATCGGGCTTTCAAAGCTCATTGTAGTCAGGATGCCACAAAATGCAATGCTGGCTCTCATATGCTGTTGCTCATGCAGGTTTTGCTTTCCCTTTCATGTAGCATCAAAAAGCAAAAAGGCACTGGTAATGGTACTCCTGGTTTACTGGGACGGGGTTCGATTCCCTGCGGTGTCTTGCTGATTGATTGGCCATTTCCTGAAAGGTGATGTCACTTCCACTCTTTACTCTCTGTTTCAATGGTCATGAAGGGATGTGTGACACCTACATTTAGTGATATCTGTCCTTGACATGGACGTGGTTCCACTTGGTTCTTTGCTCTCAGCTTCGTAGACTTGTGGTAAGAAACGACTCGAATTAATACAAGAAAAAAAGGAGAACTAGAACGCCACGAGCAGTGCTAACAGGCCCTCGCTCTCCTGGTCCTGACCTGTAGATGTCGTCAGGCTGGGACTTCTATCAAACCTGAAGGTTGAAACAGATTCCTGCCAGAGTTTCAAAGTTTAGTTTCCAGTTTGTATTTTATATATTTTGTAATATAAACATCTTTCATTTCCTGCAGTCCTGCCTGCTTTCCTCCATCTCTGTATTTGGGTCCAGCACCACCACTGATTTAACAACGCCAGTACATCGGTGTTGAACACACGTCAGCCAGTGACATCCTAGACAAAAAATAGTGGACAGAGTTTTTGTTAAGGTGCTACTAGTAAAAAGTGTGTGTGTGTTTATATGAGTGTGTATGTATGTTGACATCAAATGTGCATTTAAAAAAAACAAGGAGAAACGCATGTAAACAAACACACTGTAAGCTAACTGGCCCCTTCCACATTCACTCATGATAAATTGCCATTTTCAAGAGTGAATTTTGTTTCATCAGGCTGTCTTCTTAACATATACGCACATCTGGATGAAATGGATATACCCTCGTTAATCGCAGGAGTTACGTTCTAAAAATAACCTGCAATAGGTGAAATCTGCGAAGTAGTCAGCTTTATTGTTTTTTTTACAATTAGTAAAGCTGCGTAACTTCTACCTTCCTAGCACGTACAGAAATCCAACCTTTTGTGCGATGGTTAGCATCTTCCTCTGCCTTCTAGGTGCTACCGCAGGTGCCTTTGACGGTGCCAAACGCTTCGTCGACATTGTGGGGTTTGTTGGGGAGAAAACTTTCAAACATACAGTAGTCTTTCAGAGTCGCACTGCTAGCGATCGAAGACTCGTGTACGTTTAGCAAGCAGAACGCATTCTATACTGTACAGGAGACACAGCACCGAGGAGACTGAGTGACAATGGTCTACAGCCAATCAGGACGCAGAACACAATGCACTGTAAAAAAAAAGAAGAGAAAAGAAAGCATGCAAAATTGCACAAAAAAATATTCGCAAAAATACTAGGCTGCGAAAGGTGATGCGTTATAGCAAGGAACCACTGTACACGTACACACACACACACACACACACACACACACACACACACACACACACGTACACTCGTCTGCAGACGAGGCTTTGATCAGAGTGGATCTGGTACGTGTGGGTAAATACCTCCCCGATAAAAAGCCTGGCTCTTTCATTTTAGATCATTATCCTTACAGGCATCTCGTATTTATGAACGCAACATTATTTGATAAAGGAACTTTCCTCCAAGATGGCTGGCCATAAAGTTAGCGGTGGAAGCGGGGGGCCTTACCTGACAGTGGTGTGTGTGGTAAATCTGGCAGGGTGTACGTCTCCATTTCCTCCCACACCACTACCTCCTCTTCCTCCTCCTTCTTCTTCATTTCCTCCCTGTCTTCCACTGAGCCCTCGGTGGCGGGGAGGAACGGCTCCTGCCTGCTGGTCTTCTCTTTGTCCTTCTTTGTGCCAAATTTCAAGCTTCGACAAATGAATGGCCCTCTTTTCAGAAGAGAGTCACCAAACTCTGTCATATTGGGATCTGGGAACATGGACAACATACGATTAACGTTAAGCTAACAATACTGTTTGAACAAAAAAAAAAAAAAGATGGGAATTGTTCCATTAACAAAGGAACGCACCAACTTTTGGGGAGATTTTGTCAATAATTTTTTAGGCGGTTAAGCAGATCGATACCCCTCTCTCCTTCCTGTGTGCATTATCCAGTACCCCAGACTGCTAACTGCTTGTTAGCTTAGCTGCAATGAACACTAGCAGTGGGGTGGTAGAGAAAGATGTCCTAAAAGTCATCAAATATGCTATAACCCAAAACTCATCAATGGGACAAGGGTTGTGCTTAACATTGTAAGTAACATATAGAGTTACAAGATTCTCCACTGCTCCACTGCTAGCTTTCATGGCTGCTAAGCTAATTAGCAGTCAGGTGCTAGGTGGGGATATCTAGCTCCCTAATGAAGGCAGACAGAAGAGCATATTTGTTTGTCTGGCACTAAAACTGATTGGCAATCCGCATATTTCCAAAAAAGCTGGCATGTTCCTTTCACTGAAAACGCTGTGGTCAGCAAATGTAAAAAAGCTGTGAGTTGTTGGTCCATGTCAGAATAAAAGCTGTCTGAAAGCATTCAGGAAAGGATCCAAAATTTGTTTCTCACTCTTTAAAAGACCGGCATCGAATTTCAATGATCCAGTTCCCACCTGTTTCCTCAACATCCCCTCAAAAATGCCTTGAACCCAAGCACCTGCCCTTTACATTGGATGTCAAATCCACATACCTGACTTTGAACGCATCAGAGACCTGACTTTCGGGGACGTAGCATCATCTTCCCCCTTCATTTGGCTGAAGAAGCCCCCGCTGCTCCTCACCGGAGAGCCAGAGCTCAGACCTGTTGAGAATACTCAGTTAAACCGGCTCCATTGTTCCTTGTCTCTCAATCATATCTCCCTTTTTTCTTACGTCCGTATATTAAGAAATATCTTCTTCCTGTGAATCAAATTGGGTTTGGGATCATGTATGTGTGCTGTCCTCACAGTGACCTTGTGGGAAAATGCCTGAGGAATGCAGAGATTAAGTCATTCTACAATTCTACAATTTCATTTGTCGGGCCGAGAGGCGATTCAAGTTCAACTCCAAGAACACTAATTATGAAGTTCCTGAGTGACCGAGACAAGTCGGCGGTGTTGGCAGCGATTAAGATTAAAAAACAGGTTTTCTACAAAGAAAGAGCGGTGCGGTTCTACCCCGACCTGGCAGCAGGAATACATAAGAAGCAAAAGGCTTTCGACTCCGTGAGGGCGCAACTGCGCAACATGGGGATAAGAAACGGCATACGGTTCCCTGCCAAACTGATGGTGACCCACAAGGATAGAGTACGCTCCTTTGATAAGCCGGCGGACGCGGAGGCTTTCATTCAGCGAATCCGGGAGGAGGAAGGGAGAGATGAATAACGTCTATGGGCTAATAATCTGCAGTATTAACAATGTGTACCACGCAACATGCCTTAATCTGTAAATGGAAAACACATACCTTTATTTGTGTTGGAGTTAAAAGTCGCTTGAGAGGTATTGTTGAAAAAAGGGCACTGATGAACCCTCAAAGCTGACAGCCAGACAGGCTGAGGAGCAGGGCTTGATTATAACTAACTGTTAACTTCCCAGCAGGTAGCTGAAGGCTTTTTCTGTTTATTTTTTACATGTGGTCACTGCTGAACTAAAGAAAGAAAAAAGTAATTTACAGTGGGTTGGAATCACACCCTGTTTTATTTAGCCTTATCACTTGCTTCCAAGCTCAGCTAACATTTTTTCTGTTCTGCCAGTTTTTCTGTACATTTATTTATTTTACTGTTTTTTTTCTTCTCTCTCTCTTTCTTTTTCTTGAATTCTTAATGTACCTTATATGAAGGCTTGCAGAAATGTAAGAGTTTAGTTTAATTTAATTTAAGGAGGTAAGATCATGTTAGAGACAGGAGGATTAGAAATATAGGGCCTCTCCTCACTAGGTGTGGAATGGCCCTTAGGTCAACTGGAGTATAGAAGTGGGAGGGAATGGGATACAGGGGTTTTAGAACACAGGGTGTTTTGTTCAGGTTTGCACCGTTTATGTGCGTTGTTGTTTGTGCGATGTAAGGGTACCACTCCAAACGTTTACATGAGTACTTCATTCGAAATCAGACTCTATGGCCAACGGATTAGAAATTAAATTTACATCTTGGAACTGCAGGGGGCTGCAAAAACTTTAAAAAGTAAAAAAAGTAATGGGAAGGTTAAAAGATATTCCCTCTCAAATCATTTTCCTACAAGAAACACACTTAGCTATAGATGAGGACTCTAAGATCAGGAGGAGGTGGCGGGGGCAGGTTCTCTCAGCGCCTTTCACTACTCAGGCAAGAGGGGTTATGACACTTATTCACAGCTCCATCCCGCTAAATGTCATAAAAGTAATAGCAGACAAATGGGGTAGATACCTTATTATTCAAGGCATCCTGTACGATGAATGCCTAAATCTGGTCAACATATATGCACCCAATAATGATGATCCAAACTTTTTTAGTAACTTATTTCTCACCCTGTCAACACTCAATGGCAAATACATTATTGCTGGTGATTTTAATTGTACTCTTGACCCTACAAAGGACCGAACGTCTCATTTTGATACGACCCATGCAAGAAGTAGAGTAATCATTCACCAGTTTGTTAAGGACTTAAACCTGAAAGATATATGGCGTGACAGAAACCCTGACTCAATCACATATTCATGCTTCTCTAAAACTCATAATTCATATTCAAGTATTGACTATTTCTTAATTTCAGCCGGCTTAATATGTAAAATCAAAGACTGTAACTATGACAGCATTCTAATTTCAGACCATGCCACAATTAATTTGATTTATACAGACCCTGGAATTCTACAGGACCCCCCCAAATGGAAATTTCTGCAAAAATGGCTTCAAGTCCCAGAGCTAATGTCTTTTCTAGGAAAACAAATTGATGAATACTTTGCAACTAACACTAATGAAACATCGGCAAGTATTAGATGGGAGGCCTTTAAAGCCTACATCAGAGGTCAAATTATTAACTTTACAAGTTCCAAAACAAGAAAAATCAAGCAAAAAACACTTTTATTGGAGTCAAGAATTAAAAACATTGAAAATTTATATTTTAAGAGCCCATGTCCTAGGATTCATCGAAATCTGTTACTACTTAGAGCATAATACAATGAAATATCAGCAGCGAAAGCTGCAGCTAACCTCTTAAAACTCAAACAATGTTTTTTCGACCAAGGGGAAAAGCCAGGTAAAATCCTTGCATGGCGCATAAAGCAACTCCAAATTGAAAGATCTATTACAGTACTTAAAAATCACAAAGGAGAATCTATCACTGACCCAGTTATAATCAATAGAACTTTTAGAGACTACTATGAAAGGTTATATAGTTCTGAAGCTGATGGGAGACTAAGCCACACATTCCTAAACAATCTTATTATCCCCAAAATATTAGATATTGAGAGCTCTACGCTGGGAGCAAACTTGACTATAGAAGAGATTTCTGAAGCAATAAAATGTATGAAATCTGGTAACGCAGCAGGGCCAGATGGCCTGCCCATTGATCTTTATAAAAAATTTGAATCAAAACTAAGGACACCCCTTCTGAATATGTTCACTGAATCAATTCAAAATGGAATTCTCCCCCCCCTCCCTTAGAGGGGCTCTAATAACATTACTCCCTAAACCTGGTAAATCGAATGATAAATGTGAAAACTTAAGGCCAATTAGTCTGCTAAATTCTGACTTGAAGATACTTAGTAAAATACTGGCAAAAAGACTTGAACCTCTACTTCCTAAAATAATAAAAAATGATCAAAATGGATTTATGATGGGCCGACAGGGCTTCCATAATGTGAGAAGAGTCTTGAACATTCTACACGACCAGCGCAATGCTTCGGACACAGCTTTCTTAGCTTTAGATGCGGAAAAGGCCTTTGACAGGGTGGAATGGGTCTACTTATTTGAGGTTCTTAGCCACTTCGGACTAGGTGAGGGGTTTTGCAACTGGGTTAATCTTCTATACAGTGATCCATATACTGAAATAATCACAAATAATAACATCTCCAAACCGATAAAAATTAGTCGAGGCTGTAGACAGGGATGCCCACTATCTCCCCTCTTGTTCATTATAGCTATTGAACCACATGCCATTGCTGTGAGAGAGCATGACTCAATCACAGGTATAAGCATAGGGGGCATAGACCACAAAATAGCTCTTTACGCTGATGATATCATCCTTTTCCTCAAAAAATTAGAAAATTCTATCCCAACTCTTTTGGAATTAATTGATAAATTTGGTAATATTTCTGGTTATAAAGTCAACAATACAAAATCCTCCATAATGCTACTCAACATGAATGAGAGGGTAACTCCACCAACATCCACTAGTCATTTCAGAATTGCTGATAATTTCACATATTTGGGCATTCGTATTGTCCCTGATTTAGAAAATATTGCAGAGGTCAATTATACTCCAATTATCTCAGATATTAATGAGACAATTGACAGATGGTCGAATCTACGAATTTCTTTGATAGGTAGGAAGAATATACTTAAAATGAGCATTCTCCCGAAACTCCTATATCTTTTTCAAAGCATCCCCCTGCCACCTCCACCTTATTTCTTCCCCAGAATGAAAAAAGTATTTAATCATTTTTTATGGAACAACAGGCACCCCAGGCTACGTTTGTCCCTCCTATATTTGCCTCACGATAGGGGAGGGCTACAATGCCCTAATCTGCGCTGGTATTACTGGGCATCCCAATTGAGAACGCTAATGTTTTACTACACTTCTGACGCACCCCTATCATGGAGAGATATTGAGTCACACTCACTAAAAGTTACTCTGCCCTCTTATCTATATTCAAATGAACCTAAAAACCTAAAAAAGCTTTCTGACAAACCCATTCTGAAGAACATGATCGGAGTATTGCAAGAAGTTAGGAGACATTTGAAGGATTCACCCCCTCTTTCCAGCCTTGCCCCAATTTGGGGTAATAACTACTTTGTCCCAGGCAGGGCAGATGCTGGTTTTAAACTGTGGGCAGATAGAGGGATTAAACAAATAAAAGACATTTTTGGAAATGATGGGAATATTCTAACATTTGAAGAATTAATAAGAATACACAACATTCCTCGTAAACATTTCTGTAAGTATTTACAACTAAAAAGTTTTCTTAAGAAAAAACACGATTGTCTATCTTGCCCTCCTCTATCTCCACTGGAGAAAGTTCTTAACAAAAACCCTTTGGGAAAGGGCATAATCTCTGAATTTTATAATTTGTTGGTGGACTTTTCCCCTGATTCATCTTTATCTAAAATGAATGCATGGAAAACAGATTTACAGGAGGAACTAACAGTAGAACAGTGGAACAAGGCGTGTAAAATAGCCCAATCAAGAACGAGTAATACAAGATTAAAATTCCTACAATATAATTGGCTAATGAGAGTGTATGTCACACCAGAAAAACTAAATAAATTCAACCCAAACATACCAGACACTTGCTTTAGATGCGGTGAAGATAAGGGTACATTTTTTCACTGTATATGGCTCTGCCCAAGAATAAAGGAATTCTGGGAGCAAGTTATTAAGGTTGTGCAGGATATTCTCTCAATCAGATTACAATTAGAGCCTAAATTTGTGTTGCTGGGTCTTTATCCAGCTAGGCACACTTTAAAACCCTACCAACAAATTTTCGTTGACCTGTGTCTACTACAAGCAAAAAGAGTGATTGCTTTAACATGGAAAACGATGGGCAGGCCTGGGATTGGTCGATGGTTTGGAGAATTGTCTGCATGTCTGCCATTAGACAAGATCACATACATTCTTAAGGACAAACAGGAGTTGTTTCAGAAAGTGTGGGGACAGTTTATTCACTACACAGAGAACAATGACTTATCTCATCTGATGAACGAACCTGGATCAGAAGAATTGCCCTCTGCATGACCGCGGCCACTAACTCTCAATCTCTTCAATTTTGGACTGTACTGCAACATCTGGAACATTTAAATGGACTCTCGTGAACTATTGCCTTTGTTGAAAACCCCTGATCGCCTCGTTTTGTTTGTGATGTGTTGTTATGTCTATGTTTATATAAAACTAATAAACATATTGTTGAAAAAAAAAATCTTCCAATCTACTGTCGTACTAAATCACACTCTGCTGTGAACGCTTTCACTTGTTTCCGTTTCACTTCATTTTCATTAACACTCACACTCTGTTGAGAGTTCATCGAATCACAGCAGCAATAAATCCTCTTGACGGGGACTGAAACGTTCGTTTCCTAAAACTTTAGTGGTTTCGTGGTTGTCTCCCTTTCAGCCTGGCGCCTCAAGCAATTACCTGGTATTCACAACCCCATTTCAACGCCCTCACAAAACCATCAAGGTTAGACTGTAGAAATCAAGCTTTGAAAAGAATACTTCAGACAAATAAAATGCCTCTGCTGCACCAAGTTTTAAAATGCTATGTTGGGTCAGATTTTTGGCTAATTTTGAGATTTTTCTTAATCAAACTCGTACAAATGTAGGTACCTTCACAAAGATAATCGTAAAATACATCAGCCGTGTCATACAAGGATTATAATGTTCTGTTTTTATAAAATCTGTCTGAGCGAGGAGTTTTCATGGAGGCTGCGATTTGCGGTGCTGGTTTGTGCACTGAACATGCAATAACGTGAAAGTCTTCAGGATATTTGACTCTTGCTTCTTTTGGTAAGAATTCAGTATCAGTACAGGATTACATGTCCACATTAACGACATCAACTCTCGTCAGAAAAATTTGATCTTGTGCTGAAAGTTTGAACCCAATAAACTGCCCCCCCCTGGTTGTCTTTCCTCCTCCTCTGACCTTGGGAGGCCAAATGTAACACTGCCTGGCTGCAAACCTCATTTCTATGACAGCCATGACACAACTCACTGGGTGACGCTGGAGCCTGTAGACACGGCGACCCCGACTCATTGCTGGATGTGACCTTTGACCCTTTCGCCCTGGGTGAGAATGGACTCTTCTCTGCCGTGCGTCGTATATTCGTCTGCAGCCTGCCAAAAGTCTCCTTGATGGCGCCGCCGGTTGACATCCTCCCGTTGTTCTTGATGGAGGCTCGGTCCTCATCAGCTGATCTCTCCGTCATTTCTGACATCTCATCCCGTTCAAGGTCCAGCTGCGAGGAGGCAACGTGAAGGAGAGGAGTTGGAAGAGAAACGTCTGCTGAGGAGTGTGTGACGGCTGTTTGGGTGTGTGTTCTGGTCAGCCTCGGCGGGTGGAGCAGTTTTGTTTACAGACAACAAGACTGCAGTTGTTGTCAACACGGTGAGAGGATGAAGCCGCACTCGTCCTGGGTCTAATGTCGTGTTGTGTCAGTGTCACACTCGACACAAACTTTTAACCCCTCTCATCACTTTTCTCCTGTTATTTACTTAAAAGAGAGGACAGATCTTATTCACAGCCTCTGAACACTTCTCACTGAATCTACATGACGTTCACATGAGGCTAAACTTTCACACAGCATTACATGAACCAGAAATGTAACATCTCTGATACACAACTTGTCCTAATTCAGTCTAACCACTGTGGTTGGAGGCTTCAGGACCAGCAAAAATGTGAAGCCACAATAACTTGAGCAGGAGAGTTTGATTCAAGGTAAGTCAGAATTAAGGGAAGTTTGTGTTTGGGTCATGTTGAAGAGAAAGTGAAAGAGTTGCTCAAGAAAAATTCCAGGTACAGCCTCCTGACGTTCTGGCATCTCACCACACAGGTTTGGTTTTACTGGAGGATTTAATGGAGGATTTTGAGAGCTTAACCCAACACGAATTTTAAGTACTAAGTAATTCATTGGGTATTTAATAATTGTACATTTTGCCCGGCAAAACTTTTCATTTTTCACGTAGGGAACAGCTGAAATGACTTTTCAGTTCTTTATAACTTGTGTTGTTATTAACCAAACTTTAATATCCTCCAAACGCCATCATCTCACGTCACAAAACATCCCATTTTGAAGGTCGTTTTGCTTTCACTGTTTGTTTAGTAGTCAAGTTTCATGTCTATCCAGCATTTTTGTTGTGAAGTTGTAATCCAGCTGCAGACACAAGATGGAACTCAAAGGATCCAGCTGTGATTTCCCCCTGTGGTATTTAAATATTTTGCACGCAAAGAAAGATTATATGATGGAAATGATTACAGTGACAACAGTAACAACCATGATCAAATCTTCCAATCTACTGTCGTACTAAATCACACTCTGCTGTGAACGCTTTCATTTCTTTCCGTTTCACTTCATTTTCATTAACACTCACACTCTGTTGAGAGTTCATCGAATCACAGCAGCAATAAATCCTCTTGACGGGGACTGAAACGTTCGTTTCCTAAAACTTGGGTTGAATAAGCCGCACTTCTTTTGGTGGTCTACATGTACTTGGGTTTAAAAGCGTCATCACTGGGCCAAGAATCTGCTTTTCTTAAGATACAAACATTGTTGAATTGCATTTCGTTTTCATTTCTCAACAATAACTTTAACTGTAGATCAGTAAATACAGGTTCGTCTGTGTAACATGGAGATATTAATCAGCTTAAGTGTTTGACGGTCAAATAATGCCACGTAAACTAATAATACAAGCCAGGCTGGTATCTCTAGTCAACAAAGACTTATCAAAAGTAAAAGTGTGTATGCCGACAATTTAACAGGCCCACAAACACACCGGCGCAGACGCGTCGTCTTACCTGTAGGCTCAGGTAGAAACTGTCCCTCGTCGTCTGTTCTGTTTGCTTCCACTTTCCCTTCTCTTGAACAGTAAATCCGGTTTGAAATATGAGAACTAGACGTCGGTCGGTGCAAAGTTAAAGTGAAGAGGGGAAGCAATTAAACGACCTTTCATTAGTTGGAAAAGAGTTCGTGTTGTCAGAGGGTCAGACCCAAGGACAAGACGAATACAAGAAGAAGTTGATAAGTTAATGATTGAACACCGGTAACCTGGAGGTGTGTCCATCAGAAGTTCCTCCTCACGGGTGTCTCGACTTAATAAAAACGACTCAGCAATTTGTGGGTACCTTGTCTTACCTATAGTTTTTTTTTACCTGGAATGTGGTGTTGTGGTAATGTCGTATTTGCATGCGCTGCCTTTCAGTGCCCCTGGGAAAACTCACATCTCAGTGGCATCGAGTGATGAACGAACTCCGCCTGAAAAATAGTCCATTAAAAGTACAGAGAAAAGTACAGTGACCTCGAAGTGTCAGTAAGGAAAGTCCCCTCTGAAGAATAAGTCTGAATACCAAAGTACTTCTAAATATAGGTTGTTGCTTTTTTGTTTGTTGGCCTTGGCTGGAAAGGTTTTCTTCTTGCAGAATTCTCTCAGAACATCCCTTGTTGTAAAAGTTCTTTAAAGCTTGGAGGCAGTATTTGGTCGGCTGACTGACTGGTCCAGGATGATCTGGGAACATTTAAGACATCTTTTAGAGGAACCTAGATAGAATGTCCCCTCTAGGTCTCCTTCAAAGTTCCTGCAATTTTACAAAAAACTGTTATAAAAAAGACAAGAAGTTCTGTTTATGTGGGAGAACCAAAAAGAATCAGAAAGTGTATCTTTGGTCATTTTCTTGGAGGTTCCTGTTATTATAGGTCAGATTTAGAGGAAACAGATGACCTAAGTTCTCTAAATTTCCCCAGAACCTTTGCCAAGTAGAGGCCCCCTCCCAGAACTCTCTTCCTGGAGA
The DNA here is from genome assembly GCF_037954235.1 of Aulostomus chinensis. Classification (NCBI taxonomy): domain Eukaryota; kingdom Metazoa; phylum Chordata; class Actinopteri; order Syngnathiformes; family Aulostomidae; genus Aulostomus; species Aulostomus chinensis. The sequence goes on along the minus strand of NC_141336.1, from coordinate 4,490,332 downwards.
TGGGAGTGATAGAAGCCTTTAGAGAACATCCAGTATTTAACGTTCTACATGTTCCCTGAACATCAGGTCAAATAAAGCCCCCCGAACCTGCAAAGACCTCTGGGAATGATACAAGGTGATGTCCATTATTCCAGGGGAGACGTTCTCAGAATGATCTGAAAATGCAAAGGTTCTCAGTCGGGAAAGTTTTTGCTTGACCTACAGAGAATCATAAGTCAACGTTTCCAGAACACTCGTCAGCCTTGCGAATACGATGCAGATGCTGGAACGTCTCCGCCTGTGTGGGTTGATTGTTGACGCTTATTCCCAAGCAGCAGGTTGGCTGTGAAATATTGAATGAAATAGCAAAGAAGGGCAAACTTGTAACAACTGTTTTCTCACTCTAAAGGTAAAATGTTACCTTGCCAGATGTTCAATGCATTTGGGCCACAATCTGAAGGGGAAAACCTGAAAGAATTGGCATGATTTGAGAAACAGTGAGACTTTAGTTTAATCTCATCGCTGGTCAGGAGTCCAGGAGTCTGGACACACTCTTGTCAACACTGATTCTCCAACTCCGCTTTGTGGGGTCAAAGTTTTCCTTGGCTGTCAGGGTTTAAGGGGTAGTCGTACCGTTTATGTCCACTAGGGGGTGACGTGCCACGTCTGTCTCGACTGACAGCCCAGAGAATAATAAAAAAAAAAAATCTGCAGTAGTTTCAGCATCTAATGAGACAACAACTACATCTCTCTGGGTGGAGACACTAAGAAAACATCAGCGCTGAATAATTCTGGCAATGTGGTGCGTGTCAGGATGAGACAGCGATGAAACCAGCAATTTGGCTGGCGTTGATGTGAGCGGCACCGGCACCAGCAGCTCACAACTGGGTTTCTCACACAGATTTTCATCATTTTATTAGTCAGCAATCCAATCACCCAGTGTTGCCAACAGGCTTGTGCTTTCCAGGTTCAGAGGAGGAGTCAATATACCCCCCCCCCCCCCCCCCCGGTTTATTCACAAGCTTGTGAGAGGAAATGTGCTGAAAGCTCTCGTTGTGTACGCAACTTCCTGTATAATGACAACAAGCCTACAAGTCCCAGTTGAAGGCAGCAATTCAAACAGTAATAATATCAGCTTGACTTGCTTGTCGACACCTGGCGCCCAGCGGACTTGACGCAAACCCAAACTTGTGCCAAATTTAGTGCGTTATTAGCACATCAGAAACAATTGAACCTCCAGGGTCAATAGGATCAGTTGCCGAGGGTCAGCGCTTCCTGTTTGGAAGGCGACTTTCTTTGGTTGTTAACTTTTGTAAGAGTTTTGGTTTAACCTCCAACATGTTTGTAGGTCGTCCTTGTGTCCCAGAGTGGATGTTTGGCATAAATTTGTTGAAATTCCTTCAAGGTGTCCCTGAGGCCATGTGTTCACATGAGGTGTCGCTGACCTCTGACCACTAAAATCTTTTCAGTTCATCCCCTTGGACTTGTGGACATGTGACCCAAATTTGAAGGGAGGTCCTCAAGGTGTTCCGCAGAATTCGTGTTAATGAAAAATGGGTCAAACAAATGGCATGGGAAAAAAAACCCCCAGAAGCTTCATGCCTCCAGCGTTGCCAGCATGGAGGCATGACAAATAAGGTTCTGATTCGCTCTCCAGCAACATGAGAGATTGACACAAACACTGACACATATCACATCCACGTCACAGACTTCTGTCACTCTGAACCCATCAGCAGCACTGCCGTGAAGATGGATCTTGATGCCGCAGCCTCCAAACACACACACACACACTGAAATAAGAGGGTTCTAATAACGTTGCATCCAAATGATACAGTCAGCTCGTGAAACCTAGACGTCTTCATGTCTGCGTGTCATGCGTCTCTCAGGTGACCCAGGCACCCTGAAGGTGTTTGTCCCATCAATCATAGTTACACCAGACAGGAAATCAACCGCGCATCTATTGTGGCTGGGAGCCTTCATCACTGCAGATGGAGCTCTGTCTCCTGCAGATACGGCCCGTCAGGTTTGAACCCTGATCCTCGGAGACAACCGAGCCGGGATAATCAACTGGACAAAGCTGCCAGCTATTTTCATCTGGAACACCGTTCTGAACAGAAACAAGTGCTCATAGATTATGTCTGTAAATTCAAGCTGGATTTTCTGAGGAGCTTTAAATCCTTACTGCCAATCACCATCATGTTTTTATTCTTTTCCTGAATAAAAAATTACCCCACCAACCTTCCTGTCAACTTGCCCCTGGTGCATTTCAGCTGCTGTCACACAGTCCATCAGTGGGCCTCCTGCACAGCCTGTTTATTCTTTCATTATCTGTCACAGCGATGCACTCATGGGTGTTCTGCATCTCACCTAGGTTATTCATTATCTTGTCCAGTGTTGAACTTCTGAATACAAACTAGCCACTAAATCAGTTTGGTTAACTATAAAATTCAGTTTTGGGGATCTAAGAGGGGTAGAAGATAAAAGCTACCTGGCCAGCAAAAGGAAGACAAGAAAAGAAGGGGGAAAGTAGTTATAAACAATATATGCTGTTTCCATGTTGTCAGAAGAGATCTGCTTGGATTTTCATCCAAACACACACAACTACCGACCGCACACACACGCTATCCCCATAGAAATCTAGATAAGGGCTTTCCTCACAGGGCAAGGTCACAGCTCCCGATGCCCCGGCCACAGAAACGTCAACCTCCATCTTCATCTCTGCCTCAAAACACACACACACACTTTTACTCCCACACCCTCCTCCTCCTCCTCCTCCATCTCCCCCTCTCAGCCTTTTCCATTGAATAAACAAACCTTTTCTCTCCTGTCATGTGTTGCTCCCAGGTTGTAGCACAAAACAGATTTAGGTGTAAGTGTGAGATGTAGAAAATGCATCAGTGAGGTTTCACTCATGTTGGTCAGGACCTTTGCGCTTTGACCAAATAAAGATTCATCCATCCGTCCATTTTCTATACCGCTGATACGTTAAGGGTTGCGGTGGAGCCTATCCCAGCTGACATTGGGTGAGAGGCGGGGTTCACCCTGGACAGGTCACCAGTCCATCACAGGGCCATCAGGAGCGATCAGGGGGTTCTGTGTCTTGCTCAAGGATACTTGGACATGGTCACTGGGGGAAGTGAGGATGGAACCAGCGACCCTTCGGTTGCTAGATGGCCACTCTACCTCCGAGCCACGCCATCTCCCTCCCAAATAAATATAACTTTTTAAAAACAAAATAACAGATAAATAGACTAATTTGGGGAAACTGGAGTATTTCTTTCTTTACTTGCAGGTCAAATTAGCTAAAAACGTAATGAAAGGTGGCAAAGTGAAAGTTGTTTTTCAACCTTTTCGGGCACATGCATGATGTTGGTCTCGTTTGAAAGGGAACAATGAAAGTTTTTGTGCAACGCTCAGAATCAGAATTAATGCAATTGAGCAGGGTTTTTATTCTTGTTTGAAGAACCAAAAACAGTTGGTAGATAACGGCTGGAACACACAATGAGGCCACAGCATCAAGACTTACCTAAATAACCATCGCATTTCATTCAAATATCCCAGAAAATTAACTTTTCAAATGGTTCATTCAAACGTATGTCGGGTGTATGAGGATATTGCATGTTTTTTTGGTTACATACCAAATATAAAAAGGACATAACATAATTTTTTTAATGTATTTTAACTTGTACATGCAGCCACCACTGTGTTTATTTTGCTGTACCCACCGAGTTATCCACATACTTCACATTCCGACAGTTGTTACGCTGAATAACCAGTTTAATCCGCCTGGATGTTTGGATACACAGCATGTTTATTTTGACATTTGACAGTGTGACATTGATCAGCTATCTAAACTTGTTATCACATTTGTCTTAATGTTATATGCATAATAATAAATACTGATGAGTTCGACCAGTTAGTTTACTAATTGCTATCATTTCTAAAGTTTAGTAGACTATGAGCATATTAGTATGATGCTAATACTATTAGCATGTAAAAATTCGAGTAGCATCAGCTAGCTAGCTAATTGCTGTCATTTATAAATTTTGGCAAAGTGACCGATTTTATCTTTTACAAACTTTAGCCTGGGTGGCAGGGAGGTGCAGTGGTCAGCACTGTTGCCTCACAACAACAAGGTTCCAGGTTTGAGTCCCGGCTGCAGCATGGGGTCTTTCTGGGTGAGTCTCCATGTTCTCCCTGTTCCTGCTTGGGTTCTCTCTGGTACTCCAGCTTCCTCCACAGTCCAAAGACATCAAGAGGGGACCAGGTTAATCCAGACTCTAAATTGACCGTAGGTGTGACTGTGAGAGCCAATGGTTGTCTGTCGCTACGTGTTGGCCCTGTGATGGACTGATGACCTGTCCAGGGGGAACCCCGCCTCTCACCTGAAGGCTGCTGGGATAGGCTCCACCCCCCCCGGCGACCCTTAACAGGATAAGCAATAAAAAATGAATGGCTGGATGGATGGAAATTTTAGCACGTTAGCATGCGGATATGTAAGTATCATGCTTACGTGCTACTAGTGGCATCAGCTGGCCAGTTGCTGCAATTTATAATTTTCTGTATGTCAGCTTGATGCCAACATGTTGGCATGCTAATGGCAGCAGCTACCTTGCCATTTACTATCATGTAGCAATGCCATCACACTACCATAATGTCTAAAGTACAACACCATGACATTCAGCAAGGATGTCGCTGCTGTTAGCATTTTATCATTGAATTACAAGGTGCCAATCGCCTCTTTGAGAACGCTTGGTAATGCCATGTGTGACAGCTGGGAAATTTCTTCAAGGCATTGCTGCAATATCATGATCACATTGTCTTATAATGTGGTAGGGTTGTTAAAAGCTTACACCCAAAATGGATGTTTAGCATTTTCTGGGGATGCAACATGCAGGTGTTGTGAGTTGTGGAAGCTGTTTATTAAAAGTGAACCTCATTTTAAGCAGTAGAAATAAAACAGTGAGGCCTGCAACATTGGGGACCGTTTGCACGTCACAGCAAACCATTAAACAAGAAAAAACAACATATCTATCTTTCCTGAAAGTTATGCTAACTTAGCTGACAAAAAACAAAAACACTTTGTTGTTACACTAAACTAACAGACAGTAGTACAACACAAAAACACACTATAGCTGCCATCCACAAGGCCTAGCGATAGTAATATGGGATTTGTGCACAGTATGTGAAGTATGAAAATAAACCAAAACATGTACCTAGGTTCCCAGACAACACACTCAGCCTCAAAACATCAAGCGTCAAGACGATAAACAAGAACTTGAGCTACAGGCCCAAAATCTGGTTAACTACAAGTTAACAGACACAAGTTAACAAATACACAATCGAGTACACAGACTAGAGACACTGGAGCAGACTGCTCACGAGGAAGCACTGGCAATGAGGCGCAGCTTATATATCTCAGCAGATGCTAATGGAGGACGGCTGAACATTGGCTGCTGACCAGAGGTGGAAGACAAGTGGAAAGGGAAAAACATGGAGGTGAAGACCAGCCGGGATCCTCCAAAATGAATCAAAAACTAAAAAGAAATATTAGTTTGGAAGTAACTAGTGGTCAATCCAGGACCGCAACACTCTGACATGACATGGCAGGGGAGTGATGATGGTTGCTAGCACAGAAACTGTTGCATTGGGCTCCAACTGCCAATTTCCCCACTGAGGGACGAGTAAAGGTTTATCCTATCTTATCTTATCTTCTCACTATGAGAATTTTTTTTACCATGCAGTCACTAAATGTGCTGATGCTATCACGGCCAGCAAGTTATTTGTTTTCCATATTGCTGGTGGCGGCAGCCTTGATGGGCCACTTCGTGGGTGTCAGGATTAAAACAGCCGCTGCTGCTGCAACGTCTGGTGTAAATATAAATGTCATCCTATTAACACATGTTGATAAGCTGCTAACACTTAATTCTGGTGACTGGGCTGTAGGAATGTAACCTCTGATATCTGCCAGGCTTCATACCAAAGTGAAGATCCAGGTCACCTCAAGTAGGTGGGTTCATTCTCACCGCCTCCGTCGTCGGAGATGAGCAGCACCACAATTTGCACGTCTACATGTCGCAGCTGTGATAATGAAAATGTGATTTTCTCTCTGTGAAAGAGTCAGTTTTACTGTATTAGTTGAGATTAACAAGGGACTGGGATTTCCTCTTGTGCACAGACTATCGGTTTAATCTGTCAGATTATAAATAAATATCCATCCTGCCGAAGGTTTCGTGTGTTGGCTCAAAGTGATGTTTGGCATCAGAGGTCCGCTTTCAAAAGGTCTCTTGCCTGTTTAGAAGTTGAACCACTTTATTGCTGCAATGTGCAAACATCAAACGTACGTTCAGTCTCAGATGTATTTTTATCCCCTCAGCCCCCCTACACACACACACACACACACACACACACACACACACACACACACACACACACACTGTCTCCTTGTCTACAGTGTATAAAAGGATTTGCTCTGACCACTTCCTTTATTCGCCCCACTGAAGGCTAATTGAGGTTGTGCAAATTAACAGAGGGAGCTGTCAGACAGCGGGAGGCTGGGGGTTGTGATGGGGGGGGGGGGGGCGGCGAAAATAAGCGCTTCCTCCTCAGTAGTTCCCAAAATAACCCACACCCCCGTGGCCTGATCCCCCCACTCCCGACAAGCGGGTATCCCAGCTGTGAGACGGGCTGTCAGAGTCAGAGCTCTGAAGCACACACATCTCCCTCCTGTTCCATTATGACGAGAACCAGTATCAAAACCTACACACACACACACACACACACACACACACACACACACACACACACACACACACACACAAAATGTGTCTATATCATATCTTGCTTTCCTTTGATTAGGTTTTTAACTTTGGTTTCAATATTCTGCTGACAGCCACATGCCCTTCTGAGATTTCCTTCTATCTTCCATCTGCACTGCCTACACAAGTGTGTGGACACCTGAACAACAGACACGTCAAAATATGCATCTGCTTGCAATAACTGCAGCATTCTGTAACCTGCACCAACACAATACCGGGTTAAGTTGGTCTAGCTCCCAGGGGCAAGCAGTTGTTGTCAGGTTATTCATCAAATCAAAAAATACAGTCGTGAATTGTTACTGAAGCTCTTTGTAAATGTGGTGGTACCGTTACCCCCTGACATTGAGACCATGTGATCACCAGCGCTGGTTTGTCAGTCTGTTAGCAGGATAACTAAAACGTTGTGGATGGAGGCAAAACAGTGGAGCAGTGGTCAGCACCGTCGCCTCACAGCAAGAAGGTTCCGGGTTTGAGTCCCGGCTGGAGCACGGGGTCTTTCTGTGTGAGTCTCCATGTTCTCCCTGTGCCTGCGTGGGTTCTCTCTGGTACTCCAGCTTCCTCCCACAGTCCAAAGACATGCAGACATGCTTGAGCTCAGAAACACAAACGTTACTGACAACAGTGATTTTTCTTTCCTGTTGATGTCCTGTTTCGAAAGAAGGTGTCATTCGTCGTGTTCCATTCACTGCATTGTCCCTCCAGTATCAACAACATACGTGATGTTCAGAGGACAAATAGAAGATTGTTTTATTGTATTTATGGACTCCTATGTCTTAAAAGAATATTTTAATACAAAAGATTTTCTTTTTGTAGATTCCATGTCATGTAACTCAGGGACTCAAAATCAGTACCAGATATCAGCTGCTGGAAACAAATGGCACTACTTTTCTACTGCATTATTTTGTCTCTTATATATCAATAGGAATTAACATTTTAGTGCAAAATTATTATTTTTTTCCCCCCTATGCTGCAAAATTCCTTGCCCCCCCCCCCCCCCCCCCATCCAATTAGCCAATCAACACCAGGGGCGGAAAAACACCTCCACAAAGCTGTGCAGAAACATGGCATTTGGTTTAGATTTCACTTTACTTTAAAAACAAACGTCACACCTGATATGAAATTATGCTCTAATCAGGAAAATAAGCTTGGCTGACAGGACTGTTTTATCACCGCCAGATTCCCTTCCTCTTGGAAACTCCTAAGAGAGGAGGCCAGAATGCCAGATTCAAGAGGGAAATGTGGTTTTGGTATTCGGCTAAATTCAATGCTGTATATCAATGATGTTTTCGTTAAAAAATGTGAAGTGACATGTGAGTGCGGTCTCAGGAGAGCTCTGAAGTTCCAGCTGTTGCTACATGGTGAAAGGTCACGTTAGAGATCAGGTTAATTTCATGTATCCTTCATGTTCTGATAAAAGAACCCAAGGCTTGGTATGACCGTTGGACTCTCTCCAGATTACCCCTGTGACGGAGGCATTTAATCACTAAAAGGATCTTTTCTCAAAGTCAAAAAAAGATTTTTACCTTCATCCAGGTTAGGGACCAAAATGAGAATGATTATACTGCTGATTTTCAGAGTAACCGCACAATACCTGAAATATCAAATTAGCCAGTGAGAAGATGAAACCAGAAAAAGCCTTTGCAAGGAATAATGTGTCTCCTTGCTTTGGCTGGAGTCGAGCTGCAGGTAATAAAAGCCAGGATGCAGCCAGGTCCAGCTCTTCTCCACCATTTCACTTAAAAATATATGAGATTCTCATATAAATAAGACATTGCCTTCTATTTTTAAAAGGTCAGAGTTTTTTTAATGGCTGCAGGGGTGAAAATGACACTGTCTGCTGTGTGAGCTGCTTCAGGTGATGCTGTGAGTTCAATAACACACCTGACCGGCACATAGACGTCACCAGGGAGGAAATGTAGGTCGTCAGGGGGGGTTACCGCTGAACCTGTTCTCTCTGAACAAATCAGGTCTTAACTGAAACCGTTAAGACTGAAACCATCATCAGCCAGCACCTGTACCTGCATGTGGATTTTATTGTGCTCTTTTTGTTGAGATATATATATATGTGTGTGTGTGTGTGTGTGTGTATCGCTGCACTGATAGATATTGTGAAAGTACTGTATTTTCTTCAGACTTAAGTTGAGGTCTCGAAGCCAAAGTTTTTCTGCCTCTTTCATTCAGATTTGGTTCGGTTTCTGCCGCTTTGTCAATTTCGGTTTTCAGAGAGCTTTCATATTTCCTTCCAGGGCAGGAAACAAACAGTTGCATCATCGGCTCAGGAGATAAATGCCTTCAATGCAGCAGGTCACTCAACTCGGCTCTCCATCATTCATCTCCCTCAAGTCTTCGTGCTCTCGCTAACGACTCTCATGAACTAACCTCCTCCAGAATCTCTGCTTGCCTGGTTGTCTCTTCCTGTTGTGGTTGTCTGTACTGTGTGGAGCATCACAAGTGTACTGGAGCAGGTATAAGCACCTCTGAGCTCTTGAGCACGAAGACATTCTAGTCGTCTCACCAACCCTTCAGCACCACCAGGAGAGGGTGAAGTAAGCCCTGTGGGAGGGGCTCGTGATAGGCTGCAGATGAAAATGTTATGACACCAGGAGCTGGATAAACTTTAAATAATGCAAACAGCATCATCAGCTGCGTGTCATGTGGACAGACCACAGATGCAAAGACTCTGCTCAGTCTGAGAGGCCCAGAGGCTCTTCGTGACCTGGCAGTTCTCACAGGCTTTCAGTGAAAATGAGGAACACTACAATTTCATTAGAAGTGTTATTTACTGTGCAGCAATATGACACATTGAAACGAGAGAATCGCTGTAAATGTCTCTCCTCTTCGCTTCTAAAATCAACAGAGGCGGGAAGGACATCAGCTCAGCGACTGTACGTGTGAAGACTTTCATTTTGGGAGATTTTCACTCACAAGAAGTAACAGTTAAAGCAAGCACTGATTTTAACTTGTGAGCGAGTCTTTGCAGCCTTGGGCTTCATGTATTGGGTAAATATTTTCTATGCTAAGTCTAATGTTCTTCGTTACACAGTTTAGTGGGGAAGTGGGCCGATTCTTGGAAAACACATTAAACCTGAGGTGTTATGGGACTTGGGGACTCCAGACAAATCAAAGTTAGCTGAGTCATTTTAAGGTGAGGGAGCAGTTTTGTTGTCCCTTTAAAACAGATTTACGTTGTGAACATCAGGGACATCTTCCTATGTAGCACATGCTAGTATAAATACTACTGATAAGGGAAACGCAGCACTTTATTTTTACTGCTGAAAGTTCCCTTTAGGATTCTTTTTTACCTTTTTAATGAAAAGAACCCATCAAAAATAGCCACAAGCTTTTGAATGCCCTAATTTTTAGGGTTTTTGTTAGCCACCAATAGTTCATCACTGTGTATAAGCAATCTCGACAGGTGCTTACATAAATACATATACATGTATGTGTGTGTGTGTATATATATATATATATATATATATATATATATATATATATATATACACATAAAGTGAGAGAGAGAGAGAGTGTTTTTTCCCCAAGATTCTGTTCTATTCATTTCAGAACTGTAGTCCCAAACGTCTCTGTATCTGGTTTTGCCTCAAACCCACCTGATATTTACTGAGTTGCTGTCAAATACTTGGATCTGGGTCATCGTGATGCAGAGCAACGAGAGGAGATCCATCTGCTGGAGTTTGTTTTGTTTTCACTCCCAGAAGAGAAAACTGTGCATTGTTTTCCTTGATTGCACTCTCCCCGTTGTCGTCCTCTGCTCTGTTCCACTGAAACTGAAAGTACTGGTACTGGTGCTTTATTAGGCTCCATGCAGCAGAAACACAAAGGAGAGACAAGAGCGAGATGAAATAAATAGCTGGATTTGACTCCTGAGCATCATGGACATGTGCCAACATCCTCCACCAACAGGACAACATCCAAAGGCAGATTTGAATTTTTATTTATTCACAGTGAGCATCTGGACCTCTATTGGAAAATGTTATTACACTGGAAGTACAAAATAATATGTAAAGGCTTTAATAGTGCTTCTGTCCCTCAATAGCTTCCTTTAAAAATGAGTGACGTTTTTGCATTTTCCACCTGTAAAAGGCGCAGTAATTAGCAGTCAACTGGCATCTGGGACAACAATCTTCATTAACAGGTGTAGTGTGACGTCCCCCCCCTTTTTTTTTTGTTTTGGTACTGTGACCAGCTGTTACATTCAACTGAAATCATTTACGCTCATGGCGGTGCAGAAAGTGTTTTGCTGTTGTTAGTCGTCAGTCAGCATTTGCTTCAGGCGAAAAAAATACGTGACTTACGGTTCCTGAACTCTGGAGGCACAAAGAGCTGATGTAGAGTGGAGAAGACAGCTTCTGAGCCATTGACAGCTAAACTGTGCTACAGAACATGGATCATTGTTATGTCACAGCAAAGTTGACCTTTGTCCTTTTGGATGTAAAATGTCACCACCTAATCATATCATGCTATCAGAATTTTGGATCAGAAATGTATGACATACTTCAGTAAGTTACACTGAGGTGACAGTGACCACCAAAACGTTGTTCTTTTGTTTTTTGTTTTTTTTTAGGGCTGCAATGACGCCAAATGGACATTTGTGCCAAATCTGAAGAAAACTCTCCAAGGTGTTCCAGAGGAATTGGACAATATTTCATCATGAAACTATATTGGCTTTCAAGTTCTCACAAATAAGTGTCTTGGGTGCACAAAGACATTCTTTCCCTCCTGCATTCCTTCTTTGTGACTCCAGAATGCAGCAGCCACATGTATTTAGCTTCATGGTGACTGATGGCTAATAACAGCTACAGCTACAGCAGTAGGGGAAGGATCCCTTTAATGAGAGAGGGGCAAACATGGTCCAGTGGCCGGATGAATGACAACTGATATAACACACAATGACATATTCAGAGAGTTTAAAAAAGCTGGGAAATGTGTTGTTTACTTGAGCAAAAGGACTTAAATTAGATGAGAAAATGCATTCACCGATGACTGGATATTATTTGATCACTCAGTCAATATCTCCGTGAAGGATTTGTGTCAGTTCACTTCGTTTTCTTTTATGCTATTAAAAAGCCACCTGCGTAACTCAGGTCAGGTTCAAATATGATCAGTTACAGAGGTTTTAGTGCTGGGAGAAATAATACGATCATCTAGATTCCATGTCACGATGCCGATAAAAAAGACGACAAATGGCCTCGTCTCGGCTCCTCTCATCAAATATTTGGACCTGTGCGTGCCGAGTCAGAGCTGTTTACCTGACAAAGTCTTCCTAAAAACGTCTGGTTCGGTAAGCAGAGGCTCACTTGGCCCAGCGGCAGCTAACAAGCTCTTCTCCCCCTCCCTCGCCACTCCAGGCTCCACCTGCAGAGCCGCCCCATCTAAAATTGATTATGGTGACATTTGCTATTCATAGGAAAGGTTACTAGAGTAACTCTGTGCTGCGCCGCATGTTTGAGAGGAACATTACTCCCAAACAAATGGAGAGGCGCTCTCCACCGAGCCACAGCTGAATGACAAACTGCTTGTGTGATTATGAATAATATGCAAATCAGCAGCATGTATTTGGTCATTTTTCCTCTCTGTGTGTTTTGAAGGAAAGGAAAAACACAGAAAGTGTAGATTATTATTGCGGGGTCCCACTTCCTCCACACGTTCCCCTCACGGCTTTTCTTTTTCATAGTGTTTTGCTTGCTGGGATGTTTTTCTTTCTCAAAAAAAAAAACCAAAAACAAAAACCCACATGAGTTTTTGAGATCTGTTTTGTGTTCTTTATGAATTATATAATATATAATATGTATATTAAATACAACACGGCAATTAAGAGGCATTTCCTCGTTAATTCCTTTTCATTTTGGCTGAACAATTAGTCAGTCCAGTTTTGATTTAAACCCCCCAACGCCACACACAAACTAACTGTCAGGTAGAGAAATAGCTACGTGTTGGCGGATGAATAATATTATTTATGCTAGTTTTCTGTTAAACATTTCCAGGCACAGCGCTGTGCTGGGCAGCCATGATGAGTCGAACATGGAGGTGTTTTCACTCGGCGTGGGTGTCGAACTCAAAGGCTGAGAGGACTCAGAGGAGACGGAGCTCCTCGCTGGCTGCTGTCCATACAGTAAGTGCTCTTCATACAATCACGCTGCATCTCGCTGTGCTTTAATTTAGTCCATGCACATCCAAGTGTTTCATCAAATTCATGCAGGGTTTCATCAGGTTGGCCTTTCAAGAAACCTCCTCTCTGCTCATGTCGTGAGGCACTCTGTCAGCATCAGTTCTCTGAAAATCAGACCGAAACTTTGACCTGTTTTTACATGATTCTATGTGACATTTTGCTTAATTAATGAATTCAGGATGTACTAATGATGCAATCAATCAGAAATGTGCACAAATTTGTTGTCATACCTTGTACTGCTTTGGGACAAGAATTTGCATTTCTCCACAGAAGCATCAAGTCCTCCTCATACAAACCTGACTTTGGTAACAGCTCTGTTTTCAAGACCTAAAGACACCAAACGGTCTTTACCTAAATGATGCCTTTAAAGGAACATATCAGCTTTTAGGAAATAGCCTTATTTCTCCTCCTCGCCAGGTATGAGCTAACAAGCCAACCGCCTGTGAGCTCAGACCATAATAACAGTACCTCGCGTACAACCCACCACAAAACTGCTGCAGCTCGTCGCATCAGACGCAGCGCCTGAGTAACGGATCTGTGGTCAGTGGGAAGAGTTAGCTTACCTCTGTCAAAAGACATCAAACAGATCAGGTTGAGTATTTTGGTTTGTCCAGAAGTAGTCCCCTTCATCCTGTCTTACAAAGTCAGCATCGATTAGTAGCCATTTTGTCAGGAAAGTAGTTCCGGCGATGGTATGTCCGAAAAAATGTTGCCCAAACCAAGTTATATTAATGCAGGCCATGATCATTTGGGAGAAGTGCACTTGATGACTTTGGACAGAGGTTTGCTAACACTTCCTACCCACAACCATTGACAGAGCTAAGCTAATTAGTGCTCAGTTGGTCTCTGTGGGCCTCAGCTCCCCAAAGAAGCCCAGAGGAGGGAAGGGGATGTATTTCCCCTGTGTCAGATTTCAGGGCAGTTTGGTCTCAGTTGCTGATTTACTCCCACACGTTCCAATCAGTTGTGGGCTGCTTGCATTTAAAAACTACAACCTACAACCAAATACCTTCTTACACTTATAGTTTCCTTATCTTTTTCACTTATAGGTGTAGGCATCCATTGAATGTCAGTAAGACATTTGAGAGACATCCAATTTGGTTGGTAGATGAAAATCCAGTGGGCGTTAACATCCAACATTGGTCTGACATCGAACCCCAACCTCTGGCCTAAAGCTGACATTAATTTCAGTTCTGTATGTTCATTAATATTTGGTCATTTGGAAGACCTTGCCAGCCTGGTGAGACCATCCATATCTCCAGATCTCAAGAGCTGAGGCGTTGCTCCTCCTGACTAGAGCCAGAGTGAGAGGGCGGAGCACTGCCTTGACAGACAAGCTCCTTCAGCCAATCGGTGTCAAAACAACATGAGACGCTGTCACATGCCAAATCCAGTCACAAGATTGCTGAAAAATCTCTTTTCCACTGAGAAACTCATTCTCCTGTTCAGGTGTGAGTGCTGCGGTCGAGTCTACTTCTGCCCTATTGGCTGGGTTTGTTCTACTCATGTCTTATATTAACACATCTTCTGGATCATTATTTTTTTGCACTGGGAACGTCATACCATTGCAGTGGTCATATTTTTGCACGTTAAGCCTGCACCACAAAAAACAAAAACATTGTCACACATTGTGTTTCTATTGTTAATATTTCTGTTTTCTACTGATTTTACACTGATGCCTCTTATGCTTTATTCCTTCTTTGTTCTTTACACTCTTAATGCAAGGGCGTAGATTTAGGGGGGTTTACAGGGTACAAGTCCCCCCCCCCCCCCCCCCAATATTTACAAAAGGTGAATTTGTCCCCCCCAAAAATACCATGAATGATAACCACTTCACCAAAATAGGCTTTTAATAATTTTCTATTCTAATAGCACAAAGGCTCTAAACAGTCATATTATGCGTTAGATATAGCTTAAATGGTTTTCAGAAAATTCATACACCCCTCTTTTGGATCATACCATTTTTGTCGCTTGGCCCGCCTTTTCCAATCTCCCCCTGCACTTCGCTTTTGCTAGCAGTCGGGTCTGGCTACTATGGAGTAGGAGACAGAGCTCCCCATCTGATGATGTAAGTTTTGAATTCCCTCAGAAATCCTTCAAAAAGTCCATAAATCCAACTCTCCTTTGTATAAAATTGCACCAGGAATCGTTTGCAACCATCCAGGGAAGGATTAGACCTTCCATTTTTTTGTTATAACCCAATTTTAATAATCGCAATTCTGTAAACACTCACTGACTCACTGAAACAGATGGACCGAACGTTAGCCTGCTACAGTAAAGTTACCGGTACTTATTTGAGTGTTTACAAAATCCGATGTAATAAATCGGAAGGATTTTTGCTTCAAAGTGATCAGACTTGGGTCCCCTCTGTGTTGGAGTAACATAGCTAAGTTAGCTAGCTAGACTCACGTTAACTAGCTTAGCCTGGTTTTGGGTAGCCCTGTCAGTGCATTGCCTGGTCTACCTTGTCACAATCCGTTGGTGGTAACTGCGTTAGCTTCCCACCGACGGCTATATTCTAACGTCTAGCTACTGTTCCTACTGGCAATTTGTCTTTTTTTCAATAGACCTACAAATGGTAACTCTAATAGTGCAGTGAGTGAGTGTGCACATATGATACGGTAGATTTGTGTGTGCATGCCGGGAGTGGTGGGATTGAATCTTGGCGGCGCGCCTGATAAAAGGGAAAATGGGTGTCTAAAAATCCACCAGAATGTAGGAAATTAAATGTATGAAACTCAATTAATGGTTTGTTTAATTCTCTTAATAAGTTTATTCTATTTATTTTATTGATTCTATTACCGTTACGCAGCAAATATTACACTACCAATTCCACGGATGTGGAAACTTACTTGGCAAGACCTTGGAATATGACTGCTAACATTACTGCTTATTACTTCATCAGGCAGTATTTGGTGCCTCTCTGTTTTGAGAGCAGCATCATCAGAGCGGTTTCTAGTCTCCCATAGTTGTTCTAGAAAGAAGGAGATCCAGATCCGGCTGCAGGGCTCAACTCCTGAAATCTTCGGATATGGACGGTCTCACCAATTTACAAAAACATCAACATCACCAGTCAGCAGTTTGGACTTTGGCTTTGAACATCCTAACATTCTGGACATGTGACGTAACCCCTCACTGAACCACTGGCATGTTTAGTATCTGCGTTCTCAACAAGGACAAACGGGCACACATTCGCTGCTGTAAAAACACTTGTTGGTTCTGGCTTTGGCCCAGTTTGAGTTACTGGAGAGGTGAGTAACACTGAAACACCAAAATGTTACTATTAGCTGTTGGATACATATGAGTGCAGTGTTTCTAATTATTTAGTTTCCTGAACTTCTTGACCAACAACAGCTCTCTTTAATCAATAAAGAGTGGAGCACAAGTGGTAGAGTTGCCTCTGGGCCAGTCTACGCCCAACTGAATATAAACGTACCGTAAACGTAGCTCTGTATGTGTCAGTTTATGGAGACTAAATCTTAAAACGTCTCTGATCCTTTTGACATTAGCAGTTCAAACGACCTTGTTTTCAAGGCCTGTGAGCTGCGTGACAGTTGCGCTGGGCTGCAGGCGGAGGGCGGTTGCGTTACCTCGGCCTATCATGGACATGTTTGAAAGACCCGTTTGAAGCCAGCGGGAGTGGGAGATGAAAGTCCTGGAACAGCACACTTTGACATCATCAAAACACAACTCCCTCACAACACTCAGCGGCTCTAATGGCTGTGTTAAAAGGTACTTTTAAATACACCGATTTACAAGTGGCCACTGGCGTGGTCTGAACGCTCTTTGTTCTAACCTGAACATGAATGAATTCAGCACAATGAAAGCAGCCAGGGGAGAAACAGCGGGACGACATTATGTGACTGAGCTGGTTGCTGTTTGGGGCAAAATGTGGAGTTGGTTCAAGTCATCTGCCACAGTTAAAACTATGGTGGCTATGGAGCTCCTGATTCTCCAACTTACAGCTATATTTCACCAAGAGAGAGTGGTTTTTTTTTCCCTTTCAAGCACTCAAAAATGAGCTCACAAAGATGGTTTTTAACCACCTGCATTGCTTCATTGTGATTCCAGAAGGCAGAAAGATCAGCCAGATTTGACACTAATAGCAACTTATAACTAATATCAGCTAAAACTATCAAAAATGTTCACTGACTCAATTTATCCATCAATTTATCCATATTACTGAGCTGGAGAAAGAAGACTGGCATGGTACAGGACGATGTTTTTAAGAGTTTGAGAACGGACCTTTTTGGACAGTTTTTCTGTTGTTTCCGTTGCTTCTCGCTGTCTGTCTCCAGTCGCTTCAAGCTAAATATGCAGTTGCTGGGTCTTTCTCGCATCTTGGAATCACAAAGAAGTGATGCAGGAGGGAAAAACATCTTTGCCAGCTCAAGACACCTTTCTGTGAGCAGTCTAAAGGCAAAACACGCCTTTTCGTTTTAAAATACTGCTTGAAGAAAACACATGCAAAGGGAGAAAATACAAGATACAAGAAATATAAGAGAAAATGGTTATCAGTTTGAAAGAATGTGGTCGGCTTTCTGCAAACAACACACATTGAAGAAACATGTTATTTATCTTGCGTGAATTAAATTATGTCTATCAATGTCCTTGTTAAAAGTCGCCCTCAGGCTGCCTAAGCAACGTCTTACCTGTCCTGGTTTCTAAATGCACCACTGTCACACTTTGGTGTGAAAGCTTGTGCACCCAAGAGCATCAGAAACATTTAGGGACTGAAGTACTGGATCATTCATTAAACTGGCAAACTGGAATACTAGGGTGTAAACCCAAAACTAACACATGAATTAATATCACGAGCAGACTGAGGAAAAGACTGGCTCAACAAACCAGCCTGAAGATAAACTGACAATGCCAGAAACAAGTTCAGGCAGTGAGGACGGAAAGATAAAATAACAGAATAAGTCCTTTCACAGTGATAGGAATATACACTTGAGATGAACTGCACTCCTCCAACAAGGTGACCTCAGCCAAACCCAATTTTAAAAAATGCCAATTTTAGCTGTGCGGTGTCAATATGCCCCAAAAAGTAATATCCTAATCCAAGTTTGATGAGGATGAGGATCAGCTGCATAGTTTTTACACAAACATACAGACATAAAGATAGACAGCACTGACAACGTCACCTTCTTGACAGAGGTAAAAGTCACATGGAAAAGTGAAAATCAGAGGTAGAAAAAGCATGTTTGGAGTGGACGTGCATTCATAAGCAATGCTCAGCGCAAATACCTCCCCCGAGGAAGTCGTGATCGAGAGCAGAGCTGTCCGAACACGCCAGTTTACAAACCGCGTCTCCTTATAGCCCGCCGTATGGTCACTAACACTAGAATTTGAGTTTGCCGAGAAAAGGGGAGAACTAGAGAACAGCAGCGAACCTGAAGTCACGATTCACAACAAAGTCAGAGAGACAATCATCTGTTGATATTACAGAAATGCAGCGGTTACACCTGTGCACACCTGTGACGATGTTTTACTGATGGAGGCTAAAGCTTCCACCTTTGTGAGAATGATGTGTAAATTATCAGTGTGTGTGTGTGTGTGTGTGTGTGTGTGTGTTAGAGAGGTGCAAAAGTATTCCTTCCTTGGAAAAACAGCTTGTGACATTTGAGTGATAACTGACATTGCATTTTCCCCCCTTTGGCATGGCTCCCCACAGCCCGTCATTTTCCCAAGAGTGATCCTGCTTGCTCCCATGAAGTGCTCTTCACAAGGTTGTCATCCGAAAAGGTCACTTCCAGAGAGAGAGAGCGACAAGCGAGGCATGAAAGACGTAAGATGGATCCATCTTGTAGTCTGGATCAAGACACCAGCATGACCTTTAACTGAATATCAGCTTCAGCGAGCGATCAAAGTGTACTTGGGAGCGCATGTTACTTGTCGTGGGCGTGTGTGTACATAAGACAAGACACAAGACCACACACTGATATATTTTTGTGCCACGATACATTTCTTCCTGTTAATTCTTCCTATATCCATCTACAGAGCCAAAAATATTCAAAGTCTTAAAGTTGGGGCTCATGTTTGTCAAACTGCTAAGACGTTTTGGCTAAAATAACGATGCCTATATTTTTTAAACCATTGCTGTATTTTCCTGTGTTCATGGTGAAAATGAGTCATGGCAATCAAATTTATAGGAGTGTTTCAAATATTGAGGCGTGACATTAAGATTTCAACTGTGACGCAGCTGCAACTAGCATCAGGTGCAACCCACCGTCCACTAAAACAGCTTATTTTTTGACACAATTAGCCATGCCTGCGGGGGGGAAGTATTCAACAAAGACAGACGCCCGCGTCATAATCAGCTGAATATTTGTCCATGACTTTGCAAATGAAATATTTGTATCAATTCGTTGAGGTTGCAGGTGACTAAACGCTCCACTCTAATAACTTTTCTCTACAAACAAAACCCCAGCCAGCCACAAAACTACCAGAAGGTGAAACTTGGCTACGTTTACATGTACTGCAGTAGTTTGGCAGTTGGCCTTGCTCTCAATACGAGAATTTTTTGATGAAGGTGTTTACATGTATTTCTTATTGAACAATCAACAACAGAAGTCAGAGTAACAAATAAAGCTGTCCGTCAGGATTATTTCCCTACTTTCTACATCAGGGTTGTGGCCCTGGAATGCTTTTGAGTTTTTTTAATGCTGATATTGCTGAATACTGCCTCTGGAGGTGAGTTTGTGACAGTCGCTGAGAGCTGGAGCATGTGTTGTCAAGCAGTTCGACTGGCATGAAACTGGTAGGATTTCATCTCACATATCAAGGTATATAAATTTCTACGATGCACTTGGATAATGTGATGTAAAATGGAATACTCCACATGACCTAATCTGATTACTTCTTACCCCAACAACGACCTTTGTCGGTTCGAAAAAGCTGCTTACGTGACCCTTGTCTTAATCTGGTTAATATCAGAATATCAGAGTCCATGTAAACGGAACAATATCTGGACGGTGGTCTGATCGCGATCGGTGTAATTATATCCATCGCATTTCCCTTCATTCTTGCTGTTTTCAGCCAGTGTTCCTGCTGAGTATTGGATGAGTTCAGGTCCATTGACTTACAGGTGATTTTCACAGTAGAAGTTGTTCAGTCTGACCAATCAGATCAGACAGTGCTTTCAGGAGGCGGGGCCAAAGTGAAACGAGCTGTAACAGAGTGTAAATGAGGCGTCAAAGCAGTTGACAATATGAGAGAAAAATCTGTTTTATAAAAAAAACCCCGAATGACCATAATAAAATCCTTTTCACCAGTACCACACTGAAGGCCTTAGACCAGGGGTGTCAAACTGGTCCAGTAAAGGGCTGCAGGTTTTCATTCCAACCAAGCAAAAGCAACACCTGATTCTACATGAATCAATCAAGCTGTGTCCACACAGCTCATTTGTTGGATCATGTGTTGCTTTTGCTTGGTTGGAATAAAAATCTGCAAAAAATATATATATATACAAAAAAAATCCATATGTATATATATATATATATATATATATGGATTTTTTTTTGTTTTTCTGGTTAAAAATCAAAATTTCATGTGTAAAATGTTGGCTTATGCAAGCACAACAGAGCTAAAAGTCATACCACTATCAGTATCAGATGCTCAAAATGTCTGTAAATTTCATCAATAAATCTGAGGAGCACAGAAGAAATGAAATGCAGACTTAAAGGCATACCTACTGAAGGTTGGCAGTGCTTTGCAGGTTGAAAATGTCATCTTAGGTGGTGCCCAAAGGCCAAGTTGAATGTTGAATAAATTATAAAAATGACCTGAGGCCCAGAAGGATCCGCGCATTTTAATTCAATCGGTGGACACCGAAGCGACAGTTCCTGTTTTTCTGTCTTCCGCTTCTCTGTCTACACTTCCACTTTTTCTTTGTAAAGTCATAATGCCAGTGAAAATTTCACCCATGAATGAGAACGCTTTACTGTATGCATAAAGTTGCCTCTTCTCTGTCTTCATGTTACTATTTGTGAGTCCCAATAATATGGAACTTTTGAACACCTGCCTATGAAGTGTATCCTCAACAGATGGAGGGTTTACTGTCCTTGAATAGCTATGAGGCAAGAAGCATAAATCAGACTAAAATAAGAGCAGGGAGTTTGGATCCCTGCTGCAGCCTCCAGCTCAGAGGAGAAAAAACACAACTGCTTCAATGAAAAGCTACACGAGGTGAAACGCTGCTGCTCTCCCAAAGGACGCCTATCCTTTATTCAAAAAAAACACTTTTTGTGAAATAATGCGGTTATGAAAAAGCACTGCTGCTTTGAGGACGGTTGATCAAAGCATAGGAGGAAGTTACATCTCATGACTGCAAATAAATGACATCGTGTGAACAATTCACTGCATGTTTTGAGGACACAATCTATCGCGGCATTGGGACAATTAACATCTTGTCGCCATGAATTGATCAAATTAATATCTCGTTGCCACAAATAAATCAAAGCATGGGAACAAGTCACATCTCCTGGCCGCTCATTCATCAAATTGTGGCATTTGCCTTCATCTTGTGGCCCTTATTCATCAAAGCAACAACTTACAGCTCATGAACACAAATAAATGAAATCGTGGGGAAGAATTTATATCTCATGGCCACAAATTTATCACACTTTTGTGGAACTTCAACACCTTCCAAGACTCTCTTTGATCCACAGGGACAATAAACATAAGAACATTTTAAGAATTTTGAAAAGGTTTATTAGTTGTGCAATAATTCCGGCCTCCAATATTTTAAAAAATAACAGGTTTGTGATAAGCGACGCACATCTAAAATAGACTTCTTTTCTGTAGCAAAATGGTCCGCCTTAAGTTAATATTGCTGTTGTCCAAAGTTAAACAGAACACGATTACATTCCCTTTAAACACCTACTGTATAACAACGTGTTCACATCATATATTAAAGAATGTATCCTTTTAACACCGAATAAAGTGATGAGGGCTTTCTTGATCAAATAAGACACAGGAGCTATCATTACAAAGTTAATAGGGAGGCCTGGATCACCAAACTACAGCAGTCAGCACAGACAGGGATGTCATTTATGTCTAGTTTAAGTAAAAACTGTGCACAAAATACAGTAGCTACCTTGGTAGTAGTAGTAGTAGTATTAGTAGAAGTAATATTAGTAGTATGGCACACATGAGCTAAATTCTTCAGACAGCATTTAGGAACATCTGTCCAGATGCAGACGATGGGCATGGGCACCTTGAAGTTGAGGGCTTGGAGCCAGAGAGAGAAAATGTTCCGCACATTAAATCTGACGATGTTGGCTGTATTAAACCGAGCTTAGACTCAAGCTCAAGTTTTGTCTCTGTACATTATAAAAACAAGATCGCTGCCAAATGCTGGGAAATTAAGAATTGAATTGTTTGTTTTAAGCTCATGAAAAGGACGTTTAGTCAGAGGAAAAGTGCAAACTAGTGAACGGGAGGGTCAAGGGATGCTGGCTTGATCCCTCAGTCGCCTTCATTAGCTTGTATGAGTCAGTTTAAACTCTTTCACCAGCACATGATATGTACGGCAAATGAAAAACACCTTCCATGGACTTATGGAGAAGGCGATGACGCGCGTCTGGCTCCAAGCCCGTCAGATGGGGACTGGGGAATCTGTCTCCGTGATCTTTCTATCCACACATGTGCTCTACTATTGGACTCATTCATCCAAATCTGGACAAGCTCACAGTTACAGTGGGTTTGGCAGGAAGGTTTGTTCAGTTGGAATCCTGCATCTCCGCCCCTGAAGCCTCTTCATCCACACCGGCGTATGATTGGTCCTCATCTGGAAGAATGCGCAGAAGCTACGTGATTCAACAAGCTTTCATTTTACTACATTTTAGACACATTTTTTTTTCTCTGTTTCAGCCCTGGAAGAGAAAGAGAAAGAGAGAGAGAGCGAGCGACAGAAAAGGTTCTGTTGACAGAAATAGCTCAAAATCTACTGGATGGGTTGCTGCTCAGTTTTGTGGCCATGTTAATGGATCACAAAGGACCAATCCTGCTGGTTCTGGTAAACTCCTTCCCTCTTTGCTTTTATGTTTAGACAGCTTACGTTTAGGGCATTTGTAGGAACTTTGGTGACCCAAGACAAAAGGGCCCAGTAGGGGCCTTCCAGGACTCAAACCCAGCCACTCCTCAGCTGAGCCCACCTGAACCTCCTCCACGTGTTCTCTACTACTTTTACTGCACATTAATGTAGTCAAGCTTCCTTGGAGGACCCCATACAGCTGCAGGTAATGTAGGCCCGCTTTGTCTGTCCTGTTGCAATGCTATATCATCCATCCATCCATCCATCCATCCATCCATCCATCCATTTTCTATACCGCTTAACGGTTAAGGGTCACGGGAGGGGGTGGGGGGCTGGAGCCTATCCCAGCAGCCTTCAGGCGAGAGGCGGGGTTCACCCTGGACGGGTCGCCAGTCCGTCGCAGGGCCAACACATAGAGACAGACAACCATTCACACTCACAGCCACGCCTACGGTCAATTTAGAGCTATGTCATATAATAAAACATTAACATGATACCATGAGGCTTAAGTCCAAACTCCATTTAGAAAGCAAACATTTTAAAAAGTATTTGCTTGTTTTATTGAGGACAGACATCACAAAGCATGCTTTGTACAGCTTTGGCATGAAGATTTGGTTACTTTGGCCCAATTTTGTTCCGTTTGTTGCAATTAAGTTGGGAGCAGCGGCCATTTAGGCAGTTGTGGACCTCACCAGGCTGTGTTGCATCGTCTCCTGCACTAAAGCCATTTTAAATGCCTTTAGATGATGTTACTGACACAGATGCGGCAGCAACTGGACTCCCACAGTCATGCAGGTCAGTTACATGGTTGTTTTGGTACATTACACCTCACGCACTCGAGAGGGATCCACCAAAATGAGTCAAAGACAGGATCGGCAGATTGATGACGGCTGCAGTAGCTTTATCATGAGGTGATGTCTTACGACTTTCATAAAATAATCAATCTACTGGATGCCACAATATCAGGTTTTGAAGCTTTTTGTCCATGGAAGGAATTCAAAATATCAATATTATTACAATGCCCTGAAAAAATTGAGCAAAGTAATTCTAATCATACGATTAGACTTTTTTTTTTCTGTTTGTCTCTCTTTTGGTAAATGAAACACACTCAAACTATGAGTGTAAACAAGGTGGAATGTCAGAAAGTCTCACTGTGTCCCAGCGTACAAAAACAATTATGTGTCTGCCTCCCACAACAACATGATTAACTGTTTCACTGTGTCTTCTGACCAAAGAAACCTCTCCTCTCCTCACCTGCAGTTTCTCCCTCAGCTCTCTGTCTCTCGGTTTGAGGGTCTGGAGAGCTTGCCTCGTCCGGCGGCCAGCGGAGCTCGCCGCTCTCCACCTCTGCTCCATCAGTGGGCTCCACCACTATGGAAGGGAGCCTCTTGGACAGTTTTGGATACCTTTCATGGGTATCTGGGAATATCTGAACTCTTATGTAAGGTTAACTGCAGGGGGGGAATCATATTTTAGAGGGATAAGAACACCGCATGCAAAAGAACAACAATGCGGTAATAATTGGATTAGGGAAAGTACGAACCATGTGAGTGCGCGATAAAAGATGCCAGACATCTGATGATTTCTTCCCTCACACACGCATCTGCTGTGCTGACTGGGATATCATTTATACATCTGAAATGATCTCAACGCAACTTTTAGTTGAGCGGCTTTAAGCACCTATTTGTTAATTGCTGGACAAAAACGCCTCCGGTCGTAAATGTGTTCTAAGTCTGTGCGTCCAAGAAGCTGTGTTTATAAAAATGGCTGCATGTCAACTGGACCTTTGAGTCAGTGCAGGTTACCATCAAGAATCTAGTAAACGGGGGGAAAAACTGTCACAGAAATGTGTTAGGGGAACATAAAAAAGAGAGGAACATGTTGGTTTGCAACAGTGGTCATGCAGATCATCAGATCAACGTAACCAACAGTCTACTTTGGCTGTGTCATTTTTTTGAATGCATGTGTTTATGCGTAGTTGTGTTTCCTCTATTTGAGGATCTCTTCATTAAATATCAGAATGAAAAGCCGGAAAACAAACAGCGCAGTGAAGAAGTAAGAAATAATTCTTCCCATTTCTTCACAATATTTATAGCTCAGCTGGGCCATTACCCACGTAGGAGGTGATGTTCTGAGAACCCTCTGTAATATCCTCTAAAGTCGAAGAATATTCCAAACCTTTACAGAACGCTGGGGAACATTCTTAAACCCATTCTCCTCTCGCGATGAAACTCCTGTGCCAAAGCCAATATTTCCTAAGAGACAGTGTCCGTTGGTGTTACAAGAACATTTTATGGAAGCTTTAATCTGAATGTTTGAATATTGGTTTATCAGACAATAACGTTCCCCATGAGACAGTTTTGTTGATTTTATGGCCATTCTGCAGTATCACAAAGAGAAACTTGTTGATAAAGAAAACAATCAGGTTTGGCTCCCTTTCCGTTGTATGAAAATGTTCCTTTTTAGGTTTTAAAAGGAAAAAGTGTCCCAGCTGCAAATTTTGTGTTTCCAGAAGGATCTCGACTCGTTCCGTTCCCACTGGTAATTTCAAGGTAGGGGGATAATATTTGGTCGGTGCTCAGGGAACATTTAGGAAGTTCCCCTAAGATCTCAATATTATGTCTCTAAAATGTTTGCAGAGCCTGTTCTGAAGGTACAGGAACCGTTCGGGCACCTGGATGGAACGTCCTCGGAGCCCAACTAAATTATTTCCTAAAATTTCCTGAGCATTCCCTGAAAACCTGTCAAATGTCCTCTTAACCTTTAAGAATTCCACATTGACCAATTGGGAATGTTCTAGGAATGTTTCTCAACACCAGCGGAGATGTTCTCAGAACATTTTGGGGGAACTTGTAAGCTCTAGCTGTGTAAATACAGCAGTAATCAATCTCCAGTGTTATCACGGTGTTGGGCAACATCTGCCTTGTCTCTGCTGGAAAAGACGAATATTTGAGTCACAGCAGCGTTTGAGACTTGAGTCAACCCACATTTTACTCCTGCTCATCACTCCTGTGACTCACCGTTGGATGATTTCTATTCTAATAACACAGGACAGAATAGGTGAAATCGTATGAACACACACACACCTGGAAGGATACTGCACCCTGGTCCCCTCCTGCTCCGCCGCTGAAGTCCTCTGTCCCTGGTTCTAGAGAGTTCATCACCTCAGTCATCCTGAGGAGAAGGAACATACTCATCAATAATAAATCAATAATCAATAGAGCTTCTGTGCGCTATTTGCCTCAGTTGTTGAACCTTTATGTGGCATTTCAAAGTACATTTTGACCGTCTATCAGTACCAGTTGACTAAATGGTCTACGGAGACAACGAAGCATAAACGAGCGACGTTTATTCTGGCTAATATAATAACAGCTTGCATTCAGTTCTATTCTATATTTGATGACTTAAAGTCGAGAACTTGTTTGATGCCGAGAGCACAGTGTCTTTCAAGCCAGGGAAGGACTGAGGGGTGTCGCCAAATGCTGCTGAGACAATATCCCACAAATGAATGACAAATTTGAAAAAATAAAAAGAGAAACAATTGTCACCACAGAGGTTAGACTAAGTTACACAGAGGGTTCTACATACCTCCTCCTCTACCTGAAAGACTGCATTTCATCGATTGTATTAGTAAAAGAACGAGTGTCTGGACTGCCATTCATCAGGAAGAGTGAGCCCCAGGGGTATAAGCCTACTATACAAACTCCGTCCATCCCTGGATTGCAGGGATTGTTTCTTGAATCCATTGTTGACACTGAGGCGTCTTTCCCCCAGAGCTCAGTTTCAATAAATGCCCGAGAACCTTCAAGTCTCCCCAGCAGCCTCTGTTCACGGCATGCTGCAGAAAGATAAAGCTTCGGCTCAGCTTTTATCTTTCGCTTACTCATACCACAGAAGAGTCTGAAGGATTCTGAAAAATACCGTTACAACACAGCTAAGAGCTTTTAAATGACTTCTGGGGCTTCACAAACAACATTGCTTGATTATTTTCTAGAGAAACTTATGGTTATTGCTGTTCTCCTGCTATATGCTAATTCATGAGACACAAACTGAGAACTACAGACTGTATAAAAGGAGCGGACAACTGGTTTGTGGACTCAACTGGACGCAGTTTACAAAATGATCATGGTGTAGCGAAGAACCGACCGAAAGGGAAAATATTTACTGAGGTATTTAATCAAGTGAGAGGGAGCCTCATTTTCTGACAGACTTTATTCCAACCTAATCATTCGGAAAGACCTCAAAAGACCACCACTCTTACGACAGCACTCACAACACAACTGGCTGGCTTGAATTGGGAATCATGAAGTCTCAAGGGCAAGTCTAGGGATGGGGTATCAGATCGGGAACATTGGAATTTTGCAGTGAGGATGAAAGGTTCCCTTTACGGTGTTTTAAAAGGGAAAAAGTTAAGCTTCAAATTAGGGCACATATTTGCTCCTGTAGAGGCTTTTGTTGGTGCAACTTCATGAAATGATGGATGTGTCTATCAGGGTTTTTTTTGGAAGTCAAAGTTTTATGGTGCTCTGAAACACAGGATTCTAATTGGAGCTTACAGAGTGCAGTGTGTGACCATCTAAACCTGGCCCCTGAGCACAATCTTCCCTGTGTCTGTACATCGGTAACCGCCACTCTTTGCATGCTGTTGTTGAACTTGTGTGCCAACACAACAAATCACTCTCCATTGCCATTGTTTGCGTAGGGCGTTAAAGCAAGTCCTCCAAAAGGTAATTCTGGCTTTCATGTGACCCTAAATAGGCGTCTAACCCTTCCATGAATGGGCGTGGATGTGCTTGAGCAATTTGTTTCAACTGAATGCTCCAGCTAGTCACGCCAGATGAGTTGTAGTTTTTCCAGGTAACAGGTTTGGGGCAAAACACACATTCTAGGTGAAGTCTTTATTCCAGACTGTCGTCTTTATACCATTGGAATTGGAATTTTTTGGCTCAATCTTCAGATAAACCCTTTAGACCCCAAATGTCTTTAGATCTTAGCAATCATGCCATTTTTCTGAAAAAAGAAAAAAAAATCAGTTGTTGGCCGTTTGTCTGTCAATAAACACTCAAAAGCTCAACCAACAACCAGCAAATTACTGTCCAAAACTGCACCGAAATTACCTTAAAGACCTCACGCTCAATAATCCTGCCTATGCAAAAGGATGCAGCGCTCATTGTTTGTGACATCATCATAAAGCTCTACTTACTGTCCCTTTAAAAACCAGCCAACGGCTACCGTCCTCTGCTGACTACAGAATAACAGACTTTACATGTGACAAGTTTTCACAAACACCACTTTTTGTACAATCAGACAGCAATCAGCAGTTGCTGTTGCCATGGGGACAGGCAGTTGAGATTTTATGCCTCTGATTGTCTGAGTAGTGCACTTTGCCTGAGTGCATGAGCTGATTTGGGGGTATTGGTGTGTGCCGTTACGCAGCAATTATCGCCATCAGGACGGGGTCGTGTTGTTGTGAGACTTCTCTGTGAAACCTGGAATAGCTTCTGCCCTTCGTCACGACTCGGACACAATATAGTCTTTATTCCTCATCAGAGGCTTGTATTGTTCTTGTGGAGAGAATCTGTACCATCCTTCAGGCCAGTCTCACGTCCCAGTTTAAAAAGAAAGTCTCTGTAGGTAGCAGCCGAAAGGCCTTCGAAAGTCTGCACATGATTTCAGTCTGATCTTGTCTCTAAGAAATGCATTTATTCTGCTGCGTAACAGACACGGGAATTTAAATGTTGATGTCAAGCATAACACTTCAGTTTTGCTCTTTTTTTCTGAGGGAATAATATCTTAATCTGTGAGGTCTGAGCAATAATATACGGTACAAGTCTGTATTTTTACTCAGGAGGCTTCACTTTGGCTCCAGCACAGAAAAATGATAGTTGATGAGTTGAGGATGAAACACATGTTTCGTTGTTTTCAACCTCCTTCTTCATTATTTTTTGTTTTCGTTTCATTTGTTTTTTTATTTGAATATATTTTCCATAGTGCTTGGCTTGAAAAGTGCTTGGAATCCTAGATTAAAGCGAGACAATGACACAGCACCCTCTGTGGCCAAAAGTGGATATTACAGGATTATAGGAATCTTTATTTTGCAGAAAGTTGTCTGAAAGAGGGCTGCACGGTGGTGCAGTGGTCAGCACTGTGGCCTCACAGCAAGAAGGTTCCGTGTTTGAGTCCCGGCTCGGGGGCGGGATCTATCTGTGTGGAGTCTCCATGTTCTCCCTGTGCCTGTGTGGGTTCTCTCTGGTACTCCGGCTTCCTCCCATCGTCCAAAGACATCAAGAGGGGACGAGGCTGATTGGATTCTCTAAATTGACCGTAGGTGTGAATCTGAGTGTGAATGGTTGTTCATCTCTCTGTGTGTTGGCCCTGCGATGGACTGGCGACCTGTCCAGGGTGAACCCCGCCTCTCGCCCGCAGATGCTGGGATAGGCTCCAGGCCCCCCGCCACCCTTACTAGTAAGGAATAAGCGAAAGACGACGATGGATGGACGGATGTCTGAAAGAGGCAAACCTGTCACCTGAACTTTGGTTTTTGAATGGTGAACTGAAATCTGAAGCATACATCATCATTCCAGCTAAAGATAATACTTCTTTTCATGAATTTATCACCATGCGCTCACTTGTTTGGTCAACTGACGCCAAAACTAACAGCAGATACCAATTCATAGCAAAACAAGGGAGATATTATGATAGAAATTATTAACCGTGTATCTAAAAAAAAAAAAAAGTAAGGATAAAACAACTTGTATTATTCCATTTAAAAGGTCAGCTGCCCACAGCTGCTGTGGGTACCCACCAGTGCTCGTCATCACCCACTCACCAAAAACAGTAAAATGTCACAGCAAAAGAAAAAAAAGGTTTTTAAAAGATAGTAATAATCTTGTAAACATCACTAATCCAATATGGCGGTCACAGGAAGTCAGCAACGGCAACGAAAAATTGACAGGGATCCAGCTTGGGCCTCTGGGAAAGGATTTCATCACACAGCTCCTGACTTACAGTGCAGGCACCAACAAGTGTTGAATTTCTGAAACGCGTTTCGGCAGACGCAGTTTGCGAACGGACAGAAAAGTGGCACATGTTCTAATTTCACCATTCTACCATCATGACCTTTCTGTCTTAATAGACCTGTTAAGCGACTGCAACTTGAGTTTTTGAGCAATCAATAAGCAATAGTGGATATTTCACGACTAATACTGGACAATCAAGCCTCATCTGTAGCTGAATTAGCATATCATTACACTCTGATGGCGCTGGCGGCCCAACAGCAGATTTAGATACAAAATACAACACTTCAAGAAACACGATAGTCGCTCATTGCGCAAAATAAGAAAAGTAGTTCAACGTCGGTCACGTCACATGTATTTTGGTTGACAATTTCAGCGTAAGACCCATCACAAACACATTCAGGATTCAGTCATGGGAGGAGAACCTTCGTCTTTTTTTGTCATATCGGAGGCAATCAATGTGTTGGCTGACTACAATAATTCATGCTAAAGAAAATACTGGCCGCTGCCTATTCCCTTACCAGAACCCCCCCCCCCCTTTTTTTTTTCATTATAGAAGTGCAAAGCCCAGTTTGAGGCCAGATGAAATGTCATTTTCAGAATCACATTTCCACATGAGAAATACCTGATTCCCAGGAAAATTGCTCTCCACCATCTCCTGCTCTACATTTGCAATTTGCTCTGCTTTTCACGGATGAAGATCTCGAAATGAAATACCTCCTCTCTTCTCTGCTCATGGTGTCCAGTTAAAGAGTGTCTCCAGGCAGCCAGTTTTATTCCACTATTTCATTTTTCAGATATACTACAGCGATGGGATGGCGCTCCTCGCTTATCGCTCCAGCGGCAGTTCAAAGACTTTTTAAGCTTCTGCTATCAAATCAGCCCCAGCAGCACCTCCTCAGCTGCAGCTTTCTCCTGTAAATCCACTACCTTTTTTTTTTTTTTTTTTTTTTTACAGTCCTGACACATAAGAATAATAAATCCATGGCCAATATATCCCCTTCACCTACCACTAAGCATAGTAAAACACTCCACTGGTGTCTTATAGTTTAATATCTCCTCTGTTTGTTGCCCTATTTCTCATTCCCTGTTCCATCTTTGATATTATAATGGCACAGAAACTATTTTCATACATGCATTTTAATAGGATTATTAAGAGCGTGCAGCTTCACCTGCGAGGCACACAACAGGTAGCCTGTGTGCTGCAGGTGGGAGACTCTATTAATAGATTGAAATTCAAACACCTACACCTAAACACACGCTATTCCGGCTGATAGAGCTTTCAGAACAGAAACACACTCTGTGAGCAACAGCAGAGTGTCAAAATCACAAGGTCAACCAGGTTTTATGATTGTTCCTAAATTTCTGATGTGTAGTTTTTTCATAAAAAAAGACCAGTCATTTAGTTGCTTTCTTAAATATGAATAAAAACAGCTTCTCGATGTGAAGTGAGAGGTTAAAAGCGGACAAAGCTCCGTACCTGTCTGCAGGTTGATCCAGTGTTTCAGAGCAGAGAGGTCTTCATCACACTGCCGCTGCTGCTGATGAGGAGGATGATGATGGTTATGATGATGATGATGATGATGATGCGGGCTGTTGTGGGCGACAAGCGGCGGAGGCTCCCGGTGAAGTTACCGCTCGCATCAAAGTGTTATGAGCCTGCGCACTTCAGCAGCACCGGTGATGCCTTCCCTGACGGTCGGAAAACTCGGGAGTTGCTGCTGCCTTGACAGCGGCGCCCAACCTTTTCTGTCAATCAGAGCTTTTCATAAAAATCCCTTTATCATTTGAAATGCTGTTAGTCATCTCTTTTGGATGTAATCGTTTACAAATGACCCACAACTAAATTGTCACGTTTAAGTTCTCATTCTTGTACCATTTGAGCTGGCAGAACTTGGTCATTTCTCCCAGGTTGGCGTACCTTGACCATTTATACAGGACTCTCAGATCTGTTTAATTATTAGTTGTTGTTGTTTTCCCCATAAAGGGCTTCAAAAAACAGAGAGCCGGTTAGGAACAATCGAGAGTATCTTTAGTCAATGTTTGTTAAAATAAATTAGAGTGAAAGAAAAAAGTTCAAAACCCCAGATGTGTGACCATTCCAGGTGTTCATCTTTGTAGAACAACTTCGAAAAATAAATGCAAATGTGTTAGAATAAAATCTGTTCAGGGTGATTGTTCGACATACATTTTGGCCACCCACTTTTCCATTAAAGGTAATGCCCGGAGTTTTCATAAGCAATATGTTTTGTGTCCTGGACCTAATTGTAATTAGGGTTTATGTTTTATGTCTTTTTCATGTTGTACTCTCTGAAACAGCGCCCACACAATAGACATCTCAGCGCTCATATTAATTAAATGAAATTATCCTATACTAAGTACAGCTCTCACGTCGTCCTTCAAGATGAGCACCTGAAGGCAGCACCTGATCAGGAGCGACACGAACGAGCCGCTGACAAGTTTGACAGTGCTGACGTTCACAACGCCTAACAGTCAGGTAACTTTTCACGTCGTACGACTGTTTTGGCCCACTTGACCCTTGTGACGTGTGTGTGCGGGTCTGTTTGATGTTTGACGCCACAGTGTTTGAACAGAATCAATGAGGGTTTCCGCTGATAGCTTGCAAACAGAACAACAACCTAGTTAGCCGCCTCGCCTCGCTGGTAAAGAAGCCATTCGCAAATTTAGCTTTTCGGCAGGTGTGGGCTACCTGCCGAACAATAGTGGTCGTAAACGTGCATCTGTGAGCTGTGTCTCCCTCTAGTGTGCAAATACAGAACTGGAGCTATACAGTTGAAAAGGACTTTGTGAAGTATTACCACCTGGTTTGCAGTCGGTATAAATATAATTTAAGAATGTGGTTTGATCATTGATGGGCAAATTCGCCTCAGTTTGTAATTTAAGTCTTGTTCCATCCTGGTTTTGTTTAAGTCCCCACAACAGTGAGGGTTCTGCATTTTTATTAAGTGTAACATCATGAACTTGACAATGACAGCCATTTTGACAAAATAACATAAACACAAGTGTGATTCATTTCATAAATTAAGGCCCTGTTCCATTTTGGTGGGCCTGAGGCTCAACATAGTGCATGCTTGCTCCCTTAAATGGCTGTGACAATAAATAGAATGGGGCAATAATTGATTTAACCATTTGTACCACAGACCTTTTCAAAGCGGCCATTTTAACCTGTCATTGCAGGGTTAATGTGTCGTAATTAATCATGGTAATGTTCCATTTAGGCAGCCAGGGTCCTGCTATTATAAATGCTGCTCAATTGGATGGCTCAGACTCATGAAATAGAAAAGAGACATAATTCATTTTCAACAATTACGCCTTCCAAACAGTTTCATGTCAAAGTGGCTGCAGTGGAAAAGGCAGTGTTTTTCAGTGGTGTAAAATGAAAGCTGTGAAAATATGAGGTTGCTTTACTTGTAGTCTAGTTTTTAAAGTTGGCACTGATTTCTTTGTGATGACCCTGAGTGTGTGTCAGCTTTTTAGATGGCTGATTTTGACATGTTTTGGTTTTAGTCATTAGCCTACAATGCATCATAAATCGATCAATCTCTGTTCGTATTAATCTCAATTTAGTCTCTTTGAATATTCTCAGTTTCAGTCAAATATATCTGGAAAAAAAAGCCGAGTTTAAAACATTTTTTGGTCAATTTTTCTGGACAGACTGAACACCGCCATTCCTCCAGCTCAGTGTTTGTCCACCCCTGGATGTGCCGTTAGCGCCCTCTAACGGGTGGAACAAGGTTTTCAAGTTGAAGTTCTCTTTGGCAAGAGAGAGTATTTTTTTCAGTATAGAAACGAAGTACTACTAAAAAAAACAAAACAAACGATATTACAAAGTTAACAAAAACATGACAATAAATCCACCTTGAAAAGACAACTTCAATTCTCAAAGTGCGCTTCCGTGAAATTTTAAAGAAGGTTGTGTTTTTTTGGTATTTTATGAATTCTAATCCTCTGACCTGTATAACAGAGTGGTGGTGCCTGATTTCATTGATATATTTTGAATAAATTTTTTAATTTGAATGAATGTAACACTTTCATAGCAAAAAAAATGTAAGAATTTGCATTTACAGAATCGTCAGGCCTTGTCCTGGCTCTTTGACACGGATCCTAAAACGCACTCAGTACATGCCGTTTCACAATGTCTTACCGTCGTATTCACGTGATTTAAGAAACAAAATGATGTTTCATGGCAACTTCAAACGTATTTGCAAAATTTGAAATTTAAAACTTCCATAAATATGTATTGCAAATTAACTTTATCAGCCCGCACTTCAGAAATCACTGTTCTAGCCGATACAGAATGAACAAATCATGCAGTTTGCCATTTCATGTTATTTATTCATTTATTGCGTATACGTTTGCAAACATTTGGAGTTGAAGCCTACCGAAGAGTCAGAATACAAACAGAGCAGTAATGAAATAAAAATCTGAGGGCATTGAGAGCTATTTACACCACCAGTTGAACATTCACATTTTATAGTGTGAACATACTATTGATAGATATTTACTGTCGCTTACCGTCTATATCAGCTTATAAGCAAAATATTAATAAAAATACAATTACAGAAATACACTTGTTATTTTTATTCATAAAGGTTTCGCTTCAGCTTTGCATTACTATTGTTTCTTTACACTTTAACTTCAGCAACAAGAGTAGTTTGGTGGTACATGTACATATACATTTGTCTTCCATACACTGCGCTATATATTCTCTGCTGTCTTCTTTGTTAAATAATTGTAAACATTTTGGAATGTCAACAATGTAGATGTTTGCAGTATTTTTCAATTTAAAGCACTGGTGATTATCATACTGTAAGAGCACAGTTAACTGGTTTCAGTATTGTACAACGTTGCAAAAGGAGCGCTCCAACTTTTAGGGAAATTGTCCACCCCCCCCCCCCCCCCCCCAACATACATACCCTTCTCTCCTCTGTGCTGCATTCAGGAGCTGAGACCCACAGAAACCTGCTGACTGCTAGTTGGCTTAGCATAATGAATGGTTTTATGTGAGAGTGTTATAGAGTATACCCCTGTCAAAAGTCATCAAGTAGGTCAGGTTCAGTCTTACAAAGTCGCCCGTGATTCACAGCAGCAGTTGCTTTTCTAGTCATCAGCAAATGTTTGGTCTCGTTGGCAAAAGTTTCAATGGGGCTTTGATGTGTTGCCTCAAATCACTGCTCTCTGTTAAGAAAGTAGCTCTGGCTTTGTGTCCCATTCCAAAATTTCGGTGTAATGAATGTTATATACAACTCTAATGATATTAATGCAGGCAAAGACCATTTTGGAAAAAAAGGATATTTGTTGAGGGCGGCACAGTGGTGGTCTGACAGCAAGAAGGTTCTTGGTTCGAGCCCCGGCTGGAGCCCGGGATCTCTCTGTGTGGAGTCTCCATGTTCTCCCTGTTCCTGCTGGGTTCTCTCTGGTACTCCTGCTTCCTCCCACAGTCCAAAGACATCAAGAGGGGACCAGGTTAATCCAGACTCTAAACTGACCGTAGGTGTGACTGGGAGAGCCAATGGTTGTCTGTCTCTATGTGTTGGCCCTGTGATGGACTGGCGACCTGTCCAGGGTGAACCCCACCTCTCGCCTGAAAGCTGCTGGGATAGGCTCCACCCCCCTGCAACCCTTAACAGGAGGATGGATGGATAAATGGATATTTGATGACTTTTGATGAAGATGTGCTAACCTGTTCACCCACTGCCATTCACTACACTAAGCCAATTAGCAGTAAGCTGGTCTCTGTGGGTGTGGGCTCCCCAATGCCGCACAGAGAAGGTTATCTATCTTCTTGTCTGGCTCTGCTGAAGACAGACAATAAGCACATATCCCAAAAGTTAATGTGCTCCTTAAAGACATGGCTTATTTTTTCTGCACCATAAGCAAGGATATTTGGTGAAGCCCTGTCATTTGAGGTTAGGGCACTTGGTTGCACAGCTTATTAACATTGTGATCATATTTTCAGAGTGACATCAATCAATCTTTTTAAAGTTCAAGGACATGCAATCAGAGATTAAAAGTCTGATCTCATCTAAACATTCACAAGTTCTTTCCTGCGACTATTAAGTAAAATCTGCACAGTTTAAGTTGCCAATTATTTTCGATCTTACTGTCCTTCTGACAGTGAAATTCGGTCCCCAGCTGCCGTTTATGCCAGGCAGTGAGTAATCAAATACTTACATGTCCTTTACATGGATGAATTTCATTTCTTTGCCCCGTCAAAAAATCTCATTTTCTCAGTGTGAACAGTGTCTCTCAGTCTTTGAATGGATGAAGCTGTTTCATCTGAGATGGGCTCAGTAGAGTCAAATACATGTGTAATTTCTTTGGTTATTACAATGGTTTCTTTGCTTTCACCCGATGTTTCTTTAACTACACGTTTTTTGAAGAACGTTCTCTTCCCACTAGCCTCTGCTGCCGAGGGGATGCTTCCCTCTGACTGGACCTGAACAGCTGTTAGAACCCTTGCATGCTGTGCTTCCGGAGTTGCTTGTATATTTGACGAAACCACATGGATTTTTCGAGATTCCAATCTGAGTGTGTCCTCAGATGAGGATGATGCTCCGGATGATATAATGGTGATTTTCTCAGGCAAGTTGGGCTCGACTGTTATCAGCTCTGACCTTGTGGTGGAAGTGATGATGTTGCTGTGCATCTCTCCAAGCCCTGAAGAAGTGTTAGGATCCGAATATTTGACAGTCACCTTGGTTGGAGAAGATAAGGACAGGCCAGCATGCTCGCTTGTGACTGTAGAGCTAATGTCAGCAAAGGCATCAGATGACTGCACTGAAAGTGTAGGGCTTGATTCCTTTTCCGATGGGGAGGACAGTCCAAATTTGGGGAATTTAAACCAGCCTGTCTTT
This sequence comes from Aulostomus chinensis, assembly GCF_037954235.1. Lineage (NCBI taxonomy): Eukaryota > Metazoa > Chordata > Actinopteri > Syngnathiformes > Aulostomidae > Aulostomus > Aulostomus chinensis. Next base: position 4,453,418 of record NC_141336.1, on the reverse strand, counting down.
TCAGGACTTTTGATAGCTTCCTGCTTGATCATTTGTTCCATTTCCTTTTCCTCTGACTGCTTTTGACGTGCATCTGTGTCATGAAATTCCTTTGATGTTTCAGTATGTTCTCCCCCTTTATCTCTTTTTGACACGATATCTCCAAATGATTTCAAAGCTGATTGTGGTGATTTGCTCTCTCCTTTGAGCTCATCCTCCAGCTCGCGTTGATTGTCTTTACATTCAGGGTGAGCAGAGACATATTCATCTTCTGGTTTTGCTCTTGAAAAACTTAGCCTTGGCATTTTAAATGATGTTAGTTTGAATTTACTTGGAGAAACCTGACCCTCACCATTAGGCTCCATCTTTGGTGTTTCAGACATAGTTTCTGTCTCAGTAGCTTTTATTTCCACACTCATCGAAGTTTCTTTGATGACTGGCAGTGCTACCAGCCCATCTGGTGATGCATGTAAATCAACATGTGAACGTTCAGGACTAACTGGCTTTGAAAATGAAAATCTGGGTAGTGAAAATCTTGTTTTTCTCAAGCTCACATCAAGTTCTGGAGTGGATGGCTCCTCCTTTGAAACAGCCTCTGTTTGTCCTTTGGCTCCACCTTCAGGGGGTTCAACCTCTGCTTTAAGCTCTGGCAGTGTCACATCTACACCTGGTGATGCATGTAAATCAACATGTGAACGGTCAGGACTAACTGCCTTTGAGAATGAAAATCTAGGTAGTGAAAATCTTGTTTTTCTCAAGTTCACATCAAGTTCTGGAGTTTGTGGCTCTTCCATTGGTACAGCCTGTGGTTGTCCTTTGACTTCAACTTCAGGGGTTTTAACCTCTGCTTTAACTTCTGGCAGTGTCACATCTACACCTGATGATGCATGTAAATCAACAGGTGGATGGTCAGGACTAACTGGCTTTGAAAATGAAAATCTGGGTAGTGAAAATTTTGATTTTCTCAAGTTCACATCAAGTTCTGGGGTGGATGGCTCCTCCTTTGAAACAGCCTCTGCAGGTCCTTTGACTTCAACTTCAGGGAGAGCAACCTCTTCTTTAACATCTGGCAATGTCACATCTACATCTGGTGATGTACGTAAATCAACAGGTGGATGGTCAGGACTAACTGCCTTTGAAAACGAAAATCTGGGTAGTGAAAATCTTGTTTTCTTTAGGTACACATCGAGTTCTGGAGTGGGTAGCTCCTCCATTGAAACAGCCTCCGATTGTCCTTTGACTTCAACCTTGGGGAGATTGACCTCTTCTTTAACATCTGGCAGTGTCACATCTACACCTGATGATGCATGTAAATCAACAGGTGGATGGTCAGGACTAACTGCCTTTGAAAACGAAAATCTGGGTAGTGAAAATCTTGTTTTCTTTAGGTACACATCAAGTTCTGGACTGAGTGGCTCTTCCATTGAAACAGCCTCTGATTGTCCTTTGACTTCAACCTCAGGGAGATTGACCTCTTCTTTAACATCTGGCAGTGTCACATCTACTTCTGGCAAAACATTTAAATCAGCATGTGAACGTTCAGGACTACCTTCAGGTCCCTTGGTGCTTGCCTTTGAAAAAGAAAATCTAGGTAGTGAAAATCTTGTTTTCTTTAGGTACACATCAAGTTCTGGACTGAGTGGCTCTTCCATTGAAACAGCCTCTGATTGTCCTTTGACTTCAACCTCAGGGAGTTTAATCTCAGCTTCAGCTTCTGGCAATGTGACATCTACATCTGGCGATGCATGTAAATCAACATGTACATGCTCGGGACTAACTGCCTTTGAAAACGAAAATCTAGGTAATGAAAATCTTGCTTTTTTCAAGTTCACATCAAGTTCTGGAGTGGATGACTCTTCCACTGAAACAGACTCTGAATGCTGTTTGACTTCAGGGAGCTTGACCTCTTCTTTAACCTCTGGCAGCATGATTTGTACATCCTGTGGTGCATGTAAGTCACCATATGACAGGTCAGCACCAACTTCGGGTCCTTTAACACTTGCCCTTGAAAAAGAAAATCTGGGTAGAGAAAATTTTCCTTTTCTGAAGTTCACATCATGTTCAGGAGTGGGTGGCTCTTCCATCGAAACAGCCTCAGAAGATTGTTTGACCTCAACATCTGGAAGTTTGACATCTGCTTTAGTTTCTGATATTGGGACATCTTTCTTTGATAAATCAATCTCAGTGCCTTTGACTTTGGGCATTGAAACCCCAAACTTTGGCATTTTAAACTTGCTCTCCTGTCCATCTAGTTCAATCTCACATCCTGACAGCTTCACCTCCGCTGTAGGTTGTTCTGTTATAGAAACATCTACATCTGGAAGACTGACATCAACTTCAGGTGCTTTTGCACTTTGTTTTGAAAATGAAAAAGTGGGTAATGAAAATCTTGGCTTTTTCAATCTGGCATCAAGGCCTGTATCAGGAGCCCCCTCCATTGAGATACTTGGGGATTTTTTGATGTCAGTATCTGGAAGTTGTGCATCTAGTTTGGCCTCTGGTAATGTAACATCAACTTGTGGGACATCCAGATTGACATCAGAATCAAGGGTCTTAACGCTTCCCTTTGAAATTGAAAATCTTGGCATTGCCCAGCTTGGCCGTTTCAACTTGGCATCACCCTCTGTCACTGGTGCCTTAGGTCCAGACATTGCACCCTTATCCTCCTTGAATTCAACATGAGGAAGTTTGACTTCAATTTTCCCTTCTGGTATTTTTACATCTGCTCCATCCACGTTTAAGTCTTTTTCAGTATCAGGTAATTTCACACTGACTTTTGGAGTAGCAGTTCCAAATTTAGGTATTGCCACTGTGGGCATTTTAAGTTTTGATGGTGATCCTTTGGTATCTTTAGTTGCCACTTCTATTTGAGGAGCTTTAACTTCCACTTTGGCAGACTGCTGTTTCATTTTATCATCTAAGAGTTGAACTTCAGCTTCCTGCAGTGTGACATTTCCATCTTTCTTTGATAATTTTAAATCAATATCAGGCCCTTTTATTTGTGGCATTGAGATGCCAAACTTTGGCATTTTAAACTTGCTCTCCTGCCCATCTAATTGTTCCTCACCTTCAGCCAGCTTAAGCTCCACTTTCGGTTGTTGTGGAATAGAAACATCCATATCTGGGAGACTGACATCAACTTCAGTTGCTTTTGCAGTTTTTGAAAAAGAAAAGGTGGGTAATGAAAATCTTGGCTTTCTCAATTTGGCATCAAGAACTGTTGCAGGAGCCCCCTCCATTGAGATACTGGGGGATTTATTGATGTCAACATCTGGGAGGTGTTCATCTGTTTTGGTCTCTGGTTTTGTAACGTCAACTTGTGGGACATCGAGCTTGACATCAGAGTCAAGGGTCTTAACGCTTCCCTTTGAAATTGAAAATCTTGGCATTGCCCAGCTTGGTCGTTTCAACTTGGCATCACCCTCTGGCATTGGTGTATGTGGTCCTGAAACTGAACCCATATCCTCTTTGATTTCAACATCAAGAAGTTTGACTTCTGCTTTTGCTTCTGGCAATTTTACATCGGCTCCTTGAAGTTTAATGTCTTTGTCCATATCAGGAACTTCCACATTGACCTGTTGAGTAACAGTTCCAAATTTGGGTAATTTAATTGTTGGCAATTTAAATTTTGATGGTGAGCCATCAACATCACTTGTTTGCGTTTCAATCTCTGGAGCTTTTATTTCCACTTTAGCCGTCAGTTGTTTCATCTTAACATCTGGGAGCTGAACTTCCGTTTCTGGTAGTTTAACATCATCTTTCTTTGATAAGCTCAAATCAATTTCCGGTCCTTTGATTTTGGGCATTGAGATGCCAAACTTCGGCATTTTTAACTTGCTTTCCTGCCCATCTATTTCTCCATCACCGCCTGGAAGGTAAGTCTCCACTTTAGGTTGTTTGACCTCCACATTTCCTTCCATACTAGAACTATCAACATCTGGGATGCCAACATCAACTTCAGGTGCTTTTGCACTTTGTTTTGAAAATGAAAATGTGGGTAATGAAAATCTTGGCTTTTTCAATTTGGCATCAAGGTCTGTAACGGGAGCCCCCTCCACTGAGATACTGGAGGAGTCTTTAATGGTCATATCTGGAAGTTGTGCATCTATTTTTGTCTCCTGACATGTAACATTCACTTTTGGTACATCAACACTGACATCGGTGTCAAGGGTCTTAACGCTTCCCTTTGAAATTGAAAATCTTGGCATTGCCCAGCTTGGCCGTTTCAGCTTGATATTACCTTCTGGTATTGGTGCCTGCTGTCCTGAAATTGAACCCGTATCCTCTTTATCAGCATCAGGAAGTTTGACCTCGATTTTTGCTTCTGGCAATTTTGTATCTGTTCCATCCACTTTTATATCTTTGTCTATACCAGGTACTTCCACACTGACCTGTGGAGTAGCAGCTCCAAATTTGGGCAGGTTGAATGTTGGCATTTTAAATTTTGATGGTGATCCTTCAGCATTGCTCGATGAAATTTCAATTCCAGGGCCTTCAATTTCCAATTTGGCAGAAGATTCTTTTAGTTCCACATCTGGGACTTGAATTTCAGCTTTTGTTTTTTGTAGATTCTCATCTACATCTTTCTTGGATAAGGTTAAGTCAAATTCAGGCCCTTTGACTTGAGGCACAGAGAAGCCAAGACTGGGCAGTTTGAACTTGCTTCCTCTTCTCTCATGTTCAGATCCTTTAGTTGTTACATCTATTGATGGTAGGTCAGTGTCAATGCTGGGTGCTGCTATACTAATTGCAAGAACTTCTTCTGGAAATTTGATGTCACCTCCATCAATTTTGACATCTTTGTCTACATCAGGTACCTCTGCAGTGGCACTTAGAGAACCACCTCCAAAGTTAGGTAATTTTAATGTCGGCATTTTAAATTTTGATGGTGATCCTTCTGTATCCTTTGTCCCAACTTTGATCTCAGGAGATTTCATTTCCACTTTAACAGAAGGCCCTTTTAGTTCATCGTCAGGGAGTTCGACTGCAACTTTTGCTTCTGGTAGTGACACATCTCCATCTCTCTTTGGTATTCTTACATCAATTTCAGGTCCTGTTACCTTTGGGATTGCTGTTCCAAACTTTGGCAATTTAAATTTTTTTCCTTGTCCTTCTATTTCCTCTTCACCTTTTGGTTGTGTAATATCCACTCCCTCTCCCTTTACTTCCAATGCTCCTACAGGAACCACAACATTCTGATCCTGACGACTAACATCAAATTCTGGGGCCCTAGCACCTTGTTTTGAAATAGAAAATCGGGGCAATGAAAACCTTGGCTTTTTCAGTTTTGCATCAACCTCAACACCAGAATGTTGCTCAATCACAAGTCCTTCAATCTCAGGTGCTTTAATTTCCACATTGGCAGTATGTTCTTTAAGTTCAACATCAGGCAGGTTAACTTCAGCTTTGGCTTTTGGTTGGGACAAATCTACCTTTTTCTCTGTAATCCCCAAGTCAATGTCAGGCCCTTTTACTTTTGGCATTGTGATTCCAAACTTTGGTATTTTGAACTTGCTTTCCTGCCCATCTAATTGTGCGTCACCCTCCAGTAGCTTAAGATCTACTTGAGGTTGTATGACTTCCACATTTACTTCTGGAATAGAAACATCAACTTCTTGAAGGCTCGCATTAACTTCTGTGACTTTTGTACTTGGCTTGGAAAATGAAAATCTGGGTAATGAAAACCTTGGCTTTTGTAATTTGGCATCAAGGTCTGTGTGAGGAGCCCCCTCAGTTGAAATGCTGGAGGAGTCTTTGATGTCAATATCTGGAAGTTGTACATCTGTTTTTGCTTCTGGTATTGTAACATCAACTTGTGGAACAACATTGACATCAGAGTCAAGGGTCTTGACACTTCCCTTTGAAAGTGAAAATCTTGGCATTGCCCAACTTGGTCGTCTCTGCTTGGCATCACCCTCTGGTCCTGAAATTGAACTAGCATGCCCTTTGATTTCAACACAAGGAAGGTTAACTTCAACTTTTGCTTCTGGTAATTTCCCATCTGCATCACCAACCTTGATATCTTTGTCCATATCAGGTACTTCCACACTGACCTGTGGAGTGGCAACTCCAAATTTGGGTAATTTAAATGTTGGCATTTTAAATTTTGACGATCCTTCAACATCACTGATTTGAGCTTTGATTTCAGGACTTGTAATTTCCACTTCGGCAGAAGATTCTTTTAGTTCCACATCAGGGAGTTGAATATCAGCTTTTGCTTTTTGCAGATTCTCATCTACATCTTTCTTTGATAAGCTTAAATCAATGCCAGGTCCTTTGACTTGAGCCACAGAGAAGCCAAGACTGGGCAGTTTAAACTTGCTTCCTCTTCTCCCATGTTCAACTTCTGTAGTTGTTATATCAATGGATGGGTGGTCAGTGTCAGTGCTGGGTGCTGCAATGCTAACTGTAAGAACTTCTTCAGGAATTTTAATTTCTTGTTGATCTATTTTGGCATCTTTGTCTACATCTGGTACCTCTGCAGTGGCACTTGGAGATCCACTTCCAAATTTTGGCAATTTGAATGTTGGCATCTTGAATTTTGATGGTGAGCCTTCTGTATCCTTTGCCCCAACCTTGATCTCAGGAGATTTCATTTCCACTTTAACAGAAGGTGCTTTAATTTCTTCTTCAGGAAGTTTCACTCCAGCTTTGGCTTCTGGCAGTGTCATGTCTCCATCTTTCTTTGGTAAACCTATATCAATTTTAGGCCCTGTTACTTTTGGCATACTGATACCAAACTTTGGCATTTTGAATGTTTTCCCTTGTCCTTCAAGTTCAACCTCCATCTGCAAAGGTTTAGTTTCCATTCCATGTTTTTGAAATTCCATTGTAGTCTCTGGTATCCTAAATTCAGCTTTTCCACCACCAACATCTACTTTTGAGGCTTCTGGGATTTTCACATCTACTTCTGGTAAGGTAATATCTGCATCTTTTGTTGACAAACTTAAATCAATTTCGGGCCCTTTTACTTTAGGCAAAGAGAAACTAAATCTTGGTAAATTTGGCATTTTAAGTTTTGAAGGTGATCCTTCTGTATCTTTAGCTGCATCTTCAATCTCAGGAGCTTTAACTTCCACTTTCGCAGTCTGTTGTTTCATTTTAACATCTGGGAGTTGCACATCAGCTTCTGGGATTGTCACATCTCCATCTTTCTTTGATAAGGTTAAATCTATCTCATGCCCTTTTATTTTTGGCATTGAGATGCCAAACTTTGGCATTTTAAACTTGCTTTCCTTCCCATCTAATTCTGCATCGACTTTTGGCAGCTTCATTTCCACTTTAGGTTGTGTGACCTCTGCATTCTCTTCTGGAATAGAAACATCTGCATCTGGCAGGCTGACGTCAACTTCAGATGCTTTTGCACTTTGTTTTGAAAATGAAAATGTGGGTAATGAAAATCTAGGCTTTTTCAATTTGGCATCAAGGTCTGTGGCAGTAGCTCCCTCCATTGAGATACTAGATGAGTCTCCCATCTCATAATCTGGAAGGTGTACGTCTATTGTTGCCTCTGATATTTTAGCATCAACTTGTGGGACATCAAGATTGACATCAGAGTCAAGGGTCTTAACGCTTCCCTTTGAAATTGAAAACCTTGGCATTGCCCAGCTTGGTCTTTTCAACTTGGTATCTCCCTCTGGCATCGGTGTATGTGGTCCAGAAACTGTACCCATATCTTCTTTGATTTCAACATCAGGAAGTTTGATGTCAACTTTTGCTTCTGGTAATTTTACATCCGGTCCTTGAAGTTTAATGTCTTTGTCCATATCAGTTAATTTCACACTGACCTGTTGAGTAGAAGTTCCAAATTTGGGTAATTTGAATGTTGGCAATTTAAATTTTGATGGTGATCCATCAACATTACTTGTTTCAACTTCAATTCCAGGACTTGTAATTTCCATTTTGGCTGAAGGATCTTTTAGTTCCACATCAGGGAGTTGAACTTCTGTTTTGGCTTTTGGCAGTTTCTCATCTACATCTTTCTTTGATAAGCTTAAATCAATATCAGGCCCTTTGACTTGAGCCACAGAGAAACCAAGACTGGGCAGTTTAAACTTGCTTCGTCTGCCCTCATGTTCCACACCTGTAGTTGTTATATCAATGGATGGGTGGTCAGTCTCAGTGCTGGGTGCTGCGATGCTGATTGCAAGAACCTCCTCAGGAATTTGTGTTTCAACTCCATCAATTTTGGCATCTTTGTCTGCAGTGGCACTTGGTGAACTGCTTCCAAATTTTGGCAATTTGAATGTTGGCATCTTGAATTTTGATGGTGATCCTTCTGTATCCTTTGCCCCAACCTTGATCTCAGGAGATTTCATTTCCACTTTAACAGATGGTGCTTTAATTTCTTCTTCAGGAAGTTGTACTCCAGCTTTGGCTTCTGGAAGTGTCATGTCTCCATCTTTCTTTGGTAAACCTATATCAATTTTAGGTCCTGTTACCTTTGGCATAGTGATTCCAAACTTTGGCATTTTGAATCTTTTTCCCTGTCCCTCAAGTTGAACATCCATCTGCAGAGGTTTTGTTTCCAGTTCAGGTTTTTTAACTTCCAAACTAGCCTCTGGTTTCACAACTTCTGCTTTTCCATCAACATCCATTTTAGGGGCTTCTGGGAGTTTTATTTCAGCCGTAGCTTCTGGTAATATATCTTTCTTTGTTAAACTCAAATCAACTTCAGGCCCTTTTACTTTAGGCAGAGAGAAACTAAATTTTGGTATATTTGGCATTTTAAGCTTTGAAGGAGACCCTTCTGTATCTTTCGCTGCCACTTCAATCTCAGGAGCTGTAACTTCCACTTTAGCAGATGGTTCTTTTATTTTAACATCTGGCAGTTGCACTTCAGTGTCTGGGAGAGTGACATCTACATTTTTCTTTGATACGCTTGAATCACTTTCTGGCCCTTTGACTTTAGGCATAGCAAAACTGAGATTAGGTAAAGTTGGCATTTTAAATTTTGATGGTGAGCCTTCTTTATTTTTAGTTGCAGTTTCAATCTCAGGAGCTTTAACTTCCACTTTAGCAGTGGATTCTTTTAGTTCAACATTAGGGAGGTGGACGTCTGCTTTGGAATCTGGTTGCATGACATCTGTGTCTTTCTTTGCTATCCCGAGATGTATTTCAGGTCCTTTTACTTTTGGCATGGACAGTCCAAACCTTGGCATTTTGAACTTTCCTCCTTGTCCCTCAAGTTCAATTTCAGTATGCACTGTTTTAATCTCTAGTTCTGGTTTGTCCGTTTCTCCCTCTTGAATCCAAGCTTTCGCTTTCCCAAGAGTTACATTAGTTTTAGAGGCATCAGGAAGTTTGATGTCAGATTTTGTCTCTGGAAGTGTAATTTTGAACTTGTGTCCTTCTGTTTGCAAAGCCTGTGCTTTTAGTTCAGGTTTGTCTATCTCAACACCAGCCTCATGAATTGAAACATCATCAGTTGCTGTTCCTTTCATTTTTGGCATTTTTGAGAAACCTAAATGGGGCATTTTGAACTTGCTTCCCCTTCCATCATGTTCTGCTCCTGTCGTTTTCACTTCTATTGAAGGAACTTTAATGTCAATGCCGGGTGTAGAAATGTTAGCCACAGACTCTGCTTCAGGAATATTCATGTCAGCACCATCAATGTGTATGTCTTTGTCAAATTCAGGCACTTCTGCAGAAACATTTGGAGAACTAACTCCAAATTTTGGGAGTTTGAATGTTGGTAACTTAAATTTGGTTGGGGATCCATCTGCAGCAATTTTTTTATCTGGAGATTTAAGTTCCACTTCAGCAGAGGAATCTTTAACTTCAACTTCAGGGAGTTTGACCTCAGCTTTAGCCCCTGGTAGTATGACATCTGCATCTTTTTTTGACAAACCAAAATGGATTTCAGGTCCTTTTATTTTTGGCATTGACATTCCCAAACTGGGTATTTGAAATTTGCTTCCTTTCCCATCAGTGTCAAATTCAGTGTGCTGAGGTTTCACTTCTAATTCAGTTGTTGTAACTTCCATTTTTTCCCCTGCAAAAGATACATCTGCTTTACCAAGACTGACTTTTGGGAGAGTCATCTTAGCCTCGGCCTCTGATTGTGTGATGTCCACATCTTTCTTTGATATGCTTAAATCTATTTTAGGTGTTGTAAAACCAAGATGTGGCATTTTAAACTTGCTTCCTTTTCCTTCTTGTTCAGTTCCTGAAATTTTCATATCAGTGGATGACCCTGCAACATCAGTGTAGATGGCAGGTTCCCCTTCTGGAATGTTAATGGAAGATCCTTTGAGTTGTGTATCTTTTTCCAGACCAGACACTCCAGCAGTGACGTTTCTACCTCCAAAATTTGGCATTTTAAATGAAGGCATCTTAAATTTTGTTGGTGACCCTTCATCCTTTCCTGTACCTTTAATTTCAGGCACTTTTGTTTCCCCCTCTGTCGACGGCTCTTTTAGCTCTACATCAGGGTATTTGATTTCGGTTTTACCATCTGGCATTGTCATATCTTCATCTTTCTTTGATATGCTCATGTCAATTTCAGGCCCTTTGACTTTTGGCATTGTGATTCCTAGCTTTGGCATCTTAAACTTGCTTCTTTGTCCATCCAGTCCACTTTCAGTCTGCAGAGGTTTGATTGTCATTGTAGGTTTTTGCACTTCAACTTTTGTCTCTGAAACACAAATATCTCCAATGTGGCCTTCTGGGAGTTTCACCTCAACTTTAGCTTCTGGTTTTGTAACATCTACACCTTTCTTTGACAGGCTTAAATCAAACTTAGGTCCTTTCACCTTTGGCTTTTCAGCATCAATTTTAACACCAAAATTTGTGAACCTAATGCTACCATTCCTCTTGGTTGGAGAACCACCTACAGAGTCGATATATTCAATGTCATCACTAGCAGCTTCAAGTTCACCTTCAACTGTCACTGCTGAGGAGTCCAGTTGAGATATCTTGGCATCTGATACAACTTCTCCAGTCTTGGATTCTTTTTGTTGTAGGAATATAGTCTTCTCCCCTTTTATCTTATCACTTTTTTGCTCGGAGATATTTTGTTTTAGGAAATCCATTTCAATGTCAGGGATTCTTATGTCTGGTGCTGCAACCTCAAAGCTAGGCATTACTATCTTTGATTTTTTTGATTTCTTATCCGATTCTTCTGGTGTTTTCTCATTTTGTTGTGCCTTAAGCATGGTCTCCTCCTCTGTTCTCTCTTCGAAGTCTCTGTTGAAGTCAGTTTTTATCTCTTGGCCGCTTTGTTGTTGCATCGCTTTATATTCAATTTTAGGTTTCTTAATATTCACCTTGGTCACAGTTATGACTTCCTCTGAAGTCAAGTCGGTGTGTTTGATCTTTGGCAGTTTGACTGAAGTCTTGGAGATTTCTGGAGAGGCAGTAACATCAAATGTAGTGAAATGTGCCTCATGTTTTATCTTGGTGTCTACTACTTTAGTAGGTGTTTTCAGTGATATTCTTTGTGCGTTTGCATCGATTACAGTTATTTCTTCGGGAATTGGTACTCCAGCCATATCAACCTTAGGTAACTTAAATCCAGGTAATTTTGAAACTGCCTCTTTCACACTGTCAACATCAATTGACTGTTGTACAGTTTCCAAAACCTCTTCATGACGTCCTGAGAGAATAGCTTTAGGCTCTTTAAGTCTTTTGGCTGTGGTTCTCTTAGACACATCCTCCATTCCTGGAATTTCAATGTCTTCACGTTTAGGAAGCTGTGTTCTCTTTGACAGTCTGTCATAAGGGTCTTCTTTTATACTTTCTGTAGTTTCCTCAGTAGCAATGTCACTCAAGACAACTTTGGGCAGTTTGAATATTGCACCTGTCTTCGTTTCTTGTTTTTGTTTAATGTCCTTGCCTTTCTTTATTTTTTCTTTTCCTTTCTGTTGAGTCTTTTCTAGAAGTTCAACATTGGATTCATCAAGTTTTTGTTGTTGAATGACATCAGATTTTTCAGTTCCAGGTTGATCCGCAACTTCAATACTTGCCCCCAGTGTCTTTAACCTTTTTGGTGAGGATTTTGCTTTTTCATCTTTTTTGTGTGATTTGTCCTTCCCAAGAATTTTCATTTTTAATTCAGACTTTTCTTTCTTCTTTTTCTTACCAGAGGGGCTTTCTTCGCCTGCTGGAGCCACAGTGACATCTGCTGTTTTCAAAGTACTGTCTATAGAGATGAGTTCCACCTTGTGTTGAACAGGTTCAGTCAGTCTTACATCTGAATCTCCCACATCTGCCAGAGCCTGTGCAACATTGACTTGAGGTGTTTTTTCCAAGGGGCTTTCAAGGCACTCAGGTGAAAGCAGGTCTGATTCTTCTTGTGTTTGGAGAATGTCAGCACCACTTTGCCCAGTTGTTGGTGCGTCTGTGTCCTGGTCTTCAGATGAACTTATACGGCCTCGTTTGGTCAGAGCAGAGAGCTTCATTTTATTCCTCTTCTTGCCTTTGAGGGCATCTTGAGATTTTATTGGTGACTCTGTGTCACTTGTGGTGGGGCTCAGCTCCAGCTTTCTCTGATCATCAGCCTCTGAAGTACTGTGAGAACGTGTAAAACGTGACTTTCCTCCTTTGCCAAAGGATGGAAACTTAGGCCATGAAATACGATTATCACCTCGCCTCTTTGTTTTTCCTTGGTCCCTCATCTCTGGAACAAAGAGATCTTCCTCCTTTTGAACAACAGAAATGTGAAATATCAGTGTTAACCTCAAAAAGTACCTACGGGAAAGAGTGTAAGGAGACAACATTAGAATATTTACAGGCATTGCTTCTGATTCGATGGCTGGTTCAGTCTCACTGATGTCTGGTTTGCGTTTTAAGCAAAGCTTCATTTTATAAGCTTGAGCATGCTCCATAATCTGAATGGCATCCTCATATGACACGTTCTCAAAGTACACAGTGGCGCTCAGAATCTGATCACCTGTGCACAAAAAGACAAATGAGGGAACATTTCAGAAACACTTAAGAAAAGATCTCAATCTGAGCATGAGGTTTATTACATCCCATTTGTATGTTAACTGAATGAGTACAGATGAGTACGATCACATAAGAGTTGCTATGCAGTGTGTTGGTAGTTTTAATATAGTTTTGTTTGAGGTGTTGATGCTAATAATGAAAATGGGAGATTCTGAAAAGGACAACATACAACAAATGATACACAAGATGAATACTGAATAAGAATCAGATTCTTCAGTCGACCTTGTCAGATTTAGATTTGTGGTAACAACTGAAAAAAATCACTATCTGTATCTTATTTCCAACTTGGCAATGTATTCAACTTTGGCTGACTTGTTGACCCGTGGCTTTGTTTCATGTACAAAAAAAAAACAAAAACTGGTTGTTTTTGTGGATACAATAAGATTTCCTACATACCCTCCTTTAGATTCAGACTTTTTGAGGCAGGTGACTCTGGTACCACTTCTTTAATGAAGATTCCGTCTTTACCTCCTCCACCGTAAACTAGACCCTCTGCACACCCGTCTTTGGCAGTTTTCACTATCACTCCGGAATCAGGGCTGTGAACTTCCTGCCAAAACATCAAAATGAAAAAGTAAAAATATTCTACTAGCGGAAGGATTCACTGTCAGATTAGGGATGTCAAAAAAGCTCGTACTTCAGTACCAAGTGTCTGCCTAAATTCTGAAAATGTTACAGGGCTTATTTTTCCATGATACTGGTGCAAGAAATGCTGGAGACACAGGACATATGCGACAGACAGAATAACAACAGGGGGTGCAGCAACAGACAGGGTTCTTCACAATTTTCCACAGCAACATTAGTGAGTCTGTTTGTGTGAGAGAGAGAGAGTTTGTTAGCAGCTGGGGCTGTGCTTGTGCTTGTGCTTGAGCGTAGCATAGCCATCTGCTTCATTCTGAAATAAAACTATGGCTGATCACAAGTGGTAAGGCCACCATAGATGGACCAGTATGTGTACCATAAAGATGTACTGTTAGCAAGTGAATGCTAAAACTCCTCAACCCAAATTAAGTTACTATTTTGCTTGAAAACTGCTTCCACAAAGCTGCCTGTGCAGCCACAGCCTCTCTCTCTCTCTCTCTCTCTCTCTCTCTCTCTCTCTCTCTCTCTCTCCCTCTCCACACTACATACATCAATCTATTTTGATGGAGGAGCTCCTTTTGATTCTTACAGATGAAGGGTGTAAATATCTCACCCCTTCTAAAACAGACCGTGGGTTTAGCAGTTGTTTTCTTTTAAATGCACTCATTCAATTGTTGTATTGGAAACTGTTGTCATGGTGTCAAAACAGGAATAAAGAATGAATTGATGATACCAAATATCTGGTTTAGTGACATCCTGAGCACAGAGGGGAAAAGATAGGAATGTCTCACTTTCAGTTTGCTTCTCTTAGGAGTTGAGCGCTTTTCGAAGATGGACCCACACCCAGACCTTTTGGTTTTCTTCTCTCTCCCTCCTTTGTGGCGCGAGTCATGCTCTTCTTCACACTAACAATAACAAATTTTCAAAAAAGAGTTATATATGTGTGTGTGTGTGTGTTTGTGTGTGTGTATATATATATATATATATATATATATATATATATATATATATATATATACACACACACACACACACACATACACACATATATATATACAAATACATACATACATGTGTGTATGTAATTATGTATATATACACATATATGTATGAATGCACACTCACGCACACTGACACACAAATTTTTGATATATTCGTAATCTGGTTTTCTCCCGGTAACTCGTATGTGTCCATATTACCACAGCGAAATGTTGCTCCGTACCTCCTTGTCACTGTCGGTGTATTTTTCAGTTTCTGGGAACTCCTCCACGGGGGACGAGCCTTGAGGACGTGGTCTCTCTCCCTCTGTGAATTGCGATGGCTCGTCACAGACCTACACAGACAGAAGGTCAGGCAAAGAGTCTCATCCCCAAAAATGCCTTGAAAAAGATATTGACACGTTTCAGTCACTTTCAGTACCTAAAAATCACCTTTTTTGGAGTGAGCAAAAGTTTTCTGAGCTAATTGGTCCCACATTCTAATGTGATGTATGTCACAATGATCTGGTATCTTTCACCTGATTTTGTCCAACATTTCAGAAATCATTTTTTAAGAAATCCAACTTATTATTACTTTTTACCACTGTTTCGAATGAAAAATTGTGTATCCCACTACTCGATATGGAAAACAAGATCAGCTCTTCATCACTTGTTATATAAATTTATATATTGTGTAGTTCAAGGGGGCTGCACGGTGGTGCAGTGGTCAGCACTGTGGCTTCACAGCAAGAAGGTTCCGGGTTCGAGTCCCGGCTCGGGCACGGGATCTTTCTGTGTGAGTCTCCATGTTCTCCCTGTTCCTGCGTGGGTTCTCTCTGGTACTCCAGCTTCCTCCCACAGTCCAAAGACATCAAGAGGGGACGAGGCTGATTGATACTCTAAATTGACCGTAGGTGTGAATGTGAGTGTGAATGGTTGTTGGTCTCTGTATGTTGGCCCTGTGATGGACTGGCGACCTGTCCAGGGTGAACCCCGCCTCTCGCCTGTAGATGCTGGGATAGACTCCACCCCCCCCCCCCCCCCGCGACCCTTACTAGTAAGGAATAAGCGGAAGACGACGATGGATGGACGATGGAGTAGTTCAAGGACACAACATAAAAATAAAGATGTTGAGGATATAAAAGCTGTATATAATTTTAACTCCCAAAAATGTTAGTACATACACATTGTGTTATACTACACAAACACAATCAAGCATAATTTCACTTGCAAAATTAATTATTTAAAGATCCTTTCGCACGCATTTTAAGATGTATAAATATGTTCTGCTAATGAAATGTGTCTGAGTTTTTTTCCCCAAATAAGATCTGGTTACAATCTCCTCCTGGTCTCTCATAAAAGAAAAAATACAAAATGTATAAATAAGAAAATAGTCTCTTTTAAGGGTTGGATACATCCTCTTCCATGAAGTCCACTGGAAAATAAAATATCCAAATCAGGCTTGTTTCAGGGGCGTAATGGAGCAGGTTTGGCTCCAGACTCGTTGAACACGCATGTGTTGTCCAGCTTCAGCAAAGAATGTGAAACAGCCCTCGATGGTCAAAATGCAATTTTTTAAAATCCATCCATTTCAGAACGCTCACCCTGTTAAGGGTCGCGGGGGGTGGGGGTGGAGCCTATCCCAGCAGCCTTCCCCCTGGACAGGTCACCAGTCCATGGCAGGGCCAACACATAGAGACAGACAACCATTGGCTCTCCCAGCCACGCCTACGGTCAATTTAGAGTCTGGATTAACCTGGTCCCCTCTTGATGTCTTTGGACTGTGGAGGAAGCTGGAGTACCAGAGAGAACCCAGCAGGAACAGGGAGAACATGGAGACTCACCCAGAAAGACCCCGTGCTCCAGCCGGGGCTCCACCCACAACCTTCTTGGTGGGGGGCCACAGTGAGGACCACTGCACCACCGTAATAATGGGCAACTTTAAGATATGGTTTTCATTTCATCGCCTAATGACAGCTGAGATAGGCTCCAGTCCAGTCGACCATTGGCATGAGATGAATGGAAAAACAGTATTGAATATTTCCTAAGAGGCTGATTAAGAAAAATTAATTTCTAAATATTTAAAATAATAACATACCCAAACAAAACAAAATCAACATTGATATTACTGAGGGGTAGTGAAATTACTCACTGAATCGTCCTCTGTGCCAGGCTCTGGTGCTCTCAGCCTACGGCCAGCCCCTGTACACAGAACACACAAAAAACATGTACGCAACCAAAGCACAATCAAAAATTAGGTATGTCTGTACAATTCAGTATATGCTGCATATTCTCAGAAAAAAAAACCCTCCAAATTACTCAGAAAAATTCATGACATGGTTCTGCATAGCTAAAAGGAAAATTAAATCAGGTAATGTTCACTGTCCAAGTTGCAAGCATTTTACAAAATTAAATTACTGCTGCAACAAAGCTGTAAACAATTCTGTACCACAATACAAATAATACTGTTGATATAATAATAATAAATTCTTAATTGAATTGTTGAATGTGGGTTTTCTGATACTTACATTCATACATTTAATAACATAACATGTAACAAGTTTAAATATGTAATGACTTTATCATTGTGAATTAAATTAGTCTAAAAAGTAGGTTATCTGGATCAGCCTGGTGTTTTAAAACCTTTTTGTCACATGAACGAACACAGAAAACACAGAAACAAGATGAAAGTTCCAGGTGGTCTATTGTTTTTATGCTCGCACAGACACTGGAGCCTCTGATGAGACTATTTAGAGTTCTTCCTGGCAATAATTCCCCCGGGGACCCGTTGCCTCCGCCATCTGTTAAGTGATCCCCTGATCGATCCACAGCTTAGGAGCTGCAGCCTCTTAGCTCTTTATGGTTTCCAAAAAGGGAAAGTCTGAATCTGGTTAGTCATGGTGTGTTATTATTACCAGCTCTGATACCTGTACCTCTGATTGGATTTCTTTCCACTTTAGATTACATTTTTATTCAGGTAATTTGAGAAGAGGGATGCAGTCTGAATGTTTCTGATGAAGGCGAGCAGATATAATAAGATGTAATTTGACTCAGACAAAGACGGTGTGTAAGAAGTGGAGGAAACAGCAGTGATGTCACCTTTTGATGCGTGGATTTTGAAGTCTAGTTTTGCAAACGGCCAACGTAAGAAGACGATGTGAGAGGTATTGGACGAGAGGTTGGAGCTGAGAGGAACAGGGGGGTGGATTTAACTGAGATAAAGACAGTTGTCAGCCTGTGGTGGTTTCTGAAATAGATGATGTAGGCAGCTGACTTAATTGTGTGTGCTGACAGTTTCTGGATCTCAACCAGCACTCCTGTTTGGGTCCAGGCACTAATAAAAACACAACAAACCCACTTGTCTCTTCCTCAACCTGCCCCCAGCAATACCCCTCCGGCATGGCTTTGCCCGCCACCCATCAAGTGACGGTGGCTGCAGCAGAGAGGATGGTGCCTGAACTTGACTTGAATGTCTGACTAAATTAACCTGAGTTCCACCACAACGTGAGATCGCCTCAGTGGTCCAGCTCTCGTTAACGTGAACCATGTGGCTCCCAGGCAAATCTCCCATGATGAAGTGACTGATGACATTTTGTCCGTTCAGAGAAGGATTCGTTTTTGGCAATGTGATGTGCAGAATTTTCTGCCTCGTTTCTAAAGATAAAATGGAGTTGCGCTCAATTTAACATTTTATTTGCATCTTTGTTAATAATTGTGCGATAATTTTCTAAGTTGTCGTTGTGTTACAAGAAAATTGATTGGGAGAGTTGTCAATCTCCAAGTAGCCACGACCAAAAACGTAATCTGCTCGATTACATTTCACTCCAAACGGAATCGCAATTTACACAATGTCTCAACTCATATAGAAATGTTTTTGAAGCAAGACTTTACTTTAGAAGTCCGTTGAAAATCGTCTACTGGTATATTGCAATGAAAATCTGATGTATCTGGGTTGATGCTCGGATTACTCAGGAGTCAGAAAAGAAGATTTTGGGTAGGTGGTTTATATTTCCAATATCTTGAAATACTATCTGTTTGGGATGGACTTTGTATTTTGAATTGATACGATCGAACTGTACTTGTACATTTTTTTTTTTTTTAGAACTTCTTTTGGGTTGGTTGCATTTGCATCATAAACACTTTGCCCCAGTGGAGGATAAACCTGTTGTAAGAGAATGTACAATCAGTTTTTTGGGCCTTTTCTCATTTTCAGGTGATTTTTACAAACATCTCAATTATGAGGAGATATTTTTTGTTTATTTCTGAACATCTTTAAAAGAAATAGTCTCTCTTTTTTACAGAATATGTACACTGACATGACTATAGTTTCTCAACTGGCCTCCCCGCCCACCGCCTTGATGTATGTCATGTGAAGAGCTTTGTGCAAGTGCATTAGGAGACATCTAAGACAAAAGACTGATGATATTGTATTAAAATGGCACGTTGCTGCCTCAAGTTTAATAATTCAACAGCACTCCTGCTTTCATCTTGGCTGGTAATGAAATAAGAAGCATAACCTGCACTGTCATCATAGTGTCAAATTCCTCTGACAGCGAGATTCGAGAAATCCTCAGCCAGCCTTGATCAGACAGAAAATAGGATCCATGAAGGCATCTGCATACGCCAGTCTAGACATGTTGTGAAACATAACAACTAGAGGTACTTACAGAATTATCCATCACAATTTCAAGCGTTTTTTTGTTTTTTGTTTATTTCTCAACACTATTCTTCTTTTTCCAAACCTGGTGTGACTGACTGAGCTAAACTAGGTGCTCTTTAGAGGCTAACGGTGCACCTACCTGCCGCTGCTGTTGGTTTGTCTCCTGGAAATCAACCAAGGTGTTGAATATGTTATCCGACCTGTTGGAGATCACCCACCAAAGTGGCTAAAGTGATTTGTTCAGCCTGAAGTGGACAAAGGAGGCGGGACCTTTTCGGTGTACTTTTAGGTCTCAGCCATACCTTGCCTGAACATGTGTTGAGCTAAAATGAATTAAGTGGCGTCCAAATGTCTATTCGATGACTTTGGTTAACTTTTGAACTACATATTCCTCAAAATTTCATTGACAAATTATTTATAATGTAATGAAAATTGTACAGGAACTGGTCATTGAATCTACAGCATTCTTCAAACCTATAATTTAATTGAAGTGTTTTTCAAGCTTCAGTGTGTGGCACACACACACACACACACACACACACACACACACACACACACACTCTCTGAGTGTGTAGCAAGGGAGGGGTTGACTTGCTGGGAGTGGAAGATGCTTTGCTGTGACAACTTCAGAGATGTTTCGAGATCTTTATAATGTTTTTGTCTGTGGAGAACAATACTTTTGGTGGAAATCTCCTTTCACTCAATGTTTTGATCGATAACTAGAACTTTACAATTCGGTAGCCATGTTGCAGTCACTTTGTGGCAATATTGTGATTTGTTATTGCAATGTCATAATATCAGTCAAATTACTTGGTTCTCAAGAAATGTTTTTTTTTTTCCACTCAAATATACAAACTTAAACGAGTAGGAAATGTTGTACCAAATTAGATAAACAGCTGACATCACGATTGCATTTATCATACAACAGAACAGGCAGCAGAAATGTCCTCTGACAATGCCATGGTTGTCAATAAAAAAAGCTGAGGCAAAAGACCATCTTGGTTAACAGAAGATGTTGACATGGCGACGACATTGTAAAACTGAATGTTTATGTATCTTAAATTTGGTGACTTCGTGTCTTGACATTTTGGTGCAAAGTAGGTGAATTCTAAATGTTTTTCCTTTGAGTATGCACAGCAGCTGCCCTCTGCTGGTTGAAACCTGGCTACTGCTGATCTGGTGTCCCAAACCCAACTCCCCCGCCCCCCGCCCGCCCTCTTGTATACCAGCATCTTCCCGTCTGCAGACTGCAGCGGGGAGTGTTAACGCCCTCTTATTGGTTCTGCAGGGAACAGCAGCTCCTCTAATCAGGAGTGGTTGCTCATTTTCAAACAAACTCTGACTCTGAAGGCTCAAAGGTGGCTCAGCCCCTGGACACTTTTAGCCAAGAAGCCACCACTATTCTGATGAAAGGCAGAACAAGTGGCTCTGTAGCTGCATCAGGGTGACTGACAATCCTGAGAAAATACGATTCTCTCACTCCTCATTTACCAGAGAACGCCACAAAGCAAACACCTACCATAGGCTAGCTTTCAACCCTCACTGCTCGACACCTCTCCTCAGCCTGTCCCTGCTCCTTTTTAACACTTTGCTCACTATTACCTCAATTTGGAAGTGGACTCATATCACTCATCCACAAAGCAAAGATGGTGTCCACAAACATTCCTTTGAAAGTCGGTGTGATCTAACGTCAGAGGATCCGTTGTAATTAAGGATGCCTCATCGATGGAGGACACAACAGAACTGGACAATGACTCACTGATGTTGACATCATTTGACCTGGAAAAGACACCGCTTGTTTTGGTTCTATCTAGGAAGCAACCTTTCAGGTTCTGAGCCATTTATTTTGTATCACAAAAAGGTATATCAAGGGATATAAAAGGTTTGGCAGTGGGTTGGTGAACCAGAATGGAACCCGTTTCTGTTGGTGGAACAACAAGGGTAACAACTCCGTACGCATTTTGTTCAAAAGTTTCCCGTCGTTGCTGTTGTTCAGTACTGTTAGGGCACCTACACCAACCAAAATACCCTTTCTATTTTTTTTTTTTTATAGAAAAACGAGCAGTCTCCTTTTTTTTTTTTTTAAATTTTGGCTTTGATTCAGAAGTGTCAGGGCCACGTTGCTCTACGTAAATGTGAATATGTCTGCTGTGTACACAACTTGTCCCTGCTGTCGTCAGGTTGGAGAAAATGATTTATTTCCAATTGAGCAAACATAATTACAGCACAATACTTTAATTGAGTACAAAGGTAACCAGTCAAGGCTCATGTTATAAAAGACAATTTAATTTAAAAAATGAAAAACGTATTAAGTTTATTTAGAATAAACCGATTACTAAACCCATATACAAACCATAATAAAACGCCTTAATCACGAGCTCCACCACAAAACAAAAAAAAAGACTAACATCTTGACATTTTAAAATGAAATACATATAAAATAACTTTTTGCTGTATAATTTACTTCAAATGTTGTTCATCTGCAGTCGAGGCACAGTAAAGACTGGAGCCCCGACCTTGTCAAATGGGCAGCTTGTCCTGAAATGCAGCCAGGTGTAAGAGTGGGGCAAATACATTAGAAACAGATTAGGGACACATGTACATGTTTCATGTTTATCTGACTGATGGTCCAGTGCGTCCTCAGGACTGAACAGAGGTAGATGGATTCATTGAATTAAGCAGAGCGCCTGGGACTCTAAAGGCTGAAAACTGTCATGTGCCGTAATTCAAGTACGCAGCAGACGTAACAATGATTAAGGGAGTCATTGTGTACTTTGAGCTTTGCTGAGGATTCAGGCCCTGTTTTACTTGACGGGATGATATACGTCACTCTGGCGGATGTCCACCATTCCAACAACTAACATTGCACATGTAGAAACTCCTTTCTCAAATATTTGTCATAAGGGCCCTGCAAAGACCACAATAGCAACTCACCACTGATTAGAACTGTCAAAATTAAATGACTTAAGTCCAAAAAGTACATATCTGTGTTATCATACATTAGATACATAAAAATTCAAAAATCAGCTGCTGGTGTTCTCATTTGACTTTGAAAGAATTACTTGTCAGACAAAAAAAAACCAAGCAATCGATTGCTGATGTCCTGATGGTGCAGGTCCTGCATGATTAATTTTCGGGTGCGACGGCAGCTCTGGGTGTGGGTGTGGTTCGCCCTGCTCGACTTCGACTAACCTGCTGTCACTGCCTCCAAACATGACAGTCCCACTGAGCTGAGCGCGTAATGCTGTGGCGCAGAACCTCTCATATTAACATACTTGACATCAGTTCAAATGTTGTAATATCTTACAACAACAAAATCAACAACATCTCAACTGCATTGGGTTATGTAGTTTGTTGTTCTTACAAAACCACCTCCTGCTCCAGTTTGTGGTTCTGGTTCAAAGCCACCTGGAAGGCTCCCTGAAGCACCCCTCGTCACTAAACTAATATAAAGTAGTACAGCTCATTATTTGTGTTCTTGGATTGGGATTCTCCTCAGTTTCAGTGTAACAGACAGACACAAGCTCCTTTCACGGAAAGGCAGTTTGTTTGGGTCCAATTTATAATAAGATTTGAGTGAAGAGGGAAAAAAAAACCACACAATTTGATTTTCTCCATGGATTATATGAACATGAGACCGCAAAAGCGCATGCTTTCAATCTATTCATCTGCTGCAAAGTCAAAGCAAGTTTTATCATAAATCTGGAATTCAAATCTTCCCTTGCTGTATTCCCACAACATGCATCTCCATCAAAAATGCATATGCACAATATTGTGTCATTTCAGCAAACCAAACCTAGGCAGAACTATGTTTGCAAGCCTTTCACAGTGTTTGTTTTGCCTCACTTGCCTGCACCACCGAGTGATTTAAACATGTATTTAGCTTTCTAAAAAGAGCATCATCAACTCCTCGATGGAACCGTACAAGCCAAATGAATGTTTCCCTTTATTTTCCTTAAATCTTGCATATACAACTGGATAAGGCCAATAACATGACACGTCAAGAGGGAGGTTGCAAACTGTGGTGTAAACAGAAAAGCTTGTAGAAAGTTTCAGCAACTTCAGCTTTTAGAAATATGATGTTATTGTAGTAAAACTGATACAATGTCACAGGAAGAAGCTCTTCCTTCTCTTACATAAAGCCTGGAGCTTTAAAACTCTTCGGGGTATTGCATATTTTGCCCGCACATCAGCAGGTGCTTTAAATCCTTACCCCTGGGAAGTTTTTCCTCCACCACTATTTTTTGCCACTCTTATTTCTGCTTTACTGAGCTGCCAAAATAACTGCGTCTGTTTGCCTTCCAGCCTTCAGGCATGCAGCAGGAGAGAAACGGAGGAAGGTGCGCAGCTCCCTGACATAAAAGATGATGACATCTTCAAACTGCGCTCTGCAGACACACCCAGTGCTCGCTGCAGGTGAGCAACACGACACAGCTCAGCATCAGCACCATCCACTTTCCATTCACTCGCCCTCTCTCTTGTCACACAAACAAACGCATCACTCCTACTGCACTACTGAACCCTGCTGCTGAATCAGTGTACTGCTCAGGGAAATAAGCAGACACAAAGTCAGAGAGAGTGAGAGGGAGCAAAGAGAATGATGCCCACCTGAGGAGGCGGCGTGCCAGTTGGGGAAGGCTAGATGGAAACAGTCGCACATGATGACTGTGGCGTTGGAGGCTGCTGCAGCAGAGATGAGGTCCTAGGCCAGGCAGGCAGGCAGGCAGGCAGGGGGAGATAGAGGCAGCGATGGTGGGGGTGCAGTGTCGAGCAGGTGCTGCTGCTGCTGCTGCTGCTGCTGCTGCTGCTGCTGCTGCTGCTGCTGCTTCCCCCCTGCTCGTCCTGGCTCAGCCTGCGTTTGCGGGTCAGACAGTCGCAGTGCAGCGGAGGATGAGTTGCAGAAATAACCAGAGAGAAGGGTGAGAGAGCTGTCCAGCAAGTGATGGAAACTCCCTCGCCTGCCCTGTTAACATGGACCTCCTGCACAGCACACTAACTTAATTATGGGAGGAGCTGCCACCCCCCACCCCCAACACGCACAGACATATCCTTCAGCTCTCCTTCTCCTCCTCCTCTCCTTCCTCTTATTCCTCCTCATCCTCTCGCCTCTGTTCAGTCTCATTGATCGGCCTAATCGGACAAGGACATTCGCGATGTTGGCTTCTGGCTCCAGAAGTGCATGGCTGGAGGGGGGCAAAACAGTTTATTGACATGGAGCCATAACTCAATTTGACGCTGTGTACACTCACTTTAAAGCCCCTCATTGTGGACAGGGAGGCAATTTGATGAAGATTTGAGTTTGGTTGTCATGTTGGCCAGTGGCCAGCAAGAATAAGCAAGCAATTAGAAAAGTTATTTTAATGACAGATCTTGTGATGATAAATCCAAGAGCAGCAAACCCTCTTTCATGCTATGTTAACACCGCTTCCATTCACACAAAGGCTCAGATAAGCATTCAGCCACCTTGTAGCAGTGGGGATCCACTGTTGAGTTGGTGAGGAAGGGAGAAACTGTGTCATGAATTATAGATGTTAATTTGAGAAAGCATCAACAGGAGAGCTGAGTGAGATGGAGAAATTGTCACTCTTCTTTTAGTTTGTTATTAAATTGAAATTTATTTTGAGATCTGTTTCCTGAGATTATTCGTTGACATACTGATACCTATTAGTTATTGTTTATTGGTGAAGAGTCCTTTCAATTAAATAAACAATCTCTGATTCCATCCATCCATCATCCATCCATTTTCTACCTCTTATCCTGTTAAGGGTTGCGGGGGGGGGGGGGGGGTGGAGCCTATCCCAGCAGCCTTCAGGTGAGAGGCGGGGTTCACCCTGGACAGGTCACCAGTCCATGGCAGGGCCAACACATAGAGACAGACAACCATTGGCTCTCACATTCATACCTACGGTCAATTTAGAGTCTGGATTAACCTGGTCCCTCTTGATGTCTTTGGACTGTGGAGGAAGCTGGAGTACCAGAGAGAACCCACGCAGGAACAGGGAGAACATGCAGACTCACACAGAAAGACCCCGTGCTCCAGCCGGGGCTCCACCCAGAACCTTCTTGCTGTGAGGCCACAGTGCTGACCACTGCTCCACTTTGTCGGCCTATCTCTGATTCCTAGATAGTAAAATGTACTCTTTTTTCTTTTTTTTTTAAACTTTCATTCCATCTTTAAAAAATGACAAGTCTAGGTTTTGGACTGTTGGTTGGATTAAAATAAGCAATACAAAGTCTTTATGTTCTGAAGACACCTTTTTCTGTCATTTAGAATACAGGTTATCTGAATGATCCATAGTCATGATGAAAAACATCAGAACATGTAGATCTGAATGAGTCATTTGCTATCGAACGTGATTGTTTATCAACGATGTATCAAACCAGAGGCTCTCTGACTGTCAACACAATTTTGGACATCCTTCTTCACGAAGAAGGTATCCTTTTTGTGTGTCTGTGTGATGTATTTCATGGTGACAAATTTGAAATTGTTGGAAGGAGCCATTTTTATATTTTGACAAAAGTTGTTTTTCTGCTATGCCTTTAACTGAGCTACAAACAACAGCAAGCTTGTCTGCCTGATGAGAAGTTGATCACCTGACCCAGTTGTTCACCCAGCTCTCTAACTACGTGTGGTGTCACCTCATCTGCATGCTATCTCAATCAAGTGCTTCTACCCTGTACTTCTAAGACATGCACTACAGCTAGCTTGACTATCACCAGTAAATATCAGCCATCCAACTACACATTTTTAGCTCAAAGCTAGAGATTATTAATTTCAGTTGAATTATTTAGTGGTGGCTGGCTCATTATCAGCACTTGGCATCAAATCGTCTGTTCTGAAGCACATTTTGAACTGGCACCAGTCCAAGAATTAAGGGTGTGAATTGAGGGCATCACGGTGGTGCAGTGGTCAGCCTCACAGCAAGAGGGTTCCTGGTTCGAGTCCCGGCTCTTTCTGTGGAGTTTGCATGTTCTCCCTCTGCCTGCATGGGTTCTCTCCTGCTTCCTCCCAAAGACATGCAAATGGGGACGAGGCTGCTTGATACTCTAAATTGACCGTAGGTATGAGTGTGAGAGCCAATGGTTGTTTGTCTCCATGTGTTGGCCCTGCCATGGACTGGTGACCCGTCCAGGGTGAACCCCGCCTCTTGCCCGAAAGCTGCTGGGATAGGCTCCACCCCCCCCCCCGCGACCCTTAACAGGATAAGCAGAAGAAAATGGATGGAAGGCTGTGAATTGATTGGAATATTAATATTAACCACAATAATATCCTGTGATTAAAAACAATTCGGTTCAGAATACCTCCTGATGACTCATCTATATTATTATTATCTGGATCTTTATTGATAACATCTCAGCCTGGATGATTACACTACAAGTATCCCTTAATTTGCTAACTAAAGACGTCTCAGTAAGGATTTGGTGTTGCTCAATCCACTTTGTCAGGTGGAGAGTTGAATTCCAGCGGACGCGGCTACATCCTGAACCAGTGACTCCCGTTCCCATGCTTGAAAGTTCAGCTCTGCTGTGTTTTAACAAATGTGTTTTAAACATCAGACAATTTTGTGGAACTTGGTGAAAGTGCCGTCAACCTCGTTGTGACAGGGAGATGCTAAGATGCTATCTGTACAGCGTGTGTTACGCATCCGTGAACACCAGCCACATTTGATGGAGAAGTACAATGAAGTCATATGATTCATTTGTGTTACGTTTTCCAAATTGAGCACTGGCGTACACACCTTTATGTTCATAGGGCTACAAAAAAATAATCCACAGGTATGAGAAATTCATACCAAACAACAAACTGAAGTAGAAGTTGCACGATACGTGAGCAGTAGTTCAGGGAGAATACTCCTTCAGAAGTCTATGTAGTGGGGCAGCATAGCTCAAAGGTGGAGTGGCTGCTTAGCAACCGAAGGGTTGCTGGTCCGATCCTCACTTCACTCGGTGACCATTTCAAAGTGTCCTTGAGCAAGACACTGAACCCCTAATTGCTCTTGATGGCCCCGCCTCCTACTCAGTGTAAAGGGGATGATACAAGAGCTTTTTAATCAGGCAACTCAGGCATGGCTGCTGTCAGAAGCTTGGCTCCACCTCCCTGAGGATGAGGTTAATTTTGCTGTATTTTTAGCCAAAAGATGGTCCCCTTCGGTCTTTCTGCTCATCTACTATCTGTCCACATCAGGATTTTTTTTAGAAAATCTATCTGGCCATCACACCTGCCTGCAGGCCAACACCCTAGGAAAATTGAAAGAATCCTCTGCCTTCATCCTGTCTGTGGATGCTCATGTGTTTGACCGTCAGTGCTAAGTGACGTTTGTATCTGAGAGGGAAGCCAGCAGTGCATTAGCCATGTTGAAGTGAGCGCTCAGATCAATACCGGAGACATCCAAGGCAGCCTCATGTTATGACAGGCAGCACAGGTATCAGGTAGCTTACATCATCCAGACCTCGTGACACACGTGCTAGTTCTTCTGTATGAGGTCCGTCTGGTGACTGTGGGCTAAACAACAAATCAGGAGTGATAATGTTGCAGTATTTACAAATCATTCTTCCACTCAGTATTTGACACGGGCGTGTCTACACGAGCGGCCGGGGCAGGACAGTATCCCCAGGTATCAGGGCAGATGTTTGTTCAGTCTTAAAGCTGATCAGTGGTCATGCACTTCTTTTCCGGAGAAGACAAAAAAATAAGCACACATTGTGAGCAAATAATTGCAGTTATTTTATTCCATTATACACTCAATCCCACTTCAGTTAATCTACTAAAATACATTTTTAAAAATCTGATCCGGCTCTTTATAGTTAATAACTCCTCTGTATGTATAATTTAATCTGCATTCAAGTCAGGCAGAATCCAGACAGATGAGATAATCTCTTTACATCTTTCCCCTTTTTCTTCCTGGCTGCCGCCAAGCAGCCACAATGACTCCGCATTTAGTTTTGGCTCACATTCAAATAACATTTCCAAATCTAAATCAATTCTTGACAGAGGAGAAAAAGGAAAAATATCCCACCACAAGCTGAATGATGTATCATTCATCCGGTTGAAAGAGCAAACGGGACAGAGAGACTCCAAATGTAGGCCGATTGTAGCTAATGATCATAGCCAGAGTGTATTAAGTTAATCAAACAACATGTTGCATGAGACTTCCAGTAGAAAACAATATGACAGGAGTCAGAGCGGCAAAGTCATCAGTGCCGCTGAGCCAAGATAAGCAGGCTGTAATGTCCTGCAGTTTGTCGCTCATCCCTGCTAGTTTCTCTATCTATTGTATAAA
Organism: Aulostomus chinensis; assembly: GCF_037954235.1. Taxonomy (NCBI): domain Eukaryota; kingdom Metazoa; phylum Chordata; class Actinopteri; order Syngnathiformes; family Aulostomidae; genus Aulostomus; species Aulostomus chinensis. The sequence goes on along the minus strand of NC_141336.1, from coordinate 4,424,991 downwards.
TAATCTGATAGATACCAGAAGAAAAGGGCCAAAGTGTTCTCTCCCTTTGTAGCTGGGCGAGCATTTTAAAAGGAATTCCAAATCAGAGTTAAAGTCCAGCGGGGGTTTGTCAGTTCGGTGTTTATGAAGTCATTGGACACAGTAATGGTGAAAGCCTGCACTAAACATGGGTTATAGACTGTAACACTGTGTTCTTTTCAACATCTCCCAGGAATGTTTTCGAGAACGCCTGATGTTCTGCGGTTCCTGACCAGGTCATGCCCTCATAAGTGAAACGGTTGTGGCATCTCTCTGGATTTATTAGTGGCTTAATTGATTGTGTGAGCATCTATTTGCAACATCTGAATCTGAATCACTTTACGTTCAATTCACAATCAAATCAACTCTGTTTCCTGCGATATTGATGACGAGTGTAATATTTGCCACATTAAAAACACGACAACAATATGGAATAAGCAACATAGAATACGGCCGAAAAACAAATAGACAACCTTGCCAAATGTATCTGTAAATGGAGTGGTGCAGATATGAGTCCTAAAAGTCAGAAATAAGTTAGCATTGTTGATCCAGTTCCCTCGTCTCATTGTCAGTGGGTTTTTGGTTAAGCGCCTGAATATGGTCTGCAAGTATCACAAGCGCAAGATAGTTACAGTATAGTATGACAGCATAAAATACCTCAGTTTGCAAATTTTAAAGCTCTTTACTTGTGTTGAAAACAGTGGTTGCTAAATAGTAGTAACGAGACTACAGAGGTTGTTGTAGACATTAAAACTCACAACACTGGGAATCCTAGAGTGAATCTAGTTGTGGTGCAAAGTCATGTCTCTATGGTGTTGGCTCATTGCATAAAGGTTGCATTTATGCTTCGAAAATCATCAGAGCAGTGTTGATATCTGAAGATTATCTTTGTGAACAAAGTGTGTAAGTCTCATAAACTGCAGAGAAAAATGGAAACCCAACCCAAACCAAGGTGGAACTAAAAAAAAACATCCTATTGGCTTTTGGTTGAGGAAATCCATAGTGAGGCTAAAATCTGCGTCATTTTACAAAATGACCTCATCCTCGTAGCTCTACCTGAGCCAGACTTCACACAAACTGTATAAAAAAAGGCAGACACTTTCCAGAAATGCTTGGCAGGTACAGGGATGAACCATCTGTCTCTGTTTACCAGAGCCAAGTAGAAGAGTGAAAGCCTCTTTAGGGGTGTTCCTTGAAAGAAGAAATACTCTCCAGTTCTGATAGAACTGATGCTAGAACAGCTCCTACTCTAAAGGAGCTGCCTCTGTTGTTTCGGACCAACAGTCTCACTACCTCCCCGCAAAGGATGCTGTTTACCTCTGCAGTTAGGAGACAAACAATAAATTGAAGCTTGACAAGATGGTTTTGTAAAGCAAAGAAGCCACAGCTCTATACTGATCTCTCTCTGGGTCTCCCACCAGACAGCAGTGAGTCACTGTTGTGTGATGGAGCTACAGCCGCTCCAGAGGGCTGTGCCTGTATTCATGGAGTTCAGTATCTCTGGAGTCCTTTATCCAAGAGTGCTGGCGGAAGTTATCTCATTCGGTGACTAACAGCCTGTCGCCGTAGATGAGTGTTAGAATAGAAGTGCTCCGCTGTCTTGCAACTCGGGAAAAACAATCACTGTTACAATTGATGAATATTCAGTTTTACGTTTTCAATATTTTTTATTTTTTTTTTTTGCAACGAAGAAATAATCTAGGGGTGGCGGCAACTGAAGGGTCGTTGTTTCCATTCTCACTGCCCCAGATGACCTTGTCGAAGTATCTTTGAGCAAGATACTGAGCCCCTAATTGCTCCTGATGGCCCTGCGATGGACTGGCGTTCCGTCCAGGGTGAACCCCGCCTCTCGCCCGATGTCAGTTAGGATAGGCTCCACCCCCTTGCGAGCCTTAACAGGATAAGCAGCACAGAAAATGGATGGACGGATGGATGGACAGAAGATCTAATCTTTAAAGAGAGAATCACAATGCATCGAACGATAATATGAGCAAGTCTTTAGGGTAGAGGTGGTTGCCCACAAGTTGAACAACAACATCATGAAATAATCGCAACAACATGAGATAAAAAATCCGCTGTCAGCTCGTAGGCCATCCCCTGGAGAAACTCAATGAATCCGGCGATCAAAGTCGCCTCTGAACCTAACCATGTCTTAAACACTACCTATCACTTGTTACCATCAAACAGGAGATCCAGTGTTCCACAGTTTGTCAAGGTTAGATGAGATCAGAAAATTTAGAAAAGACTCAAAGGAAAAACACACATTCCCCTAGTTTCTAAAATGGGTCACAAATAGCAGTTTAACATTTGAAAAAAAGGAAAATAACCTCTTTAAACAGTGCATATCCCTACAAAGCACATTTTTTGTTTGAACAGTGTTGTGACACAAAATCCGTGTTGACAATTTTTGTGGGGGTTTTCATCTTTTGCGTTTTGCAAAAGTACCGCGCTTGCCTAAAGTGCAGGATGCGAAAGTCTTCAAGCAAGAATTTTTTTTTCCAACGTAAAGTACAAAAATGTCAGTTTACTGTTTATTGGCATCCTAAAAAAAAGGTGTGAGGTTGTGTTTTTCTGGTGGTAACAGTGTTGTTTACTTGTTTTCATGCTGCACTGGTGTTTGTTCTTCAGTTCCCAGAGAAATGCAGTCTGATGAGCGTTCAGTTCCCCACAACACAGCATGACAAACTCTGATGATTCCTGAGACAACTCAGCGTCACATGACACTGCCTTTAACACACACACACACACACACACACACACACACACACGTGCTCCAGACTTCATACTCTACTTCAGACAGACCTACTCTTGACAGGCCTGCTAGAAGCTACATGGAGGAAACCGTACATGATATTTACGCTCTGCTGGAATCTCATGATTCTCATTCAGACTCGGATGTTCATGCACTTCATGTTGATCGGAGGGTTTTGCTGGGCAGCCAGGACACGCAGTTGCAGTAGAGTTGAGTTGAGGGCTTGTTTCTAAATTAAAGAACTTAAAGCCTTCACCAGTTGTGAGTAGGGCTGTTACTTTAATGCATCAATTAGATTAATCAATTACACCACAAATTGACGCGTTATAAAAATTAACGCAAGATTAATTATAGCACACTTGAGTGGCAATTCAACGTCAATTTTACCCAGACACCAACATTTTAATCTTGGCCCATTGAAGGACCCGTACTTGGCAGTGGCTCGTCACCTCACACGTGCATCGCCGGACAAAGAGACTCAGCCTTCAGATGCCCTGACTGAGGTTTTATTCAATCACCCATAGAAATGTGGATTTCAGATCTTCTCCTCTCAGTGTATTCATTTGATTAGTCATGCACTACAGTTTTGTAATGTCTTACAATTTGAATTCTTTATTTGAGGACCTTGAGCAGATAATGATGAGATGAGATTAAAATGTGAGTCATTCAAATTAATTAATTACAAATCCTTTGATTAATTAGATCCGTTCACCTGACAGTGATCATCACGAGTACTCCAAAGTGCACTTATACCAGCTAAAATTCTAAATAATTAGTTACTTGGTATCTTTGTGTCACAAAAACCCTTGACAATTGGAGGGTTCTCTCATTTAATTTTTTACAGATGTTCTTGCCAACATTTTTAGTAATGGTCTTATTCTCCATCATCCTCAGAGCCCACCTAGAGGATGGAGATCCTTCTCTCCCCTGTGCAGCAGGAGGGAGCTGAGATCCCCCAGAGACGTGCTGAATGCTAGTTAGCTTAGCACAAAGAATAGTAATGGGTGGAAAGTGTTAGCATACTGCCATAACAAAATTTCTTCTCAAAAGTGCTGAAAGAACTTCAAATCATTGTGTAGCTTGGAATGGCCCACATGAGTGTCTGGTTGGCGGCACGGTGGTGCAGTGGTCCTCACTGTCGCCTCACAGCAAGAAGGTTGGCTGGAGCACAGGGTCTTTCTGTGTGAGTCTCCATGTTCTCCCTGTTCCTGCTGGGTTCTCTCTGGTACTCTAGCTTCCTCCACAGTCCAAAGACATCAAGAGGGACCAGGTTAATCCAGACTCTAAATTGACCGTAGGCGTGGCTGGGAGAGCCAATGGTTGTCTGTCTATATGTGTTGGTCCTGCCATGGACTGGTGACCCGTCCAGGGTGAACCCCACCTCTCACCCGAAAGCTGCTGAGATGGGCTCCACCCCCTCGCAACCCTTAACAGGATAAGCAGAAGAAAATGGATGGATGAATGGATGGATGGAGTGTCTGGTTTGAAATCCCTCTGACATCTGTGTGGCGGGCAGCAGACCTTTTTCACTGTGGTAATGACACCATCCATCCACCTGTCAGAAGCTAGTTCCTCTAAATAAAGTCACCATTCCTTGTTTAAAATCCTCAGTGTTAGTCACTGGCCTGTTGGAACCCACTGGTAGCTTTATTTTTTGATGCAACGCCTCTACTAAGACATTGCTCTGCTGTGCATAGTTGCTGCCAGGGCTTGAATTTTTGCGTGTGTGTCTGTGCCATGCTGATAAACCGACAGTCTCTGTTGTTGAGATTTCACTCTCTTCTGCTGTTAGTTTCGGACTAATAAACACCAGGAAATTATCACCGGCTGCGCCACTCGCCATGAGCTCATGTCTACCGCCTCTCTCTCTCTCTCTGAGTGGATGTGTTTATTGATGCCATCCGTAGCAACAATAAACGTGTTTCATCTCAGCGCAATTCCATCCTTCCTTGTTTGTCCTAGCACTGTCAATGTTCTTCTTCAGCCTTTTAAATGCTGATATTTTCTCTTGTTAGCAACCAACCTTTGGCATGTACACAACAAGCCACTCAGCAGTATTTTATCAATCATTTTCACATTTTAGCCCTCGATTGAGCCTTTTTTGATCGTCTTATGTCTGGCCCCCCATTTAATAGCTTAAATAAATCGATTGCCAGACCCTGATCCTTTTTACGAAAGTTCAGAACTTTCCTGAAAAACTGGAGTGTGTTATGAACAATACTTAAACTGGTGTACATGTGTGATTTATTCAAAACTAAACATTCAAGACCCTCCCTGCAGAGCTGAATGAGGAGTATTTGATCCTCTTGTTGATTTTGATACAATTAACTGTCAGCACAGTTCATTTTCAGCTCCTCGCTGTTCTTGCTCACATCAGGGTCTCAAACATGGTCTGCGTTCATTTTCACATGGTGAGCATTTACAACAATTTGAAGCTATAATTTGGTGTTCAAAGAGACAGGCTTACTCTTAGCTGGGGTTTATTGATCACGTGTGCACAGACTTGAAATTCCAATATTTTCATTTGTTTACAGCCATTACGCCCACGTCAAAATTAATTTTGTGTTGCTGTCACAGTCTGTTATTGTCTGAGGTTTCTTGTTTGGTTTGCTGTGGTACACAGTTATGTAAGTTGGTGAATTTCTGAGCTGGCGATCTGGATCGTGCTTTCCACGCAGCAGTGTTGAGAATGAATCATGGTGGCGTGCGTAATTTCATTTAGCATGGACGTGAAAGCTCAGGTGGAGAGAGGAGTTTATCTTCCAAATGCTGCAATGATAAGCTTTGACTGGACCATTTGAAACGCATTCATTTAACTGACCATCACATGGCCTCTTCAAAGTGTTTGACATTTTTGGATAATCAATATGTTAACAATTTATAGTCATTTAGACTCCGTAAATCCTTTCTCGTGAATTTACTTCCATATTTGGTGTCACGTCATCATGAAAGATTCATTAATTTTTGTTTTCTGTTCATCCTTTTTCCTTTCAGCTCAGAGAAGTTGACTCCTGACTGGAAGGTTCCTGGTTCACATCCCATCAACTACAGGTAAATAAGAGTGTTGTGATTGTCATAAGAGGGCGTTTTCCCTGAAAGAATAAAATATCTCACAATGTTTTTATGTCTGAGGTTTGTGCGTCTCTGCAGCAGTGTGGTTGGGCTGTTTTCACTGTTGTTTCAGACTGATTCTTTGCAGTTTCATTACCTGGAGATAGAATTTGTGGCTTGCATTACGTCAGACCTTTTTGTGCATGGATTATTTCTTTTCAAAACCTGGTAATGAGTTTTGCTTCTTAATGGTGCATAAACGGGTTATACACTCACTCCAGACAGAATCTTTCCCTGAACTTCCACATACCATCAGTGGACTTTTTTGTGACTCCCAGAGCGGTTGATTGGACAGGAGGGTGACAGTGCTCGCCATTGAGCTGGCATAATGAAACCACCCCGACTGTGACTGAGGCCTTTTGTTCCTGATAATTACCTGCAGAACGGAGTTAAAATCATTAACTAATTTTGAAAGCAGGTTTAGAAAATGTGGAGCGACTGCTGAGTTCATCCTCCTGTTTTTGAATCTTTAACTAGCAGCATCAGCAAAGTGTAGAAGATTTATGTGCACCGATTGTTAAAGTAATATATATAAAACTCTTGAAAATAAATGGAAGGGTCATTTTAAAGACATTAAAAGTGTTTTACCATCCATTATAAGATGAAAACAGGAGCTTGTTCAAGTTGTTTCTGCTGCTGCGTCAACACATCGCCCAGGCACGGGGAGAAGTAGGATGCCTGACTTTAAAATACACCAACTTACTCTAGCAACCACTGAATTCATCCCCTGCTGAGAGGACATAAACACTGGCTCCACGGACTCCTGGGGTTTGTCGGTTGTGTTATGCTGTCCTGCTGCGCAGGTCATCGTGTTGCTTGACTTCCTCATTCCGTCTGTCTAGTCAGCCGATACGTTGTCCTGTCCCATTAACGCCAAAAAACAAGAAAACCTTCAAAGAAAGCAGTCTATGAACAGGACAGGTCAATCAATGTAGTGATCAAAAAGAGAAAGAGGCAAATATGATAAAGCAGTGGTTGTAACTGGTCGGTGTATGAATAATATCTGTAATCAACTGATAATCAGTTGGAATAAGAGAATATAAATGTGCCCTTCTCATGTGATGATCATATGATGGACATCCATGCATGTTGGAGACATTTTTTCATGTCTCATCTACAGGCAGACATGACTAATAGCTTTGACTTTGCCTTTAATTAGCCACATTTATTATTAATTAGGACAAAATTAGATTGAGCTGTGCAGACGGTCTGTCACTATCGTTCTGCTCATGAAGCCTCAAAAGCTCCCATGGATTTATGGCTAATTATCATCATCATCATCATCATCATCATTGTGAGGTCTTTCATCAGCGTCATCCTTTGAAAACCTCAGAGCGACATTATCGATGTCTTCTTGTCGTTTACGGAGTCCCCATCTGTGCACCCTGTAAACACTCTTTCACTCTCAGGAAAATGAGGGACATGATTCACACGTGCAGGAGGTTCACCCTCCAGGGGATCACACGTTAGTTGTGAGCTTGTTGATAGAAATGTGATGATGGCTAGAGCTGCAGCTACAGAGATGAGGGAAGATGGTAGGCCAGCATAGAAGTTAGCATCACCATTGGTCCCTGTTTTTTTACATTAGATTTTTAGCTTAGAAAAAAACTCTGGAAACAAAAGCTTGTGAGACTTCTTTATTTGTTTTTCAGAATAATACCGCTTTTTATCATTTTTTTGAAGCACGACTGCAATCATTAGACGTACGAAGTTGACAGTAGGCCACAAAGAACTACACTGCAGCTGCGTGACTTCACGTCGCCTCAGCTAGCTTCCTCTGGTGTGATGGTGTTTCATCGTGGTCACTTGTCTCATTTAGCCACTTGGTGACACCTGCTGTTTTTAAGACGCATAAAAAGCATCAAAATTCACAAGTGCAGGGCACTTATATTCTGCCATAGAGCCTCACTTCAGGGTATCTTAATCTTGTGTTAATTGTGGCCCTCCTTTTAAGCATTGAAAAATTGTTGGTTGTGAGACAAAAATAGGTGATTGTTCTGTTGCTCTCATTCCTCTGCCACAATATTCTGATAGTCAATTGAAGTAAAAAAACAACAACAACAAACATATTAAGCTATCGCCTGTTTCAACTTAGCAAATTCAATAATTTGATGGTTTACTCACTTTAATCCTCTTTAAATGCAACGTCTTTGGCCAAAGAAGCAATCTGAAGATGTCATTTCATGCTCTGAAAAATCCTAAATATGTCTGACCAAAGAAGATTTTGCCATGAGAAATAAACCGTTGGAGAATTTTTTGGATAATAAAAATATGTCATGCGGTAATTTTAAAATCTTGAAAAAAAATTCACCCATATCTGGCACACTTTTTAGTCTGATATTTTAAAAATGCGCCTAGTAAGATCCAGTGAGAGACAGTTTTGGCTGTGGGTGTTTGAAAATGACCTGGTCACCAACTTCCCCTGATTTCCCCTCTCAATTAGCGAGTCCACGTGGCGATGGGGGTTTACAAACTTTCTACAAGACCTTACTCCAAATCACATTGGCCCGTCAGTAAGTTTGCACAGGAAAACAACATACCAGCAACTAATTTGTTGTCCTGTGAAAAATGAATGGGGGCCCATTAGTTCGCAGATACCGGTTCCAATCCATTTCTACATGAATGTGGCTTTTCAAGTCACATTTGGACCTGCACTTGAATCTCCACGGTGTCTGGAAGACCTTGTAAATCACTTATAGATCATCAGACCAGAAGGAATTTGTTCCTCAGGGTCATTTAGCCTGTGGGACACATTCTCACAGACCAGAAGTCAAATAGATGTTACTCAGATGGTCACAAGGTTGGAATCCTTCCTGACTGCCATGTCGCATACAGGTAGCTGTTATATTCTGCTTTGTTCGAACGGTTGACGGTGATATTTCCTTTCTGATACTTTGAATTTGGATGTGTGGAATGTATGAAATGAAATGTCTTGTAAAGTCTACACTGCACACAATATATTATGAGCCTGGACAAACATGGATGGAAACTGCAACTGGATTTGTTGGTGGAGGCTTAAGACAATTTTAATTCTTTACATCTCGTGAGCAACAACATGATAATGCTCAACATCAGAGTACAGCCCAAGGGCCTTTTCACATCTTTCTCATTTGGGCTGAGATTTCTGACTTTTGAGTGTGGCCTGAACCAGAATTACAGCTGTGAAACCCCTCAAGAACACGGCCCACACCATTGTCAGATGAAACAATCGCTACGGTCCCTCTGAAAAGTCTCTGCCCGTTTCTAAGTGAACTACGGTTTGCTTTGCAACAAGTGAAAATGTAACCTGACTTCATATCGGACATAATATAAGCAGCAAATACAAACCCAGTCCACGGTCGGTTCAAAATGGATGCTGCAGTTGGAGAAAGGAGCGAGGGAGAAACTCATTCTGAGCGCAGACAGGAGAGGCAACACCGTGATCAGTGATGGAGCGACGCAGGAATTAGCCTGAAAACCCACAAGTAACGTCCACTTCCCTCGTCTCCAAGTCAGTGGGATTTTTGAATACACTTTCAGAGAAGTGCCTGAATTGACGTCTCTGATGAACAAACTCTTATGTTTTGTTCATTAAATACATCAAATACATCAGTAACTACCAAACTCAACAATTTCAAAGTTTTTGTCTGTGTTTAAAAACAGCAGGTTTCTAACAAGTGGCTGAACAAGACTACAGAGGTTGTCCCAGACATTTAAATGTCACCGGCCAAAAATAATCCTTCATAGCATATTAGCTTCATGCCTCTCAGCACAAGTGTCATTAACTTTTGTTTTCCAATGAGTTTATTTTAGGCACTAATCTGAAATCCAATATAAAAACCCCTTTGCTTTTGGCTGTGGGAATCCATGGCAATGCTCATGTTGGACAATAAAAAGTACTGATGAAAAAACTCATCAGTTCAGCATCTTGTAATTATCTTATTGACCCTAACGAACGCTTGCCGTTGTTAACAAATGTGAGCTCTTAACAGGCGACAGCGTGAACTATAACTGGACCTGATGGAACATGGCGCAAAGTAGCAACTCATCCACTGATTCAGACCACAGGTGTGAGAGATGTTTACGGTCTGATCAGACCCATCTGAACACGCGTGCTGTCATTAACTAGGAATACCTCATTGTGGTTGTATGCATCAAGAACGTGTGCCTGTCACAGTGACCTTCACCTTTGCCCTCCAAAATCATTTACTTCACCCTTGGGTCCTAATGGACGAAAGAAATTCCCTCGGGGGGTTCATGGGAGGCTGCGGTAACAGTTATGGGAGGGAAGCGCAGCTGGGAGATATTCTGCCTTTGGCTCGACATGAAACTGCTGCTCCATCCACCTATCACCCCATCACTCTGTTCATCCCATTGTTTTGGAGCAGCAAAGGTTGTTTGTTTTAGTGTGAGTGTGAGTGTGTGTGTGTGTGTGTGAGTGTGTGCGTGCGCGCGCGCGGGCGCTGAGTCAGCGTGGTAAATGGAGGCTCTCTGAAGCGGAGCCCAGCTCTCCTCTGCTGCAGTACACTGATGTCGGCATGCAGGGGAACATTAAACCCAGACTGAGCTGCCGCCGCAGCACTCTGCTGGACCGCAGACAGACATTTATATTGTCACTGCACCTTCATTTCCCCGGGGACACGTGTACACATAGATCTATAGATAGGTGGACAGGACGGTGGTAGATAGATGGATTGATGAGTAGTGTAGCTCTGGTGATGAGCAGCGGTGGCCACTCCCTGGCTTCAAGCACAAACATGTGCTGCATCTCTGCTTTACTGCAGAGAAAATCCAGCTCACTGATCTCCTGACAATTGTTTAAATGATGTCATAATAGATGTGCTTCATAAACGTGACAACTCGCAAGGAGGTTATGGTGGATTTCAAACAACAAAAATATTTTTAAGCATCAATATATACATTGTATGAGATCATTTTAAATGTCTGTAATATTCCTAGTAAAAAAAAAAAAAAAAAACAGCATACACATAAATGAACAAATAATTAAACCACAAAAAGACACCTCAAAGCTCCATGTAAACACATTTGATTACATTCCAAACTCCATTGTCCAAAACTAGGACTCCTGTTGTTCTTTATTTGATCATTTCTATATTGTGAGACCTTATTTGTCCATCTTAGTGTATCTCTGTTTTTAGTGCAGTGCCGTCATCAGAAACACAAGTGTTTGATTGTAATAAATTGTTGGAGTATTAAACAAAGTTCAAATTCCCCCAGACTAACCCAGAGGTATTTGAAGAGAAAGCTCTGTAGATTATTTTATATCATTTATGAATCCATTTTGGTGTTCCTGGTTTTTTTTTAGCAAGTAAAGAATGGAATTTGAGTATTTCGATATTGATCTGTAGTACTGCAGATGCCTCTGCAACAGAGAGGAAACATCGACTCGGCTTCTCAATCGATGCTTCTCATAGCCGGAGCCCTTAAACCCCACTGTGCTGGTCCAGGTTTTACTGAAACTGGTTTTGGGAAAGGATCAACTTGCCTAACAAACCATTTGAAATTGCAATGTCATGCTCCCACATCAGCACTCATTTGTTTTTTAGTCGTGTGACCACTAGAGGGCAGTGCAGGCTTCTGTTTGAGCCACATGGCCTGACCTCCCTGAGCTAGCCAGCTGTAGCATTTAAACTCTTTGACTCGCCCCTAAATTTCTTTATAATGTGTAGGCCCCCAGACAGAAACACCAAAACAAATGTTTCACAACTAAATTGATGAATGAAGTCCAACAATTAATTCAAATTTTTCATTTTCATTGTGTTTTGCTTTTTTTTTTTCAGCAAGAAAAAGCCCTTCACTGGACTGATTGAATGTCATTTTTCCCCTTAGGGACCTATTAAAATGTTGATCTGAAAACTAACTTGAAGCAGAATCAAATCTATGCCTGTACTGTATATTGTAGAGGTAGTGGGAGTTTCAGAATTGTGTACCCCTACTACATAAACATAGTTGTTTATCTTAGACCTTCAAGTCTTCTATTTTTCTATTTAATTTCTGGGTCCTTGTTCAATTGTGGCTCATGTTGGTCTGGAAAATCAAACATAGGACTGCTGCGATTTATCAGCCTGTCAAGGGCAGGAACGCCTCCTGTTAGTGGCCTCCATGAAAGTATTTAAATGATGGAAAAAACTATTCTAACATTCACAGGAAATACACAGTCACCTCAATGTATTGCTTTTGTTTTGTAAACAAAAGCAACACATCCATCCATCCATTTTCTACCTCTTATCCTGTTAAGGGTGGTGGGGGGGTGGAGCCCATCCCAGCAGCCTTCAGGTGAGAGGCGGGGTTCACCCTGGACAGGTCACCAGTCCATGGCAGGGCCAACACATATAGACAGACAACCATTGGCTCTCCCAGCCACGCCTACAGTCATTTTAGAGTCTGGATTAACCTGGTCCCCTCTTGATGTCTTTGGACTGTGGAGGAAGCTGGAGTACCAGAGAGAACCCAGCAGGAACAGGGAGAACATGCAGACTCCACACAGAAAGACCCCGTGCTGCAGCCGGGGCTCCACCCACAACCTTCTTGCTGTGAGGCCACAGTGCTGACCACTGCTCCACAAAAGTAGCATTTAACCTTGGGATCTCAAATGTGTAAGTTCAGATAAATGTACCTTCAGTAAAATGTATTTTGTACTTTTACCAAGTGAAGATTGGGCGATGTGAGCATTCGTGTGTGTTTATGTGTTTGTTGAATTTGTTTGAAGATATCTCAAAACCTAATGGGCAGATTTTGATGAAATTAGAATTCTGGTGGAGAAGTGTGTATGTGTATGTGTATATATATATATATATATATATATATATATATATATATATATATATATATATATATATATATATATATATATATATATAATATTACACTTGTACTAAAGTAACAAGGGATTTACCTTTGGAGGTGATCTGGATCAAGTTGTAGTTCCAGAAATCCAAAGTTCTGCCTTCTGGCAGGCTGGTAGAAAGCGCTCCCAGAGAGCTGTCTAGGTTTATCAAGGTTATTATTAAAAATATGAGATGAAATGGCTTCAGCATACATGTCGTAGCTGTATGGAGGCACGATGTAGTCGAATGCTAAAAAAAAAACAACCCAAAACATTCAACAACTGTTACAGCACCAAAGTTGTGAAAGTCTTTGTTATGTCTGTTCTGGGTTATTGTGGATGCAACATGGTGGACTACATGAAGAGGATCCTTGGTTTTGCAGACAGGAAAGATTCATTCTAAATGAACAAAAACACAACAACTCAGAATTATATAATACGTGTTATATTATGTCCCATTAACCCCCCCCCCCCCCCGTTGTACTGCCCCAGAAAATGGTGAAAATGCATCATTTCAACTATAGAATGATCTTGTCATGTACCAGCTGCTTCTTACTTTCACAAAATGTGGATTTTAAAAGTCCTGTTAAAGGAAAAACAAACGTTTTCTCAGCTTTCATCCAGTTTCCCTGTGTTAATTGTTCATGTCCCTCTTAAATTATATGTCTAAAGAAATCCATACCTGAATATTTTGGCACCAAAATCCCTCTGGTGACTCATCCTGCACGAAGGAGCGCGTACTCATTTTTCATCCAATGAGAATGCTTTCTCTGATTTTCAGCACCCCTCCCCCATCCATCACATGATTCACTGTGTTCCCTGAGACTGGCATTGTGAAAGAAGCAGCAGTGCAACAGTGGATAAATTGTTTTGCTGTCAGATGCATGTCGTCTGATAACAGTTGGAAAGTCTAGAAGAGCCGAGCTATTGAGTTCGTTCTCGAGACGATATTGATACGACTTGTGCACAATGACTACGGACGGCCAGTGTTAATGCCAGTGAAGATCCTTGACCAGTTTCTGCCTCATCTCGCAATTTCACCTGAAATGTTAGCGTGCAGAAACAAACGGCACTCCCACATTCAGTTTGTCAGGACCTTTGACTCGTTTCTGCTGCTGGTTCATACACACTTTAGGGTTGCTCAGTGTTATATTAGGATTTTAGATGATGTAGGGTAACTGAGTGGCATGGAAGGCACCAAGAAATGACAGTTATGACTATCATTGTTACTGTGGATATATTTGAATCCCTTTAATGCTCTGAAGTTTTGTCCATTATGTGATTCTACCCTGGGAGAGCCGAGTTATTTCGGACTCAAGTCAGGATTTTAGTGAAACCCAAGAGGTATTTGCCTGGGAGACTAAAACTTGGGTTAAAAAAAATCCCACGTGACACTACAGCTGGTCCACAATCCGCACGCGGCCAGTGCTGCATTGAGTAACACCTCTTTGTGCACGATGAGCGTGAGCCACTGGTTGACTCGTATTTATTTATTTTAATATACAAAGTGTCCTGAACGCCATCAGCTCAGTGCAAGGTCATGTTATGAAACAAAAACAAAACTATGATGATCAAAAGGAATCAGACTCACGCTGATTATAGTAGTTTTACTGTATAGTTGAATAAAATCTATAAAATATTCCACAAAAAATACAATACATTTCATTTATCATCTTATTACCCAGCAAATGCTTCCTTCAGTTACAATAATAACAACATACAGCTTGTGCTTCTCTTTTCACACGTATAAATAACACTGCAGTTTCTGATTCAGTTGCATGAAGAACAAACGAGTGGTTTTCTATCGCAGGCTGAAATCCAGCACACTGATTCTGTGTGTGCATCAGGAGCAAAAACAAGTTGTTGTCGGAGCAGCAGTGCGCTCCTTGTACATCTTATATGATTGGTCGGTGGTCTGAGACTGGGCAAAACAAGCTTTAAGCCCCTCCTACTCAACAAGTGACGCAAGTGGCTACCTCCTCCTCCTCCTCCTCCTCCTCTTATTTTTCCCTCGCGGCCCTCACTGCCACCTCCTCCCTTAGCTAGTTGGCTGTCAGCCTGTCAGGATACATTAAGCTCATATGCCACTTGTGTTCACCGAGCACAGAAAAAGGCCAAGAGGGAAGGAATGATGACGGTTTTACACCCCGATGCTGCTCCTTTTATCAATGAAGCCACAGAAAGAGCTCAAGAAGTAAGGCACATTAGCGACGTGAGATGAGAGATGAGGATACTTTGGCCTTAAAGGAGATCAGAGTACTCAGACAAAGACATAAATACTAGATTGTTTCTATCAGCTCTCGGTGAAAAGCAGGAGTGTCCAAGTAAACAGACATCAGGAGGTAGAACAGGAGTAAACCATTCAGAGTGAAAGTCTGCTTCATCTCACTTCTACTGCAGGGGTTCTCAAACCTTTACGTTCCGGACCCCCAGGTTGGCTCTCAATGAGCCGCGAACCCCCAGCTTGAGGTGGTTTTGCTCGGTAGGAGCCCTTATAGCGAGATACCGTAAGTGGCTTAAGACAACCTCCACAAGCATTCAAACCCAAGAAGTCTGATCCTTCTGCCTAAGTCAACTTAAACTTACATCGCTAAAGAAATCTGAATGTAATGTATTGTGCATGTTACCTCCCCTTTAACTTGTCTGATAAGCTTTTTTTGATGCTGTAAATCAACACCGATTTAATGTTTTTAAACTACATGCTTATTACCTTTTTCTCATCAAATTCATTCGGTTTCTCTCAAAAAGCCAGAAAAATGTACGTACGCAAGGAATACCTGAAAATCCAGAGGTAAACTCTGAAGTAACAAGAAGATTACGCAGAAATTAGCTCAATTTTTATCAGAGAATTTAGATTAAAACAATTCAAATTGACAAGGACATATTACTAAAGAATTCTGTTAAAGGCGATGCTCTGACAGATTTCTTGAGTTTGCTTGCTTGCGAGAGATGCTTTTCACAAGTATTTAACTAAAACAAGGTTAAACTATTCCTGGTTTTGTTCAAGGCCCCCTGGAAGACCCTCTTGAGGTCCCCAAACCCCACTTTGAGAACCCCTGATCTATTGGACATGAGACTTCAAAAGGTAGAAACATATAAAACTGTTTAAAAATCTCAACATTGCTGTAAAAAATTACACCATCAAGGCCATAAAAATACATCATTTGCAATTCTTCGACATGGTAAAGTGGTTCTGTTGGGCTGGAGGCGATCAGCTCCTCCGTCAGGACCAGACTGGGATTACATTACTGTTTAAATACATGTTTTTGCTGCGTTCAGGTCACGTAGGATTAACCATAAATACAAGCTGCCAATGAGGACCGACATGGAAGCCGATCCTCGGACAGTCATAAAACATCTAGATCATAAGTTACACTCACACCAAACAGTCAACTCTACACACAAGCACGAATATCTGCTGCAGTTTGTGGTCCGTTTTCATTCATAAATAAGAATAATATTAGATAAAGGAATTCCAACAGTTAACCCTTCCTCTGCACCACTTCTGGCTTCTTCTTTAATGAGCATGGCATTTATTCCCAGGAGGTGGAAAGGTACTATTTGGCGGGTAAATCCACAAATGTTCAGAAGTCTGACCTCTGAGCTGATTTCAGTTTCTCAGCCTGTCGGAGATCCCGTGTGGCGTGACAGGAGTCTATCAGTCCTGAAAGAGAACCAGGGCCTTTGCCCTCCTGGCAGGCTGCAGCACACCCTCTCGAGTAATTGCAGGGATCTTAATTAATAATCTACCAGGTCTGATCTAGCAGTCTGAGTGGCGACAGCTCGGGTGCCTTCCTCCCGAGCGGCGGATTAACTCCTCCTACAGCTCGGGAGGAGAGCAGTGATGGATTTAAAAGGTTCCATCTCACATTTACGTGTTTACAGAATGGAGGAGAACTCCACCTTCTCTCCCCGGCACCAATTTGTCTCGACAGCTTGCTCACAAGTGTTGCAACATACTTGTGGATGCACTGATGCTGTCCCAACCTGCCTCACCGGCGTTTGCTTGGTTATTCACCCATTACTCACAACCTGTCCTGCTACGTTCCTCCAGACAAGTTATCATATCTGTGCTAGTGTTGTTGGTACCTTTCTTAGGAACTTAAGACTTGTCTTCAGTCGCGTTACCAGATTGAGCTTGTCATGTAAGAGTTGATGGACCCTCAAATCCACCCCCTCCCCACTGCAGCTGTGATCAGACCTCCTTCATTCACCAAACAGTTCATCCTCTGGATCAGGACTTCACCAGAATCTCCATGATGTGGTCCAGCTCGTTCAGGTCCATCAAACATGACTGGAGACTTCCAGCGGGGGTGTGGCCGGCAGGGCGCACTTTCATGTCCTCCTCAGCCCAGAGAGACACACTGACAGGCCACAGGGAGCCCGCTGCCCAGGCTGCAGGCAGATCTGATGTCTCGTACATGGATGTGTCAATGTCCTCGAAGATGTCGTCCAGGGCAAGGTCGCTGAGGTAGCCCATGGCATTTACTGCGTCGCTACAAGTGCTGATTGTCGCAGCGGGCAGTGATTTCTGCTGGTCAGGAGAACTGTTTGCCTCCTGAGATTCTTGGGACAGAGACAGGCTTTCCTCATCACCTTCTGCACAACCGGGGCAAGTAACAGACATATCCTCCCTGATGGTGTCCCGAAGAAGACATGAGTCAGGGTGGACACCATTGAGGAGCACATCTGGGGCACTGCCTCCTGCCACATCACTCCGCATGTCTTCCTGGATCTGCCTGAGTGTGTTGATGAGCAGTACAGAGCGGCGCAGGCTGAGCTCCATCCCTGCCTGGTAGTGCTGGAGCTTCTCCAAACAGAGGCCGAGCACCAGCTGCCGCTGCTGCAAGTGGCTCATGTCCTGAGGACCCCCGAGGAGCTCGCCCGCCACCTCCCCTTCCTCCTCCACATGCTGCTCTTTCTCCTCTGTCTCGGCGGCAGGGAAGGCCTCAGCCTCCAGCTCCTCCACGCAGCTCCACTTCCGCTTCACGCCACGACCCAACATCGACCTACACAACGAGACACAGGTTAATGGATGAGGTGTTTGACGAGGGCCGATACGACGGTGATATGATCTTTCTGTTTCTGATCAAACATTTTGTGCAAAATGTTAGGCCTCCTCATCACAACAGCATTGAGACATCCTGGGACACTACAACCTTAAACTTAAAAATATGATGAAGTAGGGCACCGCTCACACGTGAACCAATACGAGTAACGTGAATTCATTTTTTAAAAAAATGATGTACTTTCAGTTGCATAAATAAGTCTTAACTTTCAAATATTCGTGTCAGCGTTAGCTGGTTGGCCTTTCAGGCCATTAAATATAGCTCATTCTTCAACTTTTAGATGCGTTTTGTGCTCTGACCAGATGTTTCCTCAGGTTAGATGTGTTCCCGTGGACAACTTTGTATTTCACATAGTCACATGCTTTGAAAAGTGTAAGCAAACTTTGGTCGCTCATGTCCTGACTGTGTCTTGGGCTTGAACAAATTGCAGGGGTGAGGTCACATGGTCTCTCTTTCTCTCTTGAAGCACACAGGAACACACCAACTTTTGGAGAAACACACTCAATAGCCATCATTCCCAGAGCCAGACTAGAGGAGAGACCCCTCTCTCTCTTCTGTGCTGCTTTTGGGGAGCTGAGACCCTTAGAGGCCCACTGACCGCTACTTAGCTTAGCACAATGAAGGGTAGTGGGTGGCTAGCATGCCTCTGTCAAAAGTCATCAATAGATCAGGCTCGGGATCTTGATTTTCCCAGCAGTAATCCTCCTCGCCCTCTCACTACACCCAAAGGTTATATCAAGAAAGTAGTTCCGGCTATGTGTCTCATCATTTTAAATTATTACATACGGAATGTTACGTTCAGCCCTGTCTACTCTATCGTAGGGAAAGATTGTTCCTGAGAAGTGTAATTGACAACTTTGAGGTAATCGACATATGCTAGCATTTCCCACCCGTTACCATTCATGGTGCTGAGGTAACAGCTGGTCTCTGCAGGTCTCAGCTCTCTAATGTAGCCTGCAGGAGAAGAAGGGGGGTCTATCTTCTTGTCGGACTGAGGGGATGAGGGACAGTAAGCAAACATGCCCCCACATAATTGACGAGGTCCTTTAATATGAATTAATACTTGGTAATTCAGTTGCTAACCTTAAGAGTTTGCTACCCAACCGTGCTATGGTGGCCAAGGAGAATGTGTTTTTGGAGCCGTTTCTTAGCCTGTCTGTTAGCAGGGTTCCTCAGCAGCAAGCTGGGAAGAATTTCAAGGAACTTAGTGGGAATTTGCAGATCTGGATCGAGGAGTTTTATTTGACTTTCTTAAAACACTGGGAGATGAGACGTTGCTTTCCCCCCCCCCCAAAAAAAAAAAAAAATATATATATATATATATATATATATATATATATATATACATATACTACATGGATAGTTATTTTAAAGGCACAACTGCAGTAACAGTGTACCTGTATGAGTAGGATTTTCCAGACAAACATTAATAATTACCTTTACATTGGAATGGTTTAGAAGCTCCCACATGTGTAAGCACGTTCACTGCTGCCAGGTAGTGAAGCCAGCAGCATCTAGTTTATGTAAGAGGACCGAGCAAGCTAACATGGCTGGTTTCTCCTTCACTCCCACTTCGGCAGCTCCACCAAACATTCTCAAACACCAGGCGAACGTCCACAAACGCTTACCAAACCGTCCAAGTTTACAGGACTAAGTATTCGATAAGTTTTCCCATTTAAAGCGTTACGAATATTGCACGGTACGAGTCGGTGTAGGACTTCAGCCACTCACACGGACGCGCGGTTAGCTAAAGATAGCCGTTTGACGGAGGATTGTTTAGGGTGCATATGAAACCCTTCTGAGGAGGTTGAAGGGACTTACGGGCGGTAGGTGAAAAAAATAAAAACCCCAAAAATTAAATGTAAGAAATCAGATGTCTTCAGTATAACTGTCAGTCAAAACAAAAGCATAATTCTTCGCATTTCTTCTGCTCAGGACATCCGTAACTGTGCTCCGATTGAGAAACAGCTCACGCCAACTTTTGAGTGTACAACTGCAAGAACACGAACAAGATCGAGTCAGAGTTTTTTTTAAGCAACCTGACGTACCCTTGGAAAGTCTCATGAGAAGAGTGAATCCGTGGTGTCTCCGGCTTGTTTCCCTGCGCAGCCGCGTTCCTCAGCTCTCGCTTCTGTCCGTCCGGGGGGATGAGGAATGTTCGCTCAGTCCGCAGCAGCAGCTGAGGGGAGGCGGTGGATTGTGGAGGGGGGAGCCGGAGCTCTCAGCGGTCGGTGATTGGTCAGCTCAGCCGCTGATCAAGCCTCCGCCTCCGCCACTCACGGGGCAGCGAATGTGCGGCCGCTTGTTCCGACCGTGAGCTCCTGCTGCTTTCAGGTGCTGCTCGGAGAAATGAGAAGCAGAAGCGGCGCACACGTGAGGGACGTAAATGGTCTGTAGGATCAAGAAGATGTTAATATGACTGAACCTGCGCTTGTAAATAGAATTCTCGACCACAATTTAAATTAAAAAAAACAACAAAAAACAGCCAACTCATTTGAAAGATGAAGCCATATTACACCAGCTGACCTTTAAAGACAGTTGTGACATGCCTGAGGGCCAGCGAGCCAAGTAAGGTCTCACAAATGCCATAATGAGGTTTCTATTTTTGTTCAAGTGATGTCAGAAAACTAGATCTTTTTTTTTATGTGTTGATACCTAACTGTCATTTAATTCATTCTTACCAAGATTTAAGTCATCTCTTTTCAAAAACAGACTGGGCAGCATTTCCCACTATTGGCAACACTCTTCAGAGGGTTACTCGAGGTATCCCATGAAAGTTCAAGAAATAATGAGTTACTGAATGACAACCTTGTTAGCTCAGTCTACCTCCGGTGTCAAGCACGCTTGAGTGGCCGTTATACTATTATGCATGAGTAATGAAGAGACTCAGATAAAACAAACTTTTTAATGCTGTCACCAAGTTACTTTAAACTATATTCATTGGAATTCATTTATTAAAAGAAATCATATTTTATAAACAGAAGGTATTTAAGAATGTTACCAATAGCTATTTGGTTAATGGGGTAGTGAATGTAAAATGTAACAGAGTAGAGGTAGAAAGTAATATGAAAAGTAACAGTCAAGAGTGTGGTTGTTTCTTCTGACACCAAAAAGTACAAGTCGGGTGACTTAAACTTTACTTGAGTCAAGGATTAATGAAATTGGTCAAATGTTGCTGGAAATGGGAGAAAATATTTATATTTTCCGCCCTCAGGATCGAACATGAGCAACATTGTGTACAACATGAGATCTTTATCTAAGTATAAATAGCAAAGTACAAAGGTACTCTTATTTCTTGTAAAAACAAATTTTTACAAGTCCTTTGTAAGTACTGCTAGCCAGCGGTGCTAACTAAACTAGCTATTTTGTCACGTTTGTTACTTGTTGTCTATGTGCTGTCACTCAATCTCAACTCAGTTTTCACAGTAATGACACAAGCCCTAAGATGTTTATAAAATTTGTCAAAACATGTGAGTTTGAATGGGGGGGGGGAGGTAGTAGCTAACAATGGGCTATTTAATGAAATACATTTAAGTATTAGAAAGTTGTAGGTTACAGTGAGCACCTGAACGCAGCATTTTAAAGGGCCAGATGACGCAAAGGGGAAGAGGAAAGACGTGACCGGAAAACGGTGAAGGCAAATACCAAATAAGGCATCTTCGCTCACGTCTCCCCCCCCCCCCCCCCCCCTCCTCTCACAGCTCCACATTTACTTCTTATTTCCTCTTTTTGCTCATCTGAACTGGAAGCAAACACCACATTGTTGTTTTCACCGTGGTCTGACCTACATTAGGTATGTGACACATAAGTATGATCAAAAATAAACCTAGATTAAAACCCAAAATGCTTGTGGCACTGAGAGCTCGCCCCAAAAAATATTTTAAAAAATGAGAATTACCGGGAGAACTGGTAAATAATGCGTGTCCTGTAAGCATTAAAACAAACAAACAAAATTGAGAAAGGTGTGAGTTGTTCTCCTAGTTAATTAATTTGGTAAAGGTCCCGTTTGCATGCTTTAAACCTGAGCACGCTCACATTTTCAGAGGCAACCCAGTCCTCTGAAAGCACATGTGTCGTAATGATGGTGTATATTACACAGAAGTTCAGAGTAATAGCTTCCAGGCATGACAGTGAAAAAACACATGCAAAATGTCCTCTTAAATCATGCTGTGCTATTAATAATCTGAAATAATGCATTTATTCGCTACATTTTCCATGATTTTCTGTGTAGCTGCTTTTTTGAGACACTATCTTCTCCCTTTTTGATGACTCGCTTTCCTCAGGCAGCCTTTTTTGCTGAGTCACCAAGAGCCCATTAATCTTTAACCGTAGGCTAACCAACATTAGGCAGAAGGCCAAAGCATGTGGGGTAAGCTGGAGCCGTACACCTTTGGATAGTTTAAGAGGAGGCTGTGTGTGTGTGTGTGTGTGTGTGTGTGTGTGTGTGTGTGTGTGTGTGTGTGTGTGTGTGTGTGTGTGTGTGTGTGTGTTCGGGTATATGAAAGGTCTCCCTTCAGTCGAGTAGATAGCTACGTTCATTAATAATAGAAGATATGAGGATACATGAGCAGTCCCTGAGGTTTGGTGTCACTCTGCTGAGAACAATCTGTTTCGTGTGTGTGTGTGTCGAGAGCCGAAGACAACAGTCCTGTTCAGCTTCCCTGTCGCCAATACTGTATCTAACATAGAATCTCACACTCATCATGTGAGTGCACGCGAGGACGAAGGCCAGCCTGCAGCCAGGACGCATCTAATTCACCATCAGCGCGTTTATGTCATCGTTACAACAGAAAGTATGCACTTTAAATGAAAACAGACTTGATGCGGTGAACTGCCTCAGGATTTACCTGATGGGTCAGTGGAGAGATGATGTAATATTTGATCCTTGATGTCTCCAAAGAGAGAATCACATACTGAATATCTGATAACATCTGAAAAAGTAGCTTGTGCATCGTTGCCGTCAATCGAACAATATTGTTGAGAGCAAAATATATTTTCCCAGTCCAAAAGACCAACAGTTGTAAAACACACCAGACTGCCTCCAATAATCAGTATCAAGAGGAGCAGATGCTCTGTTCGTTCCACTGGACACCTGCAACAGTCAGATTGCTTTTTTTAGCAGCTCATGTCCTTTTGCCACAACACTCAGGATCAGAACCAGGAGATCATGATTCAGGGGCAATGACTCGGTGAGTCACTGACTCACTGGAGGGACTCTGAACTATGTGTAGGCAGATGAAGCGCTGTGATTGGATGATGTCAGGGATGATGCGACGTGTAGGCAGATGAGGGACTGTGATTGGATGACCTCAGTGATGATGCGACATGTAGGCAGATGAAGCGCTGTGATTGGATGATGTCAGGTATGATGCGACATGTAGGCAGATGAAGCGCTGTGATTGGATGATGTCAGGGATGATGCGATGTGTAGGCAGATGAAGCGCTGTGATTGGATGATGTCAGGGATGATGCGACGTGTAGGCAGATGAGGGACTGTGATTGGATGACCTCAGTGATGATGCGACATGTAGGCAGATGAAGCGCTGTGATTGGATGATGTCAGGGATGATGCGATGTGTAGGCAGATGAAGCGCTGTGATTGGATGATGTCAGGGATGATGCGACGTGTAGGCAGATGAGGGACTGTGATTGGATGATGTCAGGGATGATGCGATGCGTAGGCAGATGAGGGACTGTGATTGGATGACCTCAGGGATGATGCGACATGTAGGCAGATGTAGGCAGATGAGGGACTGTGATTGGATGACGTCAGGGATGATGCGATGCGTAGGCAGATGAGGGACTGTGATTGGATGACCTCAGGGATGATGCGACATGTAGGCAGATGTAGGCAGATGAGGGACTGTGATTGGATGATGTCAGGGATGATGCGACATGTAAACAGATGAAGCGCTGTGATTGAATGATGTCAGGGATGATGCGACGTGTAGGCAGATGAGGGACTGTGATTGGATGACCTCAGTGATGATGCGACATGTAGGCAGATGAAGCGCTGTGATTGGATGATGTCAGGGATGATGCGATGTGTAGGCAGATGAAGCGCTGTGATTGGATGATGTCAGGGATGATGCGACGTATAGGCAGATGAGGGACTATGATTGGATGATGTCAGGGATGATGCGACGTATAGTCAGATGAGGGACTGTCATTGGATGACGTCAGTGATGATGCGATGCGTAGGCAGATGAAGGGCTGTGATTGGATGACATCAGTGATGATGCAATGCGTTGGCAGATGAAGCGCTGTGATTGGATGATGTCAGGGATGATGCGTTGCGTAGGCAGGTGAAGGGCTGTGATTGGATGACGTCAGTGATGATGCGATGCATAGGCAGATGATGGACTGTGATTGGATGATGTCAGGGATGATGCGACACGTAGGCAGATGAGGGACTGTGATTGGATGACGTCAGTGATGATGCGATGCGTAGGCAGATGAGGGACTGTGATTGGATGATGTCAGGGATGATGCGATGCGTAGGCAGATGAAGAGCTGTGATTGGATGATGTCAGGGATGATGTGATGCGTAGGCAGATGAAGGGCTGTGATTGGATGATGTCAGGGATGATGCGATGCGTAGGCAGATGAAGGGCTGTGATTGGATGATGTCAGGGATGATGCGATGCGTAGGCAGATGAAGGGCTGTGATTGGATGATGTGAGGGATGATGCGATGCGTAGGCAGATGAGGGGCTGTGATTGGATGATGTCAGGGATGATGGCAGAATTAATAACTGAGATTATTCTTGTAAATTCAAGTAAACCATCTGTGTTCTGTGTGTGTCAGGATCCTGCCTGTGTGGTTTTGATACTCAGTAACCCTTCTGTTAATATAAAGCACACTAGCTCATGAATTTGACACAGATCTCGTCACGCAAAGCCAAAACTTTTGCTGTCAAACCTAAAATTTCTCCTCTGTGGTGAACTGGCCAATGGAGCTCTGTCTTCAATCATTCAGTTGAAGTCCCACCCACGTGATTCAGGCCACCAGGAGGCACAAATGATAAAACATATCAGAAATTCATTCAGGGACGTCTGTTTGATTACATCTTTGATAGTTTTGTCTTGCCTGTTCGCCTGAGCCTTGTGGCCTGGACTACAGATAAAAGTTGCAGCTTCTGTAGAGCTGCAAAATGTTAAATTGTGAACACCAGGCAGTAGTCATCTTTTAATCCTCACGAACAAATTCTGTGGCCAATAAGACCCTGAAGACATGTATATTTTACTCCCAGCTGAATGTTTGCTAGGCCCTACTGTGTTATGTAGTTCCAGGAAACTGATTTTCAGATAAACAAGGGTACGCATCAGTTTGACCTGGATTTTTATTTTTATTTTTTTCTCAGATTGAAGTCTTTGGACTATTAATCTTGGAGGTTTAAGCCACAGAAAGCGAGTGCAGTCGAACACAGCGTTGACATATTTTCTGGTTACTCCTCATAAATACAGTGTGTCACAGGCTGCTGAACTTTAGCTGGCATCACCATGGCTTCCCTCGCCGAGACAATTGGGCTTCTACATTCAACTTTGGATAATTGTTGGAAATAAGCTCTGTGGCAAGCTAAAGTTTATGAGGCTTATATGTGTCGTTAAGCAAGTTCATCATCATTAATTAGCACCTTGTCTACAATTTTTGGAAGAAGAAAAGCAATCATTACAAAGAAATGTTTTTTCTCTAAACGTAAGAACAAAGCTCGCCGTGTGCCACAAACCACATGACCTAAGTGCACTCTTTTTTTTAAGCCAGGAGAAGTCTCATGTTGTATGCCTCCCGAGGAAACTTTAAATACCCTGATCTCATGTTAGCCAAGGACCCGACTTGATACATTTAACCAAAAATCTCGTTCAGTTTGGGAGGAGCAAACCAGACTTTCAACAATGCCTGCGTATTTCCAGGTTTTTAGGACTTAATTCTGACCTCTTTGATGAGAACAAAACACACTTTTGTCTCATGCTTCCAGTTCAAACAAACCCCAGGCAGGTCTTTGACCCAGTAAGGGGGGGGGAGTCAACTTAAAACAAGTAACAAAACCACACAACGCGATCAATAGTTGCACCTTTTATTATAAAAAATATTTACAAAGATGCTACAATGTTTTTTCCTTGATATAAAAAAATGCATACATTTTACAACTGTAGTAAGTCTTTGAAGTTCTAGCTCCCATTCAGACCAGAGTGACATCCTTCAGGAGTGTTGTGGTAAGGTATTCAGCGTGTCGTAATACTGTATTTTTGTCAATACATTTTGTTTGCCTGAGTTAATCTCTTCATCACGATAAGGAACAATTTTGAAAAAATGCATTTGATTTTTTCCACATCTTTAGGAGAAAGGCAACTGTTTGCATAAAAGGAATTAAAGGACATTTGAGTTGTATACAATCATTTTGAAACAAGTATGACAGAGCTGCATAGTGATTTGAATAGTAACCCAGTTATTTTATTACTAGTTATAAAAAAACATGAATAAATAGGGACTGCATTCAAACCGGAGTGAAATTTTTGAGAAGTATAATTTCATTGGGCCTAATTTGTAGTCAATATGGCATGTCTGTACCTAGATATAATAAATACAATAAATAAAAATAAATTAGATGGGTTAAAATACAGAATTCTTCATTTGTTTTTTCCAACAAACGAGAGAAAGAAATATGGCTTCTTGATGCAGTTATCACCCCGGGGTTTCTCCGAATGCTTCAGGAAAAACTGTTGCTAATATAATTATTGGGTCTGTATGAAAAGCAGGACAGGGTACTTACTTGACTTTGCCCGCTGGTCTGAGAACCCACTGAAAACCAGCGTTTGGTTGCAGTAAGTCCCCTTCCCTGTGTAAAGCTTTAGAGGATGTGAAAGAACAGTGCCTATTGAGAGTGACGATGCCAGTCATGACGTCCGTTACAGTCGACTTGTTGTACCAAACCATGGGAAGACACTGTCTCGAGTCTGGCTACATTAAAATCTTAAAAACTGCTTGGGAGGGAAAAAAATAATAATAATAGTAATATCAAATGATACTTGCAAAATCCCCCAGCTGTATAATGCAAAAAATATATTTCTATATACACATACGTACATATACATATATTCCATTCATAATTGCTCAAATCTTTAGGAAAATATGCATTGATTCATAGATTTGGATTTACAATTTGTTCTGGTTTCTGATGTGTGTAGTGTGATGAATTGTTTCTTAGTCCATGTAACAATAAATAGAAATGGACAAAATGGCAGACCAGAAGTAGCTAGTATGACAGACGTAAACATGGAAAGTACGTAAATAAGAATGCATCATGGTATAGGTAATTATCCTCGCCTTCTCACAGACATCGCTGGGTTTTGGATCACTTCAGCAAAGTAGGAAACTAACTGCTCTGTCGACAAGCCAGAGGCTTGCAACTCCCAAACTTCATTTTTTTTACCTCACTGCCAATAACAGTTCCGAATAAGAGAGTCCCAACAGCAGCTGCCCATTTGGCAAACCAGCTCTTTAGATCCTAAAAATCAAATTTGGCTTGCGGTTAATTTCCCACCTTGTCCCAAAAACTCCAACAATCTCCCTGTGTAACAATACCACATTCAGAACACGCACATGTGTACTGTGCATAGTCTGGTAAGTGTGTGTGGGATCAACCAAAGGAAAGTTCTGAATTTCAGGATCCCACTATGATCTCCATGATGTGGTCCAGTTCATTCAGGTCTGACCTACAGCTCGCACTGGAGCTCAGGGCTGTCGGCCCATGAGAGGAGAGGCTCTCCAGCAGATCATAAGGCCCCATCTTGGGGGCACTCTGCATGCCGGTCAGCACTGTATCAAGGTCGTAGTAGGATGGGTCCACATCAGAAAACAGCTCCTCCAGTGCAGGGTCAGGGGGCGGTGTTGGGTGCTTGATCTCAAAAGTCCCAAAAACCTGCTCCCCTGTCCTGGAGTCTGTTGTTGAATGGTCCCGGTCTCCCTCCTCTCCCTCCGACGCACACTCCTCACTGTCCTCCTCTTCCTCCTCCTCACACTCACCGTCGTCATCCTCCTCCTCCCAGCAGGGGCCAACCCCGAAGGGGCCTGCTAGGTAAGAAGCAGAGGACAGCTGAGGGGAGACTGGAGACAAAGTAGACATGGTGACCTCTGTCTCCACGTCTCCCTCCATCACCACCTCCTCTGAGTGGTAGCCTTCCTCCAGACCCACCACTGAGATGGGCTTGGGGCTCTGCCCCGCCTGAGCTGCTGCGTCCGTCTGTCGGCAGAGCACCTCAGTGGCGACCAGACGATCTGCGGGGCACTGGGCGGCTGCCAGGGCCTGGGTCATTATTTGCCACGTGCCATCCTGGGTCATCTCCTCCTGTATCTGCCTAACAGTGTTAGCGATGAGCACTGAGCGGCAGAGGTTGGGTTCCACCAGCATGTGGCAGAGCTGCAACTTGATCAGCGACATATCAAGAAGTGATTGCCGCTGCAGGCTGTATGAGGACGACAGCGTCCGCGCTGCCACAGATGAGGGGCCCTGGTCACTGCTGCTGGGGGCCGGCTCTTCCCCGGAGTCTGAGAACTTGCGCTTGGTGCCCTTCGGAAACATGTTGTCTCTCTGGTGATGGTGAGGAAATAGAAAGAGTGTCATAGAATGGAAAAACGTACCCATGTATCAAAAATGTATCACACTGAAAAATGCCTTCTGTTGTGAGATTAACTAGTGAAAGGAATGATGCAATTGTTATGTAATGAGGCTATGTGGATTTGTGCATGAACATGAGGAAGCTACAATCTGCTAAGTAGTGACTTCATAAACTCTATAAATTAAGATCTTTGTGGACTACAATTTACAGTGTCTGTTGTAGTTGGTTTTCTTAAAGTTTGCTATACCTTTCCTGTTGAGAGGCACAGGCAATAGCATAACAGCTTGGTCCCAGATGCAACGCTTCTAGTACTTTTGTACGAGCGACAAGCAGCTTTTGTTCAGCACCATTTCTGCCCATTTTAGGCCAGTCTGAGGCAAGACTCCTGCTGGGCGGAACAACCACACTTTTAACAGACCACTGAGCCACCGAAAATAGCATGGTTACCAACTAAATGCGGACGCTGCATCAAAGTAAGCACAGACTAGAGAGACCTTTGTCAGGAAACAAAAACAGCACTTAAGTTACATGATCAGTAATTCCTTCCCACAGCCACCTGTGATCAAGAAAATATCCTAATCAATATGCTGCATTTAAGGGATAAAAGTTGAAAAAAAAGGGTGAAAAATAACAGCATTTACATTATTCACAATACAATACACCACCATGAGCCACTAATATTTACAAGAGATCTCAGGTTTCTGGGTCTACACACACACACACACACACACACAGGCACGCACACACACACACACACTTCAAAACTAGTAGAACAAGATTTTCACTTTCTCTTCACTGGGGAGGGGAAGAAAAGTAGAGTCAACTTCCTTATTACACCCTGCTTCGAACACACACACGTCTCACAGGAATAAAACAACACTCCTGCCAAAACTGAAGGTCCTCCGACTCCCCAAAAATAAACGGGATCCGAGTAAATAGGCGCCTGAGCCCGGAACAGCAGCCTGTGGCATTTACTGTTCCACCAGATAGAAGAGGGAGTGCGGGCGCTCCTCTGTTAAAACCTGTGGGCAGGGTGAAGGAGTCTGCTCCATTAAAGATTTTCTACAGAAAAACTAGAACCACCAAACAGTGAAAATATGAAGACATTTTAGACTGTAAAACAGAACAACAGCAAATATTACAAGAGCGGCCCACTTTTCCACAGAACACAAATTGAACTGAAACGCTCCACACACTGCTGTTATTGTCACATTTTTTCCATGCACAAAAAAAGGAGATTTGTTTCTTTTAATTTTCATTTTTGGGAGTGCAAACCAAAGCACTATAATCTGCCCAAATTACATATTTCAATATCAACATAATTTGGCCTTCAGGGGTGTACACAAATGAAAAAAACACACTACAGAACACCTGACTGACATTAAATCAATTAATATAACATAGTAACATGATGACAGTAAATATCCTTTACTTTTCCCACAGCAGAGGGAGTTACCGTGCTTCTCTTCACAAATGAAACATCATTAAATGAGTAAAGGTTATTTAATCACAGCTGCAGTCTTGATACTTCAGTGTGACCCGACTGTGAATCAGCACCACATTTTAGTAAATTAAAATCCATACCACCAAAGATCTAAAGTACAGTGACTGGCTTGGGAACCGGGAGGCGTTTGAGTCCTCGGTTGCAAAGAAAAACATTTCCTGACAATACACAGAGCGGAAAAAGAGGTCATTTATGAAGATGCCCGGAGAGCTAAAATACAAAGGGTGAGAAAACAATTATGGACATGTGTTGTCTCCTTGTGTTGTGCATTTGTGCGGGCCCCTGTTAAACAAGAGACACTAGAGAACACTACCTCCCTGAAGGAAAAACAAAATTTATGTGTCAAAACTGAAATCAGTACAGCCAGGAGGGTTAAACAGCTGTGAGAGAGCACAATGCACTGGGAAGAAAACACTGTTTTGGACATGACCCCCCACCCCCCCCCCCAAAAAAACTGTAGTTTTTAAACACCCAATAGTCAAGCGTTTGGGGTTTAAATAACGCTGAATATATCTATTTTTGTAACTAACTTTATCAAGTACTGGTGGATTTTGGCATCTAATCCAATTGAAAATTGCACGTGTCCCAGTCACTCCAAGTACAAATCTGGGTATGTGGTTGAAACAGCTGGTCTAACGCATATTCACATATTTGGTCACCCAGTCATTATTCCATAGGTATCACAGTTACAAATTACTTCTACACATTTAAGTGCTTGTTTGATCGTAATACAAATAATACATATTTCATGCAAAGGTGCAGCTCAGTGATAAAGGATATTGAATGGACAAGTAATTTTCATGGTAAATATCCCCAAAATTTCAATGTGTTGAGTATGTAAAATACAGTGTTAACATTTTACAAGTATAGGTTGCCACAGGCACTTTCATGGTCCGACCTGGAAGTTGGCGTCACCATGGGTTCCCTCAACTGAAAGCCAATGGGATTTTCACAATGGGTTTTGGATTCTTGACCAAAAAAATAAGCTCTGTGGCAAACAGAAGTTCATGGGATTCCAATGCTTTGGTGTGCAAATAATTCCTACAGATGAACACTTTAATCATTTTTGAAACACAAGCGCATCACACAAGTCTACACCAAGAACTACAGCATCTTCAGCGACGTGACCTATGTCTTAGACACCCTCTGCAGTTTTGATTAGCCGCTTTTAATCAGCTGTCATTTTAAACACACACAAAAAGCGCAGAAATTCTTGAGTGCAGTATTTACTGATGTATTTTAAGCCATAGAACACTACAATATCATCAGCTGGTGTTAACCGCAGACCTTATTTGAGGCGTTTAACCAAAAAAAAAAAAAAAAAAAAGTCAAAAATCCCATAGACTTTGAGAGCAGGGAGCTGGACATTCGACAACAGCAACTTATTTCCAGGGTTTAGGACTCATTTCTGCACTACTCTCAGTGAAATAACTTGATTTCCCATCAAGTCTTGAAAACACAAAATGATGGTTTATAACAAAATGATCTCACCAGGCACATCTACCTGAAAAATAGCTTAAAATACAAAAAGGTTACCAACTATAAGTCGGATGACAAATATAAACAAGAAAATGTGCTAATAGCATTAAATTTACACCAATGAAGTCATGGTAAGGAATTGATTTGTCTGATACAGATGTTTCACTGGAGTGATTGAGAGAGAATACAAATTTCAGTAAATCACAACTCATTACATTCACGTCTCAATTTAGGAGTGTAACCAGGTTTAACAAGTAATTTATGGCATGGTGCGAGTTCAAGAACGGCTCTAATTTGAGTACAAAAAGACAATCGTCTTTAAAAAAATATGTCCAATTCTTATTTCAGGGTTGGTTGTTGTGCACAGTCGAGAATAAATCAACCTGTAAAAGGCTGCTCCTGACCAGTAGTGTAGTGGCAGCTACTCACACGTAGGCTTCCATCGATTTACGGAATGTTCACCCCCCCCCCCCCCAACAAAAAACCCAAACAATTTGAATAAAGAGGAGCATTTAGAGTTTGTCGCCAACCTGGTAAAATAAAACCACTACACCACTGTTCCGGACCGGAGCACTTGTCGTGTTCTATGCTAGGAGCCAGAAGCCAAACAATATGCAGCCTCGCTTTACGTCAATGGCTCCTAGCATGGCCCATCCCCCACTGCACACAGACAACCCAACACTTTATCAGCTCGCCGTCATTATCGAATAAATAAACTTAAAACACGGAGGGCTAAACCGCACCGGTTCCCCTCCCTCCCCCCTCACACAACACCGGGGGAACTGATGTGAGCCGGTAAACTGGCGCCCCGAGGCCCGCTTCACAACGTAGCTCGCGCTCCTGGCCGTGACTGCCGCATGCTTTGTCTTTTCAGCATCTGAACCACCAGGCGACAATGAGGCCATTTTGCACTGGTAGCTAACAGCTAGCCGGCTAGCTATGACCTGACTCCTATCAGCCGCCGCAAGCTAACCGGAGTGAGACGTTCACTGAGACGGAATAAAGATTCCCCAGCGGAGGTAGATAGCGCAAGAGGGGTCGGCGTATATCGGCGATCTTATCTGTTCCGTAAAGAAGCGAAAGCTAGCAAGCTAATTAGCCCAGAGCGCCCACCCATCCTCCTCGGTCCTTCCTCCTTCCTACCCAAAACCAAGAGTTTTCGCCGTAGCTGAGCGGTTTAAGTTCCCAAAAACAACACCGTATACACCCATGTGTCTTTAGAACGGCTATCGCTTGTAGTCGCGGCACTCACCTCGCGTTTGTGTTATTTTATTCCAGTCTCGGTCATAGGATCGACGGCAGGGAAAGCGGAGATCAGGTTCAGATGAGATCATTCATGCCACGGCTTCAAAAACTGAAGTACCTCTGTCCTGCTGCTGCTGCGGAGCGGACGGCAGGAGGGAAGGAAGGGAGGGGGAGGGGAGCCGACACAAGCCAGCCATATGCGAGAGATTCCTCGCTAATGATCTCTGCCTGCCTTTCTCTCCTCAAAGAGCTTTAATTCGACAAATGAGTGAAAGCCAGAGATAAAAGGTCCTGAGCTGTTTGCGATATGGATTCACAAGTAAACTGCCTCTATTTTTAAAGAAATGAATTAAAAAAATACAGCCATCACAACTAATGTGTGTGTGTGTATATATATACATGTGTGTGTGTGTGTATGTATACACATTAGGTGTGATATATATGTGTGTGTGTGTATATATATATATATATATATATATATATATATATATATATATATATATACACACACACATATATATCACACCTAATGTGTATGTGTATGTATATATATATATATATATATATATATATATATATATATATATATATTAGTTGTGATGGCTGTATTTTTTTAATTCATCTCTTTAAAAATGGAGGCTCTCTAAGTTCTACCTGCCATTTACCTTTGACTGATATATCACATCGCATTGATCTCTTCACTGAAAACACACTTTGCACCTAAGTTCCAAAAAAGGAGTATTATTTTAAAATATGAACAAAAGTTTACTAATGCAGACAAAAAAATGATGATTATCCACTGCCACATTACAGCTTTATCCTTTTCCAGACCACGACTCCGACAGCTCCAGTTTCAATCTCTTCTGAAATTTTTGTTGTCCTCAAAACTGAGGGCAAATATAAGTCCCAAACAAGAAAAAAAATGCAATTTAGCATTCATTGAAATCGTAGGTCCAACTCAGAATCAGATGCACTGGTACGCGTTTTGATCAGACGTTGGAATGATCCACTTTTGATAAACGATCAAATGCAGCATGAATGTCAAATTGAACAGATGCACTGGAGTGTGTCCTAAAACCCACAGCTAAGTTAGCATTGTGGAACATCAGGGAGGGATGACGGGTTCTTGTTGGCCAACTAAGGAAGTTGGTGTAACCACGATCCCTCTCAACCACAAGCCAGTTCAATTTTTACATTTGATTTTTGATTGTTGTTTGAAAATACACTGTGTATGAGACTAACACATGCATTTAGTGTATTGTAAGGTCCTTGCCAATACCCATCTATAGTGTGTAATAAATACAAAATCTATTCAATCAGATAAGTGAAAATGTGCACAGTAAAGGAAAGACAAACACTTAGGGTGAGGAGGGGGGTTCTCAGAAGAGACCAGACAGAACAGAGGGATGTCTCAGCTCTGACGTTAAGAATAAGTCTGGACTTTGATCGCAGCAGCCGTTAGTGTGGCACAAGTTCAAGTTGGTAGGTGCAGACGTGGAGGTCACTCAAAGCCAGAGTGTTCAAAGGAGGACTAACAATTCAGATGCAAACAAACTTACTACCAGGAGTGGGGTTTGAACCCACGAGGACTATTGTCCATTGGATCTTAAGTCCAACGCCTTAACCACTCGGCCATCCTGGTGATGACAACACTTGGGGAAAATGCTAAATCACAAACAATAATGTATCATAAACACCACTTTATGACATGGTGTATAATTCCTGTCTGTGGGTTTGGGTTGCCTCTCCCACCATCCTTACTGAGGACAGATTTGTGAATGGAAGCGTTACTTCAGTTTCACCTCATGGTTTTGTGGTGCTCCCTATGAATCTGATTCAAGTGTAGATGAGCTGCTGATAAGCAGTGGAGTAACAAACTCTTATACCCTTTTCACACTGAAAAACGCGTGTCAACACGGGTTTTTGGACCCGCGTTTGCTCGGCATTTGGGCGCATTCAAGCTTCCAGAAGACCCGGGTCTGAACTCCTGCTGTGAGGGCAGCGTGCCTGGGTTTTTCTCTCTCGTACGTCATTGCGCTGACAACGTCATCATTACACATAAATGTGCGCCGGAACACTGAGAGGTAAACAAACGACAACATAGACGTCGTTGAGTCGAACGTTAGCATTGTCATTGCGTGCATTGCAATGTTGTCTCTTTTGCAAAGCATAGAAACTCAGCGCAGATTGGAAAATGTCCGAGCGCCAATTCAGCGAAGGAGGATGGAGTTTTTGGCTCGTCTGGAAGGGAGCAGAAGAAGCTACAGGTGAAGCCTGACAGGCGGCACAGTGACAAAATCAGGATGCGACAGGAGGGTCGCGTGACACCTGAGACGACGCGGGTTGCCTTTTTCACAATGCAGCCGAGCCGGTAAACACACGGGTCAAAATGCCGAGTTGACCCTTTCAGAGTGCCCAAAAACCCGTGTTGAAAAAAAAAACCTGCGTTTTTGGAGCAGTGTGAAAGGGGCTTGAGTTACTGTTTGAAAATAGCATTGTAGGGGTTTCACTGTGTAGACTGGGAGAGCCACTGGGAGGGCATTGCAGTGAGTACTAACGAGTTAAACTGCCCATAAAATGCTCCGGATTCGCTTTAGGGGGGCTTCCTATGGGGGGGAGCAGTGGCAGTTTGCGCCGCTGGAGTGTGCCACACAAATTCAAAATTATTTCCACTTTGACCACATGTG
Source organism: Aulostomus chinensis (assembly GCF_037954235.1). NCBI lineage: Eukaryota > Metazoa > Chordata > Actinopteri > Syngnathiformes > Aulostomidae > Aulostomus > Aulostomus chinensis. The sequence continues at coordinate 4,389,681 of NC_141336.1, read as the reverse complement.
CCACCAACCTTTCATGGCCCATAGCCAACAAGATATCAGCTACACCATGAGAAGGGACAAGCAGGAAAGCAAGCAAAAGACATGGAAGAAAAACTCCTCTTTGTTTTTGAGTTCTTGGAACTACAAAACCACATCAACAAGTCATTTTGATCTCTTCAGGAAAGAAATGGATGACATTTTTTATTTTTATGAGCTGTTAAGCTGCCCACACAGGATAAGCAGAAAAAAACACAACAACACTGCGCTTAATGCATAATTGCTATCCAGTGAGGTGGCGTCCAACTTGGTGGAAGTGTTACCCTTTGGTTTTGCACACTACCAAAGATCCAAAATCTGTACTCCAACCTAAAAATATGTTGAGTATGACCTTAGTTTCCACCAACCCTTCAAAGTGCAACCAATGAGAAACAGACAGCTGTATGTGACCAGAAGCGACACATCTAAGAAAAGCAGTCTCTGGTAGAGTTACAGTCGTGGAAGAGAAGAGTTCTCTGTCAGTGTGTACAACACATGAAAGAGGAATCACAGCGTCTGTGGGATAAGCAATAAATGACAAACTGTCATTTGTCAGGTGGGGCTTCCATTTTCATGCATAAGCAGTTTACTGATGGAGCAAAAGGAAACACATTCTTCTGTACCGTACCTCATAATGAAGGAAATGTACAACAGCCATGGGTTGCAAAATGTGTCAGGTGCTGATTGATACATTTTTGTTTAAAATTGGCATTTTATCAGGGTGGGGTTGAACTCCTGAGGACAGTTGTCCGTTGATTGTAAAGTCACACTCATTAAGCACACATCTGTCCAGATGGTTGCATCCAAATGGTGTTAAACTCATGAGAATCTCCTCCAGTGTCATGAAACGTTTTACACTTCCTGACTCTGATGGGTATGGGTGCCACTCCCCCTCCCAACCCCCGCCTCCTGCAGTAGTTTTGAGAATTTGGTGTTGATGTGTATCAGTAAGTTTTATTTAAGTTTCTAACTTTGTCCTCATGGCATTCTCTTGTAAATGGCTTTAGATTCCTGGAGATGGGCAGTGACAAAGATGCAGGAAATGACTTGTGCCATCTCATTGAACCATCTCTCATTACACAACTGACGATGAAGTAATTAAAATTTGTTCAAATTCAATCTGAAGTTGTAGAACACTTCTTGATGTCTGTCTGTCATAATGTATTGCAATTTCATGGTATCATTTACAATATTTTATCAGTCACAGAAGCCACAATCCTGCAGAGAAAGTACTGCAATTAAGGAGATGTACTGGGTAGTACAAGTACACATTTTGCCCAAGATAATGCGGGCCCAAAAGGGCCAGATTATGACAACTAGATGACTGGGTCAGAGCCAAAAACTGCAGGTCTTGCAGTGTGGTTCCAGTCTGGAGTAGTTAGTATGTACCAAAAGTGGTCTAACAAAGGATGACCGGTGAACCAGCGGCACAATCATGGGCACCACAGGCTCAGTGGTTCGTGTGGAGAGTCAAGGCAAGGCCATATGTGATCCCACAGAAGAGCTGCTGAAGAAATGAATGCTGGTTCAGATGGAAATGTGTCAGAACACACAGAGCCTCACAGCTTGATGAGTGTTGTGCAGCTGTATAACAGCAGACAGGTCAGAGCGCCCATGCTGACCCGTCCACCGCTGAAAGCAGTTACCATGGGCCCCTGAGCATCAGAAGTGAATCAGATAGCAATGGAAGGAAGTGTCCGTGCCTGATGAATCATGTTTTCTTTGACATCATGTGTATGGCCTGTTAGGTGGGCTTTGTTTACCTGGGGAGGAGATGGCATGAGGATTCACTTTAGGAAGAAGGCACATTGGAGGCAGTGTGACGCTTTGGTCTGTGTTCTGCTTGGTTCCTGCCATTCGTATGGATGTCACTTTGACATGCACTACCTACCTCAACCTAAACCCCTCATGGAAATTGTATTCCCTTGTGGAAGCAGTGTCTTTCAGCATGATATTTTAGTTCAGGGGTCACCAACCTTCATGAAGCGGACAGCTGCTCCTTGGGTACCAATTAATGCAAAGGGCTACCATTTTGACACGCATATAGAGATTGTATACATACAAATTTTTGTTTTTTTTCCTCTTTATATAAAAACCCGTTTATACATAGATAAATCTAGGACAGGCCTGTTGTCATTTTCAAATTCGCACCAATGCAAGTGTGATTAAAAAATACAAACAAAAAAATAGATGCAGCTCACTGGTGAGTGGCGCTGTGGTGAGCTATTTTTAGAACAGGACCGCGGGCGACTCGTGGTCCTTGTGGGCAACCCGGTGCTCACAGGCACCACGTTGGTGACCTCTGTTTTAGTTTGTCATTCTGATAAAAAAAAAGGCTCAGGAATGGTTTGAGGAGTTCAAGGTGGCCTCCATTTTTCCAGATCTCAGTCTAAACAAGCGTCAGGGGGATATGCTGGACCAACAAGTCTGATCCATAGAGGATCCACCTTGGCACTGAAAGGATCTGCTGCTGATGACATGGTGACAGATGGCACAACACACCTTTAGAGATCTTGTTGAGTCTTTGCTTCGATGGTGTCAAAGCTGTTTTGGCAGCAAAAAGGAGACCTACACAATGTTATGTTGTATAGCGTATGTTTAGCTTGTAATCAGCCGTACTGTGTAGGATGTAAAAATTAATTACTCTTTAGTGCTTCTACTCAGATGCCACACTGTGTTTGGTTGTCTCACACAATGACTTTAAATTGAATCCAATCTAATCCAATCATTGATTGAGTGATTATTTGCATAACTGATTATAGAGCATTTTCTGAATTGGCTTATCAATCAATTTGAAAGTGCTAGTCTCCATTTGATAAAACCTGTAGGATTTGACTTGTTCTCTCAGACAAACAACCAAAACAAGAAGATGTGATATTGACAGTTAATGAAATGAGCAAATCTTCACATTTAACATCAAAATAGAAGGGTTTTTTTTAACATATTTTTAGTATTGAGATTTGAAAAGTTTATTTTCATATGCACAGTGAAAAGAAGATGAAATTCTTGCTTTGCATTTGTGTCCCTTCAAAAAAACATGTGATTTATTTCATGAAGGGATGTTATTTGCATTCGGTGAGGAAAAAATACTTGAACAATATTTAATAATACAGCTGAAATAATGGAAAATAATATTAAAAAAGGCTGGTTTTATCATGAATGTTTCATAAAAATGAATATTGTCATTAAAGCATCAATTAAAGAAGAACCTCACACAAAATCTTTACTTCTATAAGTGTACTGTCCGTGCTAAAGCCGTCGTTCTGAATGCGGAGCTAGTTTACAGACGCACACTTCCGGCCCTGGGAGGAGTCGCGGGGACATTTTTTAGTCCGTTCCACAAAGTTCCGTTTCCAGCATTTTCTCTGCTCGGTTGATTTGCGCATGAGCACTGCACCGCTAGAGAGGTAGCGGCAGCAGCTCGAGGCTTCTAGAAACAACGTGTACCGGGACAGGCAGCCGCTCACACACGCACACACATACAGGCACAGTGAGACACACCAGCTCTGCAAACTTTAAAACCGTTACTAACACTTTGCTGCAGAGATGGCTAAGTGGGGAGAAGGAGACCCTCGCTGGATCGTAGAGGAGAGAGCCGATGCTACTAATGTCAACAACTGGCACTGGTGAGACACGATGGAAGGACACTGGCTGCTAACGGCTAATGCTAACATCACATTGGGCTCGCTGTTTTGACAATGAAAATCTGGTATTCGGGATATTTATTTCCATAATGTATGTCAAATATTTTGAGTAGTTTGCTAACAGAGAGTTACGAGTCCAAGAGGTAGGATGTTATCGTCTTAAATGATCACATTTTAAGACCTAGCTAAAAATAATGCTAGCTCCGGTTGATATTCCTGTATTGAGGTTAATAAAAGGCTGTGGTGGTTAACAGCACATATTCTTACTGTGTCAGGAGAGACGCGCATGTTTTGGTGTAATAACAAGTTAGCTAACTGTTCCATTTATATGTTGTTAAGTTTACCGCCGGTGTTGTCACATTGCGAGGTTGCACTTATTGTAAAATCTGGGGCTCATCCACATGCGCATGTTCTGACAATTGTTTCCTGAGCACTAAGAGATAAAATGAGGCTGTACGGATAGGGACTGTATCACACATCCCCATGTTGTTAAGTAGTTTCCTCTATGGGAAGCTTGTCCGTCTCCATGGTAACACTTACTTGGAGTTGTCCCCAAACCTTAAGAGACTCTAGATTGTTTTAAAGCACCACATTTCTAGCCAGTAAAATAGTCCACTTCCCCAACAGTTGGCTGGAGAAATCTGGTGCTCTGCTTTGGAACTCTGTATAAAGCGTATTAATAATGCTGAGAGGTGATGCCAGCGAGACTCTATTTTAACCTCCTTCTTTTCATCTTCTCTAATTTCCTTTAGTGCAGCTCTTGCTACATTATCATGAGTATTTTTTGAAAGTGTTCCAGGTGTTTTTTGTACCAAGACCTACAGTTTGACTCAAAATTTTTTCACATGTAGTATGACTGAATTTAGGCAGCACGTTGGTGCAGTGGTCAGCGCTGTCACCTCACAGCAAGAAGGCTCTTGGTTCGAGTCCCAGCTGGAGCACAGGGTCTTTCTGTGTGAGTCTGCATGCTCTCCCTGTTCCTGCTGGGTTCTCTCTGGTACTCCAGCTTCCTCCCACAGTCCAAAGACATCAAGAGGGGACCAGGTTAATCCAGACTCTAAATTGATCATAGGTGTGGCTGTGTGGCTTTATTGTGAAAGGATTTTATTCCACAAATCGGTAGAAACTGTCTGAAAATCTTTAAAGTTCATCAGCAGCTATTCTACTTCTTAACATCGTGTGAAGTTGTTATAACCCTTTCACACACAAAGAGTTCCTTTCCAGGAAAACCCATTTCTCGTGTAGCAAAGTATGCCTCAACAGCAGATTTGGTTGGACATTGAATTTTATGACATTGATATGAGAATGTAAGGGCCAAAATATTCAAGTACACCCTTTCGAAGTGTAATAAACTACAACATCAAGAATATTCAGAGTGAGACATAAGAATTGGAATGTGAGAAATATGAAAATATCCCATAAAATTAAACCCAGATTCGTTATGAACCACTCAAGTTGTTGATTGTAAACGTGTGATCAAACACGTGTGTAAATGCAGTATTGATATCACCAAAATTATTGAGTTCACGTCAATTTGTTGTGTGAGAGGCAATATTCTGCAGTAATTCTTGCTCAGGCCTAATCATGGTTCTTGCCCCCCCCCCCTTCCCTTTTAGCAGATGTTCTTATAAAGATGCTTTATTGACACTTCTGCTGTAGGTGTCTGATAAAGGATTAACATTTCCAGAATATTTGTCTCACATTCTCATGTATATTTTAAGTCCTCTTGCATATTAATGTCAGAAGGATATTTCTACGTGAGCATCCTTTGCTTGAACAGGTGTTTGCGCTGTGAAATTGCAACGACCCGTGATGATGACGCCTCAACACGCCCGTGTGGAACAAGTGATGCTTGTTGCTGATGCTTGAAGCTGCAGCTGCAGGCTGCGCTCTCTCATCTCCCATCTCCTCATTCCTTTTTCAGGACTGAGCGAGACGCTACAAACTGGTCATCGGACAAATTAAAAGCTTTGCTCCTCGGGCTGAGAGTGGAGAATGAGGACGGCAGCTGTGAGGTCACAGAGGTCAGCAAGGTGGAGGGAGAGGCCTCGATCAACAACCGCAAAGGGAAGCTGATTTTCTTCTATGAATGGATCCTAAAAGCTACTTGGACCGGTGAGTGGAAGAGTTTAGTCAGCAGACAGTCAACATGAAAGAAAAGAATCTCAGGCTTTGAGTCACTGCTGATCTTCTCTTCAACCTAAACAGGACAGTCAAAAGCAGGAGTGAAGTACAAAGGCACAATCGAGGTTCCCAATCTCTCTGATGAGAACGACATGGAGGATCTCGATGTGAGTCCCCACCGTCACGCTCTGGTTTACTGAATCAGAGTGCTGGAACAGCTTGGTGACGATTGTCCTGTCGTCTGTTTGCAGATTTGTGTATCGTTGAACAAAGACGAACCTGAAACGCCACTGACCCACCTGATGAAGTCAAAAGGGGCTGAGAAAATCCGTGAAGCTCTGGGAAGCTACGTTGGGTTCTTGAAAACGGGTGAGTGAAGCCGTTAGCTGACAGGAGCGATGCACATTCATAATATCATGATGGTATTCCAAATCTGATAATGGTTCTTCAGATGGCATCTTCCTTTTGGAATTTGGCTTTTTTCAGAATGTAGCATTTTCCTAGTAAGACTGATGATTGATCTGCCAATATTATTCTGCCAAGTGTGTAAATGCACTGGCTTAGAGGCAACATGTAGATTGCTAACAGGCAATATAACTTATTGATCTTCCCGGAATACAAGTCTTCGAAAACACTGATGAGGAGAAAAGGAACCGTGAAATGTAATGAGAGAAAGTCGCGATGTAGCAGGTGTGTCCCAATCTTCTCCAGGCTTTTTCAGGCGAAGCTGGAGAATAGGACTGGTATGAAGGGTCGCATCAACCGCGGCTGGTGGGGGAATGTGTGTAGAGGATAGTAAGACGGTGCAGTGGTCAGCACTGTCCAGCCTTGGCTGGAGCCCAGGGGCTTTCTGGGTGAGTCTCCATGTTCTCCCTGTTCCTGCTGGGTTCTCTCTGGTACTCCGGCTTCCTCCCACAGTTCAAAGACATCAAGAGGGGACCAGGTTAATCCAGACTCTAAATTGACCGTACGTGTGGCTGGGAGAGCCAATGGTTGTCTGCGTATATGTGTTGGCCCTGTGATGGACTGGTGATCCGTCCAGGGGGAACCCCGCCTCTCACCTGAAGCCTGCTGGAAACATGACAACATGATAGGATAAGAGGCAGAAAATGGATGGATGGACGGACAGTAGGAGCCGCTGTATTGACACATGGTGTTGGCTGTCCATGTTTTGGTCTCTGTGGGTTCATTTGCATACACCCACTTCTAACTGTTTCGCTAGTGAGCAAATGAAATGTGCTAAACAAAGGTCATCCTCTGGTTGCTGGTTTCATCCAGAAAGGCAGTAAAGGAAAACAAACTGACACCTGTAGTTCTTCCAGGACTGATACGTATTAACAGCAAGCTGGTAGAGCTCTCAACGGTTCAGCTCAAAAGATATCCAAGTGTTTTGGGTCGGACGTCGGTCTGTCTGTTTCTAAGAAGAAAAAAAATCAGGTAAAGAGAGTCCCTGGCTGGCTGCTGCCTGCCACATGCTTCATGGAGAGGGGCGGGGGCAGACCTGACGCTGCTGCATGCACGCCTTTAGCCTGGCCCCGGAGAAAGATGGAGTGAAAAGTTAACTTGCTGCAGGTGAACTCACCGTCACAAGACCCACCATTAGAGGAGCGGGGAAATCAGAGGTGTGGAAAGTGTTTGCGGTGGTTCTAGATTCTGATGGAATGGATGCTGTGGCTGTGTATATGAAAAACCATGCAAACATGGGGGGGTCGGGCTGTGGGCTGGGCTGGGCTGGTTATTAATGTTGATGTGTCGCGCTGGGTAGGGTTTGGGCTTTTAAACCTTCGAGTCGGGTCGTGTTTTAATTTTCAGGCCCGCATTGAGAGCTCTACTAGCTGGGACCTGCTCAGCTGCCGCTGACAGTTTAACCCTGGTTCCAACTGTCTACCTTGGCTGCTGCTGGTTGGTGTGAGTAGGGTGCAACATTTAGGCGCCTCCCTCTGAGGTTCAGTGGCTGGAGAGGATTTAGCTGAGCAGAATCTTTTAAATGTTTTTCTGTTTGAGGTGTATAATCACATCGTCCTTATTTAAGTGGAATTACTTCACAGTTGATCTGCGAACCACAGTGCCCTGTTATAGTCTGACCAGGAACCTTTATTCATCTCTCCACTGTCATCATAAAGCAATGTGATAACTGTAACATCAGTGAAGAGTGACGTTTTGGATGTGCCTTCCAGAGTTCACGCAGGGAATGATCCTGCCGACAGCCAATGGCATGGCCAAGCTGCCGTCCACATCGCAGTCCAAAGCCAAGTTGAATAAAACTGAGGTTGGTGCTGACTTTCCGAAACTAGCGATGGAGATTAAAAAATGCAGCGCGTTGATTGTCTTGTAGTGATGCAGCAGTTCCTCCCTAACCAGGGTTCTCTGTCCCTCCTGTGGAACAGATTTCATCTTCAAGCAGCACAGCTGCTCCTATCAACACTGGCGTCAAGATCCCCACCTGCAAATTCAGCGTGAAAGACACGTTCCTCACCTCACCGGCTGAACTCTACCGGGTGTTTCTCAACCAGGAGGTGAGATTCACCTGCTGGCCTAACAGTCTCACTCTGCTCGGGTTCCACTGTTCTTGTTCTCATGCATTAAGTTTAAAACATCAGTGTGTGGTCGCTTTAACGTTGCTCCCCTCAACAGATGGTTCAGGCGTTCACACACGCTCCAGCAACAGTGGATGGAGAGAGGGGGGGGAAGTTTCGTCTGCTCGATGGAAATATCCTGGGTGAATTCACAGAGCTGGTGAGACTCTCAGCCTCACAAGTACTTTAGATGGCTGTGATGTGACGTTCTTCATATTTGCGTTCTTTATATGTGGGGTTTTGGTTTTTGCTGTTTGGAATGAAATGAGCAAATTCTCTCGCAACAACTGGTGACTTGTTTTGCCTCCAGGTACCTGATGAGAAAATAGTCATGAAGTGGCGGTATAACAACTGGCCCTGTGGTAGGTGGATTCATGTTTAATACAGTTCATGTATCCTCAAACAGAGTTTATGCAATAAAAAACAACTGAACGTGACTAGAGACTTAGAGTCTAAGAAGTCCTGCCAACCAAATCCTATCCTAGCTTGACTGATTGGTAACCGTGGCAACAAGAGTTAGGGCCCGGTTTTTGGTAAAAGAAATAAAAAATTTCTGACGCGTTCCTAAACCACCATTCCTTTCTTAACCTTCAATGGTGTGTTGCAGAGGCCTCTTAACCTCCCGAGATCTTCAGTAAAGTCTAGGCTGTCCTCTGTCCAGCACATAGATTTTGCGAAGGTGCATCACTTTAAAAATTTCTGTCGGCCCCACAGAGCATTACGCAACGATCTCAATGAACTTCGTGGATCGGAGCAGTGAAACGGAGCTGAAGGTGGAATGTCGAGGCGTTCCGGACAGCGACGAGGAGCGGACGAAAGAGGGCTGGAAGAGATACTACTTTGAAGCTATTAAACAGACTTTTGGCTACGGAGCGCGACTCTTCTGAAGCTGGCGTACTGTAGCGGCGCTGTTGTTTTCTAATTTTGTTGTCCTGCAATCTCTCGGGCACACAACGGGCTGTTGTAAACTGAGGGATGGCATCAGCGAGGCTCACCTGTCTGTACGTGTAAATGTTTTAATTTCTGAACATATTTAAATCTAGATTTTTCAGTATTGGGGTCAGTTCAACGGAGCGTGAGCGAACTGTGCCTTTGGTATTCAGGACAGAAAATGGATCGGCTCAAGAGAAGAATTGAACCACTAAAAATTGGCCTACATTTACATAAATGTCATTATTGCTATAGTTAAAAATAAATGTTTTTCTTTCATTTTAAAATTTTTTTTGAAAATGAATGTTTATTTTTACTTCTTTTACTCTTTCAAGTGTAGGAGTAGTGAAGTTGCTTTCAGCAGTGATGCATGTCCCATCGCCAGACGGAGGAATGACTGTTGGCTCGACTGGTGGAGTCTGTCACTTTGAGTCTAGCTAAAGCGGTTCTTTACTTTCAGTTGTACATTAAGACTTGAGTTCATGCAAATAATCAACTCAGCGTCCGTCTGAGTCATCGCACCATCTGAACCCTCAGCAGGAACATCCATGAAAAACCTTCAAGTCTTTATGCAGGTAGCTAGTGTAGCAGCTCCAGAGACGTTTTGCTATACAGTCAAAATGTACATTTTCAGAACAAATATTTATTCCTCATTTCATCCTGTCATGATGAGAAAAAAATAGTTTCTTGGAATAAACCAATCCCTGTATGAGCTTGATTTGTTGTCATTTATGTGAGCAGGTCTTTTAACTTCTCATTAAATCTGCGGTTGAGCTGCTTCATTCTCAGGTTGTTCAAAGGTTTGATATTTAAAAATGCTCATTTATAGGCGCTTTAAAAATTTATGCTTAAAACAGAAACCACAGAGGCCGCAATTCTGCAAAATACTACTTTGGTTGCTCATGAGGACGGCTGCCGGTCAGGTGTACCACTTTGGTCTGTGACCAGCTGAAACTTTCACTGTTCAGCTCCGTCACTGGTGTGTTTTAGGATGTGAAGTCTCCCGCAACACGCGTGACTTAGGAATTGGAAGCAGCAGAATGAGCGCGTCACTGTTGTAGCGAACATATAACCTGGCAAGGACAGGTCACGTGTCAGATAACTGGTCGTCTATAGTAAAGACAAGTGTGTTCAGTACTGATTTAGTCAGTAAACACAGTACCACAGTTACACAATACTGGATATGAAGTGCAGACTTAATTGTCGGTTCAATGGGCCTCATTTATGAAATTTTAGACGTAAGCAAAGAGGCACAAATGGCCACCAGGCTCGGTTTCCTGTCTAGAAGACACAAGAACAAATGTATGTACGATACTTCATGAATGAGCCCCAAAGACTACTCAAACCATTTTTTCATTGTGGAAATTTGTGTAGAAAAACTCCTGTTAAGGCTGTAGATTTGCCTGCAGGTTGGTCACATTAACACACTGGTAGCTCACCTCCTGTTTGGGGAAAAGGTGTTAACTCAAGAAGAACCAGTATGAGTCAGACAACAGTCCAAATGCAGTTCCAATGGCACACCTGGCTTGATAAAGCACAGCAGATAATCACCAAACTGGCAAAGGAATTTTACTGAAATAAACAATTATTCAAGTGTTGCACGAGACTTTAATTATTTCTTAGTTCTCTGGAGTTGCGTGGAAGTTATATTTCGTACAACTTGCAACAAGCAACGTTAAAGTTTCACCCTGTGAGGCCCATTTCAGAAACATGTCTTTGACTGGGAGAGTTCTCATCCCTGGCCTGTCATCAGAACACTCGAAATCATGACGCTCAGAGTCTAAAATGAAATATTAATAGGAAAGGGGGAAAAAAAAAAATCACTCACCGTCTAATCATCAGTCAGTTGTAACGTCGCACGATCAAAGCAACCACGAAACAAAAACCTCATTTACAAACAAAGCCGATCAAAAGTTTTCTGAGCAACAGAGGGGATTTACAAATGAATCAGTCGTAATGAAGTGTTTCCTTCAGTGCAGATGCAGAATTCAGGTTCCTCACACCCTCAGCTGACAAACTCACTACTATGAAATAAAGTGTCAGTACTGCAATGCCATAAACTCACTTTATGAAAAAAAAATCACCTCACTTCATCTGTATATTTTAACAGGTGAAGCTCTAAAATTAACTGAAATGTTTTTCTTTTCTTAAATAACCTTCACAGATGTGAGACCTTTTACAAACATCATGTGTTCTACTTCATTCTAGAAACACGGGCCAGAGAAGCTAAAATAAAGAACGTGCTGAGCAGCAGTTTTCCCCCAGTCCAGCACGTCGAGTCACAAGCAGATGTAGAGCTCCGACTCCTGGAACAAGCACAGGAAGTGAGTCAGAGACACAGAAAACAAGCAGGAATGTGATGTTGCCTTCACATGGCGTTCGAATATTGTCATGGAAACTTGAGGTTTGGGTGTAATGACGCTTACAGCCTCAGGGGGTAGCTGTTGTTGCTAACAAAATGAACTCTTAAGCTCTAAGAATGAAAGCAACAGCAAAACCTCTCAATATCTTTGGATTCATTGTGAAAACACAAAACTGAATGTCTCCAGAGGAAAGTGTGTGAGGGAGCTTTCTGTGACGCACGCTGGAGCTTGAGTCGTTGTCGAGTGAGTCAAGGTTTTGCTGCGGCACCATTTCTTCCACCTCTGCTTTACTTTTGACAGAAATATCGTGCCGATTCGTTCTGGAAAGTAAAACACAACTTCAAGCCAACAACTAAAGCTAAAATAAAAATGTGATGTGGTTTTAGCTTCACTATCTATTTGCTTATGGATAATAAATCAGGTTTTCAGCCGGCAGGTGCAAAGATGTTGCCCCATCTTCTAGTTTTCAAATAATAATCACACAATCGACTAGATAATAAACAAGAGACTATTTTACAATACGTCTGACTGCCTTATGACCTACAGCCTCAGTACTCCAATGTTCCTTGTCAGATATACATCCATTCCTTGGCAGTGTTACCGTGGTGATGGAAATAAGACGAATAATGTTCCTGAACTACCCTTTTTCAGATTTCAGAGGGAAACAGAATGTAAGGTTAATCAAAACTAAAATGTGACTACGACCAATAAACATTTTCAACAAAAGAACAGTGAAGGTTGAAAACACCACATTTCTGAAAACATTTCAGAGAACGCAGGTCACTAAACACGCAGGGACGACACTCGGCTTCTGATTGGACAAAATCCACCTCAACTCATAGTTAATTTAATGGAGGCAACTTGAGAAACACTCTAAAATATAAACTGCTGGCTCCGCCGAAGTCCAGATGATTTCCTAGCTCTTCAACGCCGTAGGTGTACTGAGTCGAACTGCAGGTGTTCTGGTAACACGGTAGTTACGTCCTTTGTTCCTTTATAATTTCCGTCTCGTCTGACACCCTTTCCAACTCACTTTAAAATTCATGTAGGGACACAGCTGAGTGCGCAACAGAAACAGGAAATTACGTTGCGCCGTTGGGTTTTGTCCAATCAGAAATGAGAATTGCTGTCCCAGCCTTTTCCGTGATCTGAAATACTGTTGCGTCTTCTGACATGTTGTCATGTTTCCAGAAATGTCGTAGTGGTCTTGACCGTTTGGGCAACAGTGAAAAAGACTGGGACCAAATCCAAATCAGTTGCCCCCAAAAACCTGAGGAGGCACAAGAAATCCAGGAGCAGTTTCATGAACTCAAACTAGACTTAGTTTTGTTTGACTAAGGTGAGAGGAAAAATGCTCAAGAATGCAGGCGGCTAAAATCAGGACGACTTAAACATGAGAACTAACAAGGACGTCTGACACAGGTTTAAAGTCAGGTGAAGAAATAAAAAAACACAACCAACACGAATTCACACAATCTAGAACAATCGAACTTCCCTGGTACAATACTGGTGCAAGGCAATGTATTTCCTTCAAAAATGGCGCCACTCCAAGTCAAAGGTTTGAACTGCAGGTGTGTTTAAGAGTTCCTACCCGTAGAGCGGCCATACACTCAAGCCTCTGTTGTCCTTCTGGGCTGCCGTAAAGGTGGCCTGCTCTGCCAGGTCTTTGAGGAAATGGAAGAGCTTCTCCGACTCGATGCACTGCTTCCTGTCACGGCGACACGATAAAGCAATAGTTTAAAGGCACTCAAAAGAGACTGGAGATAATTCCAGTCTTTTTTCCCCGCACCGACAGTGAACACATCTTCATTTCTTCCCTTTGAGTTTAAAAGTATCCTCTGGAGAAAAGGAAAGTGCAGTATTGTTTCAACTGTATCCAATGACGTGCAGCGATCAGCCACAACAAGAGAGGCCATAATCAACGAGCCCTGCAATGAATTCCCCGTCTGTTAGAGGCCAGTTTGTGGTGCTGTTGAACAGGACTTGTTTATACTGGGAGCTGCTACCAACACTTTGTCACCGTGATTCATGTAAATTGGATGGTTGAAACATCGGATCAGTCAAGCCCAGTGTAGTTCAACTGCACCACAAACTACCGCCAGAGGTTTTAGTGTTCTGGCTGACCTGAATGTGGATCACAGCTGTAGTTTTGAGAAGGATGTGTTCCTGCGTCTGTAGAAAACAACCTGCAGGCAGGACGCACCCACAGCACCACAATATTTACTTGAAAGTGGTATTTTGACACAAGTGACAAATCTTGTGTTTTCCTGAGATTTGAAACCTTATTATTAAAGATTGTCTCACGATTTCAAAGGAATCTTGATTTATCGTGCAGCGATATTATATTTACACACACTGCTCAAAAATTTAAGGGAACACAGCATCGAATCTTAAACTCAGGGGGTTTTCACACAAAGGTCCCGGGAACGGGTCCACTCGGCCCAGAGTCCGGCTCGTTTGATGGGTGTGAACGCTGCATACCATTCCAAGGCACGGATCAACGAACTGGGCCCAGGTCCACTTGAGAAGGTGGTGTGGGGCACCGTTGGTGCATGTTTGGGCACGGACTGCATCGGATGTGAATGCAACTGGACCAAACACTGAAGTGGACTGCCATGTGGCATCTTAACTCTTCATCATAACTGTCCAGCTCAACGACAAACATGACTACCACGAAAGGATCTCTGGTTTAAGAAAGAAGTCAAATGCTTGCTTGAAATTGCAGAACAACTGGGCTCAAACCGCCACCTCCTGTGTCTGAGCACTTCGATACACAATTGTGGAACAACACTACGAGTGTCAGCCCGAATCAGCGGAGGAGAGGATGGACGGGTCTGTCCGTGATGCTACTTAGTACCATCAGACACAACGATGCAGGACTTCATAGAGCTGTTGGACTGGATTCACATCTGAGAAACGTGAGGACCAGAAAATGGCATCCATGTTTTCATTACACAAGAACTGCCCACACACTGAGACCTAACGAGGCCAGGCCTCCCCCCGCACCAGGAGGAACACCCAGCTAACTGGACCAGGAGGTGCCCACGGTCAGCGCACCACGAGGAACCCAGAGCCAGTGCACCAGGAGGAACCCAGAGCCAGTGCACCAGGAGGAACCCAGAGGAAGTGCAACAGGAGGAACCCAGAGCCAATGCACCTGGAGGAACCCAGAGCCAGTGCACCAGGAGGAACACCCAGCTAACTGGACCAGGAGGTGCCCACGGTCAGCGCACCAGGAGGAACCCAGAGCCAGTGCACCAGGAGGAACCCAGAGGAAGTGCAACAGGAGGAACCCAGAGCCAGTGGACCAGGAGGAACCCAGAGCCAATGCACCTGGAGGAACCCAGAGCCAGTGCACCTGGAGGAACCCAGAGCCAGTGCACCTGGAGGAACCCAGAGCCAGTGCACCAGGAGGAACCCAGAGGAAGTGCAAAAGGAGGAACCCAGAGCCAGTGCACCTGGAGGAACCCAGAGCCAGTGCACCTAGAGGAACCCAGAGCCAGTGCACCTGGAGGAACCCAGAGCCAGTGCACCAGGAGGAACCCAGAGGAAGTGCAACAGGAGGAACCCAGAGCCAGTGGAACAGTAGAAACCCAGAGCCGGTGCACCTGGAGGAACCCAGAGCCAGTGCATCAGGAGGAACCCAGAGGAAGTGCAACAGGAGGAACCCAGAGCCAGTGGAACAGTAGAAACTCAGAGCCAGTGGACCAGGAGGAACCCAGAGCCAGTGAACCTGGAGGAACCCAGAGCCTGTGCACCGGGAGGAACCCAGAGCCAATGCACCTGGAGGAACCCAGAGCCAGTGCACCTGGAGGAACCCAGAGCCAGTGCACCTGGAGGAACCACGAGCCAGTGCACCAGGAGGAACCCAGAGGAAGTGCAACAGGAGGAACACAGAGCCAGTGCACCTGGAGGAACCCAGAGCCAGTGCACCAGGAGGAACCCAGAGGAAGTGCAACAGGAGGAACCCAGAGCCAGTGGACCAGGAGGAACCCAGAGCCAAAGCACCTGGAGGAACCCAGAGGAAGTGCCGGCTGTTTGACTGACTTGGTGTTACGCTGTGATGTCAGTGTTCCCTTCAATTTTTTGGGTCAGTTTATAAACATGTGAACGGTTGCTGTAGCTGGCAGCAGGAGTCCAGCTCTCTAGTATGGGTCAGCTGTTCCGGGTCACCCACAGACTTACATGTGCGCGACAGATAGGACGCCGCTTAGTTTTGACTCGGTTATCAGACAGGTTTTGGTCAGCAGAGACTTCAGGAACATCTCCAACACTCGCGCTGCGCTATGGAGTTCAGGACCTAAAACAACACTGAAAAATCCTCACTGGTGTCAGTCTCTTATGTGACGGTTTCCTCACCTGCGGAAATATCCTTTTAGTACAGCACATTGAATTTTTTTTAATGCTACCGCACTGTTTCTGTTAATTCATCATTCATTTATCCAAATAGGAAAACATCCAACAGGCCTGGAGGCCGAGACTGTTGAGCATGTCCCCTCGCTGAGGGGAGGGGGAAGTTATTTATTTTTTGAGGCAAACCAGACAAAAAGGAAACTTTAAAAATAATGGAGGAGAATAACTCTACTGGGGGAGCATCAAGGAGGAAGAATAAAGAATCCCCCCCAAACAAGCAGAAGTTCTACTCTTCTGACACTAAATACCAACCACTTTGGTTGAATTCAAACCAAATTCATAGGTAGCGTTGCACTTAAAACTCCCACAGTTTATGTTATCCTACTTTGAAAAGAAAATAATGATAATTTCCTGTGGGCAGGGGTAATGTACATGGTGAAATCAGCCCCTAAAACTGTCTCAATTGTTAAAATTTTAAACAAAACAGCTCCAAGTGTCTTCTAGTTTTAGGTCTCCCTGAAGACACAGATGAGCTGGCGTTAATCACAGGGATGGAGACACAATAACAGCTGACAATCGGGAGCGATGGATGTGTGTTGGGTAACAAAAGGATACAGATAATCACAGGAACAGCCATGGCGATCCTCCCCACCTCCGTGTCCTTCTGCATGATCTTTTTGATGCGACTCTGAGAGCAAAAGCACACAAACAACATGCAAGTGACACTGCTGCGTTCAGGTGCCCCTCGCCACACCAAAGTGTCAGAAAAATGATCATTACATCCAATAACATTAAAGTTACGGGGCACAGTATCCTTCCACATCACCCACTTTTAGCAGGATATTATTTAATACATGTGGAGAGTAGTTCGACAAAAGAACACATCTGCAACCATATGGGTGCAGATGATTGACAATCGTAAATAATCACCTGAAACACGTAAAACTATGGAATTAGAAAACAAATAATGAATTGATTGATCCAGGGGATACACGAATAAACAATTAGACTACAATACAATGATACGAGCGCAAAATAACTTGCTATTGTTACTGGTTGACAGGGCGTTTTAGCTAATAATATAGTGCAGAGTACAAAATTTCAGATACTAGATAATTTTCAGACGATGCTGCATTGCTGTTGCTGTACAACTTCGGTTTTCACTCGGCTTCCATATTTTTATTATTACAGACAGACGGATATTAGTAAAAACAACGCTCAAGATTGATAGTGTCCAACATTCCAACAGCCACTGAAGGCATCAGACGGACGTCGCTACACTCCATGCAACAGCTTGTTAGCTGTTAGCTCACATCGTCGCAGCTTTTGTTAACGTAAACACGGCTCAGCGCGGTAAATACTCACCGGAGGGAACCGAACATTGTATCTCCTCTTCTGTCCAGGCATTTCACCGGCTTTAATCCGCGCAGCTCGGTCACATTTCTCATGTTTTTACCAGAAACCGCCGCGGTGTCCATTTGTTTACCTTTAGCAGGAAGAAACCTGAAAACCTGACCAAGAAAAAAAAAAACCCACACACACACACACACACACACACACCTGAGGTCAACCTCTGTGACCCCAATAATGACGCCAGGACAACTGACTACTTGTACTTAAAAAAAAGATTAAAAATTATAAGGAAATAACAAAGTCATAAGATATTGTCAAAATATACTATAAAAACATGTTTCAAAATCCAATTTGATGTTTTAAATTCACTAAAACACGCAATTAGAGTTAATTACTTATACTTGTACTCAAGAGAAATAATTTAGATGCCTTGTATTATTAACACTTATTTCTGTGATAAACTGACACATTTATCATTTTTATTTGACATCACATTTGATATTTGATCCAAATATGACCTGCTTTATTTAGCTTGCAGCTTTAACGATGAGAGTTTAAAAAAAAGGCAGCAACATTAATCACACTGAGATGATTACAATTAAATCAGAGTTGTTGCAGCACTGAACTATTCAGATGCTTCTTAACAACTTAATGACAATAGATGATGGTAAACTTGTAAAACAAAAAACATAGCAGTACAAGGTCATACTAAGAAAAAAGTGGAAAAATAACAACTAAAAATAAATACATAAATGGATGTAGTAGTGTGCTACAAGGGCCACCCACACGGACAAAAACCTATATGTCATACATATATGTCCACATATATGTTTGACACATAGGTGACATATAAAGTTTTGGCCGATTTCCTATATTACATGTATGTAGGTTGCATATATGTAGATCTAGGTTACATACAATGGAAATGGGAGAATGTTTTTTTTTACAGTTCACTTGTATCCATCCATCCATCCGTCCATCCATTGTCTTCCGTTTATTCCTATTAAGGGTCGTGGGGGGTGGAGCCTATCCCAGCGGCTATGGGGGAGAGGCGGGGTTCCCCCTGGACGGGTCACCAGTCCATGGCAGGGCCAACACATATAGACAGACAACCATTGGCTCTCCCAGCCACACCTACGGTCAGTTTAGAGTCTGGACTAACCTGGTCCCCTCTTGATGTCTTTGGACTGTGGAGGAAGCTGGAGTACCAGAGAGAACCCAGCAGGAACAGGGAGAACATGGAGACTCACAGAGAAAGATCCTGTGACAGAGCCGGTACTTGAACCCAGAACCTTCTTGCTGTGAGGCCACAGTGATGACCACTGCACCACCGTGCCGCCCATCAAAAGGAGTTGTTTTAAGCAACAACAACAACAAAAATGAAAAACAATTTTTTCAAAAAATGACGTACAGTAGGTGGCTTGCTCAGGTGGTCGAGTGGTTAGAGCGTAGGTTGCATATACAGCCCACCCTGGTTCAGATCCTGGCCAGAGGTCCTGTATGTCACAGCCCCTCTCTCTCACTTGTGTCCTGTCTGTCCACTGGCAAAATAAAGGTGTCCATGACAAAAAAAACTGACTTAAGCAATCATTTTAAAAAGGTGACTAAATGCTCTTCTACTCTAACACAGACATTTGTCCTTTTTACAAATGACAGAAGACCACGTTGAAAGACTTTCATCTCACCCCATTCATTTTTTTTTATCACATTATTCAACATCTATTGGATGTAAGTACGGGGCGGCACGGTGGTGCAGTGGTCAGCACTGTCGCCTCACAGCAAGAAGGTTCCGGGTTCGAGCCCCGGCTCCATGAGTGGGTCTTTCTGTGTGAGTCTCCATGTTCTCCCTGTTCCTGCTGGGTTCTCTCTGGTACTCCAGCTTCCTCCCACAGACCCACATCGGCCGGCCGATTAAAGAGTTGTACGTTAACTTTGTTGTTTGCACTTTATTTTAAAAACAAAACAAAAACACCACCACCACCAACGGTGCCTTGACTTTCAGTAGGGGCTTGTGAATATTTTAATCTTGTTCTTATAATTCTTGCCCCGCACAAAATACCTCATTCTTTTGCAGTTGTTTTTTCATTGTTTGTTTTCAAAGATGTGAGATGATGAACAAAATAGTTGGATGTTGGAATGACTGTACTGAATGACTGCACATTATTATTGTTGTTGTTATTATTTTAAAAAGCTATTGGTTCATTGTTGCTGGCCTTTTGTTAAGGATGGTTATTGTGTTAATATGCTGCTTGCTTCAGCAATAAAAAGGATTTGAAATTAATTTTCTGCCTCTAATTTACATCTTTGTTGAAGTCTGAAAGGCTCAAAAGCAGCCATTTGTTCTATATATATATATAGATATAGATATATATATATATATGTATATGTGTATATGTGTGTGTATATATATAAAAAAACCTAAATCAACACAATTTAAAAATTTAATAAAAAAAAACCCAATTAATCGGTTATCGGATTTTTTTTCCTCCACATCGGCCTCGGCTTCAAAAAATCCATATTGGTCAGGCCCTACTGGTGACCCGTCCAGGGTGAACCCCGCCTCTCGCCCGAAAGCTGCTGGGCTCCACCCCCCACCAGCCTTAACAGGATAAGAGGTAGAAAATGGATGGATGGTTTTATTATGGAGCTAAAATCTTATTTTAAGTCCTCAGAAGTACAATCAAGCAAGATGAATGAATCGATCAGTACACAAACCCAAGCAGCTGTAAGAGGTGAATGATATCTAACTAAAGCTTTTACAGAACAGAATAAAACAGATAAAAAACACAAAAACATAGCAGCTCTAGCTAGAAATAAGGGCACATGCGCACCCTTCCAATAATCGATATGAAAACAAGGAAAATCGTATCTTTGTTCACTGTTTTTGTCAGCATGAACGCTCTTTTAAACTGGTTGTTCTTGTTCGTCTAAAGGACTCTTGAGGCAGACCGGATGCGTCATGGTTACAAGAAAAGACTAATATTGACAGTTTCTTGTTTTTCGCGTCATCCCCCGTTCGTCTCCACCAGCCGAAGGAGATGCGGCTCGGAAAACTGGCTTCAGCTCAGTCACAAAGCTGTTCAAGGTATTTAAAATGATTTCTAGCTTGAGCTGCCACGTTCAAGCGTCGCGACTGAGGGAGGGTGCTGACCTGTCATCAAACAATTATTTCATTTTTATCTTTGTTGCATAATGGCACGTAAAAACCTTAAAATGTTCTGTGCACTGCGCCTGCCCAGTGCCTGTGTGGGGCCAAAGTCCTCCGTGGGTATAGTTGTGTAGATCTGTGTGTCTTCTCAGCTGTCATGATAAGATATTTTATTGCTCTCCATCATCTGAGATCATGGAAGCATCCAGACATTGAACAAACCTCTGAGTTTTAAAGATGGATACATTTAATATTCTCATATCAGCAGTAAATTTTGCCTCTCATCCCAGTCCTCTTGAAGAATATCGTTAACTTCGTATGGTTTCTATCTCTGCCTTTTTAAATTTTATAACCTTTTATTTTCTCATCCAATAAAGAACGCTTTCATATTCCAGTGGGGGGTGTGGGGGGGGGGGGGCGGTGTTCAATCTGAACCTGCTGCAATTACAAATCAATTATCTGTGGTTTATTACTCTGTTTGGACGGCTGGCGGCATTAATGAGTACAAAGGTCAGAGATGATGTTAATCAGTAATCTTTATACCTCAATCATACATCTTTAAACCAGCGAGGCAACTCTTGATTTTACGTCTTTATCTGGTTCTGTTTTTGGAAGAGAGACAACAGCATGTTGCCTGTGGCGCTGGCTGTCTGTGTATTTGCCTCCTGTCACGTTCACGGTAGGCAATGTTCTTATCTCCTCTGGGTTTTTATTGTCAATCTAAACACTCGTTTCACTAGCCTGCTCTATATTTTACACTTGGTATCTTTCAAAAACTCGAGGATGAACTATTCTTGTTGCTTGTAGGATTTACATTGACAGGAGAAGAGGAGGAATTAATCCAGGTAGCGTTTCAGCACCAAACACCCACTTCTGCTTGTGGCCGCACTGCTGAACCAATTTATCCAAGTTTTCAGGAAGTTTGGATTTATAAACTCCGCTGCTGCAGACTTGTTCCACTGCAAAACTGTTGTCAGTGTGAGAAATGTACATGTCACATCTTTAGTTTGACTGGTAAAGGATACTTGGATTCTGTTAAATGTCAGTTTAATTTTCAATGACGTTTTTAGCTCATCCTGTGTTCTTACGTAATTTTGTTGATGACTTAAACAAATCCATCGACAAGAAGCTCTGGACCACAATATTGATGGAACAATATTGAAAACGTCTAAATTGTATTTAGGACGTGGGAAAGCAAAAACCATACTGAGAAAAATATTTGTAAAAATAAATACATGACTTTTATTTAAATGATTTCTGAAAGACACAAGAAGTTAATAGTACTTTATATTCAATATGTATATATATATATATATATATGTATACATATGAAAAGATACAAAATAGCTTACAACTCTGGTGTAATATTTTCTCTTTATTGTCTCCTTTATTTATTTCATCCCGACGTTTATGTTTATTTCTTTTTATATTACCACTTTTTATTGACCTATTAATTCCTCTTTATGGTTCCCAATTTATTTGATTATTTTGTTCATGTATTCATTCATCACTCCACGAACCGCAGGATGTTTCTGGAGCAGATTTCCTCCGGCGTGGTCTCCATCCTCTCTTCCACTGCCCTGACATGAGTCCGTCGCCCACCGTTCCAACCTCAGGTGAACTGCTGCTCCTCAACAAAACACCACGTGACACCAAAAGCAAATTCTAAACTGGCTCCCATCATTTCCAGGTGCAAACGGGCATTGCTGGCTCGCTAGGGAAACGCTGATGCTCGCTGATGAGTGTGTGTTGACTTGCTCTTTGTTTTCATTCGTCTCAGTTGAACACGTCAAGGCTGCGGATGTCAAAGTCATCGCTGCTCTGGGAGACTCTTTAACTGTGAGTAAAGAGTTTCTAGCATGAAGGGAAAATAACGAAAACCTTTTTTTTTTTTTAATGTTTAGATTTTTTTTGCTGAATTGAAACCTAATGAAGAAATCCACCACGTTCTCTGCTCAGTAGGAGGACATATCAGAAATACGATGAAGAATAACAGAATGATATTTATTGAACATTTCCGGTGGTTGCAGACGGCTATTGGTGCTAATGGCTCTACAATTCTCTCAGTACCTTTTGAATTTCGTCAAGTGTCTTGGAGGTAAAGAAGTAACATCGTTCTATTCCACAAATAACATCTTGTGTTATAATGTGACCGATGAGTAGCTCCTTTTAAAAAAATTACAACGTTTTTTTTGTTTTGTTTTTTTCATTTTATGAAACTTATTTAACGTGATTTTATGTATTAAATGTTCTTATGAGTGTCTAACTGTCGTTAATTGTGTCTCTTCCCTTTGGTCTTTGTAGCATCGGGGGATACGGGACTTATGAAAATGTAATTACACTGGCAAGTACGTTCATTTAGATTGCATTTAAAAGAAGAAACAACAGCCACTTAGCAAACAAAACCAATAACAAAAATGGCAGCAGTGACTTATTATTTGACTTGAGCTCGGATCACTTCAAAAATCTTAAGTTCTGATATTATTTCTGACATAAGAACTGGGACAAAAACCAGGCAAACGCTCAGTAAGCTTGTTAGCAACTAGCAGTTTACATTGTTATAAAGTGTGTTCAGGTTAAAATATTACAGCTCTTAACTGATCAAACACAGTCTCTTTTTAATTATTTTTTTTTTAAAACATTTTAATTTTAGATATCTTTAAACTCTTCAATCCGGAGCTGCTGGGTCCAGCCCCTGTGTTAACGTTTCACGGTAAACCCACCACAGTCAACGAGACCGGCTTCAACTTTGCCGTCACCGGCCACAACACACTGTAAGACCCGAACCACCTGGATTCTCGCTTTGTTTCGTTCACTGTAGTTTGGATTTCTGTTTCTTAGATTGTTCAAATCTGAGAAAGTCGCTCCCAAAACATCTACACATAACAACAAAACATGCGTATGTACGTGTTTCCGGTCCAGGTTGTTTGGACACACGTGATCAAATGTGAGTTTGTTATGATCTGTAAAGCAAGTGTGCATCAGGATCATGGCTTCTCAAGCTTGGCTAATGCAAGACCCACGTGTTCATGCCAGGGTTAAAAATGTCAACAAAAAATAAAATAGTATAATTTTCATCATATGTTTGTATTAATATTCTGTTTTTCTAAATATATATATATATATATATATATATATATATATATATATATATATATATATATGTGTATATATATATATATATATATATATATATATATATATATATATATATATATATATATATTTCCTCCGCAAAACTTAGCTTCAACCTGAAAGCATCCCTCTGCCCGCTGGAGAGCGCTCACGACTCACCCGTGGGCCCCTGCCCAGGGGTTGAGACACACAGATCTAAATGTTTTTTGAGTAAGTTTTCTAAAGACTTGACGGTCACAAATAAACATGGCCTTTTTAGAAAAGGTTTATACGAGGTGTACGGGTACATAAGGTTTATATTGTAAAGGCACAGCTACAGTAACGAGTATCCGAATGTTCGCTATCCAAGAAGATGAAAGATCGAATTAATAACAACAACAAATCATCGAATCATATGATCTTTTGCTGATGTCAGTGTGCCTTTAATGCTGTGCTTCCTGTTCCCCAGGAACGTCTCAGATCAGATACGACACATGATCGACACATTCAAGTCGTATCCGGTGAGCCTTCATGATTCTGCATCATCAGGCTCTAAATGAGCTCAATTCTCCTCTTCAGACGGACTCACAAGCTCCTTCTCTAGGGTCTGAACTTCCAGGAGGACTGGAAGGTGGTGACGGTGCTGATCGGCATGAACGACATCTGTGATTACTGTAAAGACAAGGTCTGGATTTGCCTTTCTCTGCTTGTTGGCTGGGTGCTCCGCAGGAGCAACTTTGAGTTTCTCCTGACATGCTGCTGCAGTCGTGACACTGGTTACAGGTGTGAGCTTCACACCTAGAGGGGGTGTGGTCAAAGATTAAATCCACCTGAAACGTTAAACCAGATGGGGCAGTAAAGAATGTCAGCTCGTTGCTATTTACATTTCTAAAATGACAGGACTGCTTCCTCCCTACGACAGTTCACTTCTTTATTGTCACACAAGGGGAAATTGAATTTACACTCGAGGGCACAAAAACATCATTAGACACAAGAGTTACAGCAAAAAAACTGAAAAAAATATTCTATTTATCAGAAAGGACAGAGGAGCTTAGCAGGGCAGAGAATGAATTCATGCAAATTAACTACATTTGTTGCATTTGGAGCAAAGACTGACTTTTACTCAAGGAGCCTCCGTCTCCACCCAGAGGGGAGGGGGAGGAATTCTAGTGGGCCAAAGCGGGCCACTGATTTCAGTGAATGACAGCTGTTCTATGTCAGTTATACTGCTGACTACTTTGACAATAAGAGAGAAGTTTGTTCTGCACTCACGGAATGTAACTTAAACTGAGTCAGTCAAGGTTTGTCAGATGTGTCTGATCCACGTCAGTATTTCTCGATCGACAATGAAAGAGCTCTTCTCCTCCCCTCTTTGCTAGTGGAGGAACGTGTTTTTAGATTTAAGGCCTGTAAATCAAGAATAATATTTTTTTTTTTAAAAATTCACACTTAAATGAACAATACAATGCAGCACCAAATCAAAGAAACATGTCAATGTTCTGCAGACCCTCTTCTCTCCCGAAAACTTCATCCGCTACATGACTGAAGCTCTCGACGTGATGATGAACGAGGTGAGCTTTTATCACCAACACCGGCAAACAAATAGAATCAGTAAGCAAAAGTTGAGACGCAACCTGAAGTAGAAGCATTTATTTAAAATGAGCGTGGATTGTTTTGCAGTCTAGCAATGACATGCATTATTTATTTGCAGTCATATGGCATGCAAGATATTGAAGAAAATGATTGCTTTTGAATTAAATTATTGATGTGAGGAAGAGATGTCAGTGAAATTGTATAAAGAGAGGTGTGTCTCATTGGTGCTGTTGCAGATCCCGAGAACCATCGTGAATGTGGTTCAGATTCTCCCCATGAAGCCACTCAGAGAAGTTCAGAGACCAACTCTTGGCTGTCAGCTTCAAAAGTTTGTTTCCACTTGTCAGTCTTCAACACGATGACCTGAGAATCTCTGTGGAGATGTGGCAGCATCTCTGGCTTGTTTTCACATGGTGGTTCTCAAGCGAATCTTCCTGTAGTCACAAACCATTAAAAAGATCATTTGATGGTTCTCAAATTGAATCGATAGGTTTGAAACATTTAAATTGTCATTAATGTTTTTAGATGGCACACGATCTTGAATCATTTCATAATTATATCAAGAATGTGGGCTGCACGGGGGTGCAATCGTTAGCACTGTCGCCTCACAGCAAGAAGGTTCTGGGTTCGAGCCCCGGCTGGAGCACAGGGTCTTTCTGTGTGAGTCTCCATGTTCTCCCTGTTCCTGCTGGGTTCTCTCTGGTACTCCAGCTTCCTCCACAGTCCAAAGACATCAAGAGGGGACCAGGTTAATCCAGACTCTAAATTGACTGTAGGTGTGACTGGGAGAGCCAATGGTTGTCTGTCTCTATGTGTTGGCCCTGTGATGGACTGGCGACCTGTCCAGGGTGAACCCTGCCTCTCGCCCGTAGCTGCTGGGATAGGCTCCACCCCCCCGTGACCCTTAACAGGAATAAGCAGAAGACAATTGATGGATCAAGAATGTGATACGATTCATTATGTATTATTATATCATGCTTATATAATAATGACTGTCGTGACTTATTTCCACCCGCCAGAGTCCAAATGTGTTGAGGTTCCAAATCAAGATTGACCCTCATTGTCTGCTGCCCAGTTGTGCAATGATCTGATCATCTTGATTGATTGACAGGAAATTCTGCTCGTGCCTCGTTCTACCTGAAGAGAACTCCCCGGAGCTGAAGGAACTGGTCGAGATAAACTACGAATTCCAGGTGTGATTGTGTGTGTGTGTGTGTGTGTGTGTGTGTGTGTGTGTGTGTGTGTGTGTATGTGTGTGTGTGTGCGTGCGTGCGTGCGTGTGTGTGTGATCTGCTCCCAATATTCATTCTTAAGCACTCAGCCGATTTTGTCAGAGAGTTTTTAAAATGCTTCACCTTCAAATAAGTCTAAAGATTTTCAGTAAAAACTGTTTTCAGATTTCAGCAGCCAAATGTGGATGTACTCAGACCTGAATAGAGACTTGAGGTAGCAGGGTTTTTTGTTTGTTTGTAGGCTTTTAGATTATAACTGAATTACAATTTTTAAAAAAAAGTTTTTCATTGCAGTGTGGATATTCAATATTTATTCATGATAACATCATTTGTTTACAGAGAAACCTGGAGAAACTCTTACAAGGCGACCGTTTCTTCAAAAAGGATTTTGCTGTTGTTCTGCAACCTTACTTAGAGAGCGCAAGACCACCAAGATTTCCTGTAAGACACACACACACACACACATGCACACGCACACACAATATTCTTACTTGTCTATTTATCTGGTTTAATATTCTCTCTTTCTGGACTTTAGAACGGTTCGATGGACTTAAGCTTCTTCACAGCCGACTGTTTCCACTTTACTGTAAAGGGACACGAGGAGCTGGCGAAGGGGCTGTGGAACAACATGGTGACGTATTGAATATCAACTTGACACCTCTAATGAAATATACTTATCGTCTGTCGTCCCCAGAGCCAGACAAGAAGACAGATACCACTGACTGCTAGCAAGCTTTGCACAACGGATTCTAGTGGGTGGGAAGTGTTAGCAATGAGTGGGCACGATCTGCTACGCTGCACTCTAGCACAGGGGTCACTGGTGACGCCAGACACAGTGGGCCGTACCTGTAGGTGGTAGGCAGGATGAGAGATGTGTTCTTTACTAATGCAGGAGGGGGAGTAGGGGAGTGGCGTGATCCCCCTCCCCGCATGCTACCTCCCCCCGGTGAAAAGACACTCTTCATTTGGCAGTCTTTTTAAGGATGAATTCCACATTGGGCCTCTTGAAATGCAGATGGAATTTTTAAAAAAAACAACATGTTGATACAAATATTTTTTACAGTTTGAATGAAGAATAACTGCCATACGTGTACGGCAGAGGGATCTGTGCTGTCTAACAGAACACGAACATTGGAGAACAGTGAGATGTCAATGATAGCAGGTTTATAAACGGGGCAGGAAATACTGATGTGGTTTTTATCTCAACACAGCACAGAGGAGCGTGACACTCTGTTCATACGTAGAGTTTTCACCATATTAACGCTTGATGCAATAACTCACGTAAAAAATACGTGTTCTGCCTCCTAAGTACTCACATTTGGTAACTTGAGCTCACAAAGACCTTTTACCCTCCTGCGTGACTTATTTGTGACTCCAGAGTGCAGGAAGAGCCAGCCACCTATTAGCTTGAAGCTAATGGTGACCGACAGCCAACATCTCTCTACAAAACTATCAGATCTCCCCATCTGATCCAAGTCTTCTTTAAATTATGCTCAGTAAGCCACAAGCACTTTGATTTGAGCTATAAAATAAACAAAATAGAGTTGGCCTCCAGTAGCCTCAAGCTAAAAAAAATAAATGTATAAATAAATAAAAATGTGTGGCTGGCTTTTACTGCACTCTGGAGTCACAAAGATGTAATGTAAGGAGAAAAAATACCCCAGAGAGTTCAAGACAACAAATTTGGAGTACTTAAAAGGCGAATTACAGTTTTTGGGGGAGATATTGCTTTAATATGATCATGTTTGTCTGCAGTTCCAGCCGGCAGGAGCGAAGGGGAAGATAAAGACATTCTCTGATTCAGTAAAACTCATCTGCCCACCAAAGGTACAACACAGCTGGCATGTGGAGGGCATTTCCACGCGTGTTGACGTAAGAAAACAAAGATGTTTTGTGAACATTTCTTTCATTTTTCTCCAGGATCATCCTTACATTTTTACGAGACCCCTGGCAGACTCGTCTGCACCAGCAATCAAACATTTCTCATTGAGCTCGTCGATGCTGACGCCACTGCTCGCTGCGTTTGTCCTGCTTTCTTCTCTCCAGTGCAACTGAAATGATACGTAGTGAAGCTCTGATCTGTCAATAAACCACTTTATTATTTTGAGAAACCACCACATTATCATTAAACATTCTCAGTATGTGATTTTGATTTGTACTTTTGTACTTCTCTTCATCAAAATGTGAATCAATTACAGTGTTTGATTTCATTTTCAATGCATGAAGACATATTTTGCTGTCAATTTTCACACAACAACTTAACGGCCTTTTATAGTATGTTCCCCATGACTTGTAATCCGTATAAATATTGTTTTAATCAGTAAAATATACACATCTTTTGTTACGCTGACTAAAAACTTTAATTTTACAATGTAGTTGTCTTCAAAATAACTAATCCCAGGTGGCAAAATGAGTTCAAATGCGTATTTTCAATTAACCTGGCTCATGAAGAGACAAACATTATTTGTGTACATGTATGCCCTGACGTTGTGTTTTCCTTCAAGCTGAACTTTGTAGCATGTCAGCTTGGGGAGGTCACAGCTCTGGCAGAAACTCGTCATGCAAATGACATTCAGTATTTATCAAGTATTTATTAGCTTCAGTCACTGACCTTTGTACAACATAATCAAACATCGACTGAGTTAGTAGAATAATCAGTATGAAACTGATATTAAAAGCATGACAATTGAATCCCTCAAGTATTTGAATTAATTACATTGCACTCGCTACACACTATCTTCATAAAGTTAATTTTTTTTGTCATATAGATTTGAATTAAAAAAAGTAGAGTTTCCTGCACCTGTATTTCCCTCTGTTTCTTTTAAAGATTTAATTAAAACAGTTAATCATTCAACAAGGAAGCGGAAGCAGGAAGCGAGATGAGACCATAAATACTGTTGAAAAAGAAACGTGAGAAAGAGAACAAACTCGAAGACATGTGCCAAAAGAGATCACAAAATGATGGAGTTGATGTTTTTGGGGTCCCATCATTGTCAGACTGTCAAATGCTTTGAAACCAAAGCATCTCCTGATATAAGAGTCTTTACTGAACAACAGTCGCTGGGTCTGTGGCTCATTGTGAATTAATTTATGGGTCCAGAACACGAAAAAATGTGAGGAGTTAAAAAGTTTATGTACTGTACAGCTACTGTTTAGTGCATAACCTCCTGCAGGACAGAATGACTCCCTTGTTTGTTTAATAACTCTCCCACGAAGACTGATTCTGAGTTTGTCTTTAATTTTATTCTTTCAAAGAATGTATCTGAGTAATACAGGCAAAAACATACAGTTCCCACACCAGTATGAGGAAATCAGGAGGATGTCTTCGGTTATTCAGTTAAGTAGACGGACAGCACCAGTGCCATTACAAACCCTGCCAGGAGGAGCACGATGAAGAATGCATACATTCCACTCTTTACTACCACACGTTCAACATTTGTGTCGTTTTGTGCTGTGCTGCTTTCTTGTGGTTTGTGGCAATTTTTTTTTTTATCTCCATATGAAATTAGCGTCAAGATTTTTCGATAAAAATCATTGTCAATAATTAGGATATATCCAAATTTTTAGAACAGAATAACAGCACATGTTATCAGAGGATAACAGCTCTCATCCGCTTCCCCTATTTATTCTTCAAGGGTGTATATTTAAAACAAATATCAGGATAGTTTTGGATAACCGTCCAGAAAAAACGGAACACATGGAAAAACAAGTGATCATCCTCTTCCTCCTTATTACAGAATCCACATAATGAGGACGGTTTAATATTAATAGTTGTTAAACTTTGTCTGGAGGCAGTAACCCCATAGAATATTTAAATTTGAATATTGTGGAATATGAGTCGATTGCTGTTGTTGTTGTTTTTACATTTTTCTCAAAAATGGTTTCCAATGTATCAGAATATTCAATTAATCTCCCCACACTGAACAGACGCCAAGACTCCTTCATATTTTTCTCCCCGGATGTTTGTATTTTCGCCTTAAGTATGTGTTTATACTGTGGCATTTATTTATTTTGTAAATGTTTGTCTTGCAGTAGCATCGAGTGTCCGCCAGGGGCAGCACAGTCACTGTTTACAGGCAAGACAGCAGCAGGCTGCACGAGCTCGCCGCTGGTAGCGTGGAGTTGAGACCAGAGGCAGGCAGGCAGGAGGTCGCTGTAGTCCAGCAAAGTTACAGTAAGTCGGAGGGGAGGCCGTCTAGTGCGTGTGGTTTACATGGTGCCTGACTACAGACTTGGTGGTAACTAATTGTTGGCATGAAAGAGTCGACCAGTGCGGGGAAACAACAACATTTAGCTCGCTGACTTCTGCACGGTCGCTAGCTAGCTAACAGTTAGCTGGAGGAGCTAACGTTACTTGGCTAGCTGGCTAGCGAGGTCCAGCCCAAAAGTTGTTTACCACAAGTTGTGGATGTGGTTACCTCCTGAGCTTTCCACGACTTTTTTCTGGAATAAGAGAGCTAGGACTAAAAACGCACACTGGATTTAACAGCGTGTGCTGTTAGGAAACTAGCAGGATGTCCACCGAGGTTGAGTGTAGTCAGTTCGACTCAGGTTTGACAGCGGCCAGCTCCAGCGGGGCTCCGGAGAAGAACCAAAACAAGCCTGAGGAGGCTCACCTGCAGAAACCGACCAGAGAGCAAGGAGAACAGGAGGAGACAGGCTCAGAGAAACAGCTGGTAGATGGCCACAGCTCCGAGGAAGCCAAGAGTCCGACGGACGTGCTTAGAACATGCAAAGAAAACGATAAAGAGAACGACCAAAGCAGCAACGCTGACTCGGCTGCCGAGACAGTGAAGAGGAAAGTTGTTGAAGCTCCGCCACCCAAAGTTAACCCGTGGACTAAGAGAACGACAGGCAGAGTCCCTGTTAATAATATCAGCTCCAGCCCCCAGGAGAAAGGTGAGAGGAGTCTTTTAAATTCACTACAAATCACTTTGTCCTGTCTAAACCACACGCTTGTCCGCGCCAGCAGCGGCGCAGGAGCACGTTGTTGCTGCTTTGACAGCTTCAGTGCAGGAAAATAGATTTCCACCTTCTGTCAGAACCTCATTTGTGCTTATTTAGGTGTGAATGAAAAGCTCAAATTTGAATGTCAGCCCAGTGAAGAGGCGTTGATGGTGGCACATTTGCCCCATCCCCCTCTGTGCTCGGATTGCTCCGTAGCACCACGTGTTGATTGCTGACAACTGCTACTTCTTTAGCTAGCACCAGTTAGCTCCCCCACTACTTTCCCCTTCTGGGAAATGCCGGTGTCACCGTGTCAGGGCCAGTGTCATTTAAATGAACCACAGGGGGAGCGCCATCTTTGATCGAATTGAGCCTCTAGTTTGGGCTGCAGGGTTGACACAGAACTGAAAAGCTAAGGCAAGCGGGCTAGCTGCTGCTGCTGCTGCAGAGACACGTTGTGCATGTCCAATGGCCTGGCTTCCTGCAGTTCCTCCCACCAGACAGCTCTCTGTCTCCAGTGAAGGCAAGTCACCAAGGTGCTTGGGCAGGTGGGAAAGGAGACGGGGTTGTTTCCTTTTGGGTGAATGGGATCATTTTTGACAGTTGCTCCTCACAAGGTTCCATAATCCCCGGTCAGTCCAGAATGTTCATGTGCACTGAGGTTACAACACAACAAAGTTAAACATCAGGGGATATTTTGGTGATGATGTACTATTTGCAGATATTTTACAAGTTATTTCCTCAAAAGTCGATACCTGATCATTTCCAAATTGTTTGCAGAACTAAAACTTCACATGTTGGTCACATTAAGTCTGAAAAATGCATAGAAATGTTATGCGGCTGTACACGCACAGCTGCAGTTGACCTGTGGTTGTAGCTTGACTGGGTCATTTAATTGGAGCACTGCTGTTTTCCCAGTAGATGTGAAGAATCGATTCATGTCTGCCTCCGGAAGGCCAGGTGGCAGTATGCTGCCTTACAGGTGGTTGCAGTCAGAGTTACATCTTGGCGCCACATGCAAAACAAATTGGCAACCAGGGACCCCATGGAACGACAGACTTAAATTCAAAGATTATTACGGGGACGTCCGTCAGCCGAAGCTTCCTGAAAATTCTCTCCTGATTTATCCAGATATGTTGATTTTCCTGTTGTTTTGTCAGCCACGATGATGACGCTTCCCCTTGAGTGGTCGCTGTCCAACTTCTGGGTTAAATACTCAAGTGGGGCTTAAAGAAAATGCACAGGCAAATTTGGTGACGAGTGCAAAAAAGTTCCAAAGTTGATTGAAATGTCTTGCTCTCACCTTTAAAAAAAATATTAAAATTTCCAGTTATATATTATATTATAGCCTATATATATATTATATTATTATAAATTGAAGGAAACCTTCACGTAGGAGGGAGTGCGGTCAAATGGGTGTTTGTTATGTTATTTTTGCCAGAATATAAAAATAGAAGACATTCAATTTACTGTTCATAAGATGGGAGAAGGCAGCAAATACCCCAATATAAAACTAGAGATTGCTTGAGATCCTTTCGATCAGAAAATGACTGAAATAGTTATTATATCGTTTGATTAGCAAATCTAAGCATCTTCAAAATTGTAGGTTTGTTCCAGCTGACAGTTCAAACATCTCTAAAAAAATTTATTAGCATTTAAAAAAAAAAAAGTTTCCAAAAAAACCACAACTGGGAATTTGCAAATCCTCTAACACATTTAACTTGTCAACTGCTGTGTAAGCTCTTCGGAGGGTCTGACATCATAACCCCGCTGATGTCACTGTGATGTCATCAGAGACATCTGCAGCTCTGGCTGTGGAGTTTGAAAGATGGGAGTTTTCTTTCAGGGCAGAAAGATTCCATTTCACCAGATATCAAATCGCACCACACAAACTTTACTTGGCCTTTTCCATAAGTGTCTTTTAAAGATTTACATGTTTATGCAGTGATTAGATCATAAATCCTGGGAATATTCTTTTTAATATGTAATTATTAAAAAGCTAGCCAAATTAATTGCTATTGTTCATTAATAGATGTTGGTCAGGAAGATTAAGTATTAACTTGTTGCAAAAATCCTGATAGTTTTGAATATAGGTCAACCACCTATATAATCCACTTATAATCACTGAAGGACCTGTGTAGAAGTTGGAACCTACCAAACGCAGCATGTAGAAGGGAAGTTGAAGGACTGAGTGATAGTTTATGTTTCGTGATTAGTCATTCGTGATTATGTCTGTGAAATGAGGCCATGAAATAAAACCGTTAACGTCATAGAATTCATTGACTCGACCGAATTTGAGTTGTCAAAGTGTGCTGGAGAGCGTGGAGAGACCGAGGGGAGCTATATTTGAATTGCACAGCCCTGGCGAGAGCGCAGGCATCATTTTACAGTTACTGTACGACCAGCTCAGTGGTTGGAAGTCTGCCGGTGCAGTCAGGCATACACCCATTCATGTGGAAGCCTCGGCCCTGCGTCTCTTATCAAGCCGACCATCCTCTATCGAGCGATATGGACTGTCAGGCTGTAGCGGGCCACTCCCAGGTTGTGGCTGCCTGCGGAGATGCATCCACACACCGCCACTGGTTGTACACAAAACACCCTGGACTTGTTCAGTGACTCAGTCCCCAGGGGCAAGGATATTTATTCTGTGTGTACCGGCTGAAATTCTGAATGCTGCACAAAAGCAGTATAGCGGCGTAGATTATCTTCTCCTCCAGTGTTGAGCAACCGGCCGGGCCTGCTCGCTGCTCCTGGCGTTAAATTCTGTCAGAAGAATTAAAGTCTGTCCTGTGCTTTATGATGATGACGATGATTATATCAACTATTGATTCTGTATCTACAGATCAACAAAGTACTCTGAAGGTCGTCCGCGCCAGCAAGCCCAGAACGAGGAAGTCCAGCAAGGTATTTGCCTTTTTCATTTTTATTTTGTTATTTATTTATTTATTTTGCCAGTTTCTAACGTGCTAACATTTACTGATGTTCATGTTATGTGTACAAAAAAAGAAGTTTATGTGATATTTGTGTATTGCACATCATGAGAAAACATGTAAAGACCATTGAGTTTGAAGTAGTTGAATATTCTTCAGTACCAAAACATTGAGAAAGTCTCATAAATCATATTTATTCTGGTTACCTCGTCACAGCTGAGGGGCAACACTAGACTGATATAAATATCAGACCGATATACTATAAAAAGACAGATACCTGCTGTTACTGAAGTGCATTCCTTCCATCATAACTCTCGTGTTTTTACTGTTAAACACCCACAAAGGCAGATTTAACCTGTCAGTTTCATGCTCTTGTTTTAGTTTCATGGGTTTACATGTGTTTGTTTTGAAATGGGTTTTACATCAGTTGTGAATAAACCAACATGTTGAGCTCGTATTTTGCTTTTTGCCATAGTCTTGACATGCAGCATGGGAAAATCATCATCTGCTCCCAGCCCAACTTTAGCTGGTTCAAGCCTCTGCCTGGTTATTTTGTTTGCTTTCTCAACCAGTTTTTTTTTCTTCTTTTTTGCCAAGTAATCGTTTCAAGTTAATCCCTTGAAATGAAACCTGGAATTAAATGTCAGTCAGAATGTGAATAAACACGACTGACTAACTTCGAAAAAGCAAACGAGGAGTTTGAAACACCACTGTTGACATTTCGAACAGAGAGAAGGAAGCACATTTACCTGTCAGAGTGTCAGACAAGGGAATGTCTCGTTCTGAATTTTCTGCATTGTGAGTCGGTGTACTTGATTTTAAGTTTTCTTTAAAATGTTTTTAAATTGAACTCCTGCAGCCAGAGCAGGACTTGACAGGTTTTGACCTTCCCACATACATTTCTGCTTCCCAGAACTCCACCTTGTTGACATTTTCACGGTCAATGTCAAAGTCACATGTTAAAGGTGACACACGAAAGCACTTTGATAGTTCTAGAGCTCTTGCAGAAAGCCATGCCACTAAATAATGAGTCGCAAGATCGCACACACACAAAAAATGAGCAAGAACCCACTGTTTCACGACATAGAACAACTAAATTTAAACGTTGTTGCAGCTTGCCTAGAATAATCGGTTTGGTTAATGTAAATTTCTAGAATAATCTAGAAATAAAGCAGCTATCACAACATATTCTAAAAATGAAACAGTGCAGCGATAGCAAGGTGTAACAGTGGGGTTAGCACAAGGCTTGTCACAAACACCACAAAACCTGGACCACCCTAAAGTTATAAATCACCCAAAAAAATTATAATTGGCCCTCCTGTGACTGATTTAGAGGTCCCGCACATTTTTCTTGACATCTGTCCCTGCGTGACATCTTATTGTCTCCGTTCCCAGAAGTCTCAAAAACCCCAACCAGATACTTTTTAAGCTTTTGCTTGCAGATGGAGGCCAAAGTGTTCCGTTTAAACTTTCAAAGGTTTCATAATCCATGTCTTCTTATCTTGTCATCAGTAATTTACAAACACTTTGATTTGATCTAAAAGCAAACAAACCAGGGTTGCACCGATGGCCTGGCCATGGTCCGTAATTAGCTGGTTTTCAGTGACACTTGTCTGGCCATTAACCAGCTGTTCTTCACCAGGAGTAGTGGGGAAATGAAGTTCACAATTTGTAAAGCGGCTCAGGCCAAAATAAATTTCGGGGGAACCATAATGAAGAACAAACCTGATCGGATGCTTGAAACTTGGATCACCCAAAGGGAAAGCTAAGCTAAGCTAAGGCTAGTAGGCAGAGCTCGGAGCCAAGAACTAGCCTGCAGCCTCTCCTCTCCTTCATTGGCTGCTGCGCTCAACTGCTTTTGTTCAATACGTAAAAAATATTTCAGACAGCTGGATATTTTCAGAAGAATTTTATTAGTTCCTCTTTCCAGAAGGAGAGGCAAGGCAAGGCAAGGCAATTTTATTTGTATAGCCCGTTTTCACCACCAGTTTGTCTCAAAGGGCTTCACATGGCATCATAACAACATCCTCTGCCCTCAGACCCTCACATCGACTGAGGAAAAACTCCATAGAAAACCCTTTTAACAGGGAAAAATCTGAGAAACCTCAGGGTGAGCAACAGAGGAGGGATCCCTCACCCAGGACGGACAGACGTGCAGTAGATGTTGTTACAGACAAGAAAACAGTTTACAATACAAAATGTGGGAAACATGGAAATGTTAATAACAGCTGAAGAAGGAAGCTTCTGGTCGGGGAGGCAGGGAGAGCAAGCCAGCTTGATGGGGGACTGGATGGTAGACTGGTTCATGGAAGGGGAGCGCAGGCCGGTGTAACAGTAGGGAATAAGAGGGAGGGGGGGCGATGCAGGCGGCGTTTGGGGCTCTGGTGGATCTGTGGAAACACAGAGAGACTGCGAGACACCAAGGCCAAACTACAAAGTGCAACAAGTAGTAGTAAGAGCACTTTAGTAATTTATAGTTGTTTACATTAAAACAAAAAGATCCAGTGACCTAGTGCAATTAGGGGTGAACTGTAGGAGTCACATTTTCTGTAATTATGAAAATTAAGTTTTCTTGAAAAAAAAAAATTCTTAGACAGGTCACACGGGACCAAAAAAAAAGGAATCTCTCTCACACAAACCTCAAAAAAATTACTCCCTGGTGCAACCCAGCGTGAACAGGCTCAACAGATCCCACCAGCTGGTTCACACTCTTTCTCAGTAATAAAAAGGCAAATTACATGTTGTGGGTTAAATGTCCTTGTAAGTCAGCCTGGCTTGGGCTTGGTTGTTAGCTTCAGGGCTAACAGCTAGCAGCTACCTCCCTTCCCCTCACACGGATGGTAAAACTTGACCTCAGTCTTGGAAAATATTCAAGTTTACTTTCTGATATTGCCTTAACTGCGTGCATACAGGTTCCCTTGTGGCGATGCCATCACTTTTGTGATTTTTAATATTTTAATGTCTGTTTATGGTAAGCTAATGGTTAGCCCTCAGGACGCTGGGTTGGAATCCTACACATAAGGGCTGCACAGTTTTGAAAAAAATAATTGATTATTTTGATTAGTGTTGTGATTTTCTATATAAGGGAAAATGTATATTTTACATCATTATTCTAATTTTCTTTAAAACATTCATTAAAATGATGATGTGTATTTTTTTTGTGGTGACGTGTATAAAATAAAGAAGCTTTCTTAGGGCTGTAGAATGTAATTCATAAACAGGATGTCTGTGCAGCAGCACATTTAATCTAATATGGTATTTTGACATACACTTAACCTTAAAAAAAAAAAGACTTCTTATGTGACTTGAAATTTGCTCTCGACCTTGTTCCTCTTTGAGTAATTCTAATTTATTGTGCAGCCCTGCAGCGTTTAGGCTTTTAGCTGCAATTTTAGAGGTGTATCATTGCAGTTGAGATTAAGAACATAACATTTCCTGACGTTAACTACACTTGGAGAACTGTAGGGATGAGGCATTTTCGTTGACTTGGGTTCCCTCAACCAAAAGCCAATATTATTTTTATGTTGTATTTTAGATTTTTGCCAAGAATAAGCACTGTGGCAAACAGAATGAGTTGATTTGTTCCACGGGGTATTTTTTTTCAAATGAATCCTGTCAATACAATTGTAAGATGAACCACGCTAACTTTGGGGCTGTGGACAAACGCCACCACAGATGCACCATATCGACCTCTCCACAACTGGCTTCAGGTTTTCAGTGTGACAACGTTTAATATCCTCGACAGACTCTGCAGTCTCCTGTAGTCCTTTGGAATTGTAGTGTAGTTTCCACCACAGGCTTTATTTCAGACATTTAACAAAATAAAGCCCGTTCAAGGATTTCACTGACCAGGAGACGGTAGAACCGATCATTCAACAACGCCTACTTATTTCCATGTTTTAGGACTCAGACCTCCGCCGCTATGTTACAAAAGACTTTAGGTTGGCTTTCTCTTGGACTTTATTTCAGAAAAGATTTCGGGTAAAATCCACCTTGTCTGTCAGTGTTGCACTGGCTGGATGAATCTGAACTAATTTTCTCACTCCACCGTGTTGCTGTTGTGGTGTCACATGTCAATGGTTTACTGATGTTGCGCTCGTTTGCATGCTCCGTTATCAAATAAGATATGATGGACTGTTTATGAGCCACACAGGGAGCCACTTCAGTTTTATTCATGCAACCAAACTGCATTTTCTTTCATGGAGGTTTGCACTGAAATGAAACTATCAAACAGTCTATTGAGCAGGGTTGTTATTGCTATAGATAAAGTGTGTACAACGTAAACGGCCTCAGTTTATTTCAGGATGACGTATATATTGGACTCTGAACAGATAAGGATGTAAAGTGCCACATGAGGCCTTAAACCATGAGGCTTTAATTCTGGCCAACATGAAAAATGATGAGAAATGCAGCTGGGGAGCAGGTGTAGTGGTAACAAAATCAGGAATCATATCGTCATGACACAATAAAGTCAGAGACCTCAAAAATAGTGACTTTTTCAGGTTTGTAAAATATAAATAAGCTCAGAAAATTCTAGAAATGTCATGGAAAGTTGGAAAAGTTTATTTTGGTATGTGCTTGACATAATCTAATCAATAATACAGTACGACCAGGGTTTTTTCTATTTTTTTCTGGGTTTTTTTTTTTTTTAATGTGTGAACAGATGTTTTCTTCCCTGAATAAATGTGCATGAAAATTTACTTCACCCATGCAGAAAAAGTTGTTGCTAAGAATGTGTATGAAGTCTGAAAAATGCAGATTATGTAGAACCAAAAAAGTTTACTTCAGATGAATTACCGTATTTTCCGCACTATAAAGCGCATCAGATCATAAGGCGCACCCTCAATGAATGGCCTATTTTAAAACTTTTTTCATATATTGGGCGCACCGCATTATAAGGCGTGTAGAATATAAGCGACTGTAGTGGCTTGGGTTGCGTTATGCATAACTAGATTGAGCTGCGCTAAAGGGAACGTCAACAAAACATTCAGATAAGTCAGTCGGTCAAACTTTATTAATAGAATACAAAACAACGTTCTGACAACTCTGTTCACTCCCAAAACAAGTTAGTGCATTCACAAACGTGGAGGGAACTTTTCCCTGATTCAGTAAACACGTAGAAGAAACAGTCTGATACCGCAATGGTAAATCGAAGGTTCGTGCAATCACAATATACGTGAAAGAAACACGTAAAGCTCACTCTTTAAGTTCATTCCTCATCCACGAATCCATCGAATTCTTCCTCTTCAGTGTCCGAGTTGAACAGTTGGGCGAGTACGGCATCCAACGTGTCCGGTTCCGTCTCGTCAAAGTCGTGATCATCCGAGTCAGTGTTGCTGTTGTTTTCTGGCAGTTCAGTGACGATACCATTTTTACTGCCGTTACTTCGGCGACGCCCCCCTGACTACGGTAGCCATAATTAACCAATATTTATCCACATATACGGCGCATCGGATTGTAAGGCGCACTGTCGGTTTTTGAGAAAATTCAAGGTTTTTGGGTGCGCCTTATTGTGCGGAAAATACGGTAATTGTCTAAAGTAAACTTTTGTGTTGCCAGAACATTTTCCGTGTGTAAATGTTCAGTTGTTACTGATGTTTAAAGGGAAAAAAAAGTGAAAAAACCTGTAAGGATGAACTTTGACGTGTCCCATCTCTCTGGTTTATTCAGTAAATGCGCTGTCCCATATCATCCCTGTCACCAGTATAAAGCCTTTTATTTTCCCGGTGCAGCTGGGAGTGTAATTGCAGCCCTGGCCTGTC
The DNA here is from genome assembly GCF_037954235.1 of Aulostomus chinensis. Lineage (NCBI taxonomy): Eukaryota > Metazoa > Chordata > Actinopteri > Syngnathiformes > Aulostomidae > Aulostomus > Aulostomus chinensis. The sequence continues at coordinate 4,349,597 of NC_141336.1, read as the reverse complement.
TAACCTTGATCTCCTATCAGGTTGTCCAAATTTAAAACATTCGCAGGAGCAGAAAGAGACTGTTTGTCGTCACTGTTTGCAGTTACCCCACAGACGGAGCACTGACCTCCTTTTCCTACCTCTGTTTTCAGCCAGAAGGACAACTAGAATGCTGTCTGTGCACAAGTAGTAGACCTGTGGAACCTGCATCCATGAGATGTTGTTAGTAACTCTGCTTTCATTGTCTCTCATTCTTGCAGTCAAGTGATTTCAGTGACATCACAAACTGGCCGACACCTGGTGAACTGGCCAAAGAGGTACTTTGTGTGTGTGTGTGTGTGTGTGTGTGTGTGTGTGTGTGTGTGTGCGCACGCGCATGTGTGAGAGACTAGTCTTTCTGATGTCTGCTCACTAGATGGAGCACTAAAAACATCCAGCAATGTTGAGGATTGCTGGCCTCCACAGTTATTTAGCACCAAATCTGAAATATTTCTGGGAGCTTTTCCCAAACTGTCACATCGTATTAATGTTGTATGTGCGGTAAATCTGTGGAACTTTAGAAGACTCGTGAAGATTAATACACTTACAGATTTGAAGATTAGACACAAAAAAACCCCCAACAAAATCCTTAATTTCTGGGATAACTTCATAATTACTTCTGCAAAACAGTTGACATAAATTTGCACTATATTTGTCAAATTTAAAGGTAAATTGAGCCCCTCTAAAATCATCTTTATAAAAGTTATTTTAATTTATTCAATAATTAAATTCAAGAACAACCCAAAGATGCTTACGATGGATAGATGTACGTCGCTTTGGACAAAAGCGTCTGCTAAATAGAATTGTAGAATGCTTAGCACTCATTAGCCATCTCAAACTTGTTTGGAATTTTGATTTTAAAGAATACAATAACAACGCAGTATTTAAAGTTGTACTTTCGAATACTCATTAGTGTTTATAGCAGCAATTATTGCAGTGTTTAAACTCAAGTAAAAATTTGACTTTTTTTCACATGGAGGGGAGTAATAAGTACTGGTATTGTTTACTGTCAACAGCTGTTTTTAACCATCATTTTGCTAACAAACTCTCAAGCAAATGGAGCCAAATTGGAACCAAAATGTAGTGTTGGAGGAAAAGAGGCTTTATTAACCTAAGTTTTCCACTGAAGGTAAAATTAAAAGCTGTCGTCTCCATTTTTCTAGCAGCAACAAAATGTCCTCAACAACAATGGAAAGAAGCCTCCCTCCTCACGCCGGGAGAAGGAGAAGAGGAGGGAGCGACCAGAGAGGAAATCGGAGAGCAGCCACGATGGCGGCGAGAGCAAAGAGAACCAGGAGGCTCAGCTGGAGCTACTGGGAGAGATGCCCAAGGATGGCGAGTCCAAGGCGGGACAGGACGCAAAGACCGCCAGCCCAAAGAAGAGAGGAGGTGAGGGTGAGGAGCGTTTCTCTCGCATGTTTCAAAGCATCCTTCAACGAGTGGTGGCTGCAGGTCTGATTTGATTCATGCACATTTCTTTGCTGTCCCGCGAAAAACTCTATCCTCCTCATTTAGATGACCTAAAAGGATTTTTAACATTTTGTATTTCCCAACAGAGTAAAGTACCTACATGCGTGCTTTTCATGGGACAGCAATGATCTCTGATTTCTGCCTAGCGGGAGCATGCCAGTATTGATAAGTGTTGATAATTGTGGGTTGATGCAGATTGGTGCATGTTCTGCTGTGATGATCAAATGTGTTGCACTTAACAGATTCACTCACATCTTCGTAGACTTTTAAGCGAGAGAAATAAGAGGCACCGATGTCTTTGGATAATAATGTAAGATGCAACACACATCATAAGGAACTCCAAGACATGACGGCAAGAGATTAAACAGTTCGGTTGACATGAAAGAAGAGTTGCTCCTCCGAACCCCAAGAAGTTCCTGGGCCTTTTTGGTGTCAAAGTTCAAAGCTATTTAAATAATTTGATTTAATTTGTTCCAAAGTGGATTTCCAGCTTTTTGGAGTCTTGAAGCTCTGTTTCCGATGTGTAATCATCGCTAGGTAACAAACGTAAGTGGGTTTCTTTGCCGCTGGAGGAAGTGTCCCGGGATGATGGCGCCAAGACGCCCGGTGGGGCCCCGACACGCTCGGACACCGAGCCCAACAGCGACTCTCCTGACCCGACATCGCCCAATCACACGCTGCATAATAACAGGGCACATGATAGCAGCAGGAGTAAGTGGCAGCAGCTCACCGTTTTCTCTTCATACTCAGTCTCTTTTAATTCTTCACTCACTCAGAGGCTTTGCTGTTTGCTCGCCGCAGCTCTGGTACCGTTTCATGTGTGCTCACCACCACGCTCCTTTACCAGCCGCCTATCTAACGTCGGCTCGCTTGTGTTCTTTCCTTACTAACACTTGGCACAAGCTTGGCATGTTTGAGGTCGTGATCAAATCTACAAATTTAACCTCTTCTGGTCAAGACTCACCTTTAGTGAGCCATCATTCTGTCAATGCTATGTGTGGTCACAGTCTGTAAAACTAGTAGCAAACAAAGTTATTCAGTACTAAATACAACTTTTGTCTCTCACTTGGCGGGTCAATCAAGTGCGAATGGAAACTGCTTGCCTCAAGTCCATTTATGCTTGGACTCTTAACGAAAATGTTTTATTAAGAGGTGCCAAACAACGAGAGAAGTTCTCGTGTTTAACTTAATTTCACCTGATAAATCCAAACAAGAACCATGTGTTATGGATATTAAGCAACTAACATCCTTGCCCAGCAAAGCTGGTGAGCCAATCCTACCTCCAGTCTGAATCAAAGACACTAAAGCAACACTTAAGTGAAAAAGTGTATTTGGCTTTCAAGTACTCTCAAAGAGATGTCTAGCGCTCACAAATTAGTTTCCCCCCTCCTGCATTACCAAGACGACGTGAAATATAACAGACGATGTGCTTTAGAATTTTTTTGTGGAAGTTTTTTGGACAGTTTTGCTGTTTTTTGGGGTTTTTTTTGTTGTTGTTGTTTTGTTTTGTTTTTCTTTTTCGTCAGTCCTCATTAACTTCAAGCTAAATAAACGTGGCTGGCTCTCGGTGCATGATGGAGTCACAAAGAAATGATGCAGGAGGAGAAAAACAACTTTGTGAGTTCCAGACTCCTATTTATGTGTAGTTGAACGAGAAAAAAAAAAGTATATATATATATATATATTTTTTTTTTTGTGAAGTATGGCTTTGAGGAGGCAAAATAGTCCAAAATCTTTGGACTGACCTGTGTGTAAAATGCTTATGTTGGCTGTGTCTTGCCAAGTTTGTAAATTAAGGGTTTGACACAACCTGTGTGATCATCTGACGACTGTTCAAGTGATTTTACAGCATCCCTAGAGCTCAAGACCAAACTTTGTCCATGAAATGTTTCCGTCATTGATAGGAACATGAGGCAAAACTACACAATTAAGTCATACAAACACTGGTTTTTAAAACAAAAAACAAATACAAAATGTAGAATTTTCCTTTTAAAATGCCATTCAGATGAATAATTTTGCCTGTGTAGGTGTGTGCTTGTTTCAGGTTACCTGATTATCCCCAATTCCTGTTCTTTTCAATTAATTTTTAGCAGGTCTTGTTTTGTGCCATAAATGTTTTGGTGATCTTCTGGATGTTTCGGTTTGAGGCCACAATATCAAGCACCTGTAGGATTTGAATGATGTGTGCTCATTCGCAGGTTGGAGAAGAGAGCCGCGGGACTTTGGGGACGATTCCTCCAGCATCAGAAGTGACGGCGGGAGCGTCCGTGGAGGAATCCGGGGCAGAGGGAAGGGCCGGGGGCGTGGGAGAGGTCGTGGACGAGGCACGTTTTTTAAGTTACCTACAGGGGATCTTAAAGACTGATTCAGTTCTGGCTGCTTTAAAACGTTTTTGGGGAAAATATAAACACCACAAAAAAAAAAAAAAAAAGACCTAGAACCACAGAACCAGGAAGCAAAACTGTGCAACCTGGTAATAATTTATCAGTGCACACAAAGCCGGTGTATTGACATGACATGAGTTCAGATACTTCCCTCTTAAATTTTTATCCAATATTTGTAAGTGGAACTTAAATGAAATCTGGCTCAAGAAAAGCATAGTTCGTGTTACGTTGACGCCTGCTGAAAACAACGAGGACTTAAGACATTCAACTCACACAGGAAATCATGACATGCACAAATCAGCTGTTAAAAATCCACCAGCAAAGGACTCATGTCATCTAACCTTGTTCCTTATTTACGGTCTCTCTGCACTGTCAACTGTTATTCTTGAAAGTGACCTCCGGACAGCGTTTGGATTTTGGATCCATGCCAGCATTAAAAGCTGAGTTGGACTTTATACATGGTAGCTATTCGTATGAGGAGGACTGAAAACTCTCGCTTGGTGACGTTAATTAATTTACTTTGCTACTCAGTATGTGACTCAGATTTCCCTCCATGTTGTTTTAAAGAAGATGCATTGGTAATGGTCTTCAAGCAGGAAACAAAAATCTACCTGAAAACAATATTCCACTGACATGTGTTCCAGTCTCGCTACTACGAAGTACTTTTGATACTAAATGGTTATTTCAAAAATGTCTTACAGAGTCCATAAGGTTTCTGCTGTGTCTTGTGCTTCCTCAGGTCGTTACGAGTACTCTCAGAGTTACCGAGACTCGACATCTGATGGCTCCGCTGTTCAAGTATCAGAGTTTGGCACCAACATGGTGTACTATTACGATGATGGCAGCAAAGTCCAGATGTACACGGTGGATGAGAAGCTTCTGAAGGAATACATCAAACGCCAAATGTGAGTATTTCACAGCATTGCACTTGCTTTGCACCGTGGCCTCGGTCCGTTTCCGCCATCATCTGATGACGATGCGCTCCACACAACCTCTAGGAAACAGCCTCATGATTGGAAGACGTGTGTATTATTTCATGTTGTCAATGAAGGTTGTTTACGGGCCTCTGCCTGGGAATGAGAGAACCAGGAAGGAGTGAACTCAACACGGCGTCATCGCTTCCACCACTTGATGTGTTCAATTGCAGGGGAACTTCGCTCTCGAAATGACGTCGAAAATATTTCACGTCACAACGTTTTCCAGTTGTGATGTGTCATATTAGGGATTTGACTAATGATTGTTTTTAACGCCCTGTACAAGCGCAGCTGTGGGCCGGAGGCATCCTGGTTTCAGGTTGTCAGTTTGTCGCGAACAAAATATCTCAGGAACGCCGAGAGGATTTCTTCACATATTGTACAAACATGCACTGGGACTCGAGGATTAACTGGAGAGATTTTTCAGTGTTTCTAGCTTTATTGATGCATCTCCTGAATATCTTCTCCATTTATGATTACGTCAAGATTTTCAAAAACTGAAACTCGCAGGTCATAATATCTGAAAGCCCAAGATAACGATTTCAGATGTTTTGTCTGATAACCTGTTTGAAATCCTCAGTACTGAGAAGCTGCAAACACCGAATGTCAGTTGTTTTTCCTGTAAAACAAAGACAAAAACATCTAAAACAAATGTGAAAATGTAATTTCTTGTATTTTATTTTCTTTTAGCCAACAAACTGTTAAAGCAGCTGAGGGTTACAACTTAACTTCATAAAGAACAACTACAAATATGCAGAAATTCAAGATTGAAATTGTTGAGTTTTTGATTTTCTATGTCCAAAGAGGGTTCATTAAAATGTATGGAGCTCTGAGGAAATGGAGGACTGGTTATTAAACCACTCTGAATTAACGATTATCACTTGGCTTCACCTGCTTTTAACAAGTCTTTAAGAACCATCAAACGTGTCCTGCAACTTATTTTATCTTAATAACCACATATATTTTAAATACTTTGATAATATATAAAAATCTGATTGCAAGGTTCTGCTTGAAGCTCCAGGTAAAGGTTGTGTGTACAGGCAAGTGTGCGGTGTCTCAGTAGCTGATGAGCAAACCTCCTCTGGGTTGGATGTGTCCTGCAGGGGGCAGCTTTTCCTCTATGTAGCGCTGCCAGCCTTGGCCTGGTTGCAGAGGCAGACTTGGAATAGTGAGGGGTGAGGTGCTTTTCTAAATATAGCACGAGGGGACAGGGGATGAATTATATGCAGGGCAGAGAGTGGAAATGTAAAAAAAAAAAATGTTTCTGGAAGGAGAGTGAGGATGGAAATGGAGGAGGGGGCACATTCTTGTCATCTCCTCTCTCGTCTCCCTCAGCATTATTCAGGCTGCTCGCTCAGCCGGGGTTACTCCACATGAGCACGACGTTGAATCCCCACCGCCTGCAGGCTGAGCTTGACGTACAGACCTGTGTGTGTGTGTGTGTGGGGGGGGGGGTGACTGTAAATGGTATGACAACTAATGGAGAGGGACCTTTTCGAGTGGAAGGATTCGGTGCTTCAGTCAGAGGATTTTTAATTTATTGGAGCTTGCAGAAGCATGTAAAATTATTGCTTCCGTATTTCTTAGTTGGTATTGATTGAAATACATTCACACCGTATAATTTGGCGCACAAGTGTCAGATCTGGTCATTAGGGCCTGAATCCAAAAGTGTTTTCTCTGAAAACCCAAGACACTAAACTGAACACACTCGGTGGGGCTGCCGGTTCTTCTGGCCTTGCTCTGGATGAAGTTAAGACTGACCAAACAGAGTGAAGATGGACCTGCTGGTCTGTTTGAGTTCATAGGGATTTTCTGCATGAGAAAAGATTTTCGTGAATTGAATTGTTCCGTATTTATTGTTGTACAACACCCGAGCATGTAGGACTTGACAGTTGTCATTATTCATTTGTTCCACTTCTTCTCCGCTGTGATTGGACAGCTGGTTGAGAAGTGACAGGCACACTGACCCCTAACCCACGTCGTCGTGAAGATTTATGGCCTCCGAGGGTTACCCTGATGACATCACAGTGACCCCTCAGACATTAGATTATTTTTGTAGGCAGAGTAGTAGTTTTGTTGAGCACTAATTATCAAGTCAGCCATATGTTAAATTTCTCTACGTAGAGCAGCAAGTCAGAGGTCATCTCGTCAGTGTACTTAACATACAAAGCATGTCTACATCGCACCTTTTCTGAGAGATAACGATGATGATGATGTCTTCCACCAGCGAGTACTACTTCAGCCTCCACAACCTGGAGCGAGACTTCTTCCTGAGGAGGAAAATGGACACGCAGGGTTTCCTCCCAGTCTCCCTCATTGCCAGTTTCCACAGAGTCCAGGCCCTCACCACCGACATCAGCCTCATCATGGAGGTAACAGCACCACCACGTAGTGTTGATCTGAGAAATCCATCAAATGTACACGGTCGCTTTGATTGACATGTCTATGTTTTGCCTTGGACCAGTTGAGTCCCATCAGTGGTTGCAGCTCATTACCGAAACAATATCAAGAGTTCAGAGGGAAGTTAGATCGACAGAAATGTCATTCAAGTGTGAAGGTGAACGCCACAGACGTCAGAGAAGCAGGTTTCAGCTGCAGTTCGACGTTGCCATGGTGATGGTAACTACTTAGCTTAATGAGACAAGCATCCAGGAGTGACACGCAGCTCACAGTCTGGCTTATAACTCAAAATCTGCAGCTGCCGCCGACCACATTTTAATATCATGAGATACAGGGACTCTGGGGAATAGAATGAAATAATAAATAAAAAATGAAATATACTATCATCTTTGTGGTGTTATGAGAAATGTATCGTTGAATATTTGTTGCCCCCCTCCCCCAACAACCTGGAGCAAAAATATTTGAATCTTTCTTCCTCTAAAGTTACATTTTGTCCAATAAGACTAAATGTATTAATACCCTGGTCTAAAAAAAAAAAAAGATGTGTGCAGTGGGAAAAATGTGGTGTCATGAACAAGTAAAAAATAAATTATTGAGAACTTTTTTTGTAACAGAGTAATGAATTCAGCTGAGGATCTCACTTATTTCTCCCCTGGCTTTGAGCTAGTTTATTTTCCTTAATTAAATCCAGTCTCAGACACACTCGCCCATCATGGAATTAAAAAAAAAAAAGATATAAATATATGGGTGAAATGTTATTTTTCATTGTTTCAGGCCCTGAAGACCAGCACAGAGGTGGAGCTAGTGGACGACAGGATTCGCTGTAAAGTCGACCCGGAGCGTTGGCCCATCCCCGTCCCTGCTGTCGTGGGTTCCCCTCGGACTGACTTCTCTCAGCTCATCAACTGTCCTGAATTTGTTCCACGACAGACTTTCAATTCTGTAAATATCGGTCAGTATTCACTTGAATCTGGTCATTTATTTTGAGAGGAACGGGTTCAGGGGATTCTATATTTGTGTCTAATCCTGGTATGTTTTGTAATCTGTCTCCATCGTTCACCATTGAAAAGCCAAGCATCTGGTTGTAGCTTCTCAGAGGTGTTGCTCTCTGTATTTTACATTATTGTAAGGTGAATAGTTCAGTTTTGGAGCTGAAGGTTGCACATGTGACTCTGACTGTTACAGCTTCATCACCTGTGAAGGAGACTCCACCTGAGCCAGCAGAGCCTCAAGAACCAGCTGTGCCTGACTCGACCAGCCAGGTGCCTCTTCCCGCGACAGATACCCCCAGGGACACCCCTGACGCCTGGATCCAGGTGGAGAAACGCCACAGACAGCCTTCCGGCAAAGCCAAGGTACTGGAGAACAAACAAGGAGGCATCAGGAGGTGTACAGCAGCTTCAGGCCTTTGATATTTCTTGCAGCATATTTGCAGTATTCATCCCATCCGTCACTCTTCTCCTCGCTCTCGTTTCACCTGTCTTCCTGTCATCGTCCACTCTCATTTGTCTTTCCTCCATTTTGTCGGCCGACAGCATGTCGGTGATGATGTGTGTGTTGCCAGCCCCTCTCCTCCCTCAGAGCTTCATCCTGACCACCTCCTCTCTGCAGTTGAGTACTTCTTCCTCTCACTCACCCGTCACAGCTTCAACCTCCCACTTCTTTATGATTCCCATTTTTCGCATTTCTCTCCCGCCATTAAACCTCATTCATCATTTATCTGTCCTGTTTTTTAACTTTTATCTTACCAGTCTTCCATTTTTGGAAAATTATGTTTCCACTTCTGTAAAGAACTCCAAAATCTGCCCAAATCCTGTAATATTATTAACAATGTTCTTAAACATGCACTGTTATTAACTTTGTGTGCTTTGTTATCTCTGAAAATATTTTCAGTTTGCCTTCATTCTTCTTTTTATTTAGCCGGGATTTTTGGCTGCAGAGTCTCAAATGTAGCTGCAGAAATAGTTTCTCCCCCAAATATCGGAGCTTGTCGAAGCTTGGCACAGATACACAATAAGGGGGAAACATTTCTTTTGACAGATTTTCTAAAAAAATAATAATACTTGAATAAAAGATTCACAAAACCACCCGTGATGTTTGAAAATAGGATTTGGGAAAGTATTTTATGAGATGTTACTGTATCGACACCTAAATTGCAAAAAAAAAAAAATTTGCATGCAACATTAGTAACATCTTTTGTAAGTGAAAGTCAGTGTTTCTGCTTGAGAAACCCTTTTAATTATATAAAATTGTATATAAAAAATGATCTACTGTAGTATTACGCGTAATCTGGATTTGAGGCTCTGATGATACCAGGCCTGTATTTCTAATTTCCTCTGTCAAGCAAACCCTAAGAAAGCTGGTCCGTGTACTCCTCTCCCTTACAGTCAGATCTTCATTCCCTCCACCAGGTTTGATGACACTTTTGCTAAATACTGGTATTTTATTGGCACGATGCATCACTGAATATTCCTCTCATTAACTCAGATTGAAACACAAGCAAAAGCCTTAAAAAAAATGCAAATTAAATGTATCTGCCCATATGAAGAATCAAGAGGACAACAAATCTGACCAAATGTCTCTTGATATGTCCGCAGAGCTCAACACACAAAAAATAAACCCATTTGGCATTGAATGTTGAGCAGTTATCAGATGGCTCCTTTGTACTACCCCCTCCTGTAGGCAGATACGTACTTGTCTATGTGTTTATGGCTGCATGTTTATGGCTGTTTACGATGTCCTTCAGGAAAGCCGCGGGGCGCCTCCACCTCACCAACACGCTCCTTCGCAGGTCGAGCCCGACCAGGAGGAGCTCGACTTCCTGTTTGACGAGGAAATGGAGCAGATGGCCCCCAGGAAGAACAAGTTCACCGACTGGTCTGACGAGGACGACTCAGACTATGAGCTGGATGACCAAGACGTCAATAAGATTCTTATCGTCACCCAGACCCCCCCTTACATCCGCAAGCACCCTGGTGGCGACCGGACAGGCAACCACGAGTCCAGAGCCAAAATCACTGCAGACCTAGCCAAAGCCATCAACGATGGGCTGTACTACTACGAGCAGGACCTCTGGAAGGGGGAGGAGCAGCTGGAGTGCACCAAGGTTAGAAAACTTTTCCACCCATCCATTTTCTGTACCGCTTATCTGTTAAGGGTCGGGGGGGGTGGGGGGCTGGAGCCTATACCAGCTGACATTAGGCGAGGGGCGGGGTTCACCCTGGGCGTGTCGCCTGTCTGTCTCAAGGCCATCAGGAGCAATTAGGGGTTCAGTATCTTGCTCAAGGATACTTGGACATGGTCACCGGGAGAAGTGAGGATCGAACCAGCGACCCTCCGGTTGCTCGACAGCCACTCTACCTCTGAGCCTACTTTTATTGACGGATAATAAGATCTATTCTTTTTAGATGTATGTCCTGTTTTCCCTTGATTTACATACTTAGTTTAGGGCATAAGTTATACTGTATTTTTTAAGAAACTTCAAAACTGTAACTCATGATCAAAATCAGCATTGCGCAAAAGATTTTGGAGGTTGTACTCTCTTACAATAAAATGTCCTTTATTTTTGGTATCGCACAGTGTTGATTTGGATGTAACGCGCACACGTTTCCTAGAAAAACACTTAAATAAACCTGAACCTTGAGCGTGTTGTTTTCGTCAAAGTGTTGACAAATCCTATCCGTATAGTCGAACTTCAGGTTGACACACGTTTTTCCTCTTTGGATTGGCAGTTATTTAACAGCAGTTAAAGCACCGTGTTGAAACGGGGGATCCTGGAATCTACATGCTGCATAATTCCCGTGGTGTCTGAACAAGTTGACCATCTCTCAGACAAGTTTCATACCTTCATAGGTTTTTGAAGTCAAATATATCAAAGTGACACTCTCTTAATAAGAACATGTGATATGAACATAACAATACACCATGAAAGCATTTATGAGGTTCCTGTCTTCCAGTTTAAATATTACTGTTAGGTTACAGAGCAAAAACAGAAAAATGACAGAGGACCCATGCCCACTCTACTTGGCCACGCTTTTCTGAATTTCTCTCCAGAGTTTGACCTGGAACCACTTCTGTCACATTGACACTGTGCCATATTTTGAGTATTTTCTTGCTCATCATTCCAAACCCTGTGCTTCAGAGTTCACTTCACTCATAAGAAGCTGGAGCTGCGTCGTTGAACAGTTTGACCGTTGTACGTATTGCAAAATAAAGCCAACGCTCCCCAAATATCCACAGCGTTGCTCTTTTGGCCTCACATTGCTATTGATACAAAAAAATTAACTAGAACAAAAAAATATTAAGGAAAAGGATAAACCAGCCATGCAAAAGTAGAGATGTGCAACATTGGTTTGCGCACCCAGGATGGTATATTTTATTTGTCATGATAAAAGCAGTTTCTCTCAAGCGTCACACAGTTGTGATGTTATCACAGTGTTAAGGCCCCAAACTCATTGACACCCGGCGCTATCCGCAGCGCTTTGACAGGAAGACATTTTGACAGAGCTGTTAAACTGAGCCCGCTGTGGATAGTTGTGGCCAAATATAGGCTACTATTTATCACCCACTACACAAGTCTCCAGACGACATGTGTGTCACACAGCTGCCTCCCCAGGGAGCTGACCTGCTTTTTTGGAAATGCCTCGTCTGTAGGCTCTGTAGAAACAGTATCTATAGGTCCCTGAGAATGATATTTTAAAAGAGAAGAATTGTCCAGTAATGCCTCGTGGCTTAGGATGTGTGTCATGTCACTTTACTGCAGGATTGTACAGTGTTGTGAAGGCGCGATTTATGACCCCAGGGCTTCCGATGGCGACCATTTAGTCATATATTTTTACCTTTTTTAAAGACATGACATGTAAGTATTATCCTAGAGTCACTTAAAAAAAAAATACAGGCCTACATACAGTGGGGCAAAACAAGAATTTAGTCAGATACCGATTGTGCAAGTTCTCAGACTTAAAAAGATGAGACCTGTGATTTTCAATCATAGGTACACTTCAACTATGAGGGAAAAAAAATCCACAAAATCACATTGTCTGATTTTTAAAGAGTTTATTTGCAAATTATGGTGGAAAGTAAGTATTTGGTCAATAACAGAAGGTCATCTCAATATTTTGTTGTACACCCTTTGTGGGCAATGACAGGTCAAACATTTTCTGTAAGTCTTCACACTGTTGCTGGTATTTTGGCCCATTCCTCCATGCAGATCTCCTCTAGAGCAGTGATGCTTTGGGGCTGTCCCTGGGCAACATGGACTTAAAACTCCCTCCAGAGATTTTCTGTGGGGTTGAGATCTGGAGACTGGCTAGGCCACTCCAGGACCCTGAAATGCCGCTTAGGAAGCCACTCCTTCGTTGCCCGGGCGGTGTGTTTGGGGTCATTGTCATGCTGGAAGACCCAGCCACGTTTCATCTTCAGTGCCCTTGCTGATGGAAGGAGGTTTTCACTGAAAAACTCAGGATACACGGCCCCATTCATTCTTTCCTTTACACGGACCAGTAGTCCTGGTCCCTTTGCAGAAAAAGGGCTCCAAAACATGATGTCCCCCCCCCCCCATGCTTCACAGTAGGTATGGTGTTCTTTGGATGCAACTCAGCATTCTCCTCCAAACACAGCAAGTTGAGTTTTTACCAGAAAGTTCTATTTTGGTTTTCCTCTGACATTCTCCCAATCCTCCTCTGGATCATCCAAATGCTTTCTTGCAGACGGGCCTGGACACCTATGGCACTGCAGGATTTGAGTCCCTGTGCTACTAATGGTGACTTTGTCACTTTGGTCCTGGCTCTCTGCAGGTCATTCACTAGGTCCCCCTGTGTGGTGCTGGGATTTTTGCTCCCCGTTCTTGTGATCATTTTGACCCCACGGGTGAGATCTTGCATGGAGCCCCAGATGGAGGGAGATTATCAGCAGTCTTGTATGTCTTCCATGGTCTAATAGTTGCTCCCACAGTTGATTTCTTCACACCAAGCTGCTTACGTATTGCACATTCAGTCTTTCCAGCCTGGTGCAGGTCTGCAATTTTGTTTCTGTGTCCTTTGACAGCTCTTTGGTCTTGGCCATAGTGGAGTTTGGAGTGTGACTGTTTGAGGTTGTGGACAGGTGTCTTTTATACTGATAATGAGTCAAACAGGTGCGATTAATACAGGTAACGAGTGGAGGACAGAGAAGCCTCTTAAAGGAGAAGTTACAGGTCTGTGAAAGCCAGAAATCTTGCTTGTTTGTCGGTGACCAAATACTTATTTTTACAGAGGAATTTACCAATTAATTCATTAAAAATCCTACAATGTGATTTCCTGGATTCTTCCTCCCCGTTCTGTCTCTCGTAGTTGAAGTGTACCTATGATGAAAATTACAGGCCTCTCTCATCTTTTTAAGTGGGAGAACTTGCATAGTTGGTGGCTGACTAAATACTTTTTTTGCCCCACTGTATGTTACACAAAAACATTAATCAGTGTAACTGTATTAATCAAAACCTAAAATTCAATAAGTTCCGAGCTTGACGGGTCCTCCAACAGCCAGAATAATTAAAAAATGAGCAGGGAGACCCCAGGGCTGCAGTGACGTTAGCCTAATGAGAAGCTGACAACAGAGTTACTGTTGCATAGCTGCCGTACCCGCTATTTTTAAGTAATAATCCCACATAAAATATTTTGCAATTGCTGCCCCTGTGATATTATAAGTCTCGTGGGAATCGGCATGTTATCACATTAATTTGAGCAATGCGCAAAGTCTCAAGCAGACTCGCTCGCTTACTCCAGTTTACGGTCAGTCAGGAGGGATCAGCACGTACTGATCCATTTCTCGCAGTACTCTAACTTTTGTTACTACTGCAGATTCTGAGGTGCGGGAGCTTCTGCTGCCTTTGGAGGTCATGCAAAACGCAGAGCTCTGACACAGAACGACAAGGCAGAGCAGATCACCTGTTACGAGTGCAACTCCTGCTTATCCTCTTGCCATTTGAAGCATCTCAATGATGAGGAAGGTAGATGGAAGGGTCAGGTGAGGAAGTGAGAAATGGAGCCATCTATGTGACCTTTGATATGCAGCTGTCAACTCAGCAGCAGGTCAGACCTCCGGCACTCTCACACCCTGCCACCTCATCACCGTCCACCTCTCTCACCACCATGGAGTGACAATAATTTATCATGATCGGATGTGGACCTGCTTATTAATCAGTGGAGCGCTTATCTAGGCCGTAGCTGTGGTGGATTATTCCGGTCATCGAGAGCAGATTTAGTGGCAGAAGCACAATCAAAAGAAATGTAAGTATTAAAACTAGAAATACTGAAAGAAAGGAAATACAATAAGATGAATAAGGACATATTATTAAAGCAAAAGAAAACAGATCCTTTGTTGCTGCACTTCATGCAACAAGCCATAATTGGTGTTGGACAGGAAATGTGATGAAATACTACAAAAAAATAGTAGTTGAACAATAGTAACATGGTCAAGACTGAGCAATAGGACATTTCTGGAAATATTACCATGACATTTTATGGAAAAAAGTATATTTGTAACACTTTTTAAAAAAATATCTATCCAGACAGATAAGATGGTTCCAGTTGTTGGCTTGCACGTAAAAGATGAGTGGCTTCTTCAAATATTCCAGTAGCATTTGAACTTTCTAGGTGGTTCTTGGTTCAACTCTTACATTGAACAAGTACATTTGCGCTTGTTTCACATCTCACTCTGAGGACTGAAGAGGGGCAGCCCTGGAGGAACACTGTCTGCTTGCGGACAATGTTTTCAGCATCGTCAGCAATTTCCCAGTGCAAAGGTTGCGTGTTAATGTCTCCACATGTGGGAAATGTCACACCTGAGCACACACACACCCCCACGCCTGAGCACACACACACCAAGGTCACCTGGAGTATTTTTTCCTCTTTCTCCTCTTCTCAATGCTGACGTGTAAAGTTCAAAGTACGCTGCACATCTGCTGCGTGTCACACTTGCCTGCATGGCTGCAGCCTGTGACACATCAGGCCCTCTAACTCCCTGAGAGCTCTTGTTGTTACCACGTTAGCTGAAAAGCACTTGTAGCTGTTCTGGAGGGAGACTGAGGTGGCGCCATATTATCAGATCAGTAGTCTCCTTCGTCGCTGTCTGACTCCTCTCATATTCTTGTGTTCTCCAGCAGGAAGTGGAGAACTTCAAGAAGCTGAATGTCATTAGTAAAGATGAGTTTGACACGCTCACCCCGAAAGTGCCTGTGGACCCGAACCAGGAGGTCCCTCCCCCTCCCATGCCAGGTGGGTTAATGGAGATGTTCAATGCGTGCTGTGGTTGTATTGCTTTTGATGCATCATTACTTTGATCATCTTTTGACCAGAGTCCTGCAGAAGTGTTGTACATTGCTGTTGATGAAATTTATTCATAGTATTGGAGATAAACAAATACTGTGTATTTATGTTTATTATAGTACCATTTTGTTTTTCTCTAGTGGACAGTGGAGCAGAAATGGCCTGCTCACTTCCCAAAACGGTCCCCGAGTCGCCCAACGCTCCCCAACCCCGAACGCCCAGAACGCCACGGACCCCTGGGCGTCAGGACCCTACAAAGACTCCTCGATTTTACCCTGTAATGAAGGAGAGTGGCACTATCGATGGGCAGGTGAGCAACCCCCCCCCCCCCCCCTCGTATATACAAGGTGGAAAATCATTTCTTCAAACTGGCTTTTAGTGCTGCTGAGCCAAAGAAGCGGCAACAAAACATGTAATTCCGATTTTACTTGAAAACTACCGTATTTTCCACACTATAAGGCGCATCAGATCATAAGGCGCACCCTCAATGAATGGCCTATTTTAAAACTTTTTTCATATATTGGGCGCACAGCATTATAAGGCGCGTAGAATATGAACGACTGTCGTGGCTGGGTTTGCATTATGCATCCACTAGATGGAGCTGTGCTGAAGAGAATGTCAACAAAACAGTCAGATAAGTCAGTCGGTCAAACTTTATTAATAGAATACAAAACAACGTTCTGACAACTCTGTTCACTCCCAAAACAAGTTAGTGCATTCACAAACGTGGAGGGGAACTTTTCCCTGATTCAGTAAACACGTAAAAGAAACAGTCTGATACCGCTACGGTAAATCAAAGGTTCGTGCAATCACAATATAGTAACTCTCGAAATAGTGCAAATAACAATAACAATATTACAATAACTCGACCTTGTTCAAACGTTAATGTCCATCTTCACAATATCTCCCAGCCTCGTTCAGTTGTAAACCCGTGAAAGAAACACATAAAGCTCACTCTTTCAGTTCATTCCTCCTCCACGAATCCATCGAATTCTTCCTCTTCAGTGTCCGAGTTGAACAGTTGGGCGAGTACGGCATCCAACGTGCCCGGTTCCGTCTCGTCAAAGTCGTGATTATCCGAGTCAGTGTTGCTGTTGTTGTCTGGCAGTTCAGTGACGATACCATTTTTACTGCCGTTACTTCGGCGACGCCCCCCTGACTACGGTAGCCATAATTAACCAATATTTATCCACATATACGCCGCATTGGATTGTAAGGCGCACTGTCGGTTTTTGAGAAAATTCAAGGTTTTAGGGTGCGCCTTATACTGCGGAAAATACGGTAAGTACAATAATCACCAAAAGCAGGTGTCAGAACTCCAGAAAAATCTTCTCCTTTCATTCAGGTTTATTTTCTACACTTTCCACTGATTTGTGATTTTGAAGTATGGATTTACAGGGTATGTGCATCTATGAACCTCTTTTTACTTGAACAAGCAGCAGTGATGAAGAGCGGTCACAAGTTGGCATTGACGTGTTTTAATGGAGCATCTGTAGAGTAACACTTGTCTTATTCTTCCTATTCGGCAGAAACCAAATATATTGCTCACATATACAGTGATTGTTACAGTCTGAACAAGCCAGCATGGTCAGTCCAGTCCAGTAACACCAGTTTGTGCCTCATTGGGTGATCCTTATTGAGAAGGAGCTGTGGATGCACTCTGATCTGGTTGTCTGATGATGGTGTGCAGTCGCCAAGTTTGCTCTGCTCTGTAAAACACACAAATGTCACAAATCTGTCTTTGTTATTTTCTGTTCCAGATGCCGAGAAAAAAGAAGACCCGCCACAGCTCAAACCCCCCGCAGGAGGCCCACATCGGCTGGGTGATGGACTCCCGTGAGCACCGGCCGCGCTCCGCCTCCATCAGGTCCTGCTGCTCGTTTCACTCCTCCAAGACTGCTGGGATCCTGCTCCTCAGCTGACGTTTCTCTTCTAAATAATAGGAGCTGAACGAATAAGACAAACTCCCTGCTTCTGCTCCATCACTCACTTCCATCACTTCCCTTAACTTAAAGCCCATTTTGAACAAAAGTTGGTGTGACAAGTGCTGTTTCATTCCAAATGTCTCCAGCAGTCCTTTGGTGGAGTATTTTCAAATTAAGAGATGTAGACCGTTTGCTTTTCCCTACATATCACAACTCCACAGTACATGCATGTCTCAGTGAAAACCATCGAGCTTTGCTAAGATTTGCTTGATAGTTAAATATTTCAACAGCATCAGGGCTTTATTTGCCATCTTTCTCTTTTCTTGCTGACAAAATGACAAAGCCAGCTCATGAAATACTTCGGTGGGCGAAGAGCAATGGTAATCTGGTTGTCTTTTGTATGTATCTAGATTTGATTATGTTTTTTAAAAACAGTTGAAATCATGAAAAATGATGTCCACAAATTCATGGTTGGGCTTAAAAAAGATGCAAAATTACATGAAAATTTCTTGTTTGAGAGGCTTAGAACAGCAATTTTGTTTTGTTTTTTGTCCCTTCAATTAATTTGACAAAAACTCGATTATCCAAATTTGTAAACAATTGTCCTATTTGCCAACTAATATATATTAGTAAGGCATCAACTAGGGCTGTAATCAACCAAAGAAATTCTTGGTCGACTGAAGACCTCAAATTTCGACTAAAAATCGACTAATTTTATATATGAAAAATATACTGCGTCAACTATCAGCACAAAACATGTTGAGGAATATTTAGACAATTGTTTCTGTCACGTTTTAATAATTGACAGACGCTATCATTTGTCCTGCGCACAGAGCGAGAGACACAAGCGGCTGAGACACAAATAGACTTTTAACTTAAAACTTTACTCTTAAACACAAAAGGGCAAGTCCACTGTAAGAATTTTTACAATTGAAACAAAACAATTATTTGACTAAAATATTGAAATGTCAATGCCGATATGTTCATATACTCAAAACTGACGGGGCAACCTAAGGTGGACAAGTTTGCTCACCGTTTCTAGGTGATACGCCGTCGTGTTTGTCGTGGAGCTGTGACATGAAAACTGTTGTTTGTAGACTTTGCATTCGACTTTTTTCCCATTATCTATTTTCATGAAATGCTGCCACGCTGCAGACGTCTTTGACGTGGTGGACGAGGACTGACTTGAAATGAAACCGTCAAAATTAAATAGACATTCATCAAACCACCCGACACTGGCCTAGTATTCTTCAGTCTGTCTGTCTCTAGCGGGTCGGGCTAGTCCAAAATAGCAAAAAACGGGGGTGTTAAAAGATAGTGTTATTTGTGA
This sequence comes from Aulostomus chinensis, assembly GCF_037954235.1. Classification (NCBI taxonomy): domain Eukaryota; kingdom Metazoa; phylum Chordata; class Actinopteri; order Syngnathiformes; family Aulostomidae; genus Aulostomus; species Aulostomus chinensis. The sequence continues at coordinate 4,330,793 of NC_141336.1, read as the reverse complement.
AACAGGGGTGCTTTTGGTACTTTCCTCCTGATGAAATTAACGTGGCAAAAAATCGACCAATCAGAATTTTGGTACATACATATAAACATATATATATATACACACACACACACACACATATACATATATATACATATATATGTATATATATGTATGTATATGTATATATATGTATATATTAGTAAGGCATCATGAATCACTGATGGGTGAATATGATTTGGCTGGAGATGCTGAGGAAGATTTTGGAATTAATTCTTATCACCAATGAAGGAGGTTCTACTGCGCGTTGAAATATTTCCTACCCTTCCACTCAAAAGTCTTTTTCATCCTCATACAGCAGCTCCAATGCTTCTCCATCAGAAGGAGCGCCGCTGTCAGGAAGTTATGGCTGCACCCCCCAGTCACTGCCTAAATTCTGGCATCCTTCCCATGAGTTGCTGAGGGACAACGGCTTCACCCAGCAGGGGTACCACAAGTACCGCCGACGGTGCCTTAACGGTACTGAGACACCCACACACCTGCTTGGTTTGACTCGTGGAGCAGGACATGACTTGTTCTGAGCGAAGCTAATTTACGTTTCAAAAATGTATTCGACATCGCAGGTTTATTGGTTTTGGTTGATTGCCTAACAAAGACACAAAGCTGTTGCAGTGGTCTTCGTTGACCGAATGTGTGTTTTTCAGAGAGGAAACGCTTGGGGATCGGCCAGTCCCAGGAGATGAACACGCTCTTCAGGTTCTGGTCCTTCTTCCTGAGGGACAACTTCAACAGGAAAATGTACGAGGAGTTCAAACAGTACGCAGTGGAAGACGCCAAGGACAACTACAGGTGAGGAGGGCTGAGCCAGTTACAGGTGTGCTGATGTCATATCGTCCATGACACCAGCACCACAAGTCACAGTGTGATCCAAACCTGAACAGAAGTGTTTTTATATTATCGTTTGCTTACCCTGGGTTCGGTTGGGACTGCATGATTCATCAAAGCCTGTACAATTATAAAACTACAAAACATAAAAAACACCATTATTATTTTGAACAGTCCCTCACACATGTTGGCAAAACATGATATTTGAAGAATAAATAACTTAATGAGGAACTTTTAACGCTAGCGTATCGGTCACTTGTGTGCGTGTTTCTGTATAACCGCACACGTAGACTTATGACGACATGTGTTTTTTTAATCTCACAATACTGTTCACAATAATGGCAATGTGACTTTTTTTTTTTAACAAATTGTACAGCACTATTTTAGATTCCTACAACTATTTGTATTTACATTTTCATGGTAATTTGATTCAGTTTTTATTTATTAGCCACGTTGATTTTAGGAGTTAAGGTTGCCAGACGTTGCTCTTTTTTTGGATCAGTGTTTGCATTTGCACTGCTCTATAATTTTGACTCGTGGACCAAAAAGATCATGTTTTTTGTTGCAATTTTCACAGCACTCATTAATTCATTCATAAAGGTGAAAACTGTACAGCGACTGAAGCTGTCTATAAAATACTGACCTCTTTATACAAGCCTCCTTCTCTGCTGTGATTGATTTATATCCCTTTGCCTCTGTCGTACCGCAGCGCTTCATTTATAGTTGTGTGTTGTGACACATGAAGGGCAGCTACTAACAGTTTTCATCATCAATTCATCTGCCTTGTCTTGAAAATTTCCTCAAAATGCACAAGTTCCCATTTGTGTATGAAATGACGAAAATTCTGATGTGTAAGAGTTCCGTAGTCAGCAACTGTTGGACATTTTAGTTCGGAAAGAACCAGTTCCAAATTGTGCAATCAATCGGAATCTTATGCCGGGAGCTGCTGCAGCCTGACAGCTCATCATCTCAGGCTACAGCAGCTTGTTTCGACTCTGCCATCAGCCTCGTCCTCTTTTAAGAAGAGGAGCGTTGTTACCTGTTTTATTCATGCTAAGATGCTACTAGCCAGACATCCCCTCTCTGAGTCGAATCACTTGCTGCAGCCTACCAGCTTTTAGAAGCCCTGAAAAAGTTGTGACTGGGACTGTGGTCAGTCTAGCGTTAGAAAACAATTGCATTGAGGTTTGAAACTGGTGTAGGCCTACGTGTCAACGAGAAAACTGATCAGGAATAAGAGAGAGAATCCATGATATTGGCGTCTGTAAATTCTTCTCTGTAGCAGGGCTCTAATCGTCTCAGTGCCCATCTCAGTTGACTCAGATTGGGCTGTTTAGTACCAAAGATCATTCACTGATGATATTTTGCTGCCTTGGTTGATCTGAGGTTTGTCGTGGCCAAACATGAGATGTTGTAAATGGGAAAGCAACACACCAAGGTGTCACTGTGAGGTGCTTGAGAAAATACAATCAGGAGGCCTTCAACACTTCAAAACTCCCGGAAGCGACAGGCATTCCAGACCGTCAGATTCCCCACTGACATATTCTGCTGAGTGTTATACTTTAAACGTGAGCTGTTGTCAGGCACGTGAAGCCCCGTAACGTAGCATGACTCGGCACTCACCTGCAGGTCAGTGCACGATCACAGCGGCTTGGATGGGCAAACTGTCAGCGTTAACTTGATGAAACAAGCACAGATTTACAGGCTTTAAGACCTACATTGTCCATCACATGCTTCAAAATGCTTCAGCTGTGCATTCATGGTATGAGTACAACAACCGAGGCAACAAGCACCTCACCTTGTCACCATGGACTCCTGTTCTCCAGGAGCAAATAAACACAAATATCCGGTAGCCTAACTATAAAGTCTGTGCTTCTTGACTGTTCAACTTGAATCGGGGGGGTTGAACCAATTCCCAACACTAATGGATAATAATAATAACCAGCAGTCAGCAGTATTTGTCCTGCTGATGGGATTCACACACCCTCATAGGTACAGAAAGATTTCAATTGGTAAGTCTTGACACTTCATCTATCAAATCTGTGTAAACACAACGATTATCCTCAATAGTGACAGTCGAGTGTCAACAGTGCTGGCTGCCTCACTGCTACATCCAGAAACGCCTCTACACACCTGCCAAATCGGCATTGTTGTCTACACGAGTGTGTGTCAGCGGAGCTGGGAGTGACTGAGACCTGGGGTGTGGACAAGACTCTCAACAATCAGTGGTTCTTGCACATTAACTCGTCGGTCTGGTTTTGCTGTCGGCTTAATCAAGGCTACTAATCACCTTTGCCTGTGTCACAGGTACTGTTGTGAAATGTTGGAGGCCCATGTGGGAAAATGGCCTCCAGGAATGATCTGCTCACAGTGTAAGACGTGTAACACTTCAGCTGTTGGTTAGTTCAGATGAAAATGTGTTTCTCTCCTGCAGGTACGGGCTGGAATGCCTCTTCAGATACTACAGCTACGGTTTGGAGAAGAGATTCAGGTTAGATCTGTTCAAGGACTTCCAAGAAGAGACCCTCAAAGACTTTGAGAAAGGTAATTGGCATCCAAAGCAGTCCAAACCTGCCTCTTTAACTGCTTAACCTGGATGTCGGCAACAAAACAGTCACAAGTATGATTTCTTTGAGTTGCGCACTCTCACTTAAGGTGAAAATACTGTGGATTACCATAAACCACCGTGACCTGGAGGTGACCCCTGCAGAAGCTCACAGCTGAATCTGAAAAGGAGAACAATGGATTCAAATGAATTTCTCAACCTAGTTCACTGTGACTCACTGAAGCAGAATGGAGGATTGCCAGTAAAAGTCTCCGCCGTTTATTTCCGGCTGAGTTATTTTGGTGTTCAGTGAAACGTTCCTCATCCAAACCCCTTCAGACTGGAGGCCGACCTGTCAGAGAGATGAGGCTGACGTTCTCCACAAAGACTGAACGGTCCGCAGTCGCCACCAGATAACAGTAGAACCCATAACCCCTAATTATAAGGGTTCATGGGGTTCTTTGTCTGGATAGTAAATGATGTCCACCACACTGTTGTCACATTGTCAGACTGTTAAAACGGTAATCTGTCGAACTCAGTGTGGCAATCAGAGTTTTATTTAGGGAGACATCAACAACAACAGCTCAGTATAATATGGACGGTGTCTCATAGCTAACAGGTCTGGGCTGCAGAAATGTTCCTCCCCAGTTCTGAGTGATCAGGCTGGTCCCGTCTGTTTTCAATAAAAGCTGTTTAAGGGCGTGAAGTATCTTCTGTCTCTCTCAGCGCATGACGTTGGAAAGGTCTGAATGAAACTGGATTTAGGATGCAAACACAGCATTATCCGTGTCATGAAAATGCGTTTTATTCTACAACAATAAGTCATTTAAACGAAATTTGGGGGATTTGGGTACCATTTCTGTGTCTTTGCATTCCAAAAGCTACTTCACATCGACTGAAACTGTACTTCCACCAACTGCATCTCCTTTGTTCTGGTTCGCGTCTGTTCCAGGTCAGCTGTACGGGCTGGAGAAGTTCTGGGCCTTCTTGAAATATTCAAAGATGAAGAATCAGCCCATTGACCCCAAACTGCAGGAGCACCTCTCGCAGTTCAAGAACCTGGAGGACTTCAGGGTGGTGGTGAGTGGTTCCCCTCGTTTAATACTCCGTTGCTAACTGAGCGCTTGTAAATCTTCTGTATTTTCCCTCCAGTCTAAATTGTTGCTTGTGTTGTACGTCGCTTTGCATAAAAGCCTCGGCTAAATAAAAGTGTAGCATTTTAAAGTAAAAGCTTATACAGACTTTTAAAACAACTACCAAACTTGGATGAAGCAAAATGTCTCTAACTCAAACACCATTGAACAAACATTTCACGGTTTTGGTGGGAACTGCAGCAACACGTTCCATCGCCGTCTGTGATGAGCTGCTGGATCAAATAAATCTAATTGACTCAAGTGACAGGTTTTAGGAATTAAGTGCTTCACGTGATGGCCCTGACCTTTGACCTCTGTGTCCATAGCCCCCAATGGGAGAGGAGGGAGGCAGGAGGAGACGCCACTCGTCCTCGGCCGGTGATGAAGGGAGGCGTCGGCGACACCCTTCCAACACTACCTCAAAGCCCACGCAAGCCCTCAAGTCCTCCAACAAACCTGCTCAGCCTGCCGCCACCGCTACCGCACAGAACCTGCCCAAAGACAGCGCCCAGAAAACCGCAGCAGCACCTGTCCAGGGGAAGAAGGCGGAGCCTAAAGCAGCCAAGAAGGAAAGTGCTGCCGCAAACAAATGAAGCTGCCTCGTCTCTAAGGGGGTTTGGATAGAAGAGAGGTCGAGCGAGGAGGCAGCAGCTGAACCTTCGTCTTTTCGGCAGCAAACTGTTTGGGTCTGAAGAGAGACTGAGCGTGGTTGACTTAATTTGATTGTTTTTAGCAGTGCATTTCATTTTAAAGCAAGCCTAGGCAGTGAGCTTGAATCTGTGCGCCTGACCGCTCGAAACGTTTACAAAAACACGAAAAAAAATGCATTCCCTGCATTTTACCATTGTTTCTCTCAGATGCCAAACTCTTGGACGAGTGTTGATCTCCACCGTCTGTCAGCAGCTCGCCGACTGTAACGAGTGTTGAACTGCGGTTCTAGTTTGCCAAGTTCAGAGACAGTCTCGTGTGCCTTAATTTACCAGGATCCGTGACATTACTGTCCCATTTTCAAAGTCTTCCCGATCAATCAATTTGGGGTCGAACGTGTTTTAAACTGACATCACTGATATTGATAGCTTCATTGTGACAATCAAGTTGTGGTCGTACCTTCGTGAAGGACTAACCCCGAGGCTGCTGCTGGACAACACGTGTGCCCTGATGGTTCTAAGTTTAACATCACAGCAAACTTTATTTTAAAAACAAAATTGCAAACCTGCAGAAATATTGACACGTTTATCTGGGCTAAAGCTTTACTTTTAAGTCTCGTTTTACACCCAGAGATGGAATAATTTATTGTTTTATTTTTATTCTTCCATTTACTTGATTCATGGAATAGTCTTAGGAAATCATTGCAGTTTCTAATGGCTTTTGCTCTGCGATATAATTTCCCGCTGGAATTATGGGTGTGAGCTCGCAGCATAAACTTCAGTTTATTTTTAGCTTGACGTTGACTTCATAGTAAGTGTGAGGCTTGGTGCTTTAGAGCACTTTAATTGTTAACTTTCACTTCTTTCATCAATGGACGTAAAGAGGTTTTAGAGTTGAATTTTAAAAAAATGTAAATACTATAAAAAATCATTTGCTATTCAATTATACTTTGATTTTGAGGAATTATTTCTTTTATCGGTAGTGTGGTTTTGAGTGCGTTTTAGGATAAAGCAATGCATGTTAATGCCAGAGTCTTGAATTGTAAAATGCAAAAAATATAAAATAACAGTTGATTGTATCAACGTTCGTGTTTGTGTGCGTGTGGTCTGTTTTGGAGTTACTGCAGATTTCTCTCCTCTTTACTTTTGTGGATGTTTGCTTGTGTTGCTCAGGGTGAGTTATTAAATCTGATCAGCAGGTTTTGTTCCTATCAACAGTTCCTACCATCTCAGGCTCTCCAGCCTGCTGTAAATCTAAACTGAGACTTGTTCCACCAAATGCTTGTCACCATTTATCATCTCCTGCAGTGTAAACAAACGAAAAAATAAAATAAAACAGCTATTATGTCTTTTCAATATTAGATGGCTTTATATAATATTAGGTTTCATTGTATCTAACAATCGTTTGATGTAGGCATTTTAAACAATTCATTGATGCAGTTTGATATATAAAATGTGTACGTAAGACCCAGAACGATTAGTCAACAATCATTCGTGACAAATCTGTAAAACATCCGCGATAACGTAACTGTTAAAATAACTCCATACATTCAGAATTCAAGTTACTTAAAGATTCGAACATTTATAAGTCCTCATAGATGGTGAACTTAACGGCGTATTTTCATGAGCACAAGCTCAACTGGTGGTCCCGCTGTCCCGACAGGCCTGAACGCAGCAGCTGAGAAGGGGCGGGTAGGCGTTTTCAAGGAGAGGCTGCAGCGTGGAGCAACACATATACGGCCATCAGATCTACGCCCCGGCAGAGACACGCCCCACTAGTTAGCCTCCGACAGTGTTAGCTGTCCATTACTACCCGGTTAGAAACGTTGACCAGGTCGCGGCTCGGTTGGTGTTCGGCTTTTAATAACGTGTAATGGGGTGCGTTTGAACCATTAATGACTAAAACGACAGCGTTGTTATTGTTAGCAGGAAGCCATCTTGAATCGAGCGGTTGGGAAGGAAACCGGATGTGATGTATTATACGGTGTGTTCTGGGAACCGCAGTTTTTTTTTTTAAATGGCATCATAATTTCTCTCACAATAGGGATATTCACTTATTTAGCTCTAATACACAAGTCGGTTCAATGAATTTGAATAAAAAAATTAACCATAATCATATTAAATTGACAAATTAACGATGTGCATCATCACATGAAGCATCTGATTGGCCTGTAGCTTATTTCTGTTAATTGCTGGTAATGTCATAAACAGCCCCTTCATCTTTTTATTACCCGAGAAAGAGCATGTAAGAGGACCTAAGCCCCGCTCCTGAACAACGGGACCGACTCCATTATCATATTGTTGGCCATTATCGCAACTATAGAAGGGCCATTATGGCTTCACAACACCACAATAATCTCTGACTTGGATCTCAGACTAAAGACATTCAGCCTGTCACCTCCGTCAGTGCATTCCTGCTTGATCATAAACTCTAGACAGACAGCATCAAAGTTGTCCTGGAACTTAGTCATCGCGTCTCAGCCGTTCGACTGTCACCCAAGACCTTAAGTCCCCCTGGACCCCCTTAGATCCCAGACCTCAGAGTCAGAACGGCACGTCCTGGAGGCAGCGGCTATGCATACGCCAAGTTTGACTTCTACCGGATAGATGAGCGGTTGTTGAGACAAACGTAGGAAATCACGACGAGGTTTGAGAACCCCATAGTGGAGGCAACCTTGAGCTTTTGTCTATCTGCGGGACGTGTATCTGCGGGGTGTATATCTGCTGTTCCTTTGGCCTGCAGCCTCCCCCTTCCCGGTAGGCGCTAACTGTGCAGTATGGCGGACGATGGAGACAGTTCGAGCGGTCCAGTTGACACCAGTGGCGGGCAGGGGGCAGCGGATGATACGGGTGGACTCGGCCTCGGCGGGATGTTGCTGAATGTCAGTATTGTGGTTGTGGTGGTCGCGGTGTGTCTGGCGGTGTATCGGCGGTGGGGCAGGCGGCTCGTTGCTGACGCGGCCCAGGACAACGAGGCCTCGGCGCTTCCCAAGATGAGGAGACGGGACTTCACTCTGGAGCAGCTACGGGAGTATGACGGACTCCAGAACCCCCGCATCCTGATGGCTGTCAACATGAAAGTTTTCGACGTGACCAGCGGCAAAAAGTTTTACGGGAAAGGTGCGTGTGCAGGTGGCGGGCTGACAGCTGTTTGAGTTGGCTGACATTTCCCTCGCTTGTGCTGAATTGTCCTCAACACAAATTTGGGCGCAAACCTTTGTGAATAGCTAGCTTCGCTGCGCGGCTTTGTCTGTGTTATTGAATGGGATGCTCACAGTTCGCTAACAAACTCGACAGTGTGCGGCCCGTCGTGGTGTTGGAACGCGTAAAACTTTGATCACGTTCACGGCAAACTTGGGGATTTAAGCGTTTTACGTTGTTCAAGTCAGGCCAGAGGGGCGAGATTTAACTTAGCTAGCCTGCTAACGCTAGCCTGCTAGCTTGTTGACGTGCACACAGACACTGCATCATCTAGCTGTCTGGTCTGGAACCGCCACTTCTTGACACTCATGGCACCCACCGAGCCTCAGTATCAAAAACTTTGAACAATAGTCATGTCCACGCAAGGGGCTTCTGTCTCTAACTTTAACTCATTTTTAGGTAGTTTAAAATGTAAGACAGCACATGGGTGCTCCCTTTCTTAAAGAGACACTTTTTTTCTATCATAGTGTCTTTATGTCAAAGCATCAGGAGTTGCACTATGAAAACCACGCCCACTGTTGAAGAAACACTGCTACAATAAACACTGAATTCTGCTCTATAAAAATGCCTGTTGCAATTTGAAAGGAGTACATTTCATTATTCCTTTTTCTTTTAGTTAAATTTGGTTAAATGTACGACTCAGGTGGTTTCATATAAATGTACACATTTAATGATACCTGCCATTAATGCATGTATCTAGAAGTTGTCTTGTATGGGCAGGGCTGATTGTGCTGTTTATTAGTTTTAGGAGTATTTTTTGGGGGCCAACCTGGAAGTTAGCGTCACCGTTGGTTCCCCCAATCCGAGCGATGATAAGTTTACAGCGAGTTCTGGTTTTTGTCAAACAGATTTTGTTCAGGAAGGTCATTTTCAAAATTGTGTCAGAATTCAGGAGTGTGTTATTTACTTATTTTATACTGTAGAACCAAACTTGGGAATATCGTAAGTTTGTGTTAACCGCAGACCGTCTTTCAGGCATTTGACTGGAAACCCACTGACTTTGGCACGAGGGACCTGGACATTCAGCAGTGCTAACCCACGCCGCTCTGCTGAGTGGAGTGTCTGGCGTACGCACCGGCTGACGGCATTTAAACATTCATACTCCACCGACTGTAGGCTGGTGTAGTCAAGGTGCAGACAGAGTGTCTCGTCCGCAGAGCTTGGAATGAGCCTCAGAGCTCATTCCAAGCTTGCACCTCATGAAAGGACAAGGCAGAGTTGTCTGTAGGGTTGTCAGGCCATGAGTATTATTGGTCCTGTAATCCCATGTTATAGCTACATGTCAGCAGAGTAGTTACGTACTGCTGTTAATGAGCTCAGTTTTTATTGCAAAAGCTTTACTAACTTGGGTTTTTCTCATTAGGCACAGTTAAATCCATCCAAGAGACTGTTATGTGTATCAGTGGTGGCCCCAGTTCTAAACCACGGAGCAGCATGGTGGACTCCATCCAGCTTTTATCAAAAGAGATGAAGATGCATGCCGATTAGTATGAAGATGTGGTCGGGCAACCATCGTACCGAACAGCCAGGTCTGAGTTGACTCATATCTCCGAGCTTGGTTAGTAGTCAGGAGGATCAGTAAACCATATTTGAGATGACATTCACAAGAAAAAAGGGGTCATTCTGAATTCCTGGTTTTCAAACTCCCAACCCAAAACTTGGGGGAAAATGCTTTGAAGCATTTGTTTAATTATAAGGAAACTGTTGCCTTAAAGGAGGAGCCCCAGCAGCATTTCCTAGGAACTGAACATTTTAATAAATAAACAAACACAACAGTTGCGTGAAGTTTTATAAATAGAGTAAACATAAGTAGAACTAGTCTGTCTGTGGAACAGTGGCCTTCAGTTTGAATGGGAAATTACTCGTGACGTGGAACTAATCAGATGATGCTGCAGGCATGTGGCTACAGCAGAACCACAGTAGTCCATTTTTACTTTTATTTATTTTATTGTCAGTTGGATTTATAAAAAGGCAGACCGTTCAGGTCAGCCATCTACGACTGGTTTGTTTTGGGGGGGGGGGGGGGGGGCAGTAAACTAAGCACAAAATCAAACTTGAATTAGCAGAGTAAATACCACTTAACAGCAAACACTAGGAGCAGAATTCACTTTGGCCTGCTTCAACACGGCGTCTCTCCCACATCAGGCTTTATTATGGTGTTTGCAGTGCAAGTCTAGCCTGTCACTCGTCATCCTCTCTGAGCCGGCCCACCACACCAACAACACTATCATAAACTATAATTATTGAAACACATTCCCTCCAGTCTCAAGTGTCTGCTATCCCACACCAGCTGGGCCGAGCCAAGTCTGCTCCAGTCTGTCGAGCTCAAACAGCCGCCAGAGTTGGCTGGGCTACGTCTGACATGAGCGTCTGTCTGGTTTTCATTATGTAGGAAGTATCGCTGGGACAGTTTTGGGAGCTTGTCACCCGACGAGGATGCAGCTGGTAACACGCCTGATAATCAGCTTCAGCCTCTTCAACTAAAAAAAAAACGTCGCATTTTCCGTTCTCAGCTCCAGAAACGTCAAGATTTCTTGCACCTTTTCTTTGACTACTGTACATTAAAAATACACGCAGCTTTTCATAAGTCAGACTGGATCTTCTAGAGTTAAGTAAGATGTCCTCCGTTAATGTGCATTTACTGTCGAGCAAACCCAGCAGATCCCCCTCCGCTTTGATCATCTAAGTCAGGGCTTCACGATTTAAAAAAGTTAAGTAAATGTGATGACTTTGACTGACGTTGCTGTTTTTCTACTGGAGGGAATGTTCATGCAGAACTATTCTCAGTGTCGCTGGAATTTTATGTCGCCATCTGCATCCAACAGTGTGGTTTTCTTTCGTCGGTAGAGTGGGATGTGTTCGCAGGACAAGTCTGCAGCGCAACAATCTTTAGTTTAAATGGTATTCTGACACACAGTATTAGCCTTTAACAGATATTACGCCTGTCTGCAGCTTGAAACCCGCAGTAGGCCATACTGCAATAGTTTCAATCGTCTAAATCCTTTATGGAACTAAAAACGTACTAATAACTGTAATGATTACATTCGACGTGACATTTAATCAAATACTCAATCAATATCTGTTCTGTCCGCATTGAAAATAGCTGCATTTGCTCCAACCCCAAATTTCCGACTTCAGTTGAATTTTCCCACAGGAGCCAAAAGTTGCGACATGCCGTCGCTCAGGTGATTGGTTCCTGAACCCAAAGGGAAAGGTCACAGAGCCGTCACGGTGAAGCCGCCGCATCTCCAGCTGATGCCCACATTCAGAGAGAAATCCAGCATAGTCATTGCTTCTGTTTGTGTGTGTGTGTGTGTGTGTGTGTGTGTGTGTGTGTGTGTGTGTCACCATTTATCAAAGTTGGGTGATGGCAGGCTCACGGTGAAGCGACACCAGCTGTTCTGTCCGATGCGGTGCAGCGTAGCCGCACACCTAATCAGAGGGGTGATAAGGCCTCTTTGAAGGCGTGTAGGTCACTGCTGGTGTGTTCATGCTGTTGCACAATTCAAACTGCTGATGTCCTGTGGAGTTTTCACATGACGCTCAGATGATTTCGCTCTAAAAGCTTTCAGACAGTTTAAAAGATCTGAAGCGGGAGGCCTGTCGGAGGGATCTGTGGCGGTCTTATCGCTGGTATTTATTCAGATTTGTTGACTTCTTGATAATGACAGACTTTATCATCTTTGATATCCTCAGTGACAGCACTGAAAATCGCAACGTCAGCATTTGCAGTTTTATATGACAGCAAACAAATCCATCCATCCATCGTCATCTTCTGCTTATACTACACATTAAGGGTCACGGGGGGGTGGAGCCTATCCCAGCGTCAACGGGCGAGAGGCGGGGTTCACCCTGGACAGGTCGCCAGTCCATCGCAGGGCCAACACATAGAGACAGACAACCATTCACACTCACAGTCACACCTACGGTCAATTTAGAGTATCAATCAGCCTCGTCCCCAATTGCATGATTTTGGATGGTGGGAAGAAGCTGGAGTACCAGAGAGAACCCACACAGGAACAGGGAGAACATGGAGACTCACCCAGAAAGACCTCGCGCCCGAGCCGGGACTTGAACCCGGAACCTTCTTGCTGTGAGGCCACAGTGCTAACAACTGCACCACTGCACCACCGTGCAGCCCCCAGCAAACAAATAAATGAGAAAAACAATGTACTCCCCAAAAGTTGCAGCAATGGTTTTATTTTTATGATTTTTTTTTTATATAATTTAATAGAACATTGTTATTTTGGAAACAAATACACAAATGTTTCTTCTTTTTTTTTTTTTTTTTTTGATATCACGAGTTGAGAAATTCATATTTTAAAGGATTGACGGGGGTGTTTATTTCAAACATTGGGGGAAAAAAGTAATAAAAAGGTGTAATACAAAATGAAACCAAAAATTCAGTTCCCCCTTCATGTACTTCTTGGTAAGTATTTTTATTTACTGACTTGGTAATGTCATAATCTATTTATACAGTGACAGTTTTCCCTCATGAAGTAGGTCGTCCGGTGTCTATCCTATAACACGCACAGCAGAACGAAACAGGAAGAGCTGTCGTTTGTTTTGAACTCCAGACATATTGTTTGTTTTTATTGTTTGTGGATTACTGAGCAGATGTGGATTATAACAGGATGCACTTCAGCATTTATAAACTGCCTTTTTAGGGGGGGGGGGGGGCAGTTTTGCTGTTGTTAGCCATCGGTCTCTGATAGCTGCAAGCTAACTATTGGTGGCTGGCTCTTTCTGCTGTCTGCAGTCACAAAGATGAGATGCGGAAAGGGATTTAAAAAAAAAACAAAAAAACCTGCCTGAATATTTGAAAAGTGACAAGCACTTCTCAGGTGGAGTGTGACTTCCAAGTGCAGGTGTCCCTGTTGGTCAGTCTGGAGGGTTTGTGCTCGTTCATCCGCGCCGTCACAATGAAGCAATCTCTGCTTTTAATCAGCATCTTGCAATCACGCACATTTCTATGTTTGCAGAAGTTAATAGTTTATGTAACTTAACTGGTAGAGCCTTGTTTGGAAACCACTGACTGATTTGAAGTGTAAACCCAAACACATGATGGAAGATCATACCGGTTTTTCACTCATTTGTCCAACAATAACCCACTCAAGCAGCGATTCTGTCCAGTCACAGAGCTCCCGATTGTCCCAGCAGGTCCACCCGCAGCACTGGGAGGCTTTTAATGTGGAGCAGCAGCAGTCGCATGACACAGGTTTGACTCGCTGCTTGATTTATAGTTGTACTTTTTTCAGCGCTTCTTTGTCATGTGGATGAGTTTAAACATGGATTCAGAGAGAGCAGCCGGTCACTCCGAACCAGGGCGGCAGAGTGAGTCGCATGTCCACTGGCTCCTGGCTAGTTCACCCTAAAATCCACTGGCAAGCCTGTCTGAGCCCACAGCCAGTGACATTTTTAGACCAGCAAAGAGTCTCCATCAAGATGTGGACATGTTCAGCAGGAGAGGACTCACCCACTCTAATTATTGTTCTGTGTTTGTCCCCAGATGGTCCTTATGGTATATTCGCAGGCCGAGATGCTTCCAGAGGCCTGGCCACCTTCTGCCTGGAGAAAGACGCCCTGAGGGACGAGTACGATGACTTGTCAGACCTCAACGCTGTACAGATGGAGAGCGTGAGGGAGTGGGAGATGCAGTTCATGGGTAGGCTGCGTTTCTGACACCTATAAAGAAATATTTCCACCAGAGAAAGTACGCCTTCAATATCGATTTTTAGCTCCCATTTCATAGATTCATCCAGCCAGTTTAACCCACAGTCCCTCTGCATCTGTGGATGTGGGCTGGGCAGTGATTACACACCACTACAGAGCACAGTTTCACTAATTTCACTGTCATTGATTTAAAGGACTACACACATTAATCAACCCTGTTGTGAATGCGCAAGTGTTAGCCAGCTGGCTAATGTACTACCCCAGTCCTTTAGAGAGTTGTTCTGAATCCATAAAACTCAGAACAGAGCGCGTTGAGTCCAGTTGCTAATTTGTTTTCTCAATTTTTTCAGTCAAAAAGGAGTAGTTGAGGAGGGGTCGGTGCGGTGACCGATTCAATGCGAATTCGTCGCCAAACGCAGCATCTGAACTGGACAGCCAGATCAGCCAGTTTGACGATGAAGTGTAACATTACAGTAGTGAGGTGGCTTTCTTGCTGGGTTTGCTCCTGGCACCCTGAGGCTCAGCTGGCTCATAGGCCTGCTGACATTAGCGACACATCTAACTGAGCTAACTGTCTAACCATCAGGACACTCTGTAGGCACTCTGGCCTCTGCTGGGCTCAGAGATCATGTTTGCTCCTGGTCCCGCTGTGTTCGCTTGAAGACTGGAGGCTGTTGAGCCACCACAGCTAGCAGCAGTTAGCTGCCACCGTAGCAACAAGATGGCTCCAAGGCCTCAGCAAATCCCAGAGTAGAAGCAGAGGGAAACATTCTCTACATCAAATATGAACCAATTTAGCCAAAAATATGATCGGTGAGGCCCCGCCCCCTGAACAATCCACTCAGCAGTGTTCTGATCTGCTGCCAGCAGTTAAAGATGATTGATAGGTGGGTGTCAGGGTTTACTGGATAGGCAGTATCTTCCGCAAGTAAAAGCCGTTTGGTGCCATTTGATAAAGGAATACAAATACATTATTGTGCCTGTGGAGTTGGTGCTCAGTCTGACTGGGATGAGGTCTGAACGGGTTAAAAAGGTTAGTTTCAGGTCCAATGGGGCTTTCTTTCTGTTAAAGAACAAATTGCCCTTGCAGATAAAATGATGCTCATGTGTTTCTTATCAGTTTTCTTTTCCTGAGGACAGAGTTTTGCCAGCAGAGGTGAGGTGCATGTGAAGTTTCCTTTGTGCACTCACCCTGATCTGAAAAGTCAGACTTAATTTGGCCATCGACGAAGACTGAATACTGATTCAAATGTTTAAAAGAGAAGATTTTGATTAACAAACCTCAAAAGTTGCAGGGTTTGTAATGTACCCGTGGGGAAAACAGTTGAGGGTTATAAAAAGCA
Organism: Aulostomus chinensis; assembly: GCF_037954235.1. Taxonomy (NCBI): domain Eukaryota; kingdom Metazoa; phylum Chordata; class Actinopteri; order Syngnathiformes; family Aulostomidae; genus Aulostomus; species Aulostomus chinensis. Next base: position 4,315,387 of record NC_141336.1, on the reverse strand, counting down.
GATGTGTTCAGATAGTGTAATCTAGCATTCACACTCATCAGGCCACATTCTTGCTGCTATTAATAAGCACAATTTGCATGTTTTTAACCATCGCGCCAGGCAGTAAAACCCCGTCTGCCGCGCTGCAGAGAACTCTCAGCCTTGATTCCCACAAGTGGAGAGTAGAGTTGCGGTGGTGAAGGTGCGGTGGGTGGGGTTGTGGCGTGTGATGACATGTGGCGTGTGATGACGTGTGGCGTGTGATGACGTGGCATGTGATGACATGTGTCATGTGACGAGCCAGTCCCGACCTCCCTGATCCCCAGAGTGCGATGATCCAGCAGCTCCTCTGCTGAGAGCTCCTCAAACTGTAACACGCGTAGAACGATGCTGTCAGTCATTTATCAGCTGCATACCGGCTCCCTACAGATTTCTTTTAAGTCTGTTGGATAGTTTTTTACATAATCATCTGATTTTCACACTTTAAAAGTCTCCTTAGAACCTCTGGAATGTGTTTATACGATATGTTAGTTGGCTAGCTAGCAAAAATGGTGAGTGTGTCTCTCACCAGCTCAAACCCTGTTTTCTTTCCCCAAAATGCCATGGCAACGGTCCTCTGGCTCCCTGCTCCAGATGCTGACTCTCCCAGTCAGGTTCATCTCAGAAGGTCCAACAAAGTCTCGAACCAAACTTGCCGAGATCTGCAGGAGCTCTGCTTTATTGGTGGTCTATTTTCCACTGTTGTTTCTGCTCCAAGATAAAAGTCGATTGCCGTCCCAAAAGGATGTTGCTTGTTACTTTTTAACCCTCGGCACTTTTTAAAATGGCCTTTTCCTCAATATCTTCCAGAAAAATACGATTACGTTGGAAGGTTGCTGAAGCCCGGTGACGAGCCGTCAGAGTACACAGACGAGGAGGACATCAAGGACCATCTGAAACACGACTGAGAGGTTCCATCACACCAACCAAAGCCAGGAGCCCCAAACAGCTGCGACAGACCGCCCAGCCCTGCTCTTCCTCCTCCGTACCCTCCATCCCCTTGCCCCTCCCCTTTGCCCCGCTCCCGAGGTCTTCACCTCTTGAATCTGTCTGAAGCTGTGGCTTTTCTGGAAGGGCAGGACTCAGGTCTCGACGCCCGCACGTCCCTCCCTCTTCATCCTGCAAAGATTACAACAGAAAGCGATTGGAAACCTTTGACGAGGGCTTTTTTTATACGACAGAGTGGCGTCTGGGGGAGAGGCGGTTGATCCATCAGAGTATTTGAAAGAAAACCACAAAATATTTTATTCATTGGCGGGGGGGGGGGGGGGGGCTCATTTGTCAAAAGGGTCAAGGCGGTCGCCGCCGAGCGCTGGATGGAGGTTGGTCAGAGATGACCGGTGGATCGGGATGAGGAAATGAGTTTCTCTCTTTTTATCTTTGGTTTTGTCACATCGCAACTGCTTGAGCTTCGGACAGCTTATCAATCAATCAGTCCTGTTTGTCTTCAAATCGTTTTCCCGTCTTGGTCAGAGGGCGTTGCTGTGGCTGAACCAAAGGCGATTGGCAGGGCGTTGCATTTTCCTGTTGTGTTTGTAGTGTATGCACTACTAGTTTTCTTCGTTTGTCACCATGTGATTGTATTTGTTGAATAGCATAGAAGGCGGGAGGGAAGTTGTTTTTTTCTGAAGGGGGTGGGTGGGGTCAAAGGTCCTTGCCATATGAAATCAGTTTTGAATCACATCAGACGACTTAAATCAACTGATCGGAATACAAAGGGAAGGTGGTAAGGCAGTCCTAATCAATCGACTCAATTGTTTACATGCCTCACAAGCCAGCTGCAAGTCTGTAGATGCCCCTGAAAATGGTCCAAGTATTAATTGTGCCTTATTTTGTTCGTTGTGTCTGTTTGACCGGTCTACCAGAGCAGGAGGGTGGAGGTGTTCGGACTCGGTCCCCCAGACTTTAAAGAAGGCATACGTTCTGTCAGTTGTCCACGCACAGACTGTAACATTTCCCCACTTCAAAAACTTTGTAAATAGTCCGTATGAATTACTCAGTGTTACTGCCATATTTATGTAGTTGATGAACTCCATATAATGCTATGTCGTATTGGCCAAAACCCCCATGGTTTGTGTTTGTTTTTGGTTTTTTTTTTGCCCTTCATTTTGTTTCTTTCAGCTCTCAACTTCTTTTTAAACATGGGTGAATTTCCAAAAAAAAAAAGGAAAAAAAAAGAGCGTTGTAAAGTGCTGCAGGGTGGGACCGTGAGCTGTACTTGCGAAAAAAGAAAAAAAAACTATTTCGGAGACTTATCCTGTAAATATATCTATCATTTTATTAAAGCATGTGCAACACAGTGAGCTATGCCGAATTCCCACCGTGTCATGTATTTAAATGTTGGGTGTGTGTGTGCGCGCGCTCGTGTGTGTGTGTGTGTGTGTGTGTGTGTGTGTGTGTGAGCGTCTGTGTGACAGAGGCAGGAAGGGATTTGTTCATGCATAATAAAATCGATTTGGTTAATAATTGAAGACGTCTGGAGTTTATTTGCTTTTAGTGACGGCGTGTTTGGATCACTACCTGGAACATCTTTTATAGTTAATTAAAATGTTTGATCGTACAAGGAGGATCCACAGGTACAAAGGAGATGAGTGGAACGCATTCGACTCGAAATAAGACCTCTGAGCGAGTCTAATGTTTTTATTTCAGAGTTAAAGTGACTGCACGCTAAAGATTTGAAGTGTCTAACTAATCACGCGTGTTTTCGTGGGATGAGATTTGACTGTCACATTATTTTTGGAAGCCACTGACGTGAAATGGCGAAATAAGGAACACAGTGTTCACAGCGCAGCCTGTTTGATGGCGAACTGCTCCAACAGTGACTGACACCAGATGTTGAGCAGCACACGGGGAATTAAACAAAAATGATGACAAAGATGCGCTCCGTGAAATGGGTTCGCTTCAGAACATGAACGGAGGTTCTGTGACTCAGGCGAATTCATCTGCCTGTTTTTTTTTTGTTTGTTTTTTAATGTATCTGAAATGTGTAAAAGCTTGTTCAAAGCGCTCTGGAATTAATGTCTTCAATTAATTATGGCCACTCAGAAATGACAGGAAACTGCTCTGTTGGCTCAAACTGCAAGTGATGAGGAAGGAGAGGGAAATTAGTGGAAGATGAAAAAAATATGAAAAACCTGCATACATGGAAATAAGCTAAGTAATAAATGTACTAAAATTAAATATAAAATACATCTTGGGGAAAAAAAAAGTGTAAGCTATAAATGGGAATATGATGGAAGTAAGGAAGAGTAATTTATAATGGGGATTCACTGAGAAAATATTTCAGAGATATATGATTTAATGTATATATCAGTAAAATATATAGGGATAAATGGCAGGGTATATTCATGAAGAAAGATTGTATTAGTCTAAGGAATAGCGTATATTTTTCAATAAAAATGTATGGTCTTATTAAATTAATAACCTTTGTCGATTAGAATCATTAAGATAAATCCATTTAAATTGGTTGATTTTTAGTACGGAAAGAAAAAATAAATCACCTTATTTGTTAATGTGTCATGAACATCAGAGGTCATTTATGCTGGTTTAGATTATTTTAAACAACATGTTTTATGTAGATTAGGGGCATACAAGAGTGGATCCGTGGTTAGTTAAAGACCCCTAGTTTTGCCACCCTTAAATTACCCACTGAGTCGTACAACCAGGATCAGTTCTGAGGGACCCCGCCAGACTTAAAATAAACCGCCCCAGACAACGATGCAACAGCGCCCCCCTGCTGTCGCGGCGGATCATGGAACTAGCGGAACTGTGTGCGTCCGAGTCTAACCAGTCACTGTTGTCGCCTATCGGCCATCATCATCGGCGACTTCGCTTGGAGATCAGCGGTTTGATAGCAGCCGAAGACCCGTCGACCCCTCCAACTCAGCCGGGCCTGCAGCTCCTCAACACCCCGGCGAAATCTTGACTCTATTAAAAAAAAAACACCCAAAACTCCGAGAGTTACAACCCAGGCATCGTCTCGTCTCCCCCAGATCGCATCATCTTAGCGGTGGCTCTCCAGGCGACATCCCCGAGTGAGTGAGTGCTGGCATGCGGGGATCAGAGGTGGATGTGGGTGGAATTCGTCCAGTTAACCGCTCTGCTGTGGTTCTGTGTCCATCAGAGGAGCAGCGATGGCTGAACATCTGTCCCAGAGCGAGCTGGACTACCCCTTTAAACTTCTGGAGTACTTCAACGGCTTCAGGGTGTCCAAGGTGACGTCCCACACTCTTCTCTTTGTAGTATTACTGCACTTAAAATACAGAGGAACGTCAGCTTGCAGTAGTTTATTTTCAGTTCAATGAATTTGGTGCAGAGATTACTACTGTGGTCCTGAACATGCCAACATGAGTGAAATGCCTATTGAGGTTCCCCAGAGAGATGCATGTTTGTGGAGCCCTGGAGAGGCTCTACAGAGAAAAATATATATCTCTATAAACGTATGTCGAGGTCACGAGATCTAAGGCGTTCCCTCAATTTAGATATATCATGCCAATTATATCTTGTGATTAAATTGAGGGGGATAAGTTGTGTCTAATGGCCTCAAAATCTTGTGATTTTTATCTCTCCACTCATTCCAGGGCTCTTAAAATATGACTATATTATCTTTGTGAAATCATATATATATATATGTGTGTGTGTGTGTGTGTGTGTGTGTGTGTGTGTGTGTGTGTGTGTGTGTGTGTAAAATAACAAAATTGAGATATCAATTTATATCTTGTGGCTTCAAACTGTCTATATTTCTTCTATGGCCTCTACTCTCTTGTTTGTTTCCAGTAAAGTTTCTTAATTATGGATTATATTTGGTTTAATAAAGGTTTGAGAGGCTGGAACTAGTGATTTTTTTATTCTACATTTTAGAAAAGCAGTCAAAATTTGCAAAAGCAGGAACTTTGGATACATTTAGTATTTTGGATTCATAAATGCTGACTCAGCTCTCTTGATTCGGTGGGGGAGGGTCTATAAAGACCCATCCTCCAAGGTGTTGAGATGGCAGCATCTCGTCCCTCCAGGTGATATTTGCGGCCTGTGAGCTGGGAGTGTTTGACCTCCTGCTGAAGTCTGCGGAGCCCCTCAGTGCCCAGCAGGTGGCGCAGGCCCTGGGCACCAGCATAGATGGCATGGAGAGGCTGCTGGATGCCCTGGTGGGCATTGAGATCCTGGAGGTGGAGACCAAGGATGGGACAGGTGAGGGGGAAGATGGGGACACATGAACATTTCATTTAAAACCACCAACCTGGGGAAGCCATCAACATGTGTGTGTCTGAACATGCGCACTTGGCACCAGGACACCCTGGGCTGCAGTTCAATGATGGACTTTGTGGTCATGTTGTCAGACTTGCGGTCATATGTCTTGGATACTCAGGTAAAAAGAGGGGCGCAGCTGTCAACCGATTACCACCTGGTGGTCAGTTGGCTCCAATGGTGGGGGAGGTCCTATTGGGCCTTTTTGGCCCATGGCACTCCGGAGAAAGCAGACAGGTACCAGCAGGCCAAGCAATGCGTGGGTTTGGCAGTTGCCGAGGCAAAAACTCAGATATGGGAGGAGTTTGGCGGGCTGTGGAGAATGACTTCAAAGAGATTCTGGACCAACATCCGCCATCTTGGGAGGGGAAAGTGGTGCACTGTCAACACCATGTATGGTGTGGCCGGTGTGCAGCTGACCTCGACAAGAGATGTTGTGGAGCTGTGGAGTGAATACTTCAAAGACCTCCTCAATCCCAACGACACATCCTTTAATGAGGAAGCAGTGCCTGGGCTCTCCTATCTCTGAGGCTGAGGTTGCCAAGGTGGTCGAAAAGCTTCTTGGTGGCAGGGCCCTGGGGGTGGATGAGTTCCTCAAGGTCCTGGATACGGTGGGGCTGTCTTGGTTGAAACGACTCTACAGCCTTGTGTGGACATAGGGGGCGGTTCACTTTTCAAGTAGGGTGACCGGAGGCTGTGTTGCAACTATCGTAGGAGCACACCCCTCAGCCTTCCTGGTCAGGTCTATTTGGGGATTCTGGAGAGGAGGGTACAATGGATAGTCAAACCTCAGATCAAGGAGAAGCAGTGTGGTTTTCGTCCTTGTCATGGAATTGTGGACCAGCTCACAGAGTATGGGGTATCAGACCACCTGATTCCGGTGGTTCACTCCCTGTACAACCGGTGCCAGAGCTTGGTCCGCATACCAGTAATTAGGACTCATTTCCAGTTAGGCTTTGACTCCGCCAGGGCTGCCCTTTGTCACAGATTCTGTTCATAACGTGAATGGACGGAATCTGTAGGTGCAGCCTGGGTGTTGAGGGGATCCGGTTTGGTGGCTGCAGGGTCAGGTCTCTGCTTTTTTGTGGATGATGTGGTCCTGCTGGTGTCATCAGGCCATGACCTTCAGCTCTCGCTGGATTGATTTGCAGCCGAGTGAGAAGCTTCCAGGATGATCAGCACCTCCAAGTCCGAGTCCATGGTCCTCGCCCAGAAAAGAATGCCAGCTCCAGGTCAGGGATGAGACCCTGCCCCAAGTTGAGGAGTTCAAGTACCCTGGGGTCTTGTTCACAAGTGAGGGAAAGATGGATGGTGATATGGACAGGTGGATTTATGCGGCATCTACAGCGATGCGGACTCTGCATCGGTCCGTCGTGATGAAGAGGGAGCTGAGCTGAAAGGCAAAGGTCTCACTCTACATTCCTACCCTCACGTGTGGTCATGAGCTTTGGGTAATGACCAAAAGGACAAGATCGCTGGTACAAGCGGCCGAAATAAATTTCCACCAGAGGGTGGCTGGGCTCTCCCTTAGGGTGAGAAGCTCCGCCATCCGGGAGGAGCTCGAAGTAGAGCCACTGCTCTTTCATGCCGAGAGGAGTCAAATGAGGTGGCTTGGGCATCTTGTCAGGATGCCTCCCTGGGGAGGTGTTCAGGGCACGTCAAAACGATATGAGGCCTCTTGGAAGATCCAGGACATGTTGGAGGGAACATGTCTCCCAGCTGGCCTGGGAAGGCTTCGGGATCCCCCGTGAAAAGCTGGATGAAGTAGGGAGAAGGAAGTCTGGGTCTCTATGCTTAGGCTGCTGCCCCCGCTACATGACTCCAGACAAGCAGAAGAAAATGGAAGGATCGATGGACCTCAAATAAGGTTTAAAAGAGCTTTCAAATGTATCAGTAAATACAGCAGTCGAGAATTGTACATTTTTGGTGACGCTAAAGTCATTTATCTGTGGCATAGTTTTATTGCATATGGTTAGATTTGTACTTAGGGATCCTAACTTCAGGGCTAGCCCACACAAATACCTCATCCCAGCGACACTCCAGAGATACATTAGCCGAGCTAACTCGGAAGTAGCAACGTCCGGTTTCAGGGCTGATGAATGATGTGGCATCAGATGAGTGCCTAGACGTGCAGATACCGTCCTGCCTTTTAGTCAGTATTGAGGACGTTGGTGCTTGGTGCTTTTTCAGCAGGTACAACGCATCACTTCATCTTCCCCAAAGGAGGAGGTTTGACATGTTGTGGAATTTGGAGCTTCTCAGGGACCGCCATTCACGTTTGCCTAAAGTTGTAAAGTTTGCCCCCAAAAATTTTTAAGTTGTATCTAGTGGCTGTCCTGGTACTCCTGTTGTGATTCATCATCCTGAGTATCTGTTTCCCTGACAGCTGTTTACAGCAGCACTGATGTGGCGAATCTCTACCTGGCCAAAGGCAGCGCCAAGTCTCTTCATGACATGATCCTCTACTACTCACAGACCATCTACCCGCTGTGGAACAACATGGCAGACGCCATCAGGTGAGCCTGCTGAATAGGCGAAGATAAAGCTAAAAAAAAAAAAAGTGCTGATAGAAGAAGGAGTTTTCCTGACGAATTGATAAACTGAAGCACAGTCTAAACCTCCAATGCTGTCTAGGTCAGCTCTGCCTTCAAGAACATTTGCAAAATGAGAAACAGACTCTGCTTTTAGATTAACATCATTTTGAGACATTCACAATATTTTTTCAAATGTTGTACAACTCAGACAAGGGAAGAACCAGAATGAAAAGACCTTCGGCATCCCATCAGAGGAGATTTTCCAGGCTATTTACAGGTTAGTGTTGTTGTTGTTTTTTTTCTACAATGGATGAGCTGATGTTGGCTGAATTTTAAAGTGACGGTCGTGGCGTCAGATGGCTGTCAAAATCACGAGAGCGCAAATACAAACTAAACGAGCACAGGATCAGGAATTGAGGGCATAAAAAAACAACATTGAGAGGTCAAAAATAATCTTGTGGCAATTAAAGTTTTTGTCTGGAGCGTGTAAATTGTGACAGAGAGCAGTTGTGAGACGGTGGCGCTGCTCGCTCTCTCTTCTAACTTCCACGCTCGCTCGCTTTGGGATGTTTTTTCGCTCTGGATATTTTTTCCTACCAGAAATACGTCACGGGGGTAAGGCTCGACAAGACGATTGCCGATCGAAGTTCGTTGGCGGAATACGCCTGTTAACGGTCGAGCGAGCGTGTAAGTTAGAAGAGAGAGCGAGCAGCGCCACCGTCTCACAACTGCTCTCTGTCCCAATTTACACGCTTTAATTTACAAACTTTAATTGCCACAAGATTATTTTTGACCTCTCAATGTTATGTTTTTTATGCCCTCAATTCCTGATCCTGTGCTCGTTTAGTTTGTATTTGCGCTCTCATGATTTTGACAGCCATCTGACGCCATAGTATGGCGCTTCAACCAAAAGTGTTTGCTTTTCAAGTACTCACAAATGTGTGTCTTCAGCTTAAAAAGACAGTTTTACCTCTTGCATCACTTCTTTCTGAAAGAACCAGCCAAGCATATTTAGCTTGAAGCTAAGGATGCCCCATAGCCACCAACTATGGGGCCGCTTGCTCTCGGTGCCGTTGAACCAGAAGTGTCGAAGTTTGTGTTTGACGCCAATCAAGTAAGTGTGGGCTCTTTAGCATACGGCTGAATCAAGAACAGATTACACAGATTATACAACAGATTATGCTGGTTGATGCACTTCATATATGTATATGGGTGAATTCCTAATTTCTGTGGATGTTTTACCGTATAATTTCATGTTCTGCCACTAAATCTGTTTGGGATTCTGTGTTTTTTCGCCCAGGTCGGAGGAAGAGATGCTGAAGTTCATGGGTCTGATGAACTCCTCGTGGGTTCTCGACGGACACGACATTGTAACGGCCTTCAACCTCGCCAGCTTTCACACCATCATTGATCTCGGGGGTGAGAAAATGTAAAAATTCACCTGTGAGGCATGTTGGTGCAAACTATGTTCAGTTCTGAACAATCAGAGACGATCATCTTGAAAAATCTTTTCATAGATATCTTTAGAACATGAACTACATAACAACAGAGTATTAGTCATAAAGACGCTTTGATCATCCAACACTCAACATTTACGTGTCTCCAAAAGGGTTTTACGTTATGTTGCTTTCTCTAGATTTAATACATCTATCACTCGTTCCTGTCACCGTGACCTTGACCTTTGACACCAAACTGTTTTCAGGTCATGTTTGTGTACCAGTGGATTTTTCTACTCCATGTGAAGTATTCCCTCAAGGTGCTCCTGAGATATTGTGTTCATTTGAGGAGAACTTTGATTAACAAAATCTTCTCGGCTCATCCTGGAGCCCCAGTTGGCAAATTTGGTTAAATTTCCACAAAGTGTTCCACCGATGTCGTGGTGATGAGAATGGGACAGATGTCACACACATGAGCCGATCATGAACTTGACCTTTGACCTTTGATCATCAGAATCAGAATCAGCTGGATTGCAGCGCTCCATTTCACAGTAAAAAAAAAACAAAAACAAAAAACCCCAATATGTACTATAATAAGAAAAAAATAGAGAATCAAGAATATAAGGATATATCTTTTGTACATACAAACTTTCTACACTGAACAGGATATTTGTATTGCCCTATTTAACCAATAAAAGCAACTCGATAGGATTGGCTGAATCCTAGAGGGAGGAGTTAAACAGTTTGATGGCCACCAGCAGGAATGATTTCCTGTGGCACTCAGTGGTGCAACGTGGGGGTTGGAGTCTCTGGCTGACAGTACTTTTACTGCTGGCCACCGTGTGATAGAGAGGGTGTGAAGTGTTCTCCAAATTGGTCCTAATCTTGGACAACATTCTCCTCTCTGACGCTGCTGTGTGCCCAGCTCCCCTCCGACCACATGGCTGGTTTTGCAGATGAGTTTATTAAGTCTGTTGGCGTCCCTCACCTTTAGTCTGCTGCCCCAGCACACAACAGCACAGAGGATGGTATCCGCAGCATTGTCCGACAGATGTTGAAGGACCTCAGCCGCCTCAGAAAAAAAAAAAAAATCATTACCAAAATCTTTCTGTTTATCCTCAAGTCCCCAGGGACATTTGGGACAAATCTGAAGCAATTTCCTCAAGGTGTTCTAGAGATTTCGCCTCGACAATGACAGGGACACACCGCCATCCAGACAAGTGGCCAAACGGAGGGGATATAAACACACGAGCAGACAACCTGAAGACATCATTCCTCTGCTCGACTGCTGTCGTCGGCACAGAGGCATAAAAATGGTGGACAGATCGTCTCTCGAATGTACAGAGTTCATTTTGTTGTGTACATAAAACTGCCCTTTGTCCCGCTTGTAACATAAACTGCTCTTTTATAAATACAATCATCAAAAAATCTTTACTATAAAAGCATTCAATCTTACGGATTGAGGTAACAAAAGAGATGATGTATTTTTTTCTTATTCGTGAAGAAGTGAAGTTAATAAGAAGAACTACTCCTGACTGACAGCATGTTAACGTCTGCAAACATCACTTTTGTTGACTTGTCAGGCTGTTCAGTCGCCAGCGTTGTGCCGTGCTTGTCTTTGGGGGCAGGAGTTGCTCAGTACTGCTACTGTCTTTGTGAATAACTCCCAGGGTGCACCGGGGCTCTGGCCCGTGAGATAGCCAAGGTGTATCCATCCTCCTCCGTCAGAGTGTTGGACCTCCCTCACGTCGTGGAAATGGCTCAGAAACACTTCTCCCAGGAGAACGAAGCGGTTGGTTTTGAAGCTGGTGAGGCATGTTGGCAGGATCTTGGCTGCACTCTTGTCAAAATGAACACGTATGACCATGAAATTAGAGCTGTTTTCATTGGCACCTCACTGAATGTCAAAATGTGGAATCGTCTAATTTTACTTTACTTTATACGCATGTGAAAGAAGCCTTCCACAAGTATTTAAGATTAAGAAAATATGGCACATTATCACGAATATGAACTTTTAACTATGATATTCAATGAAAATGGGGGCGGCACGGTACTAGAAGGTTGTGGGTGGAGCCCCGGCTGCAGCACAGGGTCTTTCTGTGTGAGTCTCCATGTTCTCCCTGTTCCTGCTGGGTTCTCTCTGGTACTCCAGCTTCCTCCACAGTCCAAAGACATCAAGAGGGACCAGGTTAATCCAGACTCTAAATTGACCGTAGGCGTGGCTGGGAGAGCCAATGGTTGTCTGTCTGTATGTGTTGGCCCTGCCATGGACTGGTGACCCGTCCAGGGTGAAGGCTCCTGGGATAGGCTCCACCCCCACCACCCTTCACAGGATAAGCAGTAGAAAGTGGATGGATGGAGTAAAAATGGAGGGTTTTTTGTCTTTAATTTTTTTTTCATTTATTACATTGGTAATATCTTGTTAATTTACTTACAGCATTTTCCACATGTTTGTGAAAGGACTCAAACAAGTTTGCTTAAAAAAAATAGCAAAAGAGCACAAATTTGAATTACAGGACAATAGAATACAAAAACTTCAACATAGACAAAAAAAACCCACTGCAGTACTCATTCATTGATATATTTCTGCTCTGTCTGCAGGAGATTTCTTCGATGGGAAAATACCTGCAGCTGATTTGTATGTTTTGGCCAGAATCATTCATGACTGGTCTGAAGAAAAGTGTCTGACACTGCTGAACAAGATCTATAACATCTGCAAACCAGGTGAGTTCAGGAGGGTCCTTGTGTCTGTGCCATGGTAGACCCCCTTCATCACCGCAACGCCCAAGTCAGACCTTGTTATGTTTCCCTTTCCAACATTTGTCTCCAGTTCTGGTCGTGTTGACATCAGCTGGCCTCTGATTTCTTTACACATCATCTGCTCCAGACACAGCTTGAATGCAGGGTTGCTGCCCCTCAGCAGGCTTCTGGAAGTTGACCAATCAGGAGAAAGTGGGCTTTAAAGACTCAGGAGCTGTGGGCGCACTCACTCACTTGGGCTGAAGCATGATTTCCCTACTGGCCTGAGCTTATGTTGCTCGAGGCCTGAGCATGCTTGCGTCATCGCTGTAACAGGGTTATATTTGTCCGGGAATCCTGACAATCAGTTTCATATTCCATCATCATCCGGGACGGTGCCACTCTAATCGGGAGTCACTGTGGTGATGAGTTTGGTTAAACGTACAAGAAGGTGAATGACGTGCAGAACTTAAAATATTCTCAGTCTGTCATCGCATCACAACATCAGTCTGTGGACGTCTTGGCAGGTTTTGCTGACTCACTCGCCGTAAGTGCAGCCAAGCACTGCTGGCCGTGTGCTGCGCCGGCCTGGTGCGTGTGCAGTTGTACCATGCCAAAGCCCACCTCTTCAAAACCAAACCAGGCCAGGGGAACGTACTGTGCCTGGGTGCTGGGCATAATGACCACACAAATCAAACAAACAATCTCAGCTCAATAGGGAGGGCCTCGTGGGAGTCGGCCCTAAAAGCCAGAGATGAGAAGGGGATGCAAAAGGTGCCAGTAAAAGATAAATAAGGATTTTTTTTTAACTCTTGAGCCATGAAAAGTGACTACAGCAGTGTCACTGAACGGAAAAAATAAAGTTGGAAAGCTGTGTAAACACATTCAGCTGTCTGTTCTCACTGTCGTTGCCTGTGTTCGTGTTCCTGTCAGGCGGTGGCGTCCTGCTGGTGGAGGCCATGCTGTTTGAGAACCGGCGAGGGCCTGTTTTGGCTCAGACCTTCTCCCTCAACATGCTGGTGCAGTCGCAGGGGAGGGAACGGTCGCCGTCTGAGTACACACTCATGCTCAATAGGAGCGGGTTCCAAAACGTCCAGGTCTGCCGGACAGGCAAGTCATACGACACCATCCTGGCTATCAGATGAGCTCCGCCTCCTCACACAAGCGGGAACGTGAAACTTGAATTTTTCAAGGCCTTGAAGAGGTTGAGAGGGGGACGTGAATATATATAAGCTCTTGGAAGTGTCAGTGTACATGGTTTTTATGTTAGAGTTGTCCTGAGTGATTAATACTGTGATGCCTGTTAAAGGAACCGTGTGTAGCATTTAGTGCCATCTAGTGGTGAAGGTACATATTGCAACTGAATATATTGAGTCTCTTTCAAACATTTCCAGTCTATTTTACAGAGTTATTTGATTGTTAACTTCTTAGTTCGTCGATGGGCATAAAACATTAACTGAAGGACTGAACAGCGCCCTCTAGTGGGCTGGGAATTGTTGTCAAATTGAAGCTCTTTTTTGCAAAGGGATTTTTTAAAAGATTTTTTCAACATATAATAAAAAATATGTTTAATTCATATAAAACTTATAGAATAGTGAAATGATAAACTATATTAGTTCTATAAAAGTAAAACAACATCATCAAGACTGTGGTGTGGCAGATGGTTGAAAATTTCTCACTGAGAAAAAAACCCCCAGTTGTGTTAATTTTTCACCAAAGAATATGGAATTACAATCCAGATAATATTACATATGTTTTTTTATCAAAGGAGGTGACAAGGCAAAGCAAAAGAAAGTGTGAAGTTTGGCTTGATGCTCTTAAATGAGGCGCTAAAACCTTCCAAACTGAGTTTAGACAAGACACCTGACTCCTGTAGGATTTTATTAATAGATTAGATTACTGGATTAGAATAAGATTAACTGAATGAAGCCAAAATAATTTGGGTCTTACCTGATACAAGTATGACTAGATGAGCCTTGACGTAGAAAGGGTAGATGATCTCTCATAAAAAATATAGCCGTGTCTTTTTCTAGGATAAATCCTCAGTGTGAGCAGTTTGATGATAAAAATTAACCAAATGTAACTGATGTTACACCTGATGTCCTGTTGAAGAAATCTACCCGTAAACATCCCTTCTATGTTTACTTCTGTATTTTGTTCACATTTGTTCGGAGGATTCAGTACACAGGAGAACATGTTGAGTTCCAGCATGTCAACTGAGCCACGGGAAGTCCCAAAATTGCAGAGGAGAGTCAGGCGAGCGGTTGAGGTTTGGTCCGATCGGTGAAATGTGTTGTGTTGTGTCAGGTGTGATTGTGCGCTAGCTCATCGTGTTGTTCGTGGAAAAAAAACCTGTTAACCTCTGCTTATCTCCTCAGACTGTGTGACCTTCACCTCCTAGTCACAGTGTAAAGGTCAGCTGAAGGAAAACTCACTGTAGTACTGTTTGAATAAACTACTTGATACTGTTTGTTGTGTTTTTATAGATTAGATTTTGTTTCAGTCACTTTGAAATATTTGCAGTCCAGGTTTGATGGGATTAGCTCAGTGTTGTCCTCAGTTACTTAGAAGATAACGGTGTTAGATAAACAGCTTTATTTTCTTTTTGATGTGTGTAATCGTCAATGATGAATGAATATAATGAATATAACATCGACGTGTAATGGAAGTCTCTCTGATTCAGCACCAAGTATATTGAACTTGTTTTTTGTCCTCATACTACTTCAATAAACATTAAGGCAGCATTAATCGTTCATATTAAACCTCACACAGCCGTCTTGATCATTCTGTCAGCAATTTAGATTGTTTTCGGTGTTGTGCATGAATGAATGAATGATGTCACACACACACACACACACACACACACGTGTGTGTATATATATAACTTAAACATGAGTATGTATGGTTTGATTAGAATAAAACAAACTTTTCTTCTTTCTTAATGCAGAAATATACTTAACAAATGTCCAAAATGCTATATTTAAAGTTAATTCCAGGAAACAACTTCCGAAGAGGTCAAAACCAATCCAATGGTCTCGTGAAAAGACAGCCCCACCTGATGGCCAAGACAAATGTGAAGTACAAAGTTCTATTTGAAATATTACTGGATAAAAGTGAAAAGTGCCCACAATGTTTAGCAATCTAGTAAAATTATACAAAGCGTTTATTTAATTTAGCCACAATTCCCTACAACACGATGTCCTCCGTTGTCCCTTAAAAACTATATGAAGTGTATGTTTTGACATCTGTAAGCAGTGAAAAGTGCAATTGGTGGTCTGTCCCTTTAAAAGGTGATACTGTGTGTTTTGCCAAAGAAGGAGTGACTGTCAGGGAAAGGGACGGTTACATCGTGTACAATTAGAGAATTACTTACATGGTGTTTGTTTATTATTACAACGACAACCAGTAACACGGGGCTAATTCAGAAATGTTAAGATAAATGATTCTTTTCTTTTTTTCCCCCCCCTGCGTTCGCTCTCGTGTTTGTGATCGTTGTGGGTCAACTGAGTGGGTTCTGCTGCCCTCCAGTGGTGAAGAGGTGGAGCTGCAGTCCGAGCTGGGTTGCCTTCCCCCGGCCGCCGCTCGGTGTTTGTGTATGTGGAATGCGGGTCAAGCGGAACTCAGCAAAAACTGCGCTTCATATCAAACTCAAACACCGGCTTGCATCGTCCTGGCGTGCTCTGTATGTACTGTCCCATTTATTTTCAACTCTGCTCTGAATTTACTCGGGGGCAAATTTTCCAGAATGTTCTTGAGGGCTATTTGAGCGAGTTTATATATTTCTAGTATGGTCGCACTAGCAGTCCGCTAGGAAAACGCGACGTCGTCATTTAAAATGGCGCCAAAGATTAACCCCAGCCAGTGTTTCTCTGGTAAATCTGTCACACTGTACCCTGCTGGTTAGCATCCCAATTAGCCAGACATTCTTGAATTATTGAAAAGCTTTTATCTATGTTTTATGTTGATTTCGGTTTGTCTGTTGGGTTCAGTTTTTGACCCCCTAACCTTTGACAGATAACTGGCTGTGACTAGAATTAAATATGGGACACAGTGGAAGCCAATGTTGTGTTAGCAGCATTGGCTAACGCTATATACTAACTAAGGTAACTCACGTACCATCCCGCTAACAAGTTAGCCGATGTTGCTAACCCAAAGCGTCAGCTAAATTAAACATACAGGAAGATAGTAGCACGTTCGTAGAAAACATGCATCATGTGCGCGACACTTTTAGGGTATTAACCGATTTAATATTGGACCGATTTTGCAAAATAGCCCGTGAAGCTTACTCGTCGTAGGGGGCGTTTTTGAAAACTGTCAAAACAAAATTACCAGTGGAAGCGCCGGGTGTGGGTGGGCCCGCGTGTTGTATAACGGCACTGTAAGATTAGCGATCTGGCTAACAGTATCCAGCTTCTCTTTGTATCCGGATTTGTTTTTTTTATATTACGTGATATAAGGTAACGTTACTTGTGAACACTCATGATATATAGTAATGTCTGCATGTTGCATCGGGAACTAAACGGTGACAGCTGTTAGACTCTGCGAGCTAAAGTTAGCCGCTAGTTAGCCGCTACTTTTTTGTTGCTGTTGCTGCTGCTGCTTGCTTGCTGGATTACGGGGCGTTACATAAACTATCCTGCTGTTACTCTGATCGGCTGGGTTAGCAGTTTCCCCGTGCAAGCTGGCAGCACAACTTCTTATGACGGGAAGTTTATGTCCTTGTTGCTGTTTTGGCACGCCACAAGCTGAGCTCCTAGCATTACAAGGCGTTGTTTCCTGCTTGCATGTGGCTTGCAACTTCTTGTTGTCATCACCGGAGCAGGACGGTGGTGTTTACACATCTGTGCGGGGTTGGTGGGAGTCACAGATGCAGTGTTACGGATGGAATGACGACAGGTTTCTATTCTTTTGTTTACCTCCTTGTATCTAGAAACTAATGTTGGAGGAAATATGGTGTATTGTGAGATGCCTGAGGGGCAGAGGGTGTGTAGCAACAAGACCTGCTTTTAAAACAATATGTTTAGCTCTAGTCAGATCAGTTCTTGATTATGAATGTATAATATCAGTCAATTGTTGAAGAAATTGGACTCAGTCCAGTATCAAGCATTGAGATTGTGTAATTGAGCTCCAGTAGCTGAAATAGAAATGGGTGACATGTCTTTGGAGATGCAGAGAACTCAGCTAAGCTTTAATCATGGGGAAACTTGACGGAACTTAATGAAGGTGCTGGAAGTATGTCAAAAGAAGGAGAAGAGATTGTCAGAGTTTTGGTTGGAGATTAGGGGGGAGGGAGTTGATTACTCTGGTGTAGTTGATACAATTTCAAGCTCTACCATTTTTATTTTGTAATCCCACCATGGACTAAAGAAGAGGTAAAGATTGACCTAAACTAGTTAGAAATGTGAATTCGGAAAGGTTAAAATAAAGTCAGACAATTAGCATTTTTAGCTAACCACAGACACGGCAAGCAGCAAGGACCTGAGCCGTTAATTGCCTGGCTGATATTAGCTGATGGTAACATTATTTTAGTGCAGACAGTACTGCACTGATGTTGTTTCTGACAATTGAAAATATTTCTTTGGACACAGTAAAATGTTCTCCCTCTAATACTTATCTTTGTTATACAGAAAGTATTTGAGGAATCATTGCCCCCCCAAAAAAAGTGTTTATGCATATATTCTGTCTCTCCCACTCCTTTGATAGGATCTAATTCTAGTATTGCATCATTAAATATTGAGCATAACCAGTCAATTACAAGCTACAATATAATATCTGACAGTTCTCATGCAATGTTTAATATCAAGAGAAGCCAGAGAGCATAAGTAGAGGTTGGGATTTAGAGGATTCCTGCATATATGGGGGGGGGGGGGGGGGGGGGGGGCGCTGGCAGATTAATTTTGCTTAAGGAGCAACAAGGAAAAGAAACATGATTGTGAATTATAGCGGGACTTGGATTCAAAGTATGATCAAATCAGTTGCAAAAATTCAATGTCAGGGAGAATGGAGCAGAGGGAGAATGGTACCACTACTACCGCAGCATTCAAAGGAAAGTGGGAGAAATGACTGCAATAGAGAGACAAAGGAGGAAGAGACTATTTCAAGAGTGCAGTTTGGTCACTGGTCTGAGAGGTACTTTATATACGATGAAAAAGCATGAGTCAGGGAGATGTGAATATTGCTGACTATAAGAAACAACAGAGTCTGTATTTCAACTCTGCTACTTGTGTCCGAGACAGATGCTTAAAATACAATAAAAACAAGTAGCATTGGATGTGGTGTCAGAGTAAATTTGCAAAAGTGCAGGGTTATTTAGAAAGCTCTGGACTTACTAAAGTGGCCGTGTTATATCCCTTCCCCTGTTTTAATATTTTCATTTTGGTGTATCTACCAGCATAAGCTTGTATTTATGGTTACATCTCTAATGGCCATGACTCAAACCACTTCTGCCACTCTGTCAGAAACATGCTCCTACCTTAAATCTTAGAATTCAAACTGATTACAGTAACACGATTTTGACGGATATTCAGCTTCATTATTGAAGACATGGCAGCCTCATTGGTGCACAGAGGCAACAGTGAACCTCGAGGCTTTTATTCCAGCAACAGTGAGACATCAAAACACTTGTAAATCAAATCTGGCAGTGGAGCCCCTATCATATTCACACTTGTTGTTATTGCAGTAACATGTCTTGCGTGTATTTGTTGCTTCTTTTTGCAACTAAATCTTGTGTCTGTTCCTGAAGTGTCCCAACGCCAGAGCTCTGCAGACAGACGACAATGAAGAGAAGCAGGCACGCCAGCAGCAGTGACGACTCTGACAATGGAAGTAAGTAAAATATTGTCTGTGCTGACTCATTCATACCAGGCCCAAATTTAGACCAGAATGAGGTCAGTACTACTCTGCCACCACCTATCTCCATCTGACAAGTGCAGAGCAGTAGTACAGTATGTCTCAAGACCAGAGGGAATGCCAGCTTACTCCCTTGACGTGATGGAAAATGCCACAACATATAATCAAATAAATGGTTGTGACTCAGTATCTATTTTGGTTTTATTTGGAAAAGATGTATAATTTCTGTCAGGCAGTGCCTTGAAGCATCTACGAAGTAGCATGTTGGCTCTCAGTTTATTGTGGAGGTATTTTGATTTTGTTCAGGGAGGCCCTGATTTATCAGCCTTGTATCAGCTAACATGACTGTCATCGTTAAAGTAAGGTTGGTTTCATTCAAAGTGTGTCTTAAACGGCTGAGATGACTTCAACATACAAAAGTTTGCTCTGATATCATAATAATTTAAGGGGGAATAAATGATAAGAATCCCCAATTTTGCAGTCGTAGTTTCTCAGAAATCCTATTTTCTGTCTTTTTACTGTCAATATTAAGTTACGCTACATCACCAGAGAGGAAGTTAGAAGAAAGAGGGGCTGCGGATTTTGAATGCAGTTTGAGAACCAGAACAGTGTAGGAACGCGAAGCACATTCAGACGTCCTGCCAGGTCCAATGGGCTCAACTCTGGCTTCAGTAGATTATTTACTCTACAGTTTGTAGTGTGTTTAATCTCAGCTAAATGCTCTCATCAGGTGGGTGTGGTCCTATCTGCTCCTGAAGAATGTTGTTAAGTGTTCTCTAAGTCTGAGATGGTGGGCCTCCCCTTTGACAAAGATTTGGAATGAGCCCTCGCTCTTCCTTTTTATTACTTACAGTTCAGTTTCTGGAGGCCTACATAGCGTTGTTGTGTTATTTGATCCCCTAGACAGTGAACTGTTCAGCCAAACTAGCCTCATATTCTGTTCTAGAACTTCCCAGCCGTCAAATACATGAAAACACTCGGAAATAAGTCAGTTATTAGTTTCCCACTTAAAGTAGGGTAAGCAACCCCCCCCCCCCCACCCCCCAAAAAAACAAAACAAAACTACTGCATCAATCTGTAACTGAACCTCAGCATTTAGGCTTTTCTACATGTCCTTTCATAATTAATATTCTCTCACCTTCCTTGAATCGGCCTGGAACCCCCGGGGAGGCCCAACTCATCATGATAAACTCTGGTTCAGCTGATTCCATACTCAAATTGTCTCTAGGGTTTTGTTAGTTGAGCAGTTAAATACTGTTTGAGCTCGAGAGAAACATGTCCTTGGTCTTCTTTATCCTTTTTATGCAACAGATTTTAATTTCTAACTCACTGAGGTTTCCAGCAGCGATGCTATTACTTCAAGGAATTGATAGTTTTGAGATTACAATGAAAACAGGAACTGGTGGTTGACCCTGATCTGTAACTGTCTGGTTTTCAGGTAATTCGACCTGCTGGTCTCAGCACTCGTCACAGCCCAGGAGAGGAACCGGGCAGAAACCCTCGGAGGTACGTCGGTGATCATCATGACACTCCAGCTTTTGAGACTAGTTGAGCACCTTCTCCCTCTGTGTGTGTACCGTCACCCACTGGAGACTCAGGAGATGGGATCAACACAGTGTCCCATCTCAGACTTTAACTGAAACGTTCAACAATCTGTGTGTCTCCTCCTCGATTCAGAGCCAAATGGTGTCTTTCTCCATCTG
Organism: Aulostomus chinensis; assembly: GCF_037954235.1. Taxonomy (NCBI): domain Eukaryota; kingdom Metazoa; phylum Chordata; class Actinopteri; order Syngnathiformes; family Aulostomidae; genus Aulostomus; species Aulostomus chinensis. Next base: position 4,294,864 of record NC_141336.1, on the reverse strand, counting down.
TGCACCAAGTTTTATGAACATCTGTAGTTTTTGTGTGATGTTGCTGACATGTGGACAGCTTAACAGCTAATTCATAAACTCAACCAGACAGACGAGGGGTGAAACCAAAAAAAGTCAACTAAATTAGTCTTCATCTAACCCGGCTCCCGAGTGTTGCTGCCGTTATCTGCTGCTGTGCACCGAGTGCACTTGGACCCTGCAGGCCATTGAACACACCCTCTGACTAGGAGCCAATGAAATCAAAGCAAAACAATCACTCTGGCCTAAGGAGGACCCTGATTGGCTGGCTCCTTTTCAGGTGGCTGAACAACCTGATGTTGTTTGTAATCTGCACAAACAGTGATAAACAGTAGAGTTGTGCTTTTTATGTGTTTATATGCTTTTATGAACATGCAACCAAGAGATAGTGTGCCCTTGTATATCAGTCCTAGACAAGAAAGTCTTTTCTTTTTGTTTCTTTTCTTTTTTTCAATGCCAGACAAAGGTATAAATGATTTGGATTATTTTGGCTGTAATTGTGTGTAGACAGACTAATATATGTGTGTGTGTGTGTGTGTGTGTGTGTGTGTGTGTGTGTGTGTGTGTATATATATATATATATATATATATATACACACACACACATAGGTATCCTGGTCAACCTCAGATAAACAAATATTAAGATTTGTATCATTTCACATGGGTGAATGAGACGTAGTAAAGCACCCTGAGTACCAGGAAGCGTGAAAAGATCTAAATTAACTGTCCATCTACCGTCTGTGAGCTCTCAGCAGCGATGAGTCCGGAGGACATTTTAAGATGTTCGGTGAGCTCCTGCCTTCTGCAGCCAAGATGAAATCACCTGATTTGATACACTAGTATTGAGAGTCATGACGGAGTTGTAAAGCGTATTGAACGGTCTTTGGCAACATTGCTGTGTTCTTCCTGGTTTCACTGATAAACACGTCTTCCTTCATCTGACAGCTGTGGATTTCCTCCCTGCAGTCAGACTGATGGTAATAATTCGCTTTTCTCAACAACAACTGTGACTGTCCCTCAGGTTTTCAGGACAGACCTGATCACCGCCATGAAGGTGCATGATTCGCACCAGCTTAACCCAGAGGACTACTACATCCTCGCCGACCCCTGGAGGCAAGAGTGGGAAAAAGGAGTCCAAGTCCCAGTCAGCCCCCAGTCCATCCCACAGCCTGTTGCCAGGTAGGACAATGTGGCTTTACGACTAGAAAGCAACTTTAACACAATTCTTGTATTTGAATCATCAGGCTCTCTTTCTCATCATGTTTTATTACATGAAAATACTCTGCTTTGACTAATAATTTGTGTCTAATATGGTGATACATTTATGTTATTAGAATTTAAAAAGTCCACAATTTATGAATGTGAAAATGTTTTACATTGCAAAATGTAAGCTTCTGGAGTTCTTCAAAGTGAAGTTCAAACATACAAGTGAGCAAGAAGCAAGAAGAGAAACAGTCTTACCAGGACTTGTTAGCAGCACGCCAACTTACACTGATTGTCCATCGTCCGCAGAGCCAGACTAGCAGATAGATCCTCTTCTCTCCCTCTGGGCCGTATCAGGGACCAGAGACCCTCGGAGATGTGCCGTGTTAGTTCGCTTAGCACAGTGAATGGTTGTGGTTGGGAAGCGTTAGCATACCTCCATCAGAAATCATGAAATAGATGAAGTGCAAGGTCTTGCTTTGACCAGAAATAACCCTCCTCATCCTTGGGCCTTGACTAGTGGCTGCAGTCGCTCCTCTGGTCCTCAAACACTCGGTTTTGTTGGCCAAAGTTGCAATGAGGCTTTCAAGGTGCTGCGTTGGATCCCTGCACCCAGCAGAAAAGTAGGTCAGACTATGTGTCTGATTCTAAAATTACCAAATCTTGTCATTTGAAATTTGTTTGCACAAACTAGTTATATTAATGCAGGCAAAGAACTTTTTTGTATTTTTATTCGATGACTGTTGATGGAGGTTTTATCTTCTTGTCTGCCTCTCAGGATGACGGTCTAGTGCATTTCCCAAAAGTTGGCTTGTTAATTTTAAAGATGAGTCAAATGGTAAAAGGAGAGTCATTCAGGTATCACCCGTTAGTTTATCCACAACAAACATTTGTTCCCAGGAGTGACTGGCCTGGACTTGTAGTTCATCTGCAGCTTCATTCTATAGAGCAGCACAGTGAAGTGAAATGTTTTTGCAGGGTGCTAGCGGAAAAAGGGAAAGAGGTGATGTTTGTAAGGCCAAAGAAGTTGATCCGTACGTCAGGAAGCGAGGCGCTGGGCTACGTGGACATCCGGACGCTGGCAGAGGGGATGTGCCGCTATGACCTGAACGAAGAAGACGTGGCCTGGCTGCAGATCATCAACGGAGAGTTTGCTGACATGGGTGAGTCATTAAATTGATGAATGACTGTTGGAGCTATCAGTAAACACCTCTCAAGCACCAAATTGAAGTCAGTTATCAAACATCTCATCACTGTTACGTAGCCGAGGTGAGATTTGATCACAAGAAAAACAAATGCTATAGCAGCTGACTACCGTTTGTCTGAAACACTCTGAGAAACATATCCTCCATCTGGCTGCAGCCATGCCACAGCTGGACGAGATCACCATGGAGCGAGCGATGGAGGAGTTTGAGCACTGCTGCCACGAGAACATGACGCACGCCATGGAGACGGAGGAGGGGCTGGGCATCGAGTACGACGAGGACGTGGTGTGCGATGTGTGCCGCTCGCCGGACGGAGAGGACAACAACGAAATGGTGTTCTGTGACAAGTGCAACATCTGTGTGCACCAGGTCAGAGGTCACGCTGAGTTATCTGAACACATTAACTGATGAAAGGCAGGGATCGTCAAACCGGCAGGAAACGCTCTGATGAACATATTTGATAAAGTGTACATTTATCACAAATGTCACTGATATGTAAGATAAAAGCTTTAAAAAGTTTCAGTCCACCTCTCTTTTCTTGCTTGACCATTTTTCAATGCAATACTTAAGCTTAAGTCATTTGAGGTAAAACCTAGGTTGCATCTTCTGCTTGTTATTCTGTCATATATAAGAAATATGGACTGAAGTACAAATGTGAAGGAGGAAACTACTGAAAACTCATGCCTGTGTGTACATCGCTGTCACTTCTCAACCCAGACATTCAAGGCACTGCTGTTCCTCTTGTAATCGTTGCTCTTCATTAGCAGGAAATTATTTAATAATCTCATATTTTCCATGGGCCTGTTTGTGAAACAGTCATCAACACTGATTTCTTCTCACCGTCTGGTCGCCAATTCTCTGACTGTGTGTTTCTCACTAGGCGTGTTACGGCATCCAGAAAGTCCCGAAAGGTAGCTGGCTGTGTCGCATCTGCGCCCTGGGCATCCTGCCAAAGTGCCAGTTGTGCCCGAAGAAGGGCGGAGCCATGAAACCCACCCGAAGTGGAACCAAGTGGGTCCACGTCAGCTGTGCCTTGTGGATTCCAGAGGTGAACTCCGTTATCCCTCAGACGTGTCCTTCTCCTGTTGGACTTCATCTGCTGCTCTTACATCCATTAAGTTTGATGGATGGAGTTAACTTTATTGACGAGGTGTTCTGTTACTGAAAAGTGTTGTTTTACAAGCTTGCAGCTGGTGATCATCAACTGTGCTTGATTTTTTTTACTGCTAGTTTGCCTCTTCAAATGATAATTTTCCAGCTGAAGCCAGTATTGCAGAATATGAAAATGGGCCTGGAGAAGTTTTTGAAGAGTAAATTAAGCCAGCAATTTTGAAGAAGTTATAGAAATTCGCATTTATATTATATCAAAATTATTTTTGATTTTTGTTCAGTACATGCTGGTAACTTGTGACATTGTTTTTTTCCTTTTGTGTTTTTCATGTGTAGCCAGATGTTTTCGAGACGGTGTAGTCATGCCAGTTTGCCTCAAAGGCCTGGAAATGAACCCTGTAGTGCAAAGTCATCTTTGACCTCCAAAATAAAAATTTAATTCAGTGCATTTTAAAGTGCCAGCATTCATTTAGTAATTTGAATAAAAAAAACTCTAGAAAAATAGAAATGCTTAAAGAATTTAAGGAAACAGCAGTGGTTCCAGTCCTGAGTAAGATCCATCAGCACCACCTGTGCTTGGAGGGTCGAAGATGTATAAAACTCAATACAAACATTCTTCATTTGCATTTTTTGCAGCTCCGGCACTCACAAGCCATTATCTCACATCTCACTCGTGTGTTCTGCAGGTGAGCATCGGGAATCCAGAGAAGATGGAGCCCATCACCAACGTGTCCCACATTCCCAGCAACAGATGGGCTCTGATCTGCTGCCTGTGCAAAGAGAAGACTGGAGCTTGTATACAGGTGGAGACGCCACTCTGAGACATTCAAGAAGACGTGAAAAGCAAAGCGTGACGTGGCCTGTTAGTAGCCGTTAGCATCACCCTGGCGCTGCAGTAAGAGATACGGCGCTCACAGCGTCTGTTTCCTCTGCTGCTTGCCGCCGAGGGAAGGAAACTGTTGTGATTTTACAGTTCAGCGGAGTGGGCGACTGTGCCAGCAGCTGATTTATGTTGCGTAACTTAAAGAAGTCTGCTTCGAATGTTATATTTCGCTCTAACTTCTGAGTTAGAGCAGCCAACAGTAAACCCTCAAATATATGATGACCCCTGACAGAAGTTGTACAAGGTTGGAAGTAATGATAGTGAGGCTCTGATATTTACTCTGGAAGGTGAGTCACTGCACCGATGTTCAAAAACAACCAGCAACATCACAAATGTGTCCACAGAGCCGGCAGAAGAAAAACAATGTGGTTATTTGAAACTTCTTCTACCTGGATTTGCTCCTGCATTGCGCTATCATACCAAAAGTGACATTGAAGATTTTGACCACGTCGTCTCCCTCTAAGCGGCGTCTGAGCTGCGCATATTTATTAGCTCGAAGGGTAACATCCGGCTGAGTGAGCCCCACCAGCCCCCTCCTGTTTGTCCCGCTGCTGCTTCAGGTCATTCAGTCAAGCAGGTGCACAACAATGCGCACAACAAATTCCCGCTTCAAATGTTTTAAATTCTAATTTGTTTGTCTCTTTAGTGCTCAGCTAAAAACTGCCGGACTGCCTTCCATGTGACATGCGGCCTCCACGCCAGCCTGGAGATGAACACCATCCTCACTGAGGAGGATGAGGTCAAGTTCAAGTCCTACTGCCCCAAACACTCGGGGCTTGACGGCACCGAATCCAGGGACTCTGGAGGTGAGGAGGAGAGGGAGGCCATCAGAGACAAGAAGGGCAAACGGAGAGGAAGAGTGAGAGAGGAGGATGAAGACGCGGCGTCTTCATCTTCCGGTCTCGCTCCTCCCATCACCGACAGAGCTCCCAGCGATCCGCAGGAGCTCAGCAGCCGCCAGCAGGAGAAGCGAGTCAGCCTCCGCAAGCTGAAGCTGCAGGAGATGGAGGAGGAGTTCTACCAGTTTGTGGAGGTAGAGAAGGTCGCCAGTCACCTGAAGCTGGCGCCGGAGGTGGTGGATTTCCTTTACCAGTACTGGAAACTCAAACGCAAAGCCAACTTCAACCAGCCTCTTCTCACCCCCAAGAAGGACGAGGAGGAGAGCCTGGCACGCCGTGAGCACGAGGTGCTGCTGCGGCGCCTGCAGCTCTTCACACACCTCCGCCAAGACCTGGAGAGGGTAGGTGTCCACTCCCAGCAGCCAGGCTCACAGAGCTCAGGGAGGAGCAGCATGAACATGAAACCTGAGCGCAGTCAAAGTCTGTTTATTGACAGAAGTAGAAAAGGTAGCATTTAATTGATCCTTGCTGACTTACAGCAGCACAGCCAACAAAGGAGATAGAAAAGTAGATCAGCAACGACTTGTATCTAAAACAAAATGGTGAATAAGTTAAAGAAACACACAAGAACTGATAGCATGCCCAGCTGAATGGTAGCTAGACGGCAGGCTAAGAACAAGCAAAACAGTCAATCTGCTGAGCCTGCGAGAGCCAGTCAGCATACCTCTGCCATCGCATGATACTGCAGAGTTCACCCAACAGCGTTTCAGCCACCGTAAAACCAGTTATTGGTGCTGCTTGGGACTGTTTTGGATTGCGTGTGTTGTCATTAGCAACACTAAAGATCAGTTCTGGTGTCAAAACGGGGTTGGTTGGTTTGGGGCTGTAAATCAACTCGAAACGGCACCACAAAATTATCATCAGACAAACTTGCAAAGGCCAAAAAAAGCTTGAGCAGAAACTCCTTGCAACACACACACACACACACACACACACACACACACACAGAGCTCTGGACTAAGTGGAGCTGCAGACGAGTGCTAGAGAGCCAGAGAACAGAATAGAGAACAGAGGACAGGACCCAGGTCCACAATCATGGAGCAGAAGTTAGTCCTGGGACCGGGTGCCTGGTGATGCAATCTGTGACTTCAGCACTGATTATCTGGTGTTTGTCTGCACTGTCCTGACCCCTGACCCGTGGCTGCTCCTCAGGTCCGTAACCTGACCTACATGGTGACTCGGAGGGAGAAGATGAAGCGCTCGCTGTGGAGAGTCCAGGAGCAGATCTTCCAGCACCAGGTCCGGCTGCTCGACCAGGAGCTGCTCAGCGGTGAGTCGCCAGAACTGCAGCAGTTTGACTGAAAAATGTTCACTTTGGATAAAACCGAGTGCCTGTCACGGTCCCGTCATCCAGTTGACCAGTCAGAGTTGGGGGGGGGGGGGTAGCAAGCGTCCCCTCCTGCATCAGGGTGTGAATTCCAGCGGGGGACTGCAGTTCTCTTAAATCTAGCCTGACGGCGATGGTTAAAAGTGTTGAACCAACATCTGTGGCGGTAAAGACAACTGCTAACGTGACGAATGCTGCCGTAGCGGTGGTAATTAAAAACACTTGAACCTTCACATTCATCAGGAATCTGAAGAGTGACAGTGTAATGATGACATCATGAATGTCTGACTTCACTACTGAATGAATTCTGAATTTGTGCGTGTTTGTGGTGCAGGTGATCCGTCAGCGAAGGATCTGGAGAAGCTCTTCTCTCTGGACTGGTTATCCTCTCAGGGCCCCCAGTCTCGCTCCCCCTGCAGCCACTCTGGGCTCAAGACCAAAAGAGGGTCTTCAAAGCTGGAAAAGAGGAAAAGCAGAGACAGAAAAGACCCCTGTGACTCGCCGCACTCCTACAAGAAGGACAATCTCAGCAAACCACTGGAGACGAAGGAGAGCAAAGGCTCCCGGATCAAAGAGTGTGACACTGCTGAGGACAACGGCAGGAGCCAGAACTGTGAGAACAGTCAGGAGGTGGACTACGCCAAGCTGCTGAAGCAAGAGCTGGTCCAGGACAGCATCGCTGTGAAGCTGCACAAACTTGAGAGCAGGAAGGGTGTGAGGAGGGAGACCCCAGGGCCCGAACACGAGTCCCTGACCAGACGGAAACGAGAGATGGACCACGAGCAAGAGGAGAGGAGGAGGAAGAGGAGGAGCGAGGTGGTGGAGAGCGTCCAGGCCAAGAACAGGTTTGGATCGAAACACCTGGAGAAGACTGTGTCCATCAGGCTGGTGGACATCAGAACCTCAGACCTGGACGTCACCTTCACAGATGAAGGAGGGACCAAAAGACCCTCGGCCTGTCCTGATGTCACCACCAACACTAAACTCAACAAAACCAACACGGACGCCGCCGACAGAGCCAACGGGTGGATGAGGAAAGCTGGCCAGGCCAACGGGTCCGTGGGAGGACATCTTAAAGCCTGGGGCAAGTTCAAGATCCCCAAGAGGAGCGAGAAGCCCCAGACCATGAAAGAGCAGGAGGCGCTGCTCAGGCCGCTGACCAACACGCCAGAGCAGTCCTACCCCAGGACCCGCCATCGCACCGGGACTGAGAACGACGGATATGATGCCAAGAGCGGCGACGGCGAGGTGGAGCCCTGCTTAAAACGATGCCATTCCCATCAGCTGAGGGGCGACTCATCACTTAGTCGGCGATACGGGTCTGACATCATCCGCCGAGGAGTGCTGGCGTCCTGATGGTGTCCTGGTGGCGCCCTAATGGCGCCGAGCAACACTTAGAAATAAGCTGCACTGTGTCAAAGAACGGCGGTCGCTCGATGTACCTTTTTATTTTTCCTGATGAATCAAACAATGCCTAGATGAGAAGAGCTGATATTTATTTTTTATTTGTAACATATGTACAACTGGGAAATATTTGACTTTATTTTGAGCTAGTTCTTATTTTTCCTGAACGTAGAACGATGTCAAGTTGCCACTTAAACGCTTGCTCGGATATTTACAAGCAAAAGCATCAACTAGGGAGATTTTGTGATTGTCGCTTGGGACCATCAGCTTGCAATGTCATTTAGTTTCTGATCTAGTATGGAACCTCAGCCAGGAGTCGTGGAGAGGCTGAAACGGGAAATCTTCTTCGTGCATTCTTTTAATCAAGATTCATCCGGTGTGAAAACAGTTGAGCAGGAAGTGACACTGCCCTCTCAAGGCCGCGGAGACGCCGGCTGTCATCACTTCTTTGGGCTGCGATCTTCGGTCCTGATGAACTTGGAATCCACCGCCAACAACAATGAATTCTGAATGATGTTTAGTCTTCAGCACTTAAGTGTAATTGAACATTGCATCATGTGCCTACTTTTATTTGAAGCCTTTGCACTACGAGAGGACGGCACAGGTGTGAGGTGTGACTAGAGTTATTTTTACACTGAAAATAAAGAAAGCGTTTTGTACCCTCGGCCGCTGCTGTACTACTGTTATGCAAAATGAATCTTGTTTTGTCTTTTGTCTGAAAGAGGAATAAAAACTCTGGAGGACTGAAGTCGCTCGGTTTCCTTTTCCTGCACCTGTGGATGAAAATCAGGGAAGTTGATTGCTGAGGCTGAGCAGTTTTATTAGGAATGATGGTTTTTTTATATCAAGAAACAGGCTGTTAATGTATTGATTTAAAAATGTGTTTAATGTAATTGCAGATACAAATTTTGGCTGAGAAACATTTAGAATATCTCATTTTAAATAGATTTTAGTAAAAGTGAATAAATGGATTGATCAACCGTTTTTTTTTTTTTTTTTTTTCTCTCCTTCCCTCGCTGCATTCACAACACTTGAGTCACTTTGTGGGCGATGGCGGTGGAAACGACCCCAGAAATGAGCTGCAGGTAATTTAGCCTGGAACATCTGCAGCCGTCGTTTCACTGAACAGTTCAGTGACCTGTAGAGCCACGATGGCTTCCCCCCCACTGGTCCTTCAGCTCTCAAAAAGCTAAGAGGAGGGGCGTGGTTAATTGTCAATTTTTTTTAAAGTGCATTATTCAATGGCAGCAGTGCTGACCACTGCACCGCCGTGCTGCCCTTTCCTTGATTCATCACCTCAAACTTTCTCACAAACCCTCTAAAAAATCTGACTTGAGGTCCGGATATTTCCCAAGACGCTCAACGAATTACAGCTGCAGGAAGAAATGGGACTCCTCTTAAACGTGTCCAGCAAAAACGGGCGACTTCCACGAATGGAGGATTCATCAGTTTTATGAAGGTGGTGAGCGGAGGTGTGTTGACACACGTCAGTTTTAACGCAGACGTCACTGATGAAGTTTCCAACCAAATGTTCTATTCCACTCCCCAGGCCCGAGGTGGAATGATAATGAGTGATGAATAAATAGTGAGCTCAAAGACGTACAAGTGCGGCTGTTGAGGTGGTTTCTTGACGCTCTCCTCTTGGACCGAGTCCTGCACTGGGGAACTGAGTCCTGCACTTCCTGAGCAACAGACCTCAGACTGTCAGGATCCACAACGCCGCCTCCTCCATCACCCTCAGCACTGCCTCGCCCCAGGGCTGTGTGGTGAGACCCCCCGTTCACTCTGCTGACGTACGACTGCCAGCAGTAGAGGGACGCATCACGAACAACGATGAGTCCGAATACAGAGAGGAGGTGGAACTCTGCATCAATGTGAAGGAGACCCAGGAGATGGTGGTGGATTTCAGAGGGGACAAGCACCCTCCCCCTCCCCTGCACATCGAAGGAACAGCTGTGGAAGTGGCCTCCAGCTTCGGGTACCAGGGTGCGCACATATCCAGTGACCTCACCTGGAGTGTCAACACTTCCCATCTGGTCAGGAAGGCCCACCAGTGCCTCTACTCCCTTCTGGACTTGGGAGCTCAGTTCTGAGGAGCTTCTACCGCTGTGGAGGGTGATTAAGGCTGCACCTCTGACCTCTACACCCCACGATGCAGGGGGAGGGTCCTCCGCATCATGAAGGACTCCACCCTCCTTGCACATGGACTGTTTCAGTCCCTTCCCTCAGGCAGGCGGCCGCGGAGCATCAGAGCAAGACCACCAGGCTCAGGAACAGCTTCTTCCCCGAAGCTGTCAGACTGCTGAACTCCAGCCGTACGCCGAAGACTCCCACCCCTCATCTCATTCTGTCTCTCGCTCTCTCTTCACCACACAAGGACCTGCACTAAAAACACTTCAGCCACCAAAGGTGCAGTCTTTCATCCGTTCATCACAGGTGCAGTATTTCATCCATTCATCACAGGTGCAGTATTTCATCCATTCATCACAGGTGCAGTATTTCATCCATTCATCACAGGTGCAGTATTTCATCCATTCATCACAGGTGCAGTATTTCATCCATTCGTCACAGGTGCAGTATTTCATCCATTCGTCACAGGTGCAGTATTTCATCCATTCGTCGCAGGTGCAGTCTTTCATCCATTCGTCGCAGGTGCAGTATTTCATCCATTCGTCACAGGTGCAGTATTTCATCCATTCGTCACAGGTGCAGTATTTCATCCATTCGTCACAGGTGCAGTATTTCATCCATTCATCGCAGGTGCAGTCTTTCATCCATTCGTCACAGGTGCAGTATTTCATCCATTCGTCGCAGGTGCAGTATTTCATCCATTCGTCGCAGGTGCAGTATTTCATCCATTCGTCGCAGGTGCAGTATTTCATCCATTCATCACAGGTGCAGTCTTTCATCCATTCGTCACAGGTGCAGTCTTTCATCCATACATCACAGGTGCAGTATTTCATCCATTCATCGCAGGTGCAGTCTTTCATCCATTCATCGCAGATGCAGTCTTTCATCCATTCATCGCAGGTGCAGTCTTTCATCCATTCGTCACAGGTGCAGTATTTCATCCATTCATCACAGGTGCAGTATTTCATCCATTCATCGCAGGTGCAGTCTTTCATCCATTCATCGCAGATGCAGTCTTTCATCCATTCATCGCAGGTGCAGTCTTTCATCCATTCGTCACAGGTGCAGTATTTCATCCATTCATCGCAGGTGCAGTCTTTCATCCATTCATCGCAGGTGCAGTCTTTCATCCATTCGTCACAGGTGCAGTCTTTCATCCATTCGTCATAGGTGCAGTCTTTCATCCATTCATCGCAGGTGCAGTCTTTCATCCATTCGTCACAGGTGCAGTATTTCATCCATTCATCGCAGGTGCAGTCTTTCATCCATTCATCGCAGGTGCAGTCTTTCATCCATTCGTCACAGGTGCAGTCTTTCATCCATTCGTCATAGGTGCAGTCTTTCATCCATTCGTCACAGGTGCAGTATTTCATCCATTCATCGCAGGTGCAGTCTTTCATCCATTCGTCACAGGTGCAGTCTTTCATCCATTCGTCATAGGTGCAGTCTTTCATCCATTCGTCACAGGTGCAGTCTTTCATCCATTCGTCACAGGTGCAGTCTTTCATCCATTCGTCATAGGTGCAGTCTTTCATCCATTCGTCACAGGTGCAGTATTTCATCCGTTCGTCACAGGTGCAGTATGACCCACTACCTCCTTGCCTTCACATTCGTATTCAGTACTTTCAGCTTCACTGTTTATATAGTTTTGCTCGTTATATTTTGCTCTTTAAGTACTTGATATTTTATACTTATTAGGTTCTTAAACTGGAACCTGAGTCCTAATTTTGCACCATAAACTTGTAAATGTGAACTAGCATGACAAAAAAAGTTCCTTGAATCCTAGAAAAGTAAAAATACAGATGCTACTTGCAGCAAATGAGAACGTTGCCGAGATGACTTTTCCCTCAATTTAGTCTTACAGACAGGAAGTGGGGCCTGAAAGCTTTGCTCCTGACGTTCATGGCCACCTCTTGTAGCTGTCAGGCACTCAGGCTTGCTGTCTGTAAGGGTATTTGGTCCTTGTCAGCCCACTCAGACCAGTGAGTCAGCTTTACTGGGCGCATGTGAACCCGGAACAAACTCAGACCCCACTGAAGTCAATAATCCCCCGTTACGGTTCACTAATCTGTGCATTGTGAACACAAAGCTCTCCAGGTTCACTTCACCCCGGCCCCTGTATTATGGCCCTTGAGGTTTGCCATACATGGGGTCACATGGCCCAGGGAAGCTCAGCGCTCCAAAAAAGGCAAATAAAGCTGCAGCCATCTTGTTCCAAGTGAAAATTACCCATAATCCCAAGGTCTGAGCTCCAGATAGCGTGAACAGGAAGAGGATTGAGGTCCCATCAGTGCTGAAGTGGTCCAGAAAGAGATCCAAGTCCTCATTCAAATGAACTGACGACGTGAACACAAAAAGAACTTAGTGTTGGTCCAGCTCTGAGAGAGGACTACGCGTGTGAACACCCTGCGACGAGACGGAGAGCCTGATGACCAGGAAAACATCGGCGTGAACAATTAAAACTGGACGAGAAGGAGTAGCGTGTGAGAGGAGCGAGCCGGAGGTGGAGGGGGTGCAAGTTCAACCACTTTTTATTGCACGATTCAACAGACATGAGATCCTGCGCAAAAGTGTTTCAGCACTGCATCGAGAAAACAAAACAAAACAAAAAACTGAATAAAAAAAACCCACAAGATGTCAAGAGATTGTATATTTACAATAGATGAATCACTATTAGCACTTATACATTATGTACAGATTAGTCTCTGGTTTACTAGGACAGTAGTTACAGAGTGGAACCCCTAACACACGTTACACTTCAGTTCTACAGGGAATTACAGTGCTTACAAAAACGACTGGCAGGACTACATTCACGCGACACAAATCAAGGTTAGGACGATAGTTAGGTAGGAAAACAAATGAAACAAAAGTACTCGTACAAGACTCGCTGCACCTCAGGACTGGACTTGTCCCAGTCACACATCCTGGAGAAAACAAAACACTATAATTAACAAAACAAAAAAAAAAAAGATTAGAAGCTGCAGCCTCTCGTGTCTGTACAACTCAAATCTGGTCGTTTGGAACCGTTTCACTGAGATCTGAAGATTAAAAAGGCAGAGCCGAGCTGCCGGTTTGGATTCACACTGAAGCTGAAGCTGAAGCTGAAGCGACCACGTTTCAGGAGGAAGATCCTGATGAAGAAGAGATTTGGGAAATGAACGCAGCTGCTCTCTGGTGGAAGACTTGGCCTGCAGCCGGTTCATCAGCAGAGCTTCACGCCTGCTTTGTCTGCTGAAGGGTCAACGAGCGATGATAGGTTTTGGCTTCGTGTGGCAGCGTGAGAGAGCAGCGACGAGCATTTCACTCCCTCTCCTCCTCTGACGTGTGTCAGCTTGAGAACAGCAAGAGCTTCTAAAGTGACAGATACAACATGCAGATGTCACTGTGGGAGAGCAAAAAAAGACCAGCTTGTGCGTTTTCATGTACTTGACTTCAGCGGATCACCAGGATTTCGGGAGGGTTTAACAGCTCGTAATTCGGCGGCCATTTGAGGACTGTTCGGCTCTGATCTCGCCACTTTCACGCGTACGTCGGCCAGAGACCTTTAAGAGGCAAAGTGATCAAACATAAACTGCACAGAATAGGTTGTACTACAGATTTGTTGGGCCTAAGAGTTTTTTGAGAAAAATAAGTTGGACGTTAACATGAACACTGGAGCGATATTCCATCCATGAAGTATCACCTGTCTATCGGTGACTCACGGCCACATGCCTGAAGCTGGAAGCTACCGGAGACCAAAAATGAGCAGCGGCAAAGCACGTGTGCCTGGACTCTCCAAGTCTTTAGAGCACACCAGATGTCCCGTTGTTTCCTCGGTGATCTGGCGTGTTTCAGCTCCTTCTGTTTCTTTGAGGTATTCACCGGAGTACGTTCCAACAGTTGAAGGTCTATCGCAGGTTTTAGATAGCAAGCGTGCTGGAACCGACGACAGGCCGCAAGGGAGCTGAATAACAAGCTTTCACTGCTTCTGAAGTGTTCAGTACACATCAAAAGTTAATAAAACCCGACCTAGTTAGTGTGTCACCCTGTGGTAGTTGGCAGGCACTTCTATTTCTGCGTGGGAGCGGTCGCTGAGTACTGAATAGAAGTACTGACTACAGCAAACTCAGGACTCTGCCACCTGGAGGTCGCGCTGTACGTCCTGGAAAGATCAGGATTTAGACTGACGCGCAAGCTAGTGATGCTCACAGTTTCAGATTCAGTTTTTAGCTCAAATATCCAAGTGTGTGTGGGGTTTACTGGATGTGTTTGAGAGTCAACACCAGCAGATGAGAGCTAAACACCGTTTCATCTCCAGCAGCTTCCAGCGCGTATGAGGCTTGTGTTCAGGGAATTCACCCAGACGTCACGACTTCAAGACGTACACCGGCGAAGAGGAAGGATCACTTCTGGCTGAGGAACCCCAGAGCTCGCAAGTGGAGCTGAGTGTGTAGATCAGAGCGGGTCGATCTCCGGTCCTGAACGGCCATCGTCCACCAGCTCGACCTCCCTAACACCTCGTGTCCAGTGAAGCCTACAAGCCAGCGTTACATTTGTCTGTTGGTAAAGTGTTAACATGCAAGACGCAGTTTCCAGACGATAAAACCTCCTGAGGATTAAAACATTTGAGGTGTGCCGGTGAACTATTGGTCAATAAAAATGTCAAGCCAGGGACGCTGCGAGGCCTGGGACTACAAACAGCATGATCCTTGGATTCATGTTAAACTAAATGTTTGTAACCTCACATATTAGAGTGGAATATAAACAGCACCTTGAGGGTGGGACTCAGACAACCGCTGAAGACGATGGCCGTCTTCCTTCACTCCTGTTGCTCAGTGCGGCGCAGAGAAACCCTCTCAATAGTGTTCATGTCTCTCTCTCTTTCTCCAGACAGGCAGGTCGTTTGGGACGCCATCTTTCAGCTGGTACAACGAAAGAAATCATTTCAATCTAGAAAGTTAAACTGATCTAAACACAAAATAACAGCAAATTGCCTACAGCTCGATGTAACCTAGGGCTACGAGTAGTAGTAGAGAGGCCGATCCATAGTGTCTTCCATATTACATCTGGCATATTTATATATATATATACTATATATAAAAATAAAAACAATCCATTTGGCAGCCTGTTTGATGTTTTCCAGTAATTATACATTTGGTCTTTGATATACACATATATAGAAATAGCTATAAAACTCTGATGTTCAAGGCGGCGGGGGCGGGACTGAGCTGAGATTCAAGTTAGCAGACGGTGACACGACGCTGCGAGGTGCTCAGTTTACCTTCCGGCAGGTTCCGTTCCTTCTCTTATCTAGTTTCTTTTGCTATTCTAAAAACAAAACAAAACAAAACACCACAAAGAAGGCAGTTTGGTAGGTGGAGCTTCCCTGACCGGCACTCTCGCTGCTGCATTGTGCTTTACCACAGGTGGGTTTTGCCTCAGTGCACAAAAGAAAACCTGAAAATGTTTAAAAAAAACCCCAACAAAACAAAGAACCCAAACAGTAAAATGTGAAGAGTTTGCGTGGCGAGCTTGAGGCCGGAGATCAGCGGCGTTCCCTGATGACGAAGTTGTACAGTGCCTCGGTTTTTGTGATCTTGAAGACATAAGTGGGGTTTAGATCGTTCATCAAGAGTCTCTTTTGGTCTTAAGGCTCTCGGAGGGGTCAGGTGTTACTTCAGGCTTCGGCCGCTTTCCTCTTGGAGCTCTTGGGTTTGGCCTCAGCTTTGTACGTCTTCCTGGAGCCTTTAGGGGGCCTGCTGACACTGGCTGCTGTCGGCGTCATTTTTGTCTCTGAGGCGTCCTCCGGACCCTGCTTAGCTGCTGCCTCCAGCTCATCATGCTCCAGGCAGCACAGCTGTCCTGTCGGGGGCCAGGGACGCAGCGTCCCCTCCTGGTGAGCCTTGCAGAAGGAGTTGGGGCAGAGCTGACAGAAGGCCTCCGAATTCTTCCCGCAGACGTCACAGTGGTGCCACGGGCAGTCCCAGCGCCCTGGGGGAGGGAGGACGGATCACATTAGCTGTTTTAGCACACAGCTGTTTGATGTCAGATCAGCCATTTCCTTGCTTTTAGGTGTCATCAGTCTGAGATGTATTGAGTGAGGCTTGATGAGTCACACACTCCACCTACACCTCAGAGGTACAGTCACACTTCAACACTCAAAAGGCAAGATTGTGCCTTCATCACACACCAGTGCTGACTGTCAAACAGCTTCAGAAGCTTGATGATTCTGGAAGGTCCATCAAAACTACAAAGTTAGACTGTTCAGGGCTCAAGCACAGACCGGTCTACAGCCCGACTGAAAGGCAAGGAATTACTTTCCCCATTCGGTCCCACACCTGGCTGAACTCATGGTCCTGGGTATACTGAGTTTGGCACCCCTGATCTAGAGCGCATTACAGGTATCTAGGTGAGGAGGAGTGATGAAGACAACCATCTGCGTAAAGTGATGTTTCTTACCGAAGGGTCTCTTGGACAGGTTCAGGCAGGACAGGTGGTAAGCTTTGGTGCAGGCCTTCTTGCCGCAGAGCACCAGCTGCCCACCGTCACCACAGCGGAAACACTCGTCATCAGACTTCTTTCCCTCCGTTCGCCTCCTCTTATACTTTCGCTTCACCCTCTTTCCTTTTGGCTCAGCTGTTTGGCCGCTGGAGTTCTGAAGAGGAGACACCAGGGAGACAGAATCTGATCAGTTATGCAGGCAAAGCCTGATTTCTCAGGACTTTTGACAGATATTGGTTAGCACTTCCAACCCATAACCATTCATAGTGCTACGCTAACTAGCCGTCAGACCATTTTTGATGGTCTCAGCTCCCTACAGCACAGAGGAGAGAAGAGTATCTCTCTTCCTCTGTGGTTCTGGGGTCCATGCACAATAAAGTGTAAAGACAGTTTCCCTCAAATATCAATTCTGCTGACTTCTAACTTAAAAATGCTCACTAGATGCTCACCTTTGGTCGATCACCAAGAAATCCACTGCAGTTCGGGGCACCGCAGCGACAGACCGTCTTCTCATTGCCAAGGCAGTCCAGGTTGTAGTTAAATGTCAGCTCAGTCCCTGCAAACAAAAACACATTATTTGAGTGAAAAAAAGAACCAAAACCCCAGAACACAAATAAAACTTTTTGTGTAATTACTAAAATCCATGAAACAGAATGGTGCATTTTCATCATGACATGTAGTGACAGAGTGTTTCATGCTGTGTAGCAACCTGCTGGGATGTCACAGACAGCAAACAGGCCGACCCGCGTGTCGCCGTTCACTGTCCACTTCTGTGTCTCACAGTTGGGCTGGCAGCTGTGGTTCATGAAGCGAGAGAAGTTTCCCTTTGGGCCTGCGTCGATGATTCGGTCCTTCAAGGCAAAAACACAACGAGAAGCTAAAACCAAATCATTTTTCAACTTTTAACATTTCACCCAAAAAGCATTTTTCGCCTTCAAGTATTCGTAAATAGGTGTGGAGCTCACAATGACTGTTTTTCCCCCTCTTGGGTAAAGTTACTTCTTTGTGATTCCAGAATGCAGAAAGAGCCAGCCACGAAGCTAACAGAGACCGACCGCTGACAACAGCAACCACAACAAAATAACAGCAAAACTGCTCAAAAATATCTGTTCAAACGCCGTCAAACAGATGAATTCAGGAAACCCATGTGTGAGTGCTTGAATATCGCTTTAGAAAACAGCTCTGAGGCTCTGCTTGTAGTATTGACTACTGTGATGTTACAGTCAACTGTCATGCAACATTCCCAATGCAATACCATGTACTATTATAGCTCCCAGTTGAAATGGAACTGCTGAGAAAACAGCAGCCCGAGACACTGCAGAGCCGCGCGCGCACACACACACACACACACACACACACACACACACCTTGTCAATTGTGAGCATGTAGAAGTCGGTGATGTTGTTTTCGTGGGCGTACTTTATCCTCGCCCTGCATTCATCTTCATCGATCAGCTCACCGATGTACTCGTTCACAAACTCACCCTGTAGGGAAACGGGGCGAGTTACAGGTTGGTAAATATTTGAACCATGTATCCATGCACCCATCCATCCATTTTCTATACCGCCTATCCTGTTTAGGGTCACGGAGGGGTGGAGCCTATACCAGCTGACATTGGGTGAGGGGCAGGGTTCACCCTGGACGGGTCGCCAGTCCACCACAGGGCCATCAGGGGTTCAGTATCTTGCTCAAGGATACTTGGACATGGTTACCAGGGGAAGAGAGGATCAAACCAGTGACCCTTCAGTTGCTGGATGGCCACTCTACCTCCGAGCCTCACTGTCCCTTGAACCATGTAGTAGTGTAATAAAAATCTTTCACAATCACTTCTATCCTAAACTGGAACAGATAAAGAAGCTCCAGATTGTCTCCAGACGATGCCCCACCTCTCTCACTATGGGAGCGGACACATCTGCACTGTGGCTTGTTCTCATCCTGTTACACAAAAGCCTGCAGCTTTTACCAGGAAGGACCCATCTCACCATCTACACTTGAGATGTGGTCACGCCATTTCTACTTAGAGGCATCACGGATTGTGCATCAGCACTTAATAAAGCAACAGCCACGACGGTGGATAGACTTTTTTCTAGACGTGTTTGTATATTTTTGTCATTTTCTTCTTCCACAACACTTAATAATCAAACAGCACAGCGAAATCACAGATTTCAATCTTTCCCATAAAATAGCCAAATGGTTATCTGGCTTTTTTGCACCGTTTCATACTTCTCATTTTCGATACAAAACAACTAATTAGGTGGTGAGCTAAAACGTTTATTTCAAATTTTCAAACTTAATGGTTAATAATGAACAACCCATATCTGTATCAGCTATAAAAAGCCTTGTGGGCAGGGCAACACCCAGGCACTACGTCTTAATGTGCAACTGCTCGTATTTTTTTTTTCTCAAATGAGGCAAAAACAATTGAGGTGCCGAATGTTTAGGGTTTTCTCCTCCCTGATGAACGTTCCTCACCTTCTTGATGTCCCGCAGTGAGATCAGACCCCAGCCCTTGCCAGCAGTCTTAATGATTTTGGTCTCTGGGTAGAGGCGTTTGGTGAAGTCCTGGTTACAGCAGCGCTCGCCACTGGGACACACCTGAGGGTGACACTCGTACTGCAGCATGCGGTTCAAACACTCCGATTCAAACCCACATGGCCTCTCGTCTGTTGGCTTGCAGTTACACTTGGGGATCTCGGAAATGTCCGCGGTGTAAACCTGAACCTTTCCAAAAGGTTTGTTGACCTGTTTTATTATCGTTTGTATTGAAATATGTGAAAAAGGAGACAACAACACGAGGCATGAAATTATCAGATCAAATGCATGTTCAATATTTATCCACAGGAAAAAAATTTTTTTCAGGGTTCATCAAGTAAACTATCAATTGCACTAACAGCAATGGTTTATCTGTAAAATAAAAGTAAATTGAGCAGAAACATGAAAATAGTAGAACAACGCGCCCGACCTTGATAAATTTGTATGGGGGTGGTTTCCGGTTGTTCTCCTGTGCTTCCTTGGCCTCCCGTTTCAATTTAATCTCCTTGAATCGAGTTTCTGCCTCCAGCAGAGCTAAGGGGACAAAAAAAAGCTCTTTATGAATATTTGTGATGTTTTATTATTTACCATTTGCGCAGCGCCTTCATAACGTGTTTTTCTTGAGCATCTCATTACATATAATCTACACCTGAAGAAGGGTAACACCCATTGAGAAGCGCATTCCTCAGAGGTGGTCTTGGTCTTTACCGTTCTTAAAGACTTTGCCAATACTGGTCCTCTGGTGCTTGCTGCCACGGTCTCCTTCCATGTAGGGAAACACTCGCCCCTGGTGAGTCCAGAAGTAATCTTTGGAGCCGAAAAAGAAGACGGGGAACTCTCCGATCTCATGGCGAAGGTGCTGGATGTTGGTGGGGATGTTTCTGGGGTGGTAAAT
Source organism: Aulostomus chinensis (assembly GCF_037954235.1). NCBI lineage: Eukaryota > Metazoa > Chordata > Actinopteri > Syngnathiformes > Aulostomidae > Aulostomus > Aulostomus chinensis. The sequence continues at coordinate 4,274,778 of NC_141336.1, read as the reverse complement.
CTCAGCGGGCCACCATCTTCAGAAAACAAGAGGAAGGAGTATGAGACATTCGGAGCAACTTGTGAAGCGCAGGTCACCTTATAGTGAGGGCTGGATATTGTCAGGGACCAAACAGTAAGATATAATTTCATCACAATTTATTGCAATATGATACATAATGCAATATTTGACTGCAATTCATAAGAAGGAGCTGATGCTACAACTTGCTGAGTACCACCTGGGTAGTTAATATGATGTACATCCCATTATATTCATAAATCAAACAAACCGTGTCAAAAATATTTCATTCAGTATTCTCCTTCCAAAATATTAGAATTCTATTTGCAAATTTGAAAAGTAGCTGGCATAACACCATACTGAAAAATGCAGTTCATCTGATCTAGCTGTGCAGCAACACCTACAGGAACGAAGGATTTAGAAAAAAAAGTATCAACACTAGGTTCTGGGATGCTTACATGGTATCGGGGTATGTGATTTCATTGCACAGGCCTATAGACTTTGGGTGGGAAAAAGGTTAAAAAAAAAAAAAAAAGCAGCTTCATCTGCAAAGAGCAAATGAGTGGATCATTTCTCACCTGTATGTTCCCAGTTTGACCCAGATGATGTCTCTGTATTTGGGCTTTTTGCCAGCCCGGCAGTCGTTGCAGAACCAGCTCCCATCAGGCATAGCAATATTCAAGCAGTCGGGGTGAAAAGCTGCAGGACAAGACTCGCAGCACAGCAGCTGTCCTCCTGCAACCCAAGTGACAACAGATTAAGGCTGACATATTCCTTAGCAGTGTTTGACCAGCAGCCAAAAAACTGCCACACACCTGCTTGTTAAATCAATAAATGCTGCTGTTCTGTGTGTGCTGGCTGTGAGGCTGATTGGAATTAGTGTTATGGCGCACACGACGATTAACAAACTAGCTGTGATTACATCCTCACCTTTTCTGGGTCAGTTTCATTTTCAGACAAGTTAAAATACAAGCTGCACTGAAAAAACATGCCCCGGAGCTACGGCAGTGTGTGACATCATCAGTACAGGGCTGGGACACTTTCTTCTGGTGAAGGCATCGAACCTTTAGAACAGACGAAGCACCAGCTGACGTTGACGTGACTGTGGTGGCTGTAGCCCTTCTTGGCATTGAAGTGGTTGGTGCAGACAATGGCGGTGTTGGTGATCATCTCGCTGCCAGCAGCTACGCACAAGTCACCGATGTGGTATGCAACAGGGCAGCGTAGGCACCGCATCAACCTCCCTGCAGCACAGAGCAAGAGACTAAATTTAATGTCTGTTCCCAAAAACAACGATGTCATGTATCACCTCCCTTCAAAAGTTTCATTCTAGATGTTTTTCTGTGACACCAACTTTCATCCGCCATCAATCTACATCTAACCATGTAAAACAGGTCCCATCTCTCACAGTCGATGCTTTATTCCAGTAGTCTAGTGTATCACCTTAAAAATAACAGCAGCAATGCTTTATTATTTTGTGGTTGTCAAAGCTGAAGGTTAAAGCCTTACTCTAAAAACGTTCTGATTGAAAGTGAAGCGCCTCTGTTGCTGGCTTGTTAGCAGCTGAGCTAACATCCCCCCATCTCCTGTTTGAGCTGTATAACACCACTTATTCACCCCTCTCCTGTTTATACTAATACTGTCTCCTCTGTCCTCACAGCCTATGATGTACTTGGGGTTATTCAAAAGCTGGACAAAAAAAATAAAGCATTTTCAATATTTCAAGGTAAGAGAATGACTGTATTACTGTGGCCTGTGACGCTCTGTAGGTCATATCTAAATCATATTTGTTATGGCCTTCACACAGCGGTGACAGGTGTTTTGAAAAGATTTTTAAAAAATGAAATTTCAGTGTCATAAATTTATCTCTGCTTTTTTCAGCTGTTTTTTTAAGTGCTATATAAACAAAGCTGAGTTAAGTTCTGTACATTTATAGGCAAAACAACAGAGACATTAAAAAAATTAAAAACACAATAAAAGAATAAATAAAAGCAAGCCATAAAACATCAAAACAAGAGTAGAGTCTCATGCAGGACTGAAGGCCAAGGAATAAAAATTGGGTTTTAAGAGGAGTTCTAAAAATGGACAGTGAGGAGGCTTGTCTAATGCGCAACGGTAGCTCATTCCATCATTTAGAAGCCGCAACAGAGAAAACTCTGTCCTGTGAGCCTCCGTTTGGACCTCGGTACCTCCAGGAGCAGCAAATCAGTTGACCTGAGGCGCCGAGCAGGAGTGGAGGGGTGAAGGAGCTCAGAGAGGTAAGAGGAGGCAAGACCATTTAAAAACAAATAAAAGAATCTTAAAATCTATCATCTATCAATTCAGTCACATTTTGCCAAAATCTATTTCAATTAAAATATCTTAAATCCTTGTAACAGCCAAAACTGATACATGGGATTCCTTCCATTGATTTTTTTTTTTTTTTTTACTCCCACAAAAAGGACTGTCAACTTTCTTAATAAGAAATTCATTTTGGTGCATGCCATTGAATGTGGGACTTGGGAATAACTGACCTTTGACACGGTAAAGCGTAGCAGAACAGTTCATTCTAATTGTTATTTCAAATTAGCAACTTGGGCAGGATCGGCAAGCTTGGGCTCACTCACCTGACATCAGAGCAAATAGAGCAGCAGCACACTGAGAAGTTTAGCAGAATTCACTTTTCATAAATGTTTTAAGTTGTGTCATTAAACGTCCATTTCCTTTCAGGTAATTTGTGATTGATACATCTTTGAGAGCTACTCCCACCTCTTACCCAACCCTCTAACCAGCCCTCCATACCACGACAAATGATAACATGTTCGGTAGCTCTAGAGCAGGGGTGACAAACTGGTCCAGTAAAGGGCCGTGTGGCTGCAGGTTTTCATTCCAACCGAGCAAAAGCAACACCTGATCCAACAAATGAGCTGTGTGGACACAGTTTGGTTGATTTAAGTAGAATCAGGAGTTACTTTTGGAATAAAAACCTGCAGCCACACGGCCCTTTACTGGACCAGTTTGTCACCCCTGGTCTAGACAATTTAGACTATCTAGACTTCCAATATACAATAGAAAGCATCATTTTTCGCCTCACATCCATGCCTTTCACTGTGAGACTGAACTGAGACTCAACCTAACCCTTCCAAAAGTTTGATCCCATATTGAGCTGACTGAACTCAAGACCGTGAAGTGACTCTGATTGTAAAGAAACAGTAAAAACTGAAGAGTACATGGCTCCTCACCCTTGGTGGACTTGTGCTTGGTGCGGCAGCCATAGTGGCAGCTCAGGCAGGTGTGCAGTGGGCAGCGGAAGCCCTTGTTGTCAAACACAGTGAGGGGGCTGAGGCGAACGCATGATTCATGATAAAACTTGCCACAGTGCGTGACATGGCAGCGACGCACATCGCCGTCCGACTGCTTACAGGTGAAACAAGAGTGAACTCCTAACAGAGGAAAAAAACAACAATGCTAGTCAGGGAAATTTAACAAAAGAACATAAGTCAATGGTCAACTCTTAGAAATAATATGTGCACACAAAGAGATAAGGTGGCAAGTTAGATGTGAACTGATGACAGGATCCTTTTCCTAAACAACATCGCAACTCACAAAGTAAACAGTAGAGCTGCAGTGTTCCAGTCCACATAGTCGAGCACTTGTCTTGCTCCCACGGGATTTAATCCACCATTGTCATGAAACAACTCTTCAACTGTCATGGTGCCATTTTATCAGAATCAATTTGCATATTCTATTTCTACTTAATTCTGATTCTTGCTTTAAATCATAAAAAAAATCCTGAACTTGCATGACTGTATCAATAAAACTAGCCACTGAATGGTTGCTGTCTTTTCAATCTCATCAACCGTAATACCAATCAAGCTGGACCAGTCATTGACTACATTTACATGGGCAGGTTTACAGGTTCCGTGCATGGCATTAAATAAATAAATACATACATACATACATACATACAGGAACTTTTCCCCAGTTGCCTCCAATAAAGATAAGGCAACCATGGCATCCTTGGGGAAATCTTTGAACTTTACACAACGGCGGTGATGTCATAGCCTGTTCTTCTATGTGTTAACCCAAAATGCATTCTGACAGTAACTAATCAGAATTAATAGCGTGAGAGATAATTGATAGGAATACTAGATCTGAATGGTCAGTTCACTGTACTGATGTCTCCAATATGATGTAACATGCACACATCCTCCTGTGTGGTAAAACAGTTTGACTGTCGTACAAATAGCAAAATGTTGCAAAGACTCTTGTAGGACTTCATAGTGGGAAAGATGCATAAATGTCTACATCACACATCAGTAATGTGACTAAAATCAGAATATCCACATGTAATTCTTCAACTATTCAGGATATGTTTGTTAGAAAATGTTTTTCATGTGGAATGTAAGTATCGTCTTATTTAATTAGGTTAATATCAGAATGTTGCAATCCATGTAAATGCAGCCATTCTTTCTGGGCAGCATGGACTCCTCACCTGTGCTGCACTGCTGACACAGCAGCTTGTCATCAGGTTTGAGGGACAGACCCAGACAGGTGAGATGAAACATCCCACAACACTGGCCTTCACAGGGCACCAAGTCCTCGCCAGCCTGCTCGCACATCTGTAGGATCATACATCAACACATATGCAGTTTTAGTCCTTTGAAGATCACAAAGAGAAAAACATGGAGAACTGGGTTTAAACTGGGGGAAAAACACAAAAAAACAACTACTATTTTCTAGAGAAGACTGCATAGGAGGAATGGATTTTGACATCCTGCTATATTTCCAAGTGTCCTGTATGTTTAAAGAATTCTGAGTGAAATGCAACACCCACCTGGCAAACAAACTCCTTCTTTCTTTCGCCCTTCTTCGTCCCATCCAAGCTGTCACTTGGTGAATCAGGACGTCCTTCACTGCCAGAACCCTGCACCAATGATTAAGTGGTAATAGTTAATTCACAACTCATGTAAAAAGGAAGATTATGTTTATTGTATATGTCAACGTACAGAAAAACACAAATGAATGAGAGGCAACTCTCTCTGACCTCAGGCTCTGGACAAAGGGAGGACCGCCTCTTCTTCGCTTTGGGGGGCATGACTTGGCTCTCGCCATCCTTCTTCCTTTTCCTTCTCCGCTTTGGTTTATCTGCCTCTGGGTCATCTATGAAAAAGAAGGACACCAACCATGACAATCAGTTACTTCCAAACCATTAAAAAACAGATGATACAGACTTGAGAGTGAGGCTGTGGTATAAATTACAGATGCTTCAGGTGTGAATGTAACGGATGCTTTAGACAGTTTACCAGTGACTGGCGCTTTCAACTTTTTCAGCCACTGCTTCGTTTCTTTGACATCTTTGTCCATGTTCTTCCTCCTCCTCTGCTTTTTGACAGTTCCCTCTAAAGGTAAAGCCTGGGAATGTTTTTGGATGCAATAAAATGGAAGAGATGTGTTTATTCCACTGTTCATGGCGATCTTTCCGAAACCTTGTTTTGATCTCAGTATCTTTTGCATCAAAAATAGCTTTTCTGCATGGCATTACACTAGATAGAATTACCTGTTTTTCAGTGGTTTTACTCATTTTACGTCTCCTTTTGGGCTGCTGATCCTTGTCTGCTGTGGCATCCATAAGTGGCCTTTTCTTCTTGCGCTCCCTCTTAACTAAAATCAAAAGTATGTCAGAGTTTACATTTATGCAGCTTTTTATTAGATTAATTTAGAAACCTTTGTAAAAACATTGACTCCATTCAAAAACTGCAGCAAACCTATAAAGGGTCAAATTAGTCGGTTTTAAAAAACCAAAAACCTATTTCACTCTCAGCTTTGTCTCACCTTGTGGGTCTATATGTTTCATAAACATAGTGGGACATACTTTTAGCTTCATTACATTTCTGCTTGTGAAGCCCATATTCATTTTAAACTTCTGCCATGCTAAATAAATTATATAAAGGTATTATTACCCAATGATATGATCATCTGCATAATGAGAGCATTATATATTAAAAGCAACACACAGCAGTCTGGATGAACATTTTGGACAAATTGTCTCAAATCTCAGCATTATTGCCATCAAGGCCAAGTCACTTATTTGGTTATGAATTTTATTCAGTGTCCACAATGGCTAGTGTTGATTTGATGCCTGAGTTTCAGCTTTTTAACCAACCTGGAACCCAACATATTAACTGACATTGTTTGTTAAAGAAACCATCGATCACTTACTTGTATTTGTAGGGTCGGAAACATCGTTTGTTGCTAATTTTTTCCGTCTTCTAACAGTCTTTGTGGGCGACTGATCCTGTTTGGGCCGTCTCTTCTTCTGAGGTACAACTGATTCTGCTTGTGCATCTGGTGCAGAGGCGGTGGGATCCTATAAAATAAAAACAACCAAAGTAATTCATGATGCTATTAGAGGCCATTTTAGGATAAGACAATTGGTACTGTGATGAAGATTTTAAGTGCTATCAATATAAATCATAAATCTGCAGAGGGATGGTGCAGCTGGGTTCCTACATTGATCTGCAAATTCAGAACAAAAAAAAGAACTGAAAATGCTTCAAGTCACAAGCCTAAATAATACACCCAAGTGTGTGTTCCAAACCTGCGAGGCTGGCGGCAGATGAAATATTCCTTCAGAAGAAACAGTGTTGTTCATTTTCTTTCTTGACAGGGAATTTTTTAGATGTCCCTTCCCCCTTTTCTGCCATTCTCCCGTTTTGAGTTGGGGTCTGCGTACTTGTGTCTTTGTTTTCTCTGAAGTGCTGTCTTTAGTCTGGGGGGCTCCTGTGGGACCACCTTCAGGGCCAAACAACGTTGTAGGGATATCTGGACTCAGTCGTGACTGTGTCTCCTGGTCTGTCTCATTGCGTTGCACAGGCTTCAGCTTCTCCAGGATGTGTGGGTTCAGATGAGGCCCGTCATCATCATACAGAAATTTAAAGTTTGCCATGCGTTCGTCCAGCGTCATGCTGATGGCTTCCTTGGCCTGAATGACACCCATGTTCCACTGAGCCCGGAGTTTACGGGGCACAGATGGGGTGGTCTGCCCAACACAGTAACAAGAGTCAAAATATAGTAGCTTGATCATTATGTTGAAAGACACAACCAATAACAAATACACACATATTTCTTACACTGTGGGCCAAGACAGCCCTCCAGTCAGAAATGTGTTTTTTTCTTCTTTGTTATCAACAAGTTTCTACTCATACTCTTAATTTACAAGCAAAACAACAGACTTTCCATACTTTCCAGATTTGCAGTCTCAAATACACAGGAGGGAACCTTGTATAACACATTTTACAGAGGTACAGCGTCTTAATGTTGCAAGGCTTTTGAGTCAAGTCCCTTCCTCAACAGTACAACAGTAGTTTATAGAAGCAGCAGCAGAAGCATTATTACCTTTTTGTGGAGGACGCGTGAAGAAAGCTGTTTGTTTCCCAGGCTGAGCTCCTGGTACTGATTCTCACCAGTGAAAGACACAATGTTCTTCTCAAAGATGTAGCCTCTCTCCGGAGCATCTCCAAAATACTGGACGTGGTAAAGGGGGCCTGATCTTCTATTAGCTGTTAAAGACAACGAGAACAGATACAATTGAATGATTCTACATCCAAAATGGTAACTTATCCCACCACAAGCATAACGGCATAAAAGGAGTCACAGGACGGACATTACAGCAATACCCAGCTGGGACCTTCATCATGGGTGACAGACGGGGGGTGCAGATTTTTTTTGGTCATGTTTTTTTCTGAATTGGTGCATCTGGGTATATTTGGCACTACATAAATTTTGCCGTTTTGATAATGTATGGTATATTTCAGTCCAATCAGTATTTTCTGCTAGTAAAGTGTACGAGAGGAGGTGTCTCAGCTTACCATTCGGCTTTTGTTTGATGTGGTTGTTCAGTTCTGGGTCTGTGGTCACAATGCAGGGCCACCAAGGGTATCCTGACACCTTGGTCCACACCACATCACCAACAGAGTAATGCATCAACAATGGAGACACTTCGGTGGTTTCTCCTGTTGATTTTGGGATGAGATTCGGCTAGAAAAGAGAGGAAAGAGTTTATGATTGACTACAAACAGCAGAATTTAAAACAATTCCTTACCGGTAAAGTTCCATTACTTTTCCACACTTGTGAGGAAAATTTTTTAGAACTGTACATTCTCAAAAATGTCTGTTTACACATAAAACCATGAAGTTATCAAAATCTGCCAGAGTATATCTAATTAAACTAACAATCTACGTTGTTTATCCATCCACTTCCTATACTGCTTATACGTTAAGGGTCACGGAGGTGCTGGAGCCAATCCAAGCTGACATTGGGCGAGATGCAGGGTTCACCCTGGACAGGTCATCAGTCCATCGCATGGCCATGAGGAGCAATTAGGGGTTCAGTATCTTGCTCAAGGCTACTTGGACATGGTCACCAGGGAAGTGAGGATCAAACCAGCGACCCTTCAGTTGCAAGACAGCCACTCCACCTCTGAGCCATGCTGCCCCTTCTGTGTGGTTTAATACACCATAAATGGGTTTTAAAGTACAACAATATGACATGAGTGATTTTTCCTCAATCAATTTAAATAAATATACTCAAAAAAATTCAGGTGGTTTCCATTTCCTATTTTCTGGCTTTTATTAATTACCACCAACATCTCCAGGCATGGAAATTGCCATTTCTAATTTAGCTTCTAGATTTTTCATGACAGTTTGCACCTTGAAAAAGCCAAATGGGGGCAACATTTGTTCCTTCCTCAGATCAGTTAATTTGCAGACCATATTTCACTGTCTGCAGAAGGAGGCCATTCACTGTTTTTGAATGAGGCAACGGTAGCCATACTGATGCAACTAGTTACTGACAAGTTGAGGGATGGGTCATTGCCTCATCGGAACAGGTCCGCTACATGGACTAACTGCTAGATAAATTTCAAAGCAGACATGGCAGTGGGCCATTTCAGAGGTTTGTAAGCCAGCAACAGAATCTTTCCGATATGTTCAGCAGCTTGAGAATAAAAAGCTCAACATTGCCATGCTGTAGCAGATGAACAAAGAAAAGAAATAAATTATCAAACTAATCTGGCAGGCCAGAGGTCAATGCTGGAGGGACCCCTTTTGGCCCATGGGCTGCCTATTGCTGACCACTGCTCTTAGGTGTCAGACCAAAATGTACAATTAGTTCTGCATCATACACTTATTTTAATTATAAATTAATCTGTGGAATTTTTCAGGATTAATTGACTAAGTTTTTGGACCTTAAAATAGTACGAATTTTTTTTGGAAAATGCTCATCACAGCTTCCTCGACTCCAAAGAGATGTATTCAAATTGCTTTCTCTTTCATCCAACATTCCAAAACCCCAAGACTCATTTTCTTCTGTAAATTACATAAAAAGTTTGAAATATACGACTTATTTTCTTTCGCTGGACTTATAGTTTCTGATAGACTTTGAAAGACAGTAGAAAAACAGGCATAGCTCTGCAATATATCAGTTGTATATCGATGGCCCTTTTGTCTCAGCACCATCTGTCAATGTATCTGTAACTTTTGTGTTTATCTTCATCTCTACATCAACGCTGACAAAACATATCTCCAGCTTCATCAATGACAAAAGCAGAAATAAAATCAAAACCTCCTCTGCTGCTTCAGTTGCCTCTACAGTGAGAATGCCATCAAGTGTCCCCATGGCGACGGGAGAAGAACTGATGTTTGGTAGAGGTTTGGGTTTGTGAGGTCTCTCCCTCCTCTTCTTCATGGGTCCAGATTTTGTATCTTCAATGGCTGTTGACAAACTGGTCCCACTGGCACAGCATGTCTCTAAAAGAGGCGGCTTGACCACCTGGGGTATCGTTACCTTCAGTTCAGGTTCACTATGGGGAGTACAGTTGTGCTGATGGGTGCCATTCGTAGCTGGGGCTTCAGCACCTTTACGCATAGGTGCCTCAGGGGGAGCACAAATCTTGGGCATTGGGTCTTGATCTCCATTTAGCACACGAGAAGTGAGGTCTTTGAGCCTCTCATGGCTGTGGTTGTTATGAGCAGACATCTTCTGTAAGACACCGTCTTGTAGTGTGGCAGCCAGCTGGGCAGCAGCTTTGTCCATTAGCAGAGAAGGGTCGCTGCTCATGTCCCCACGGCCTTTACGCACACTAAGGGACTCTGGCGGCTGCTTCATGCTGATTGGGTTGGCTGGCTCAGGCATTGAAGGCAAGGAGCTACCTTTGCTGTCCATCCCATCTATCCCCCGCCACGCTCACTGAGCTGCAGGAAAAATAACACACAGACAAACCCCTCACCTCACAGCTTCAATCTGAGAACACTAGAAATCATGCATTTGATCTTTGATACTGTGGTTGCACCATGTTGCACTGATATCTGATATGGCATAACTGAGTATGAAGATACTTACTGATGTGGATATTATGTGCATGAAAACAAGTTAATGATATTCACATTTTTCATGCAACGGAAAACACATGAAACCTTGTGAAATTAAAAAGTAATACTTTCATATTCTTGAAACACTGAAAAAGCCCAGAAAGGATATTTCTCCAGAGGCAGAATAATATCAGATATTCATCTTTTTTTTTTTTTATAAAAAATCATATTTTTTTAAGATCAGCAAGATATCAACCCAGTTTTGCCAAAGTCAACACAATACAGTAGTTATGATTTACAGGCTTTTCAGAATGTTTTGGGAATGAAGATAATTATTATATTTACAAATGGCAATATTTGTATGTACTTTTCCATGAGTACAAAATATCAGTATAAAGATAAACTTGTCTTTATACAGATAATAACAGCACAACTATTGCCTATCAGGCAATTTGGTGGTAAAAATATCAACATATTTGATCCTTGCAACAATCCAATATCTACATCCCTAATATTTATAGAATCATCTGCTAAATCTGGACTCCTCCATTAGTAAATTTGTAAAAACCTATTTTGTGCTGTGAGTCCCGAACATATCTTACACATATACACAAAATGGCACTGGCTAGTTCCAGTGGAGCATGCAGGGAGCTTGAGGGGCGACAGAGAAACTGCACCTGTCACGAAATGTTCCAGTTGTGTAGTCTGGGAGCTTTTAAGGAAGTCAGGCGACTCAATTTACCAAAAGTCTAATAAAGCGGCATACCTCTAAATAATAGTACTATACTCATGACTGACTGAAAACCTAAACCACACGTCCATCCTGCTCATTTAAGCGAGATGAAATAAAGCCCTTTCACGATTTCATCTACTCATACGGAAAAAAAGACCCTGGACGGACGGAACCTCTCTTACCACGGTGCTTCCAAGTTGGCTATCGCCTGGTAAAGAGACCGGCTAGCTGCTAGCTAAAGTAGCGGTGTGGAGAGAGCAGGCAGGGGGCTCCGCCGCATGCAGCCAACGTCCAAAGAGTGGCTAGCTGAGCCGCGTAACCAGCAGCACATCACCGGCTGGAAAAGCCGCGGAAATGGCAGCAGCTGACAAGTCAGAGCACTCGAGTTGGGAGCCCGAGTGAATGCTGAAATTAAATGGATCCCCGTTCAGTTAACAACTGCAATGTGGGGTTCGTACACATTGACGTCCCTTAGCTCAATCAAAGTATTACAGCAAATCAAAAGGCACTTGTACAATTCGGTAGAGGAGACGTTTAACAACCGTGCAGCCACTTGAGTATACAAATCCGAGCGATTCCCCAACTTTAGCTGGCATTTATCTCATCACGTCATCCATGAGACGGGCTTCGACTATTATCTGAAGCGGAAGCCATGATGTAGGGATCTCATGGATTTCAGCCATGGACAAGCGGTCAAGCATGATCCCATACCTCACAGCCCCATCTCTGTGATTGCTAGTCAGCCATTAAACGTATTCCAGCGCATAGACACAGCCGCCACCCAATTGCTAAATACATTTAACCGGTATACAACTCCAACTAAACGACCGCATAAACACCAGTAAAGACGTTGGGGCAAAGTTGGACGGTTGCCGTTGTCAGTTTAACGTGTTTAGCTTTGCCTTTCATTAATATACTCGGTTTGTAGGCGCCATGACAGCTCGTTTCAAAAATGCTAATCGTGCTAGCCAAAGCTAACCAGCGTACCATTGAAGAAGAGTTAAGCTGTTAGCTTACTGCTAACAGGTCCTCTCTTGGTAAAATGGATGGTCGGCCCAACCAAGTGCTCTTACAGCCGGTTAATATCCTAGGGTTGACAGCAACATGAAAGACAGTTTCTTTCTACATACCTGAACGATCTCCTCTCCGTCGTTAAAGGGAAAAAATGTCCGTATTCATCCTGTAAAGCGGAGGATTTCATTCAAGTCGAATCAAAGGCTTGCGGGTAACTCAAACTCTGAGGACAACCAGCGCGAAAAATACTCACTTCCGATTGGTCGGGAGCGGAGAGTGGATCCGACCGGTCCTTTCAAAAAACCAACCGTAGGAAATAGCTGACCCCGGTGTCTCCCGTCTGTTTTTACATCATTTAACAACATTTACAAACCCTCATATTCATGACGACTCGTCTTTATAGCCGCCTTATGTCAGTAACTTTCTAACAACAATAATCCTTCACCGGTTTGAATGCGGTGCCTTCACTTGCAAGCATGATTAATGTAGCTGAGTAATTAAAATCAGGTTCGCATTGAGCTCGACATTACTACGAACTCTAGGACATGAAAAAAGCCAGTTCTCTCAAAAGCCAACAGCTTTACGTTGTGATCATCATAACGATTATTAAACAGCAGTATTTTACGGAGAACCCGATTTGATGTTAAAGGCTATATAAACAAATAATGGTCAGAATTACAGCACAACTTTTTGACATTTAAAGCAAAAAACTAAACAACTCAAACATCCGTTTCTACTTTGATTTTTACGATGATTCGTCCATTTTTTTCCCCTATGACACATTTTTCGATCCTTCAGTTTACCAGAAATCAAGTGAAGCACGGACCAGCAGTACCGACAGTGGAAGGTAGGGGGAGTAAGTATGAACCAGTACAATTAACTTCCGGGAAACGTTAAAGAAAATAAAAGATTCTATCCTCAAGGAAATCCTGGGAGCAGTTCTCACGATAAGATCTTAGCTCTTTGGCCATGCTACTGACTGAAATCATCCAGGAATTACAGAAATAACCTTTCAGTGGGTTGTAAAATATACAGAGGATAAATACACAGCAGAGATATGGTGTGGATTATTTCGGCAGACCAACCAAACTGGACAAAAGGATATTGAGTGATAGCATTAGAAACTTGTTTTTAAGAATATTTAGGAAGCTTTCCATCAACAATGCTCTGTTTCACACTCAGACCTGGGAGTTGCCCTGTTGGCCCCTTACTGACCAGCTCTAACTGGAACAGCTGGGGGTCAAGTGTTTCCCAATGGGAGTAATGTGCATCAGCACCACCCACAGATATCCTGCTGATCTGCAGATTTAACAAGCCAGCTTGGGTCATGACCAAAAACCCTCATTAAAGATGCAAAACATGCAAAAGAGAAGAAAAAGACAAAAATCCTGTCTTGTTGTGTTGCCTGAGATTTGTTTTCCTGCAGCATTTGCTGCAACACTTTACTCGAATAAGTTAGCGCTCTGAGCTTCACTGTGTAGAAGGATGTATATGCAGACACTTTGCCAAAAATTTGAAAGCCTATCGTGGTCCAGTAATCATCATACAAATATCATCTTAAAACTTGAACCCTTCAACGCTTCAGAAGTTCGAGACAACTTTTGTTCCAAAGTTATATTTTGTGTAATAATAGTATATTAATGGTTTACAAGAGGTGCTCAGGCCTACGCTGTTTGTGCTCCTAAAATATGGAATTCCCTGCCACAGATTACTAAATCAATATCATCTATTTAAAAAGAAAGGCCGTCACTTCAATTACTCTATCTTTTTTCCATTAGGAGTAATTGTAGAATTGTTACTTTGTTGAATTATTGTTCTCCCATTTTATTCTTGTACATCATCAGAGGTGGTTCAGATATTTACAATCTGCTGTCTACTAAAAACATCAATAATGCAATCAAAAACCATCCCTTTGCCGAAATAATAAACTAATGAATTCGTATGAAGCTACTATATTTTTAAAGTAGAAATACGTCAGCAACATCGTACGGATCGTAGTTCAGAAAAAACAGGCTTTTATTTTTTAAACAGCAACCAGGAAGTTTACTGACCCCAGTTAGCTTGAAGCTCCTGATGCTACATTGGATTGACGTCACTGAAGAGGGCTGGCTCGCTGTCATCCGCGTAGAAGGGAAGGGCATGACATGGGGCTACATTTTCCAATGTACAGTTATTTACGCGTCGTAGTTTGTTAAACCCGTTGAAAAGTATTGGTATTTATGTACACATTTAGCGGTCTTTTACGTTTGTACTTCTCGAACTAAAAGTTGCTAGCTAAAGGGCAACTAGCCGGTAAGTTATTGTAAATTGCTGTTAAAGGTAGCCGGTTTCGACGGAAAGCCTCCGCATGGCGTTAATCCTGTTTACGAGGTCTAGGGCACCGTTAATGAAGACGTCCCGATCGCTGAAGAGCGATTTCCGGAAAGGCAAAGGTAAGATTAACATACTCTTATATCACAGTGAAGTATTGTGTATTATGTCAATTTAGACAAAGTAAGCTATCTAATAGCTTGGTGTCATTAGCACGTATGTTACAGGAGTCGTCTGTGAAAACGTCGGTGGTCAAGTCTGAGTTTTCAGTGAGCTGGTGTGGGACTCAAGGTGACAGTGTAGTCTTTTAGCAGAAACTGGGCATATGAATATCTTCTCATTAATTTTTAAGCAATAATCATTACTGTACTGTTAGAACAACTTCTTTTGCAGCCATGCGACATGAATGTACACGGTATATCACCTAATTCTTCCCGCAAAAGAGCAAAACATATTTTGGGATCCAGGTCATCTCAGGACACTGCAGTCTGGGAGCAAATTCGTTGCTATGGCAGCCAGGCTCTTTTATTTTTTCACCATACACAAGATATGCTCACCTATTCAAGATGTTTTGTCAGATTTGACACAAAAGAAGCCATGTTTTGGTGATTTCCAAATTTTTTGCTGATATCCTCCTTTATCCTCATTGTTTATTGTTGTGTGTTGGTGAGGTGGAACCACAACAAGCAGAGGTTCTTTCAAAGGGGTGGTGATGCTGTAAATGTAGAGCTCTGCAGGATTTCGTGGATTTAAAAACAGGCATTAATTTCTAGTTATGATACAGATAATGCATTCCTCATCCTTTAAACCAACTGATTTTATATATATATATATATATATATTTTTTATATATATATATTTATATATATATATATATATATATATATATATATTTATATATATATATATATATATATATATATATATATATATATATATATATATATATTTTTATAGAAGATTCATCACATAAAATGTGGCTACTTACTTCCCTATATTTGCAATTCCTGGATGGGGAAACAAAAAACCCAAATGTGACTTAAGGGCATCTGTAATTTGATTGATGAGTCTGATAAGCAACTAAATTCCACTGTCAACTGTAAACTCATATGAACAGAGGAAAATGTGTCAATTATAAACAGTCACCAGCAAATGAGTCAGCAGTGACAAATTTTTTGGCATTGGCTAATAAGGAAGGAGATATGAGAGTATGTGTCGATAATCATTTATGCCCAAGCTTCATAAGATGTGAATCCTTAAGCATGACTGTAAGGTCATTCTATTGGCGTCTAGATTGCATCACAATACAGAACCCTAAAACTTCACATATGATTTCATACGATAGCAATAGAAGCACTCTAATTGTTTCAACCATTTATCTGTGCCCCCATCAGTTTAGAGGAGTGGTCACATTTGGTATTCAAATGTCTCTCCCCATCTGACTGGTCCTGGATCAGACGAACTGGGTGTGAGGAAACCCCTCGGCCAAACATTTGTGCACAGCATGAATGACAAGTTAGTTCTTATATAAGAGGACGTCATTATAGCCCAGAAGTCATGATAGCCGTACATCATTTACCCTGTGCTTTGATGCCAAGCTTATAAATAGACGAGGGTCAAGATGAGAATCTGTCTGTCTGTCTGTCTGCGGTGGAAGGTTGGCTGCAGGCCCACATTATCAGACAAGTTGCAGGACTTCCACAAGGAAAGGACAGAGCTTCTTCTATTCTACCCGACTCTGTTTGTCGCCCTCTGTGATTATGAGGGCTGTTACATTTTCACAAGTGTATGTTAGTTGATACCATGACAAATGTGCTTACTGTCCATCCTTACTGGAGCCAGATATGAAGATCGATTCCCTGCTCTCCCCTGTGCTGCATTATGGAGCTGAGACCTTCAGGGACCCGCTGGTAGCCAGTTAGCTTAGCACAAAGAATGGTAGTGGATCTGTAGTGTTAGCGTCTAAATGAAGCCATAAAATGCAATTTTTCACTAAACACACTTCACCTGCATGAATATAATTAGGGCTCTACATGACAATTTAAAACTAGAAGAAACAATCATTTTAGCACGAGACACATAGTCAGAACTACTTTCCTGACTGGGTGTAGGGATTTAATGCGGCGCTTCTTGTTGGCCAAAGTTACAGTTCCAACCACCATCATTCAGTGTGCTAAGCTAAATACCGGTCAGTTGGTCTCCATGAGTTTCAGCTCTCAGAGGACAGAAGGCTATGTGGCTTCTTGTCTGATTCAAATAAGTGTGTTTCCTAAAATGATGATCATGGTCCGTGCTAATAGTGCCCAGTGAGCTTTCACTGTTGGACTTCAACCTGCATGTCGTCTCTGCACACTTGTGAGCATGTATCTTTCATCCAACGAAAGGATGTAAGGTCAAAAGTAGTAAAGATTAGAGTATTATCTGATAGTGTCAGGTAATTAAGTGATAAACAATACAATTCCAATGCATGATGTCACATGAGCAGCATTGGGTATTTGTGTGAGGGTGCATAGTAAGGATGTGTGTCGCTGTGTGTGTATTTTATGTTGTTGTTTTATTTAAGCTGAGGCAACTGTTTCAGACAGTCTATTATATTCTCTATGTTCAAGATTTTTTAAGCAATAAATGATTGGTTGCTCTGTATTAACACTGCATCGTTTGGTTTATCTCCTGGTGAGACAGGTCCCTTCGGGACACTCCACCCTTCTGCCAAATGAGCAAAACATGATTTGGGATTCAGGTCATCTCAGGACAGCCTCTCACTTCACTGCAGTGTGTGAGCATGCTCGTTGCTATGGCAGCCAGGCTCTCTCTGCTCCTCCGAATTCTCAAAGATGAGTTGTGAGATTTGACACAAATGAAGATCTCATAGGTTCCCTGATGCATGCGGTACCATGATGATGTTATTTAGTAGCTAATATCGCTGTTCGTCACAGCTGCAGGCCAAACCAAGTTCATGGAAGAATCCCTTCAGTTCTTTTACATTGTCATTTATTTCTCCGGCACGTGGAACTTAATGAAAAAAAAATCAGGCATATTAACAATGATGATATCCTTGAATAGGTCAGATTTAGAGTTGGTCCAGTTATTGGTCTTGAAAGAGGGCCACATCCTTAGATTGCACTTCCAGGAATACAATGACACAAGGATGACTTACTTCTGCTGGCCAATCCAGAAGTTGGCATCAGCAGGTTCCCTTGACCAAAAGCCTTTGGGCTTTTCAGGTTGCTTTTTTGACAACTGACAAACTTAAGTTCTGTGTTGAACAAAAGTTGGTTTGACTTGTATGTTTCAATCTGCATGATAATCTTCAAAAATGTATTTTGGTTGAATACATTTCAGTACAAAGCTAGTGTTATGCTATGAACTACAGCAGAGATGTATGACTTCAGCATCCCCACAACTGACTTGATGCTTTTTCTGTTTTTGGCGTGATGACATGTAATATCTGTGAGGACCTTTGGAGTCTTGTTTAACCACTTGTTAGCTCCCCCATGCTTTTTAAGCCACATAACCACCTCAAATTCACAAGTGTGGTGTTAACTGACACTTTTGCTCTTTTAGAATAAAAACTTAAAATATCTTTGGCTGGTGTTCACCACAGACCTTATTTTAGGCCTGTAATCGCAAACACGTTGACTTGGATGCATACCTTTTATTAATACCTGCTTATTCCCAGGTTTTGGATTCATACCAGGTTTATTGAGTGAGAGTGTAATCCAAGAGGTATTGAGCCAAAGACACCAGTTTTATTGGATGTGTTGGAAGAGATGCAAGATCTGGTAAACCTACATGCAGCAAGTGAAGCAGAACCATCATGTGTTCTAGACCGAAGGTTGCCTGATGGATACACAAAAAAGTATAGAGGACACTTGATTTTCCAAGCCTTTATTTGTTGGTAAGGGGCCAATGTGGAGCTTAACACTACAGCAAAGTCAGAATCTCACAATAATACTGGATTCAGAGAGAGAGCTTGTGTTTGGTGTCCCTGCAGCACGCTGGATACACTGCAAAGAAACATCTGTGATGGGAGGTGCTGAGTCAGTAAACCAATTATCAGGTCCTACCAACTGTCCAATTTGTTTGCTGCCACTGTCTCACTCACAGAGGAGCTCATGCTGTTAACAAAACAAAGGACGTTTTAGATGATATCTGTATCCGGCATAATACTTTCAAAGTTGTATGTCTTTGTCTTGTGCATGGAAGGGCTGAGAAAAAAGTGGCGTGATCTCACTCTGCCTCCAAAATGACCCCGAGTCTGGTGGATCTGCTGCTCATACGGGCATGTGGAAGTGTTATTAGACACCAGTTTAGCACCTCTCAGTCAGCCGGGTGCAGGTCCCACATGTGGGAGCTGTTGCAGGTAGGGTGGAGCGTCATCATATGGTCCTCCAAAGGTAGACAGGGAGATCAAGACCACATCAAGGTCAAGGACAAAATACCTCCAGCTTCTACTGCAAGTCTGCTCATCCTCTTAGGCTTTTCAAGGTGTCTTCCCTTCTCCCTTGTTAAAGGGATTTCTTTATTTGTCCGCCAGTGTGAGGTTGAGCGATACGGTGTTTCACATGGCCGATATATGGCTATAGATACTGATCAGGTCAGCAGGTAGCTGCTACATTATGCATATATGATAAGAGCAATAATATTGCTGCACGTAGTAGCAACATCTGTATTCCGCTCTTTCTCTATTCATCATTCAGTGTTTACTCCAACTGAGGGTCTGAGAGCAGAGAGGATCACACCTCAGAGAATGTAGAGCCCACTGAAGCACATTGTGATTTGGGGCTGTATAAATGAAATTAGATTTCAGAGAATTGTTTTGCATTTTCTGAAATGAGTTTTAATGAATGGAGCCCAAGACAGTGAGCAGTTGAGTAACAGTCACATTGCCAGAGACAATGAAAGCAAAGTTTTACTTCTAAAACAAGTAAAACCAGCTTTAGTAATTGGCATATTAAGGATTTTATCACTATAATGACGCGAGTTTGAAGCTGTATGCACATGAAACATCATTTGATGTTGTATCAGGGGAAAACAAAGTGTCCTGTATTCACAATATACTTGATCTCCAAAGTTTATGACCAGCAGTGTTGTGATCGATGATGCTGGTGAAAAGATTTATCATTAATAAAATGCAGTGTAACAGTTCAGAGAAGCTCTTCAGGGAGAATTGGTGAATGATCAAGTTCTTGAAACCAAAGGTGTAAAATAACTTCAGAGATAACCCCACAGCAGCAGATTAAACAGGGGAACAGTGCGGGGTCGGGTCACCCACAGTATTTCCAGAGTTTTCCTAACCAGCCACAGTAGCTGCGTGGCCACTCAGTCCGGAAGGTGACATTGTTCCAGTAAACTCTGCGTCCTCCTGGCCGCCAGCAGTGGCCCATCATGCTCAGTCAGGCCTTGCTGGGTTCAGTCCAGTCAGCCATGTGAGCCGCAGAGGAGAGGCGGGGCCAGGCCATCTGTTCTGAGGTTATTGGTTGGAAGTGACTCACCACTCCTCCGTCTCTCTCTCTCTCTCTCTCTCTTTATCTCTCTCTCTCTCTCTCTCTCTCTCTACTAGGGCCTCACACCAACCACAGCCTGTGTGGTTTAGGAGCCCCTCTGAGGGCCTCACAGGGTGGGAATATCTTGCCCTCAGGACGCAGAAGTGAAAAGATCTTGCTAGAAGAGTTATATAACACACTCGGTAGATGTGTACACAGAAAACTATGATTGAAAGTAATTTAAAAGCAGTAAGAGTATGTCTGAAATGGTTTAAGAACAACAAAACTAACAATTGTAACTACAACATACAGACTGGTCTCTAAAGGGTTTCTTTGTACAGTTTTGCTAAATGTGTGGATGCTGTAATCAGGAGTTGCCATCTCTTTGCCTCTACTACGTGGATATGACAATGTTTTGGACACTAACCTAAAGCAGCAACGATTAACCAACTATTTGCAAAACTTGAAATGGTTTTCAGCTATTATGATGATGAATTGTTTGAGTCATTGTTTAAAGATAGAAGTCTAAATGATCTCAGTAGAGCCTCTCAGTTGGGGATATTTTTAGGTGTTTTTACCTCTCAGTTGATAGCAAATTGAATATCTTTTGTTTGTGGGCAAAATGGAACATTAATATAGCACCGATTGACAGTTCTTTTAGAAAAAACAATATATGTGTTAATCAAAAAAATAATCAACAGATTAATCAGTCATGAAGATAAAAGGTAGTTGCAGCACTGATGCTCACCTCAGCAGCAACTTCATCTGAGCAGCTTGCTGGTACTTTAAAGTTTGTCATGGTACCGTGATGCAATACAGAGACAGTACTGGCAAAACACGACAAACTACTGCCTACCTACTTTACTTTACTACCATAAAACAGAGCTGGCAGGAATGTTACTTTGTGCTCATGAATCAACATAAATAATACATGTATTAAACATTGAATGTATTCATAGATGAGTGATATCAAAGATGTAAGACCTCATGTGGAACGACAAAAAATCATGATATCCTCTCAACAACCCCCTCCCCCCTTAATCTTAGCAGTGCTAGCCTTGCCACTGGTTGCTAACACCATCCGTGGAGGGAGAGGGGGTACACAGCAGGTGGTGTAATGTTTCAAGGGGTACAAGACTTTTGTCAGGAACCACTGTCCAAAGAAGAAAAACTATAATATTGTCAGTTTCCTTTGACGCAGAATTTGGAAGCCGTTTATGGGTCGGTAGGGTTTACAGAGAGGGCCATTGAAGAATCGAAGAAGAGATGTCAGTTTTGATGGTCCTCGGAGTCATTTCAAGTCTCTTTAAGGTTCCTCAGGTCTCAGCATATTCTGGTTCTGTACTTCTTCCAATCTGGAAACAAGCTGGATCGGCTTTCATTGTGTTTTGCCAAGCAAGGTGAAAACTCTCTATTCTTTAAATTCATGAGTAACGCTGCAGTAAAGTGCAAAGTCTGCAGATGGCTGCTGGTGTTAACCTACCCCTCCGAAGGAGATGTCCTGTGTGTGTGTGCGTGTGTGTGTGCGTGTGCGTGCGTGCGTGCGCCTGCATCTGTTCCTGGCTGTTTAATGTGTTATCAGTGCACAGCTGCTCACGTGTTGTTGTTTTTCTTTTCTTTTCAGGGAAACTACAAGATGGTGCATGCTTCAGCTGCACAGCGTTACGACTCTCCAGTCAAAGGTAAGGCAATAAAATATGGTACTTTCAGAGTTTTTTGAATTATTTTATATACTATAACTACTATAACATGAAAACACATCATCTTCAGCTCTACTATGTTGTATAAAGTACCATTTTAAGACATTTTAAGACTTAGAAGTGTTAAAATATTACGTTACAGCTGAGACAGTTGGTCACTTAAAAAGTCCATTGATTGAAAATGAAGAACACAAAAAAAGATTTGAACAAACTTTTTTTTTGACCCTGCATCCTATTTCTTTGTCTCCTTAGTCTTGATGGGTTTCGACTTGGCAACATGGCTCAGGTCTCTTCTTTTGACCCATCCCTCCATGGGTCAGAAAGATCCATTGGCCCCAGCCAGAACCCGAACTCACAGCGGCTCTATTGCGCTTTAGCCTCAGGTGCCTCCCCTTCCTCGTACTCTCCTGTTACAGCTGGGTCCCAGTGGACGAGAGCGTGGCAGCAGGACATCCCCGGCGTGAGGTGGATACACATCTCAGGGAGGAGATGGGATGACTCAAAGGTAGAGAAGTCTCTGCGTTCCTTGAAGGACAAGAAAAAGAAGCTAGAGGAAGGAGGCCCGGTCTACAGTCCCACTCTTGATGTTGAACCTGTCAGACGGACACTGCGACAACGGGTTATAGAGGAAATCAAACACTACTACCACGGCTTCAGACTGCTTTGGGTTGATGTCACCATTACTGGGCGAATGCTGTGGAGGGTGCTTAACGGAAATGCCCTGTCCCGGCGTGAGAGGAGACAGGTGAGGCTAGGAGAAAGGCAGCAAGGGAAGTTCTCATTGCTCTGATTTTTTTTTTTAGGAAAAGTACCTTGGAACATGACTGTCTTGTTATGTTCATTCCTGTATTTACCACCTGACATTCATGCAGTCCTACCATTGTCCTGTAGTAGCACAGCCGTGGGCTCTCAAGTGTTTTTAGGGACAGATGTAGTCTCTAAATCAAGTGTTATCTATATCCATGCCTTTCAGAGGTCAAAAGCACACTGTCACAACGTCCTAGCTTATATGGACTGTAATGGAAAGGAATGCCATTTGAATTCAAACGCTGGGATGCTACAATGCCAGTGTTGTTTGATTCTGTGTAAACAAACATAGTGTCATCATGATGGGCTCATTTTTATTGCAGTGTTGTAGAATCGTTATGTAAAGGTTCCTATTGTCACAGTTCTACCATCTCATCTCTACAAAACGATTCGGCATATGAATTTGCAGGCATGCAGCAAGATTTTATGACTGTAATTTTTCTTTTTTGAGTAGGTCTTAACCTTCTCAATGGTTTCAATAATTTCAGGGTTTTTTTTGGATTAGGTAGTGTTTTCTGTCCGTACAAATATAATATGGTATGAACTATCCCACAAATTACTCAGCCACGAGTTCAGGGTACCCACAGGTGCTGGAGTTTATTGAAAATGGGGGAGACAGTAGCTCAAAAGTGGATGCATAGAAGTGGTCTGTGTCACCTGACACCTGGGATAGAATCTGAGGAAGGATTTGAGATACAGCTCCAGACTGAATAAATCTGGAATAAAAGTTGTGTTTGGGTTTGGTGTCTGTCCAAATTTTGGAAGTTTAGCGTTTAAAGTTGCTTTGCCCATGATGATCCCCATGATGACCATTGTGTTCGCTTTGATCCCTCATAAATTTTGGGTAGATTTAATTTATCAAACAAATCTGGTACAAAATTGAACAACTACGGACAACTTCGAGGATTAAATAAATTGGTCAGAATTTTCTCCAAAATACTACAGTCATGCATGATGAAGTACCATGGTATAAGAAGTCTCACTCTGACAAAAACATTTATCATTTTGATATGTAGACTTCAGCCTCAAGATGCTGGAAAATCTTTTGAAACGCTGAAAAAGTGCTTGAATCTGATCTTAGAAAAGGCGTAGGAACCCTGTTAGTTCAAGTGAAGGAAAGCCCGTCTGATCTAGTTTCCATAAGGATAAGCAGCACGGTTGAACAGATCAGGGATGAGCCAGCATGTATTCAAGACTGACTGCTCAGACATCTTGTTCTATCATGTTTAATCCGCAGCTTCTCAAACCTAATGGGATCAATTATGGAAATTGGATGCATGGTGAGTGTTTACTCACTAGGTGCTCAGAAGACTGTGCTCCTTGATTAAAGCACTTTTGGGAGACGCATTATGTCACCTCTTTGATTTAGAACTTTGTCCTTCAGCGGTCGATCCCCTCAACAGCAGCAAAGCAAGAGCAAAACCTTCATTAGTTCAGTAGACTTTCCTAAAGTTGCAGCAATTGCAAGAAACTCATGACAAATTCAAAAATGACGACCAGATTTGGAATAACATGTTTTAATGTTCAAAATTTACATCTGACCACTGTTGAAGCAGATGTTAGAATTTTTATTGTCCCTCTTTTGGCAATAGTGTAGTAATAAAATGTGATTAAAGGACTATTCATGGTTCTAAATCAGCCCTTCGTCTGGCCTTCTCTGTAAATGTCAGACAACAGGATGTCTGGATTGAGGCCCAGTGTCCGCTGCCGTAAGCTGATGCAGGTTCTGGGACACAGCCGTCATGTAAGGAAAGGTGAACGGGTCGGCTCAGGTCTCGCTGTGACCACATCCCTTGTTTGCAGGTCTTGGTACAGACTTGGTGGACGTGACTCATTGGCAAGTTGTGAATGCTCTTCTGGAAGGTGTGAAGTGTTATGTTGCTTTGTGGTTGGCTGGGCATCTGCAGCTCCTGGCTGGAAATGTGTCCAAGTGCTTCGGCTCTAAACGGTTCAACGAGTTTGTCACAGAAAACAAAAACAACACATCCTATTATATTTGAATTTAAAGGCATTCAGATGGAAACTTGCATTGTGTCAGCACATTGAAATATAGGGAATGAAATATAATGCTGCATTTGATTGTGGCAAGATTATTTTTGACCAATATAGATAAGGTACTTGATTAGAACTGTAGACAAATGTAACTCCAGAACTTGACAACATGTATTGTTCACAGCTAGAATGGAGGTCCACAGTAAAAGTACATTCCAGTTATTTTACAGCTGAAGCTCAGGGTACTTGCAGACATCCGTGCACAGGCATGTTTACAATGCAGTTCACAATTGGCAGCGACACACAAACAGACAGTTGGGCCACTTGGGCTGACGGGAAGGTGCAATGTATTACAAAACTAGGAAAAGGTCAAATTTAGTTAGTTCTCTGTTTACATGCTACTTTCCTTGAGTTAAATCATGGTCCCAAGCTGAACTACTCAATTAAATTTAGAGCAGTACTTCACCTAAAAATTTGAATTTGCCTTTCAAATCCTCATCTTTAGGTGTCTTGACCTCACAGAGGCACATTTCCCCCTACATGAATTCTTGGCGACTCCAATACACTGGATCAAACAAGCCACACACTTGAAGTGTGAGGCTAATAGCAACCGACTGCTAACAACAGCAAAACTGGCCAAAATGTCCTTCTACAACCGACCACGTTTTCTGTATCCATCTGGATCCTCAGAAATCCACAAATTTTTTTAACTAAACCGTTTCATTTGAAATAAAGAAAAACACTTCTGGTTCAGTTTAACTGTGAACAACCTACAAAAACTAGTTCAAATGATTATGCAAGATCAGAAGGCATACAAGAGGGGAAAAGTGAGCCATTGAAAGGAAAGTTACACTTTTTTTTTGACAAAGTATCAATTTAAATTTTGAAAGCATTTTAGCTAATAATCAAACCCTGATGCGTGTATCTATCGCTTCATAGTCATATGACAAATGCTATGTTGGTGTCGTGCTGCAGTGGTTGGATTTTATGAAGCATTCCACAACTGTGTCAGCAGCCAGATTCAGTTGATCCAACGTGAGCCGCTAAAGGCAGTGACACACCAAACCAACGTCAGAGAATTAACAGTAAAGTTTATAAATTATGTTGTATTGATCGGTGTGTTGACTTGCCAAGACATAGACCTACATTCTTATTCGGTATCAGAGGTATTTTTTCATACTCGTATCAGAATAGGAACAACTCCAGGAGAAAGTTCTGTTCTCCCTACTCAGTCTCTGAGAACTTCTATACAGATGCAGGATGAACAGGCTGGGTGAATTGGGTTTTATTGCACTAAACTCTCAGCTGAACTACTGCATTTAATCCCTAACTGTAAATATATACATTCCGCTGCTCAGTGCTGATAATGCCCCCCCCCCCCCCCCCCCCCGCCATTAAACCTTCCCCACCACCCCATTGGCACCTTTTCAGATGCAGCTGACTCCCTTGAGAGCGCATGTCCCAAACCCATCTACAGCCCATTCAACTAACCTGGACTGGCTTTGCCTTCTTAATCTCCTCCTTTTCATATTCACTTACAATTCTCAGGCCTTCGCTTAAAGGCTCCTTCCATTTTCATCTGTCACCCCCTCCTCCCTCTTTGATGTGAAACTCTGGGAGATGATATACATGTCAATGGGCCTGCTTACAAAGGCCTTTTCACTCACGCCGGCCTAAATCCTTCACCCCACTGGTCCACTGACATGCAGGTGGGAAGGGCAAAGAAAGGACTCGTGTTTTGGCCTCCTCCCTCAGGGCTGCATTTCTAGATGGCTGCTTGGGATTGTGTCCCAGGACAGTCAGTAAGCCACAGTTGGGCAGATGTACAATGAAGTGGACTACTGTTGGCCTGGCACTCCTGGACACTGAGGATTGTTTAGGTCTGTGCTGAACTAATGTGCTTCCTGTTGGCTTAAGTAGAATGATTCTGAGCCTTGTGAGCCCGGCAGAATGTTCACTTTGGTCTCTAGCACCATGTAAATAATGCTGCAAAGAATTAGGAGGTTCCTGTTGCTCTGGTGATGTATGGCCACCGGGTTAAAAGTGCTGACTGTTGAAACTGTTATTAGAGGGGTTGAGCAGAGCGATTGTAAGGGACAAAGGGAGTGGAGGTACACGTTTACACGAATGCACTCATATTCCTGCTTGCATGTCTACTTGCTGCTGCTCCCTGCTGGAGGCACGCTCTAACTACAGACTGGTGGAGATGGATGGTAGTGGTGTGTTTCAGTTGATCTGGGGAGTCCGAATTTTTGAGTTCTGACAAGGAAATTTCAACTAGAACCTCCCTGAAGTCTGACTCTGTATTAGGAAACTCTGAGATATCTGCCAAAGCCCAAGACTACGATTCCCGAGATAAACTTGAGTAGATCTGATTCTGATAATATTTAGTTTGTAGCACCAACATATTGATGTTACATTAAATCAGTCATATGAGTTCAGTTCATCTTCTGTGTGTAGACACCTTGCAATGATGTTTGTTTGTGTAAGAGTGTTTTTATATCAAGGGGTATAAAGTGGTGAAGGAATTAGAGTGAGTTAGCGTTGTTTTATGTCCAGATCCCTCACGTCAAAATCATTGCAACTCTTGAATGGGTTTTCAGTTAACTGCCGAAAATAAGGTCCGTGCTAAACACTAAATTAAAGAACCTACATGTTTTGTTATGTGGAATAAAGTAATTAAACAATACTACACTTGTGAATTTAAAGAGTTTATGTGTCTATAAATGGTGGTTGTCAAGAATTGGCTAAATGAGACCAAAAAAAAAAAACTATCGCATTAAGGCTTTAAAAATCATTAAAAGTAGTTTTCATTTGTGAAAATTGCTTGCTTAACAATAATATGTAAGTCTTATAAATGTATTTTTCCACAGATCTTATTTTCATTCATATTCCCATTCTTTAAACATTTCTCCCCCAGTTCCTCCGAACGTGTGCAGACATCTTCAGACTCCTTCCTTTCCTGGTGTTCATCATCGTCCCGTTCATGGAGTTTCTTCTTCCCGTAGCTCTAAAACTCTTCCCCAACATGCTGCCCTCCACCTTCGAGACTCAGTCCAAGAAGGTAATTAATCAGTCTGGCATCCGACCTGAACTGAAGCTCCATGATTCATATAAGACGCATACAAGCAGTACTGGGGATCTTTTTGTTGGATGTTGGAATGTAGTTCCACAGTGACTTCATAGTGGTGGGAGTGTATCCTCTGATCGATTTTTTTTGTTGTTGCAGTTATCGTGAGAATATATTCAGAAAACATCGATCCACATTCTGTAGCTACGACTCTGTAAGCCGGCTACTGACTGTTGCCAAGAGTTAATCCCATTTGGAGTTTAATCTCTAATGTAACAGGATCCTTGACCTGTTTTTATGTTTGCATAATGATATGACTTGCTGATGTAATTTTCCATGTTCCAAATTTACATTTCTCACTGGCACAGACCTTTTCTGTAATTTACTGATTTCAATGATTGAAAATCAACAAAAAATCATTTCTCAAAGCAGTTGTTAAAAAAGAGGAATTATTCTTTTTACTCCACATTCAAGTTGTAACTTGTTGCAGGAGGAACGTTTGAAAAAAGAGCTGAGGGTCAAACTGGAGATGGCCAAGTTCTTGCAGGACACCATTGAAGAGATTGCTCTGCGGAACAAGGCCGCCCAAGGCAATGTGACGGAGGAGTTCTCCACCTTTTTCCAGAAGGTTGGTGGCAGTGTTTGATGTGGTGAAATATAGGTAATACTGCCCTCTGGTGGCTCAGGCAGTAAATATCTGGAGGTGGTTGGTCTCCCGCAGAATTAACTGCTAATCTAATAAATGATATTGTCATGTTTTACTTTAAAAAAATAAAGTTCCAAAACAAATCGGCACATTTACTTTTATATTATGTTCACTGTGTTATTATGTTGCTCTGTATTTTTAATCTGTGTTTTTTCTGTTGCTTCTGTCATAAAGCAATCTCCCAACAGTATGAATTTCAGTTTTCATCAGCACAGCATATAACAGCATAATATTCACACGAAACATTTTTAATGGAAGAAGGTTAAATGGCAGTATACTGGGAAGTTTTGAAGTCACAGAAACTATATGAAATTTCCTTATTAAATAGGACATTTAGTGTTACAGTGCATCTTATAAAGAGAATGTAGAGTTTCAGGTTCTCTAGATGGATCATTTACTCACTGGCGCTTTTTCAGTCAGTTGTGTTTTGTCTGTGACAACTGCCTTTATTGACACCAACATAATGTAGATGGTCATGGAGATCTGAGTAGGACTGAAATGTTGGCGTAGCACATGCTAATTTAAGCTTATAGAACAGATACTGCATATTTTTTCATGAAAATCCGGTCTGCTCTCGTCCCCAGCGTGTCGTCAAACCTGTCATATCTAGAAAGATTGAGAAGTCCTGACTTGTTGCTCTTTGCAGATCCGGGACTCTGGGGAGCGTCCCAGTAATGAGCAGATCTTGCGGTTCTCTAAACTATTTGAGGATGAGCTGACTCTGGACAATCTGACGAGACCTCAGCTGGTGGCGCTCTGCCGTCTTCTGGAGCTCCAGTCCATCGGGACCAACAACTTCCTTCGCTTCCAGCTCATCATGAAGCTGAGGGCCATCCGCGCTGATGACAAGGTATGAAGGTTACACTTCCAGGAGTTGTCTTTTAAAATATTCCTTCTCCATAGGAATCTCTTTATGTCTTTCTCTTTTCTCAGTGATTGTTGAGTCTTTAAACTTGAGGCAGTATTGCTGGATGTCTAAGGAATTTGTTTTTCGACAATCCATTCTTGTATTTTGTAAGTTATTTTTTTCTGGCATTCTTTGAAGTTTCACACTGTTCCGTCCAGGTCTCTGACCAGATTCACCGTTAAATTCAGAGTACAGTGCAGGCTACATTTCAAGGGTGCCTGCAATGTACATGTGAACTTCTGAATGCTACTTTGACTATGAGCTGTCTCACTGTCTGTTTTGTCACTGCTGCGGACATCTTTGTATCACTGGCCACCGCCTTTGGAAGTAAAAGGACTTTCATTTGTCACAACTCTTTTATCTGCCAAATCCGAACTGGACAACCTGCATACACAGAACTTACCTCATGATCCCCAGCCTAATGATCATATTTACTACTTGTATCGCGCTTTTCAAGACACTCAAAGACGCCTTACCGAGTGAGCAGGAAAAATTCTTATAATGATGGAAAACTGTAGAAGTCATGTTTCCCTTTACATCAGTATTGGCTGTTTGCAGCAGTTGTCTCATTCCCAGCAGGTGCTGCACTCGTTTAATTAGAATGGAAGTGAGTTAATGATAAGAAGCTTTGTGCACTCTTCTCTTTATCCAGCTGATAGCAGAGGAGGGCGTGGAGAGTCTGAATGTGAAGGAGGTGCAGGCTGCCTGTCGTGTCAGAGGGATGAGATCTCTGGGAGTCACAGAGGACCGACTTAGAGAGCAACTCAGCCAGGTACCTATAACAGCAACTAGACCTACAGTCATTTTTTGAGGTATTTTATGCTCCTTTTTTAAGTATTTATCTGACTAAATAAGACAGATCCAGTATATTTTAAAAAGGTGTTATTGACATTAAGCAGCCTCGGCATCTAATCCAGATATTTTATTAAGTGAAAGAAAACAGACTCAAATCCTCTTGGTGAAGGAGGGTTCCATCTTGCTAGATCGCATGACGCGTTATGCTTCTGTACCCTGTAGTGGCTGGAGCTGCATCTGAACCAGCAGATCCCCACCTCTCTGCTGCTGTTGTCTCGTGCCATGTACCTCCCTGACACCCTGTCCCCCGCTGACCAGCTGAAGACCACTCTGCAGACACTTCCTGACAGGGTGGTATGTTGGCACGCTGGATCTCTACCATTGTTATTATCACCGGAGTAGACCGGAATGAAATGAGACCAGAATATTTGGTCAGTTTTTCTACCAGGTTCTCTGTCCTACAGGCAAAGGAGGCCCGGTTAATGGTGGCAGAAATGGAGCTTTCCAAGGTAGACAATAAGACCAAAGTGGAGACGATGCTGCAGGAGGAGGCGGCCATACGCCAGGACACCAAAGACAGGGAGTTGGAGAGGCTGGCTGACGCGGCAGAGAAGGCTGCCAAGGTACTGACTCTACTCATGTCTCTTTATTGTTCCGGTAAACGTGTGTGTTCTTTGTAAAACTGGTGAATATAGACACACGACATTAACTTGATTTTGGGTTATACGGCTAACTGTTGTTGCAGAGAGAATACATGCAGAGGTGATTTTAGATCATTGAATATCTGACATCCATTAAATGAGGAAAGGTAAACCAAGCCTCTGGTACCAACTATTCATAGTTGACAGCTACAGGGGAATAAGGTAAAAAACAACAACAACAAAAAAAACCAGGAGGTACTGAATATCAATCATAAAACTTCCCTCACTGACTCAATTATGTTTATATATTACAACTTTTCTGGAATTCATTGTTCAAATGAGTAAATGTTGCAATATCTAACTAAACGTGAACACATTTTGGGGATTTTTAATTTAACTCCATTAATCAGTAAATATTTAATCAACAGCTTTAAGAAAAAGGATTTTCTGCTTTTTTTCAGAATATAATTTCATATAAATCACATATAAAGCTTTTTGCCTTCTTACTAAGGCTTTCCCTCAAGTCTTAATTCTTGCTCGTGTTGTATAGTGCTTTGGACAAAGGTGTCTGCCAAATGAAATTGTAGAATTGTACAATAACCCCCCCCCCCCAATCCTGCTGTATGTAATGAGCTGACTGGACACGAAACTCCTGTGATTACCTACTAAATGTGTATTTGGATGTTATCTGTCCAGTACTCTGAAAGCAGACATTTCATTGACAGTTTCAGTCAAATACATGCACATGTTCCATTGAGAAGTTTCTCCGTGATGAGACGATATTCTGCTGGATAAGTTGCACCCTGTCTGTGGTCTACAGGAGGAGGAGCTGGATGCAGAGAGGGCCAGCCAAAGCCGTACAGGTGAGGAGTCGATGGTGTCTCAGGCTAGCATGGCTGCTCACGCAGAGACTCTGAGGGATAAAGCCCCCGTCCTGGAAGGAGTCAAGGTAATGTCTGACGCACATTTTTCATATTTAGCTGAAGTGTGTACATGGACAGTCAGTGTTTGTGATAAAAATTCAGAGTACTCAAAGGAAAATGCCGTCATATTACCAATTCCAAAAAACATCAAAGGAAACTAGAAAGGTATTTGTATGAATTATGATAATTGATTTACAGTATATATTTATTCTTAGTTTAATCTTAATCTTTTGTTCTGTACTTCTTCTCCTGTACCAAACAGTATGAACAGTGGCAGACATTCCTGTATTTCCAGGTTAGGTTCAATTATGTCTCCTCCCAAAATGACCCTCACATGATCCATGTCGTGTTTTCCCCGCTTGTACAGGACTCCAGTGTGGGTTAGACAGTACTTTTAATTCATATCATTCTAGCATTTGTTTCAACCTCTATACAATGCCGTTTGATACTAGCATGATCCAAATTACAGGACGTGACCCCAAAATGTAAAGTTCATGGGTTTGATGAAATGGAAGTAGACATCAGTCAGCAGATGTTCATGCTTTCTAAGCGAAGCAGAAGAAAATGAAGAGAGGGCAAACCACGAACGCTCATATTTCATTTTGTGTGTCATTAGTGGGATGAAAAGCAGACAAGGTAAATGATAGACCAAAGACGAGTTCCAAGTGCTGGAATCTGATTTTATTTTCTTTTTTGATCAGAATCAGATCCACATTGACTGTATTTTTAACTTTTAATTCAGCCTTTCAAACCCAAAAAGACACCTCTCTTCTTTAGAAGTGAATGTTTGAAGTGCGGACAAGCCATGGTTGTTTATGCTAAAAGTGACCAGCTTTTGCTCTCAGAGGAAATACTGCCTTGCTGAAAAGGTTAACAAATGCTGAATATGACTTGGAACTTCTGTTTGACCCACGTGATCAACTCCTGCTGTTCCTCGCTTATCCTTCCAGACGTGTCTCAACCTCTCCCTCCTTAAACAATAACCTTTATAGTGTCACAGATTTCCCCGTTTCCTCATTCACACTGCACGACTTCAGCCCGATTATCCACTCACCAATGTTTTTGGAGCTTGCCAGCAAAAGCCCCAGATTAGAGTCAAATCACCTTTAGCTCAGGGTTCTAAGTTGACTCTACGTATAAGCTACATGACAAATATCATGCCAAATATCCACAGCCATGAGAGCCAGTGAGCTGGCACGAGGGGGAAGCGGGTGGAAGAGTTACCTACGATTACCGGTAATTGAACTGTTTTGGATCAGCGTACAAAGAGTATGGATCGATTTCTGCCCCAAGGAAAAGACCAACTTTTTGGAGAAACTCTCATTGTCTGTTGTCCTCAAGAACCAGACAAGAAGTTCGAGACCTGCCTCCTCATTGTGAGCATTAGAGAGCTGAGACCCACAGTGACTAGCTGGCTGCTAGCTAGCTTGGTATGATGAATGAGAGTGGATCGGAGGAGCTAGCATACATCTGTTATATGTCAGTTGTAGCTGCTGCTGCTGTAGTTGCAAAGTATTGTGACTTACTCTCTGATCCCCTCCCCTATCATGCATTTGGAGATTGAAATGTGTCGTTAGGCCCCTGTGTTCAATATTCAGGGTCTAGCATATAGAGAATTCTGTATGTTAAGCAATTCATTTAGGCTGTATCTAGACATGTCTCTTAATCATGTATGTAGCAACAAAGGTTTTTTTCAAAGTCAAATGTCTATGTTCAAGAATGAGGAGATCACCAAAGAAGAGATTGACATGTTGAGTGACGCCTGCTCAAAGCTGAAGGAGCAGAAGAAGCTGTTGACTCTGGAGAAAGAGGAGCTGGAAGAGCTGAAGGATGACGTCCAAGAATACAACGAGGTGAGTCGCTGAAACAACTTCTCGTGTCTGTAGTCAAGTTTTCTTCCCATTTAAATCCAAGGTAACTTTATTGAAATGTCTTTTTTTGTAAAATTGTGCTAAGTTGCATTAAATGTGCACTTGTCTGCTGCGTCATCCTGATTCCTCCCATCTCTTAAAGGGACGCTTCCACCAAAAATTGTTTCTCGTCCGAGCACTCACAGTTAAATGCCTCAAACTAGCAAAGATGTTTTCCGTGTCTGAATGACTTCTTGGCGACTCCTGAAGTCTAAAAACACCAGCCAAATATTTTTAGCTTGAAGCTAATGGAGACTGTCTACTAACACCAGCAAAACTTTCCTCTGCCAACTGTGTTTGTGGATTAAAAGATAAAGAAGGCGTGCATTATAGTGGGCGATGCAATTGGGAGTATTTAAATGCATGCTTTTGACAGTTTTGCTGTTGTTAGTGGTTGGTCTCCATTAGCTTCAAGCTAAAAATATATGGCTGGTGTCGACGTCTACTGACTTTTGGAGTAACCGAGGAGACATGCATGAAGGAAAAACACTTCCGTGAGGTTGACGCCTCACTGTGAGTACTTGTACAAAATATAATATTTAGCTGAATTATTACTTATATGAAGAGTTGTATTTCATTTAGATTTGGTGGTATTGATTTAATTTGTGTAAAAGACATCCATAAATGTTACAGAATAGAATAGATACTAAATAGTTTACCGTTACGTGTCATGTGTTGACGCGTGAGTGGCCCAGGACACTTGAATTTAGTTTTTACTTGAACATGAACATTTTTAGCATGAGGAAAATGGTTAAAGTGTTATCCAAGCGCGTAACTGATCTTGAGTGGTTGGTGCTTGAGGCTTGGTGTGTGATCAAAGCTTGTGCATGAATACAGATGATTGCTTCATGGGTGTGTATGTGCACTGAGGTTCACTTGTGTGTTGGTTTTCCAGGATTTGGAGGAGATCAAAAAAGAGTTCTCTAAAACTGGCCAGGAGAAGGTTCTAGAGGAGTCGAAGGCCAGCCAGCGTCTGTCGAAGAGAGTTAACCATATGATCGGTCGCATCGACAAGATCATCCTGGAGCTGGAGAAGGACAAGGTCATCCTGGACGGGCAAATTGACAGTGGAGCCACGCCTCCTGTCGGGTAAAAGCTTCATTTCTCATTTTGTCAAAACATGACTCTCGGTTGAGGCTAAGAAAAGTGTTTGTTTGCCATGCATGGCATTTTTAATATTTATAGCGTGTTTTTTCTGCAGAAATTGTTACAACACAAAGCAGGGGCCCAAAATCCTTTCTCAGTTTGCTCCCCGAGAATTGGGGTGCAGCTAATTTTACATTAGAGTGTTTTGTTTTGATTGTGAGGTTGATGGTGGTTTTGACCTGGATTGAACAAAAAACAATATATAGTGACGCGAGTAAAGGAGTGATGTTAATTCAAGTGTTGTATGGCTCGTTGGTTTTCTGGGACTTGAAGGGTGGCTCAACATTTGCACAATGTGCTTATTTGCTTTCTCTCTGACACTGTGTTGAGTAGAATATTACAATTGGAGTCACAGATGTTTAGCTTAGCTTAATGTTAGCGGATGTTGGGGTGACAGTGTTGCCAGGTAACGGTAATCATTCTACCCTTAGGGACAACATTAGCTAGAACATGGTACTTCTTTTGAGAGGTATGAAAACCAGCAAATAAAACTCACCCTCAGTTGTCACTGAAGAGCCTGTGGTCGCCACATCTGGACTCATTTGTCCTCCTGCGTGGGTTTTTTTTCCTCATGGTTCCGTGTTTCTACAGAAACATATTGCACAGCGATGAGATGACATGATGGCGGTCACTGCTCCCTCTGGCACATTAGATCCTGTAGTGTGTTCATGTTAGAGATCAGAGGGAAGAACATTTTTGGAGATTCTTTTTTCGTGCATGATGCAACCGGATTTAAACAAATGGTCAGGAGTCTGAACCCTAGCTTTAGCTTAGCCTAGCATAAAGTTACTGGAAGCAAGGACAACTACTAACCTGGGTCTTTCCAAAATTAAAAAAAAAAAAAGCCTGTCTCTTACAGAAAGCAAACAGCCATAATGTCTAAAATGTTGAACTGTCCCTCCAAGAAAGCCTTGCCATCTTTCATGGCTTTGCAGCATTTCATCCACTGCGTTATGTGTCTATCAAAGGCAACACGCTTTCTGAAGTGATGCAACAAGGGCAACTTTGAGACTGAGAAGGCTTTGTTAGCATGATCGAAAGAGCCTCTTCTCTTCTCAGAAACGCTGACGTGGTCCTTTAGCAATCAGAGACTCTTTCACTTCTCCGGACATGTTACCTCTGTATCTCCCTCCTTGACAAATCCATACAGTCGTGTATGTGTTATATCACATTTGTCAACCATTTTTGGCTTGTTATGTTGCCATGATCATTTTCTGTTTCTGTAAATATTATCATCATCATCATCTTCATCATCATAATCATCGCTTTCACTGTAAAATGGTGGTGGAGATAAACGGAAGAACAAAAGGTTTCCCCAGAAAAAAAAACAACAACCCAAAAACATATCAGTAGTTTTTACCTAAACTGTACCAGACAGCAGCCATTTGCATTTTCTAATCATTGTAAAACTTTTACAGATTATTCTTTACTAAATATAATGACGCTACAAGGTAAGCTGCCCTATGGTAAACCGCCATTTGCTTGCTTTGCAAAATGCTAACAGTGCATCATGGTTTTAAACTGCCATCTGCTGAAATTGTGTTGTAAAGGATCAGCTGTTCCTCTCAGCTTGTTCATAGTTTCCATCTCCGCTCTGTTCTCATTTTATTACTAAACAGTTCACGACTTCTTACGACAGACATCACACTTAATGCAACCACAGTTCTCACTCAGCCTGAAAAGTTGAGTGTTTGGACTAACACCTTTACTGAAGTTATTCACCCTTTAAGTTGTCAGATTCATGAATATATCATGTTCATGAATCTTCTTATTTATGGTATTCTTATTTTGGAATGCACCTGCAATATGAGATTTATTTATTCCTCTTTCAGCATTGCCAAGCGCAGCTTCAAATGGTGATTGAATATTAGATCATTAAATATTTATGAGCTGATTGTTCTTGTATTTTGGACCTGGGCCCTATCTTCCTATGTGCGTGGGTTAAAATGATTGACAGGGACCAGAATGATTTGAATTATTCCAATATCGATTCCAAAATTGCCGCGACTATTGTGGGGCAACAGTCCCCCTCAAAGTGCATTCAGTAAAAGAACTCGAGGCTCAGAGCCCCTCTCTTTTTTCTTTCCTCCCCGACTACATTGCAAATTTCTGTCCTGCTGTCCTGCTCATGCCCCCCCCCCCCCCCCCCCCCCACGGGTACCACACTCTCAGGTGATGTTGGCAGCATTTTGTCACCTGGAGATGAGGATCCTTCCAAAACCAGTGGTCTGATTGAAACACTGTGACCCGGTGTTTAAAAACAAGCACTTTTAGTGGATGGACTATGACGCGGTCCCTATTTGTCGTTTTGCCCCCAGCACATGGGGGGAATAGGGCTGATAAGGCACAAATTTCACTTGAACAACAAATCTGTTCGCACAGTATAATTCACCGCCAATTCAATGTGTTCAGTATTTCATGAATGACCTTTTAGTAATCTTTTAACAAAATTTGACTTACGAACAGAAATGAAACAATTCACTTCGATTGGTGTGATCTGGGAACCTTGTATGCAGCACGTTGACCCCAAATTTCTCCACCGCATTTTACACACTTTCAAACCTGGTAACCGTTTCCTGTATACAGTCTTTTCTACACCTTCAGGGAGAACCTCATCAGCATTGACGAGCTCATCAACATCATGCGGCAGATCCAGAACATTCCAGAGCACAAGCTGCAGAGCATCGCCGAGGCCCTCGATGACAACAAGGACGGCAAGATCGACATCGATGACGTCATCAAAGTACGTTTAATGTCTGACTGGGTTGCTCTTGTCTTCATCCTTGCCGTCTGTCTGCTGTTGGCGGCAGCGGCAGTGAAAGAAAAATTTTCAGCAACTTGAGTGACTTTTCTTTTTTGTCCTAATATTTCAGCAACAACTTTGCGTTTTACCTGCAAAAGAGACAGACGTAGGGTGGAAGTTTCATGTTTTCTGGTTGTACATCGCCAGTCTGTACATCCTTACGTGATATCTCTGGAAAGCTTTGAGGGAATTTTTTTAAAATTTTGCTCTAATGTCCACTAAGATTCAAGGATGAACCGAAAAGGTTTTGGTGGTCAAACATCACCGTCACTTGTGCGTAATATCTGTCCAATTCTCATGAACGTGATATTTCTGGAATCCTTTTAAGAGAATTTGCTCAATTTTAGTTCAAACGTCCACTGGGATTCAAAGATGACCTGAAAACATTTTGCTGGTCAGACGTCAAGGTTCCCGTGACAGGTGCACATTGGAGGCACGCAACTGCAATGCAGTATTTCCAATTATTCATGATTTAAAAGGAAAGATAACGAGAGGTGTTAGGTCTGCATTTCCTTTGTGTTGTGATTTTGGGATGGACCCACGTGGACCAGAGACAACTGACCATGAGGCAGGCGGAGCTATTTTATAGACCGTGTGTATGAATTAACTGAAATGGTTGCATGTAATAGTGTTTGAAGTGATATTAACATGTACTTTTTTCTCCCTATGGCCACTCCAGGCCCCCGTCACAATCCATAATATCTGATTATTCCTCTCTGAAGTGACTGGCAGGATTTACAGCTACAAAAACTATATAAACAGAGGTGGTGTGTGTCTTTGGTGTAGATGATGTACCCAGATGAAGCCCCCGTTATTACCAGGTTTAAATGGCTCATTTGTCTGGTTAAGCATTGATAAATGATCTCAATATGATGTTTGTTCTCCCAGGTGGTAGAACTGATCGACAAAGAGGACATCGACATCTCCACCTCCCAGGTGACTGACATCATGGTGATGCTGCAGAAGGAGGAGAAGCTGATGGAGAAGGAGAAGGCCAAAGAAAAGGCAGACAAGGAGCAGGCCGCCACAGTCAACAGCTAACTGCTTCTCCACACACACGCACAGCACACATAGCACTTGAAACATTGACTGTTGAGAGTTGGTATCTGGTTCCTGCTCACGCACCAGTTCATTCTGGTGACAAACTGGTCAAGAGAATCACAGGAGAGCAGATGCCTTCTCACAATGTAACTGCACCAGATATTTAGCTCATTTAGGCATAGGGAAAAAAAAGGTTTGTTGCCTTTTAAATGCACAAAATCAAAGAAAATATAAGATGCTCCTCTGGACTAATCTCGTGATGTACACTGATATTTGGTTGT
Source organism: Aulostomus chinensis (assembly GCF_037954235.1). Taxonomy (NCBI): domain Eukaryota; kingdom Metazoa; phylum Chordata; class Actinopteri; order Syngnathiformes; family Aulostomidae; genus Aulostomus; species Aulostomus chinensis. The sequence continues at coordinate 4,236,166 of NC_141336.1, read as the reverse complement.
GTGTTATTTTATGAAAGTATTTATTGATGCAGGGAACAGAGTGACATGATTGTTCTCCCAACTTAAGAGAAAAGCAGAAATTTATGTCAAGAAAATTAATTATTATCATTTTTTGGAGATCTATTGCTTAATTTTGAGGTGAATCATCTTAGAGAAATGAAAGATCATTTCTGGGTTGTGCACAGTCCGAGTCATCCCCGTCATTCCACTGTGTTTGATTTTCCTCTTGACCTCGTTCATCCATCTGACTCACACGTTGTGCAGACAGCAGGTTGTTTTCTGAACTGGACAGGTTGCCTATCGGTGGCTACGTGTGTTGAAATGGTGGCAGCAATCAAAGACATCCACAGTTAAGATCCTAGAAACGTGTTTAAAACTGTTCAACATGGGTTTGCAGTTTTACAGAGTTTCATTTTACATCGCTAAAAAAAATAAGGCGTCGTAATGATAGATAAATAAAGCGTTAGGTTCATCATTCCTGTCAAAGAAGTGTAGGATTCGTACGTGAGAGGGGATGGAATTTTGTCCGGCAAAGACTGGAGTGAGCGGCTTTGGCATCACTGCTACAATGACTGTACTGTAATAATTTCATTTTGTACTAATTATTATTTTTTTAATGATAGATGTCGTATTTTAGTGCAGCTTTTCATATTCCTGTCTCGGTCAAATGCCAAAGTTGCACTGTGGCACATTTCAACACAGATTCTGATTCTGATGCGATCAACCAACAAACCACTCTAACAGACTGATATCTATAATCAATATAAAACAGCCCACCAGTCAAATATGGGTCAGTGTTCGCTGGGACTGACCTGTGACAGGAACTAGTTATCCGGGCGGAAGGTGACAGTGGCTCCCTGCTGTGTTGTTTAGGAATGTATCTTGTGCACATTTGAAGAATGATAAATGTGATCATCATGACCTTGAAATGTAAAGTGGCCTTCTCTAGACACAGAGTCCGTGGGTGACGGAGTGTTGTGTATTTATTCTTGAGTATTGTAGGAGAATGTAGCTCTGTTATTTTCACAGATTCTTTACTGGATGTCGTTTATTTAATGAATTCCGATGTAGATCTTGGAGTGTGATGCTCACACCCCCCCCATCCCCCACCCCGCGTCGTCATGGATATGTTGGGTAGAAACAAGAATTTCTCAGGATGAAGTGATTAATTTGCGTAACAATTCTAATGATCTCTCTGACCGTTTGCTTTTGTTTGACTGTGTTCACACTGAAAAGCGCTCAGCTGTATTGAGCCTGCAGATATTTAATCACTCTGGAGCTTCACTTCACACTCGGGAGCTGTGAAGGAATTTATTTGTCCAAAGCTAAACCCCCATATTTGCTTCAGGAGCTGAAGCTACAGAGCCCCCGAGTGGACAAAGAGAGAGATTCGTTTGTGGTAACGAGATGTATGTCGTTCCCACATGTTTCTTAATTTGTGGGAGCAAGGTGAACGTTGATCCCTCACTGTGTTGGATTAGTTTGTGATTAACTAATTGGCTGCCATGAGATGTAAGTTGCTCCCATGCTTCTATCACTTAGTGGTCTCAAGATAAGAGTCGTTCCCACGCTTTGATTAACCAGCAGATGGTAGGTGTTTCCCCCACTTCGATCAATTTGTGATTAATTAACTGAGGCTCAGTAATTAGTCGAAGCATGAGTAAAGGTCATCTTGTCATTGAACACCTTTTTTTCTCTCTCTGTATGGCTGCTCCGGGGCTCCGTAGTTCTCAGTAATTGTTTAAACAATTATTGATTGACAGAAACAATTTGATGTGTTTTTTTTCTTAATGCTACATCTCACGATCCTCATCAGTAGTTTGAGTTGAACAACTGAAATGTTCAGAATGTTTGCTAAGAATCCATATTTGAAAGAATAAATCTGAAATTGTAATGAACTGTCATGTAAACAGAGTGATTGAATTTCACACGATAGTGGGATTATTCTACAGTTTACCTGAAGCAATGGATTCCTTCCATGCTTGTTTTTTTTTTTTCACAACAGGTCTTCACTTAGTGAAACAAAATGAAAGGCATCAAGAAATATCTCCATGCATGTGTGTCTTGCTGGCCCGCGTTGGTGCAGGCTCTCAGGTTGTTGAGCCTGAGGCGACACCAGCTGTAATACTGATCATGCAGCCTGCAATGAGGAGTGACCGTCTCTTGTTTGTGGTCGTGGACCCACTCCCCATCAGTGACTAGAGAAGAGCTCAGGTGTAAACGTGGAAGTGGCGGCACTTGAAATGACAACTGAGTGGGTGACTCCTGCTGTAATCCTTTCCTGGAATCTACCGGATGATTAAGAGCTTGTTGTCGCAGCCTGACAGGGCGAGGGTTCTGCTTTCCCTGGACGCCGTCAGATTAATGGGAGCATGGTAAAGGCTCGCCCCATACATGGGCCAAAGCCAGCTTCGCTGGGAGGTTGTGTTTAGGCTGGAGAGCTCCTGCGGGACATGGCACGCTCACCGTGGCATTAATCAGCAGTCATTGTAAACAAGTCACAGGGCCGTTGTGACAGCCTCTCCGTTTGTGTTCCAGAGGCTGACAGGGCGAGCTGGGGGGGGGGGGGGGGGCACGTAGATTGCCATTATTTCTAAAGGTCAGAAGGTGGTGACCCAGACAGAGCTCTACTCCAGGTTCTACAGACTGGAGCCGATTTTGGCTAGACAACTGCATGGACGAATAATTTAGAGAGAAAAAATACATTGGACAAAAGATGTTGGACCTGATTCAGATGCTGCAGCCACTTTGGCAGAACAATTATGAATCCAAATATTATTGAAATCACAACATAGCCAAGTAGGGAATCGTTCTTAAGATTAGGTGAGGTAAGGGAGACTTTCTTTATCCCAAATCAGGGAAATTCACTTGTTACAGCGGCAAAGTCAAGAGAGGGAGACGAGTTAGAGAAGGCAGATAAATGGCACACTTAATACAAAAAGAGAAAAAGAGACAATATGAATATAATAGATGATACAAATATATAGAGATAAAAGGGAAATTTAGAGAACTATGACTAAAAAAAATGGTTATGGTGTGCTGTGTGACAGGAGCGACCACATCCACTTGAAGAGATAGTGTTGGTGTACAGTCTGATGGCTGCTGGGATGAAGGTCCTGTGGTAGTGTTCCTTCTTACACTGTGGGTGCAGCAGCCTGTGACTGAAGGAGCTGCTTCTTTCTTTATCGAACGAACAAACCAAAATCCAATGATGTTAATTTTGCGAAAGATGATGGAAGTAGGCAAATTCTTTACACGAAGAAGGAAAAACAAGCAAATATTTGGGATATATTAAATATTAAAGATATTTGCTTGCGGGCGGCACGGTGGTGCAGTGGTCAGCACTGTGGCCTCACAGCAAGAAGGTTCTGGGTTGGAGCTCCAGCTGCAGCACGGGATCTTTCTGTGTGGAGTCTCCATGTTCTCCCTGTTCCTGCTGGGTTCTCTCTGGTACTCCAGCTTCCTCCCACAGTCCAAAGACATCAAGAGGGGACCAGGTTAATCCAGACTCTAAATTGACCGTAGGCGTGGCTGGAAGAGCCAGTGGTTGTCTGTCTCTGTGTGTTGGCCCTGTGATGGACTGGTGACCTGTCCAGGGTGAACCCCGCCTCTCGCCCGAAAGCTGCTGGGATAGGCTCCACCCCCTGCGACCCTTTACAGGATAAGCGGAAGACAATGGATGGACGGGCGTTCGCTTGCTGTATTAATAGTGATGGAATAAATATCCGCTAATCAAATGCAGCTGATGCATGAATGGTCCCACATTTTTTGCTAGTCCAGGCCAATTCTGTCATTCTTTGTATTATTTCTCTATTGCAAAGATAATTTTCTCCGTCATAAATTGATTAGGTGTGACAGTCATATGACTATGATATATGAAACCTGTCAGAAGCATTGAGGAATTCCTGGGAAAAAAATAATTGAAATTTGGAATGGAAGCATGTCTGACTATCAGATAAGAATATCAGCAGAATTCCACACGTCGGTCCCTGGACAGTGTCGTATGTGTGCCCATATCTCCATGACACAGGCATCTTGTAGAAACTGAAGCCCTGCAAACCCTCCGAGCACTCATGGCGTGTAAGTGAATCACTAAGAAGATGTCCTTGGCTGCAGTGTGAGGAGGCGAGCGGAGATCGTGGCTAGCCACAAGCGGCACTGCTGCTCTGTCTAAGCTGCTGTCTTCAGAAGTACCTGGGGGGGGGGGGGGGGCAGATAGAACTGGCGGGGAAAGTGTTGTCATAGCGAGCTCAGCCTCCTCTGTAACCAAGCCAACCGTTAGATGTTGCTTTGCTTTTCGTCTTCCAGCGACTTGTGTCTGACACCTCAGGCTAGTTAGAGGAAAAGCTTGTGGTAGTAAACCTGTGACTGTTTGCTGAAAACTACAGAGCAGAGCAGTGAGGTCATATTCCCCACAGAGGAGCTGGTTATCATCCACAGTGTCCAGCTGAGGTCACTGTGAGTGAGCAGGCTGGGAAATGAGGGTGAATGCTGCTGCAAAAGTCTCAGTTCTGAAGTTTATCAACCTGTTTTTTTTTTTATTGAACTTCACTTTCAGAGCCAGACAAGCAGATAGAGACACTGAGACCCCCCCCCCCCCCCCCCCGGGTCCATTAGTCCATCATGGAGCTCCAGACCCCTGTTGGACGATCGACTGCTAGTTAGCTTAGCTGCAGTTTATGCTAGTGGTGGGGCAGTAGGGAAAAAACCAAAACAATCAAAAGTCATCATAAACACAGATTTGCAACATCTCGTAATGATCAGTCATTTTTTCATAGTGAACGTTACTTGCAACCTCTTCATGCGGGCAAAGACCATTTTGGAGAAAAGACTATTTGATGACTTTTGATGGCATTCACAGCTACCGCTCATTTAGCATTTTATTGTTAGCTCAAAACAACAAAACGCCCAGTTGGTTTTGAAATTGAATTCTTTTAAACAGTTTTTAGTTATGAGATGAGCTCTCGAGATAATAATGTCACAGTCTTGGACCTTTGCCCTAATTTTCCATCTTGCTATTATCTTTTTGCTCTGAATCTAATTTTTATTCACAATTTAGGAGGCTAGTCTGCGCTGACAGTGGAGTAAAGGGACACTTACTTCTGAAATGGGAGCCGTTCAAAAAGTGGGTCACTGTTGAGCTCCGTAGCCACTGTGTGAACGCACTTGCTCATGTCTGATACAGTCGAAGTGTGAAAGTTCTGCGGGATGTGTTGGATTCAGCAGGGAGCTGAGGTCATGAGTCGTCATCCGTGACACAAGCCGTCCTGAAAAGATCCCTTTTGAGTTCGAGGTGACGAGATGCGGAGCTTATTTAGAAGTATTGGAAGCAATAAGTCATTTATGCAACGTGAATTTTGTTTTCTCCTCCCATTAAGAGAAAAGTATTTTTTTTAACGTTCATCCTGTCGATACAAACGATGCTCTATCAGCAGGCAAGAGGATGTCATAATAATTATAAAGAGCTGCATTTGAAGAGTTGAGTTTCTGCTTATTTGGTACTTGATGCACATGTAGTGGACTTTTTCTGGACAGATGCGCCCATGTTTGTTTTATATACATATATTTTGCACCAGCTGTTTTATCACTAGAGAAATGCTACTTTTGTAGAATATATGAGGATAATTTTATTCTCTCAGTAGAAGTCAGTTTAAAGGAATACACCAACTTTTTGGGAAATCCTGTTATCGTCCTTCCTGCTCAGAGAATTTCATCGAATAGATCAGGTTCTCTGTACTGTAACTTCGCACACAATGTGGCTTTTGAGGTGCTGTGACAATCCCAGCATCCAGTCAGGAAGGTCGTTCTGGCCTTGTATTTGACGCTAAAATTACAAAGTCGTGTAATTTAAATATAAGATTCAAATATGACATCGCAGACAAAGACTGTTTTGGAAGAAAGGGCTGTTGATGGCTTGAAAGAATTATGCTAACACCTCTCACCCACTGCCATTCATTGTGCTAAGCTAGCTAGCGGTTGGCTAGTCTGTGTGGGTTTCAGCTCCCTCATGCAGCACAGAGGCGAGAGAGGCTGGCTCTGGGAAGGATGGACAAACATGCGGGCTTCCCAAAAAGGTGGTGTGTTCATTTAAATGCAGAAAAAATGGCAGCTGGAGGAAGTGAAATCAGGATCAGCAACATTCTCAGCTTCTGTCCATCTCTGCAGACCTGAAGAAGCAGCTGAGACCTCCCTCAGGTTAATGATGCGTCTCAGAAAGTTGAAATGAAAATGAAGTGCATGTAGAAAATTGTATTTAACTGCATTGAAATATTAGCGCAGCTGTCAGCATTTTACACACAAAGTGCGTTGTTCTGAGGAGCAGTTTGATCTCAGAAAAGCTTTGATTTGATGGTCAAAATTCTGCTAAGGCCCAGATCGGAAATGAACACGTTAAGCACACAAAAATTAAGAATTCACTGCTAATTTTTGTAATTTTGAAAAAAGAAAAACATTTTAAAAGGATATTCAAGGTGAGGTGCTGCATAATAACCTTCTATGTGATTACATTACATTTTTGAAATCATACTCAAAGCAAAACATATTAGTCATGGACTTACTATTAATTATAGCAGTTTATTTTCAAAATGGCTGTCATTTATTTATTTATTTATTTAATCTTGTTTTTTTTTGTTTTTGTTTTTAGAGGGTTTTCAGGAAATGACCTGGATTTGATTTTGGTCCAACTTGAATCTGAAATTGTATGAAAAGCATCAGTTATCGTTTTCTTGTATTTTTTTTTCTCGAACACAAATTATGTGTTTATGTAAAAAGAAAACCATATACAACAAACCAATCATAATTGTTGAATAAATCATGGATGATCCTGGACTCTTTTTTTTTTTGGTATTCTATTTCAAGCGTGCTTTGCTACTTACATTCTCTTTCAATCATCACTTCCACGCGGCCATTTTGGGTTGAGTGTGTCATCTCATGCGGCCATTTTCTCATCCCAAGCTTTCATTCCTCAGGCATTACCAGCCTCACCACATTCACTGCCACTCCCCGCAGAGCCCCCGACCGTTGCTGCTGGAATGCACCCAGAGTTATTTTTCCAGTGACATTTTAATGGTCTGTGTGTAAGCAGTTACTTGTGCAGACCGATGCAGGATACACAAATGTAAACAACACTGTAAAAGATCTTGGGTTTTAACGTTATTTGCACTGACTCAATGAAAATCTGGCTAAAACCTTGTAATCAGTTGCTTCAATGTGTCTGTTTGGATTTTGGTGTATTTTTGACCATTGTGGCTCAAATAAAACATCTTTACAGACCTGATAATGACATAGCAGACAGAGTGTTGGGAGGTTTTGAAATTCAACCGCGTGTTGTGTTGATTTTAGGTCTTGGTACAAGGTCTTTAGAGTAATCATCTCAAAGGTTTTCATTGACATTAATGTGTTTAAGTCTGACTGAATGAGGAGCCAGTGGGCCCACCAATGGAAGAGCTGGGCAGGCCGGCCGTCAGTGGCAACCTTCATGGAATACATGCTGCTGCTTAAAGCTACTGTTAATGCAAAACCAAACATTTCCAACTGGTGAAGCTTTAAAAAAGTTTTGGACAGGTAATTATCCACGCGGAAAATGTGGTGTCATACTCTGGGTTCGGCCAGTTGCATATCAGTTCAAATAGATTTCAGATGTCGGTTCACTTGTGAAATTGAAGAACCTTTGTGTAGGATTTAGAGACATCTAGTGGCGAGGTTGAGCACTACGACCAACCGAGTACCCTTTCCCTCACCCCACCCTGTCCTAGTGTGTAGGAAACCCTTTGCTAGCCTTGAGGCTAACTTCCTCGTCCAGCAGTAAACAAGTGAGAATTCTTCATGGTTGTGTGCCTCCATCATGCCGGTTTACATTCTCCAGACTCAAAGTCTGATGCAGATTTTAAAGTAATTATATTATGAGACATACATGAGAAATTGTGTTCATATGGGTTAACCGTTTGATCACCGAAATCTTTTCAGTTCATCCTCAAGTCCAAATGGCCATTTGTGCCAAATTTGAAGAGTTTCCATCTGTTCTAGGAATATCGCATTAACGGCTGTCAGAGTGGTGCAGAGGCTCTAAAATTAGCTTCAAAATTAGTCTGAAAACCTCATCAGGGAAGACAACAACAATGTTAAGCCATGTTTTCTGCTGTCCCATGTCCCACTTTTACCTTACTCCTTATTTTCATTCCTTTTTTGTTTGTCATGCTAAATACTAGGCGTAGGTTCTCAGACTTTTAATAGAAAATGGCCAGTGAGCACCAGCAACCACTTCATCCTTTTCTTTTCTTTGGTGTTGCTAACCAAATTCAAGTTGCCACATCAACATAAAAACTTGAGAGGCAAAGATGTGCCATTGTCAGGCTCTGGATGCGTTCCAGAGCTGCAGGCCCCCATCTGATGGCTGACTGCTTGTTAGCTTGGTTGCTATGACTGCTCGCAGTGAAAGCGGTCAAAAGTCATCAAATCCGCTTGATGCATTTAATGACTTTGGACAGGTCTGAGAGTCTTGGTGCAGCCTTGTATTTTCTTTAAAAAAAAAAAAAAAAAGTCCCTCTCAAAAATTGAGCTCCAACTTGAAAATAGTTTACAGTCCAAAAGAGGGCCCACACGGGTCACCCGTTGGCCTCCCCCGATTGGTTGAGGAACACAGCCTTAAAATGGTGGAAACAGACATGATAAAGAAGTGACGATTTCTCAGTCTGGCACATCCCTGCTGAAAATGAAACCTGGTCACAGACACAACCACGAACCGAGGAGTAAAGCCATGTAGGCATGCAGTCAAGTCTGTTAATAAGCAGCTAAATGTTTCCCCACTTTGTTCCTGCTGCCTGTTCCCATTCATCATCACGCCCCTGCAGAGAATCAAAGATATTTGCACCTCTGTCAGTTCAGTGGGAAGGTGTCAGGAGTTTGTCTGGGCTGGCTTTCAGGCTGGCAAATGGTGTCTGAAACCAGCTCACAGCGGAGGTGTTTGAGGCCCGCAGCCTCGAACTGAAGAAGCATTGATCTCAGGAAGTGTGGCCTGTCTGCTTCAGGGAGTTTTTGAGGTACGGTATTCTGATGAGGAGGTGTTGATTGCAGAGGAGGAGTGGGGGAGAAAGGCATTTGAGGTACTGAGGAATTTCTGAACAAATGTTCTTGATGCTCCTCACTTGTTGACAGTTTAATAAAGTTTGTATTTGGGTTTGTATGGACTAAGTCATTCTTACCAACTAGGAAGAGGACTAGTTATCAGCTATTCAGGACAACTGCTCATCCAAATGACCTCCAGCTTGGTGTGTGTATTGCTGGAGATGGAAGGAATTACACCTACAAGTTTGAGATTGTTTGGGTGATTGTCTCCTATACTTGGGCACAACGTGGTTTTTTTAAGCATTAAGTTTGGTCTGTCTCTGCAGGTACATACAGGGACGTGGGTACTGGGTCTGTCTCTGCAGGTACATACAGGGACGTGGGTACTGGGTCTAGATTCAGGGTGCTACTGGGTCTGTCTGCAGGTACATACAGGGACGTGGCTTCTGGGTCTAGATTCAGGGTGTTACTGGGTCTGTCTCTGCAGGTACATACAGGGACGTGGCTTCTGGGTCTAGATTCAGGGTGCTACTGGGTCTGTCTGCAGGTACATACAGGGACGTGGCTTCTGGGTCTAGATTCAGGGTGTTACTGGGTCTGTCTGCAGGTACATACAGGGACGTGGCTACTGGGTTTAGATTCAGGGTGCTACTGGGTCTGTCTGCAGGTACATACAGGGACGTGGCTACTGGGTCTAGATTCAGGGTGCTACTGGGACTGTCTCTGCAGGTACATACAGGGACTTGGGTACTGGGTCTAGAATCAGGGTGCTACTGGGTCTGTCTCTGCAGGTACATACAGGGACGTGGGTACTGGGTCTAGAATCAGGGTGCTACTGGGTCTGTCTGCAGGTACATACAGGGACGTGGGTACTGGGTCTAGAATCAGGGTGCTACTGGGTCTGTCTGCAGGTACATAGAGGGACGTGGCTACTGGGTCTAGAATCAGGGTGCTACTGGGTCTGTCTCTGCAGGTACATACAGGGACGTGGATACTGGGTCTAGATTCAGGGTGCTACTGGGTCTGTCTGCAGGTACATACAGGGACGTGGCTTCTGGGTCTAGATTCAGGGTGTTACTGGGTCTGTCTCTGCAGGTACATACAGGGACGTGGCTACTGGGTCTAGATTCAGGGTGTTACTGGGTCTGTCTGCAGGTACATACAGGGACGTGGCTTCTGGGTCTAGATTCAGGGTGTTACTGGGTCTGTCTCTGCAGGTACATACAGGGACGTGGCTACTGGGTCTGTCTCTGCAGGTACATACAGGGACGTGGCTTCTGGGTCTAGATTCAGGGTGTTACTGGGTCTGTCTCTGCAGGTACATACAGGGACGTGGCTTTTGGGTCTAGATTCAGGGTGTTACTGGGTCTGTCTCTGCAGGTACATACAGGGACGTGGCTTTTGGGTCTAGATTCAGGGTGTTACTGGGTCTGTCTCTGCAGGTACATACAGGGACGTGGCTTTTGGGTCTAGATTCAGGGTGCTACTGGGTCTGTCTGCAGGTACATACAGGGACGTGGCTTCTGGGTCTAGATTCAGGGTGTTACTGGGTCTGTCTCTGCAGGTACATACAGGGACGTGGCTACTGGGTCTAGATTCAGGGTGTTACTGGGTCTGTCTGCAGGTACATACAGGGACGTGGCTTCTGGGTCTAGATTCAGGGTGTTACTGGGTCTGTCTCTGCAGGTACATACAGGGACGTGGCTACTGGGTCTGTCTCTGCAGGTACATACAGGGACGTGGCTTCTGGGTCTAGATTCAGGGTGTTACTGGGTCTGTCTCTGCAGGTACATACAGGGACGTGGCTTTTGGGTCTAGATTCAGGGTGTTATTGGGTCTGTCTCTGCAGGTACATACAGGGACGTGGCTTTTGGGTCTAGATTCAGGGTGTTACTGGGTCTGTCTCTGCAGGTACATACAGGGACGTGGCTTTTGGGTCTAGATTCAGGGTGTTACTGAGTGCTCTGTGTGTAAACGGGGATGGTGTCTCTGGGTCTGTCTCATCTCTTGGTGAGTGCAATTCATAAATGTACCATTAAAGATTCTGCATGTAATCAGAGTAAAGACATCACACACACACGAACACTGTAAATCACATCATTGACTAAATGCAGTGGCGTGCATTGACGCATCCCTTCAATGAACACATTTTGAGATGAAAGTTCTGTTTGTTTGATTGTAATGAGGTAAGTAAAAGGGGGGTAAACCAACCCTGTGTTTACCTTTCAAAGCTGTGATGCCAAGTTTAGTGTTTTTATAATGTGCCAAGCTGATTGCAGTTTGTTTCATTTTTAGGGCTCAGGGACTAAGTTTTGCTTCTTTTCTTTAAAAAAAAAACACCTTTTGAATAATCTCTGTATGTTTCTAAGAGCAGAGCTGGGTGGAGGTGGTGGGGGTGATGATGGTTAATAGCCTTCATCCAGAGCCTGCTGCCAGTACATTTCATCTCTTTTTGTCCAGCGAGTGTCACAGTTTGGCCACTAGATGGCAGTCTGTGACAGTGTTTTCATGGTGCAGCATGAATGAAAGTTCTTATTGGCAAACTGCGGCTTCTTGTTTTTGTGAATGATGAATGAGAACATGGAGATCAGTCACATAGCAAGTCTTTTTTTTTTAAAATAAGGAACACACATCTGAAGCTTCTGGAGGGATCAGAGAGATTTTATCACTCTGAGCCGAGTCCATGCTGTCAGCTGTTAATCACACAAAAAGTACTAAGTGACTATGACACACTCCTATGTGAGCGTGTATTCCCTCTGGTACCATGACCTACATATCCTTGAGAGGCAAACTCCACCCACCTGGCATTGCAGAAAGGACAACAAACCGTAAAGGTGTTTTCAAAGACTTTTTGAAGCTGAGCTTAATACAAACGGAGTCGCCTCAATGAAAAGTTAACATACCGTTTGAGCAGGCACAACACACTTTGGTTAGCTTATTACGAAATGCCACAGTTGCTCAAGATAAGCAGGGTTTAGCACCGGTTAGAGTTCTTTACTTCAGAACAGCGCCACTTTGGGAGCAAACCTCACAATCAAACGTGAGGAGTAGAAATTCAGAATGAAATGAAAGATTTGTTTGTTGTCACCTTCGTCCTCTCGGTGCCTCGAAGACTAAAACTTCTGTGGAGTTCTAAACATTTTATATTTTGGAGGTTACCTGTCAGCTACTTTTCTGGGAATTTGTGTAATTTTTGACTGGAAAATATAAAAAATATTGACACGTTCTTAAAATATGTGTATCCTTGTTTAACACATTGTATTCCAATCCAGATATGGACCTAAGATACTCACCTTACCACATATTTTTGTGCAGTTTTGGTCATTTCACGTAACTCAATCAAATCCAGTGAGTCACAACACAAAGAAACACATTTACGCTGTTGCAGAGAAATTGTGGTCGCCGTTTTAGGACAATCAGTGTCAGTGGTGTCCCGACACTCTCTGCAACTGCAGGATGGCGTCAGATCCTTGAGTAGTTTCGAAGTGAACGGCCCGGTATTAGAATGCCAAATTCTAATTTAAGTTCAAATTCAGAATGTGAATTGAATTTGAAGAAGCATGTGAGGAAATCTGGTCTCCAGATAATAATTCAATAAATACTCATATAATAGTCGTATTAGATAATCCATAATCATAGGGTCACATGGTCAAGGCCACTGATTCAACTGCTGTCTCTCCGGCCTCAAAATGCAGAAAGAGCCAGGTACTTATATTTAGCTTGAAGCTAATGCCTGGATAGAGACAACACGGATTGCCATGGACGATGTGCATGAGAGTTTTTCGACACTTTTGGTGTTGCTGCTACTCAGTCGTGAGCGCTGTGGTTAGCTTCAAGCTAAACATACCTTGCTGGCTCTTTTTTGCTTTCTGGAATGAGAAAAAATGTCTTTCTTCGGTTATGGCATGTATTTGTGAGTAGGCAGAATATTAATTTTGGGTGAAGTATCTCTTTCATCTGAACTGGTCTTAAATCAACAGTTCTGGGTCTGTGCCCCCATGAAGACAGCCAGGGCCCATAAACAACAGGGTTTCTCCCCAAGAACGGACTGGAATCAGCTTTTATCACCAAACATCAGCCAGCCAGTTCTCTGAAGTTCTGGAGCAAAGTCCTCCAAGATGATGGGAGGCTGTTCGTCTGCAAGTCCCCAATCAAACTCCTCGCACATGAGTTCAATTGCATACCTTTGAACAAATCTTTGGTGCTCTAGATTGTCAGATATTAAGGAGGTGAAAATTAAAATAAACAAGATCAATTCTGAAATATTGTTCCTTCGCTCTGTGTATGAGTAAATGTACGCAGTAACAGTACAGCTTGGCTCCTTGTATGCTGCTCCCTGACGTTTTATGTGTGAGTCAGTGAGTGAGCCGCACTGAGGCCTCTCTGTAGGAGAGAAAGTCTCCAGGCCTGTCTCCTTTCCAGACCAAACTCACATCCATCTCTGTCTCCCGAGCTGCCGGTGACCTCTGCTATCTGGCGTCGAATTCACCTTCGCTCTGGCATCCGTAAACAGCCTGGCACGGCACCGGAGGCCACCCAGCTTCTGTGGTCTCTCACAGGAATCAGTATTAGAGGGAGATGATGAATGTCCTGGAGCGTTTCACCAACACGCCTCGCAGTTACCCTGAGTAGATCTATAGGTTTTTAAGAGGTAATAAAAGCCCCTAAACTCCTGACAGTGGTGGTGTTTCTTCGCTCGACTTAAACTATATGGACAGGGGCACAATTTTCATTTCAACTTTGTGGGAGACATGAACTGAGAACTGCTCCAACCACTGCAACTGGAGTCTTTGCCACTGAAAGTGTTGACTTCTTATTTGGATGCTCTTCATATTATTACACAGGGCTTCTATACGACCTCTACACGCAACCCAGTAGAAGTCAGAGCCTGCTCTCACCCCAGGTCGTCAAATAGCGTGCTTTGTCACGCCCTTTGGCGTCTATCAGATGCACAGGGCTTTCAACTCACTCCAATAAAAACCCATTCGCGTGAATATATGACGCTCAGCTCAGCCGCAGTGTGAGTTGCACATGCGTGACCATATTATAGCCTACATCACCATCTTTCCCTCAGTCTAACCAATGGTGTCATGTGCCTTAACTGAACCAATCCTGAAACACAGTGTTGATCCAGAGTAAAATCGGAGGATCTGAAATGGTTTTGAAACCTATTCATCAGAATAATTCACCTCAGCTAACTGCTGATGACATTACCTTCATGTTCTGGTGATCTCGTCAGGAAAATGTTGCAATGTCTCTGCAGTAGCTCTGTAGCTCATCACTGGTCTGCTGTGGCCGCTGTCTGCTTAAAAAATGCATTTCATCCACCAGTCTACATCTGGTTACATCTACTCCGTATCTGTAGCATTTGCACAACTTTATTTTTGCCCTTTGACTGCTCTTTCTTTTGGACGATCAGCTTTTAGCGCTGGAAAGCGATGCTGTGTCGTGTTAGTGCGCGGCACGCTTAGAAGTACAAAGACGTGCCATAGTAAGGTTGCAGTTGAAGGGTTTTGCATTCATAAACATGTAATATTATTTGAAATGACATCTTGAAAACAATGAAAACGTTTCTTTTCAGTCATTATCAGATCCTGGAGGTGGTGTTTGCCACAATGCTACATGCATGAAGGTTGTCTCAGCGACATATCTGGTGACACCATTAGCATTCCTCTGAAAAATATGTGTGTGAGAATGTTCTGTGTACTCTGTTCAACTCACATATCCAGATCCACTTAACGGAGCAATCAGAAAAGTCACCTAAACGCGTGGGAGAGAGCTAATTTGATGTTCGTAACTGTTGTGAATCAGGAACTTTTAGAGATCGTGTAAATAGACTGCATTGTATCTCTGCATTGTCTGCATCTAGAACATATAAAGAGGTATACTTGAGGCTCTGTTGTATTTCCTACATGCTCATATATCTCTCGCTGCCTATACTGGCCGTACTTAACAACACAGAGAAAATAGTCAAGGACAGCAGCATAGAAAAGGACTTCCTCTGTTGATTGTGACTCGCAGCAACATGCTAAAAGCGAAGCAAATCCTCTTAATGACACACACAGAACTTGTGGAGTGATAGTGATGCACAGTAGAGTTAATTTAAATGCAGAATGTTCTCAGGTGACTGAAGGGCACACGTTTGGCTGGCTGTTTAGGTTCACGGTTTAGAGCAAAGAGGCAGAGAGGGAGGGAGGGAGACCACAGCATTGTCTGACAGGTGGTAAGGCCTGACGCAGGTTGCACTGTTGGCATGTCTGGAAGGGAAGTGGGCACGCAGCAGAGATGAAATGATAGCTTTTAAACAGGGTTTCCTGGCCGCGGCACAACTGGCCGCTCCTCTGAGACTCGTTAAGTGTTCCAGTGGGTCCCGGTGTCTGGTGGCATCGCCGAGTTCAGCTGACAAACACCAGAGAAGCTAAATGTAAACCCCTGACTTCTGCTGCTGCACTGGCATGTGTGTGTTTATGTGATGAATATGAAATAATGACATCAGTGAAACCCACGTTTGCTTTTAGCAAAGACATATACAATTTTGCAAGAATGAGTCCTAAAAACCAGCTTTTATTATTGAACCTCCAGTTCCCTGTCTAAAAGTCAGTGGGTTATTTAAATAAGGTTTAAAATAACTGAAATAAGGCCTAATAGGTTCGTGATTACTCAAGTTTAAGATTCACGTTTTGTTTAATGGCTAAAATATATCAGTAAACACATTTGAGAATTATGGAGCATTTTTGGAGCGTCTTTGAAGCAGTGGTTGCTAACACGTGGCTAAAACTAGACTGCAGAGGTCGTCACGGACATCAAACGTCATCACACCAAACACAGGAAGAGTGAAGATTTGTTAAATTCATGTGTCCATGGTGTAGTTATTCTCTGTTAGCTTTGTACTTTTTTACTGCATTTATGCTGACAAAAAAAAAAAACATAAAAGGGATTTTCAGATTACCCTGCTGAACAAAAATGTTGAAGTTAATTTTCTGCAATAATCCAAAATCCTGTGTAAAAATCCCAATGTTTTTGGAAGAGGGAACCTGGTGATGCTAACTTCTCATCCCTGCAGCACCCTATTGTGAAGCAAGAATATTGGGTAAGTATTTATTGTTTTTTTTTTTTATTATTATTGACAACAGTTTTCATGCACAGTGCCAGTCACATTTGGAATGATTTCTTACTGGGGATTAGGCTCCAGAAACACTTGCTTGAAGGGCCAGTGTGTAGGATTTAGGGGCATCTAGTGGAGAGATGCACCAACGCTGAATCTTCCCTCAACTCTATTGATTTCACAGCGTGAAATTTGCTTCTTCGTGCTACAAACTCCTTGTTTTGACAGTCCTCAATTTGTGAAAACTAGGGTTTTCAAACTTCTCTAAATGCAAATGCAGAGCAGAGAGGAAACTTTGGTTCCTGACACCACAGGGAAAAACAAAAGTGCTTGAATGTTGGGTAGCACTTCTCCTCTCGACGTGGGATACGCGCTCGTTCGTCAGCACCAGCAATCACTTCTCGTCGTTCTCCTTGTTTCCTCCTCTTCATTTGGTGCATTCGCTCGTCCAAATCCAATCTTCGGTGTAAATCTCTGTCTGAAGACTGCCTTTATGCTTTGTCTCTTCTAAGTTATTTCAGTGACATCAGAGGCTCTGTGGAAGAGCCTATCCCAGCGGCTATGGGCGAGAGGGGGGGTTCACCCTGGACAGGTCATCAGTCCATCACAGGACCAACACATAGAGACAGACAACCATTCACACTCACAGTCACACCTACGTTCAATTTAAAGAATCAATCAGCCTTGTCCCCTCTTGATGTCTTTGGACTGTGGGAAGAAGACGGAGTACCTGGAGAGAACCCACACAGGAACAGGGAGAACATGGAGACTCACACAGCTGGGGCTCAAACCCAGAACCTCCTTGCTGTGAGGTGACAGTGCTGACCACTGCACCACCGTGCCACCTTGTGGTTTTGTCATTTCTTGAAAAAGAAAAAGTTAAAAAGTGGATTCACCTGATTCTAAATTCAAGACAAGACCGAGGAGAGATTCACCTGCTAAAGGGCTGAGGATGATCCTGATCGCTTCCGGGTGTATTTCAGGATGCCAGCACTCCAGGTTGCTCTGCTGTGAACTGTAACTGATATTTGAACTTAGCATCTCAGGATTCTTGGGATTGTTTGTTTTTAGGAGATGATGGCATGTCGAGTACGGTGGCTCTGATTAGTCAAATAACCTTTTAAACACGTTGGAAAGATGTGACACTGGAAACACTGAAAATAAAAAAAAAAGCACTGGAATAAGTGTGTAAATATGATTGACACAACATGAGGCTTTTTTTTTTAATTGTGTCAATTTCAGTTGAAAAAGAAGACAGTGTTCAAAGGCCTTTAGAGTCTAGCATGTGACAGCAGACGCAGCTGTGTTGTTCCCATTAACTAACATCTCTCTCTCTCTCTCTCTGTCTCATCATCGCATTTTATCACCATTGTGGCGAATTTACCCAGCTCCACCCCCCCCCCACCCCCGCACAGTAATAATCTTGAGTAAATCAAAAGAGAGTCTGGGTTTATGAACATCCTCTTAGTCAGCTGGTCCTCGTTGATGCAGGTGAGGTGAGAGAACTTGCTTCCTGCTCTAAAAAAAAAAAAAAAAAAGGTTTTGTGATTGGTACATTTGTCTTTAGCCTGCCAATAGGAATTTACAACAATAATTTGAGTTAGAATTTTGGATTGATTAAGCTTGTAACGTCTACCAGGACCAGTCACCTGACACCAGGTGCGTGTGCCTGAATCTACCATCAGTTTAAGAGTCAGCACGAACCTGGTGGACAAGGTCCGTTCAGATCAAGGATTCGCAACAAAACGGTTTTAGAATGTTGCGAAAGAAAACGGCAATAGGGCGAACTTATTACTTGCAAGGTGTCTGAGGCTGTTGCCTGGGCTCTCAAAGACCCACCTTGTGACACCACCAAGGGCCGTTTTCACAACAACAAACGGTAGCTGCCGCTCTGCAGCCAATCATGACGCAGCCCACCGGTACATACACCTACGGACAACACTGTGACTGAATCTTTCTCACCTGTTGCCAGGAAGCCGTGCGTTAACATCTCTCCAGAATAAATGCAGTCCCTCCCTAATGTGGGTCTTTTCCCAGCTTCCTGCTCTCGACGTCAGCGGTGGATGCGCCCTGTTGTAGTTTAGTGATCAGTGTAAGCACAAGCGCTGTGAGCAAGTCACTGTCGTCCTCCTCCTTTTTACTTGCCAGTTTTTGGTACACAAACACAGCTAAAACAGTACAATGACTCAATGCAGATGTAGCGGTGTGTCAGTGTGTTGTTGCTATGGAAACGTCCACCCGTATCTGTCCCAACCGCTTTGATTGCAACGGCTCAGTGTCAGGATGTTGACAAAAAAAGATGTCATGGAATTGATTATCGATTAAACTTTCTACATTTATCTAATATAAGAATCTAGTGGGTTTTTGGTCATTTATGATGGTCATTGAAGAGACTTTTGGTCTATGACTCTTGGATTGACAAAAGAAGCAATTCAGACATGTCACTTTTGGCTCTGAGAAATTGTGATGAACATTTTAAACATTTTCTTGACATTTTATAGACTCAGGGATTTATCGATGGGAGAAATGGTTAATCATCATTGGCTGCAGCTGTAGAATTCTGCTTGTTGCGTTCAGTCTTGCTGCCAATTATTGATCAGAGGTGGCCTTTCAGAACGCAGCAAACTACAATGTCGAGCAACAAAAGACTGACAACGGTGTTAGTGCAGCCTGTGGAGCTGATTGGATTGATTGGTTTTTCAACCGAGAAACCGCTGTTTCGTGTTTAAATGCCAGACAAATCAGTCAACGTGGTGGACTTGGCAGATTCAAAGGTCCCAGGCAAGTTGTGGCAGAAAGCTTCATAATTCAAACTGCAAAAGGCAACAATCAGAAGTGGTGGTTTTTGTCTCTGAATGTGAGTTTTTGAGGAGCTGTGGCAAAAGTCTCTTCCCTATTGAGTCAGTGACCCTGTGATGAACCGCAAAGAACTGAAACATGTCACCACAGTTTATTAACCCCCCAAGGAGGTTCTGTGATTATCTGTCCGTCTGTCAGCAGGATCACGCCAAAAGTAAACCGAGTTTCACAAAAATCTCACTAGAGGTCTTGGCCCAGATCTGACAACGACTTTTGCATATAATCAGGGGTGTGGCAAGAAGTTTTTGGCCCCATCAGTCATTTATTATTATGTTCTAGTAATATTGGAGGCTTATAGGCCCATGGATCTTCCTAGGTATCCTTCCCTTTACGGCACCCCTGCATACAATAAATGAAAACAAATGTCCTCTAAACTTCTCCAGATAAACTAATTGCCTTTAAAGCTTTATTGCATCATATTTTAATATAGATGAGCATTCACACTCACTCAGTAGTCATCTCTGTGCCGTTTAGTACTTGAGGCAATGGGAACGCATCTCTGCTCGTCCTGAGGGCTGTCTGAAGATGTAACCCTTAATGTGCCAGCTCTTTCTCTCCAGCTTTCTATGGATTGCCCATTGATTCTTTTCTCCCAGGGTGTCAAATTAAGAGCTGTTCTGGGCAGTGAATTTAGTGGCATGCGTAGAACATGTCCCAGCCATGGTAGGATGGTCCCTTGTATGGTCTCTAACTCTGCCCTGCTCCAAGGTCTTCATCTGAGATGGTGTTTGGTCAAAGATCTTGAGGTTCCGTACAAGCACCAGCTCTGGAACAGCTCCAGTTTTCTGTCAGTCATGACTGTGGTCTTCCACCACTCCAGACATCTCCAGAGGAGTTTGAGCAGAATGAAGACTTAATTAGCCTCGCTCATCCTAGTGTTGATATCTTTTTCTCTCCTTGCTGCCCAGGTAGACAAATTCCAGTACATCCAGGAACTGGGTTACAGGTTTTTGTGTTCTCCCTTAGAGCCTGTGTGTTTCTGTCAGTCCAATTGTACCGGGTATCTCGCTGAGGTCCTCTTTCTTCTTTTGGATGTGTCAGTGCCTGTTTGAGGGTTGTGATACATTGTCTGTGTTGTCCAAGTCATCCAAGGTTAAGTCCAGGGTCCAATGGATGCCCTGCTGCTCTCTCTTGGAGGCACTTTGCATCAGCCAGTTGACAGCCAGACAGAGCAGGACTACAGGATACACCCCTGCTTCACTCCAGTAAATAGGCTGAACTAAGATCACAATAAATATTCTTGCCATTTCCTTGATGGACATCGCCACAAGTTTGCCAACTTCGAGTTTGTTGTTGTCACATAGAGGGGAAACAGCAGCACACAAAAACAAAAAGCAGATAAGGAAGAGAATGCCAACTGAAATCTCCCAGTTGACACTTTATACCCACAATATTCTTCTAATACGCCCGATTAGCCCTCCACAGCCTGATTAACCCTTCGCAGCCCGATTAACCCTCCGCAGCCCGATTAGCCCTCCCCAGCCCGATCAGCCCTCCGCAGCCTGATTAGCCCTCCGCAGCCTGATTAACCCTCCGCAGCCCGATTAGCCCTCCACAGCCCGATTAGCCCTCCACAGCCCGATTAGCCCTCCGCAGCCCGATTAACCCTCCGCAGCCTGATTAGCCCTCCACAGCCCGATTAGCCCTCCGCAGCCTGATTAGCCCTTCACTAACTCAGATGTGGATGAATCTTGTTATCAACTTGGTCAAGTCATTGTAGAGGTCTTTTGTGAGGCTCTGAACAATTTTAACATCATTTTACTGACAAAGCTAACTCCAGTGTTGGCCTTAGCCTCGACAGCTACTTACAGTTAGCCCTCTGCTAACTTGAATCTGAATTCATTATGGAAATAATTAGTTGATTGAATTTTCCAAACGTTATCAGACCAAATGTATTAAATGGATGAATGTATCCACCATTTTTACAGCCGAAACTGCAGCAAAGGTGCAACCTATAGCAGAGCTGATGATGATGTAATGTTTCACACTGAAGCTTTGTGATTTGATTCACTTTCCAAGTCTTAATATCTGACAAAATTTACAGACAGGAAATCATTGTGAAAAAATATCATGGATCACATGAGAATTGTTGACAAAAACCTGCAAAACCACCAATATCATGCAGGCCAGGAGGCGAACTATAGTTCTGTTTCTTATCTTCAGCAAAGCAACTCGCCACATTGCCCTGTAGACCAGTTACCTAGTGTGATAAATGCTCTATATTTGCCTCTGTGTTAATGCACTTTCATCATTTTTGAAAGGGCTTCCTTAACACGCTCCAAAGCGCGCCAGCGTGTATCTTGAAGAAGCTCAAACTGCTCTCCAGGTAATCAGCAGAGATAATGGACTTTCATATAGAACTGCAGGATCCAGATTGCTTTCTCAACTGTAAAAAAAGTTTCACTCCCTCACCCCACGCACACGCGCACGCACGCACACACACACACACACATACGCACACACACGCACACACACTCACACACACTCACACACCCTCCCTCTTCCTATCCTTTCCAAACCAAACCACTCTACAGATGTGGTGGGAGCTCTGCTGTGGGAGGGGAAAAATAAAACCGGCTAAATAAGATGGCTTGAAAGAGGAAGAGCGCACCAACACACTGCCAAGAGGATATTTCCATCTTTCTTAAAAGCGTCTCTATTAAATGAAAAACAAATGTGTGATTGATGTGTTCAACTTCAGCGATGACGACAGGCGAAAGAGTAGAGAGGCTGTGCCCATCTCGAAGCGCTTGCTTTGAAATTAGAGACCGGCAAAGAGGAAAGCAAGAGTGAAAAGTTAAATGGAGTAACAGTGGGAAACAGAAGAATGTGAGGTTGCTTTGATGTTGGAATCGTCAAATTTGCTGTAAAGCTTGTGATTATATGCATTAGACACAAATGAAGGTGTGAAACGGAGCCAAACACAATTTAATTTGTTTACTCAGCTTTGACAAAGTAGCACTATAACTTTACTCACCAAACTACACCAGCATTGACCTTGGTGGAATTGCTCTTTACAGCAGAGACAAGGCCCAATATCCAGTGAAAGAAACACCAATTAATGAACTCTTCAACTTCCATCACAGCCAAATGCATCACAACTATTGCTGAAAACTGAGCCCGTGAAGAAGTTCTTTTGAGATTTTGAATCACGCTTCTGCTTTCACAGAATGCCACAGGGTTGAACCTGGAGGTTAGCACTGCCATGGCTTCCCTCAAGTGAGAGACTATGATTTTTTACTGGATTTTGGTGAAATCAACGCAGAAAAAACTTACCAGCCTCCTTGGCTGGACTGCAACAGTCAGTAATAGCGGTGTTAGCACGTGGGAAGGCAGCTGCTACATAAACATCTCTATGAGCCAAGAGTCCAGCGCGCGCCTCCTCAGCTCTGATGGTCTACGTCTGCATCAACTGCAAAGGAAAAGGAGCTGATTGGCCGGTTCAGTATCCGAAAGCCCAAAAGCATGTGAGTTTCTAATGACTCGCGCCTGCCGTACTCCGGGGTTTCTCAAGGATGTGAACCACCCTGGCCTGCTGTCAGCCCACTTAGCACAACCTAGATGTCGTAATGCCACGTCATCGGGTGGGCTTCCCAGGACTCTGGTAACCTCCATGCAACAGGGTGTCTTGTAAGCGGAGCTGAAGGAGGGAAAACTGATGTGAATACTAAGATGAGTACTGTCGTTTATTTTCCCACCCTGATCCACTGACAACGTGCTTCCTGAAGTATTTCACTTGGTTAACCCAACATCTCACCATGCTAGCTTTCCACCATCACTCATACTTGTAAATAGAAAATTAACCTTCATGAAGCGATTGTGTATTTGAATTGTTACTCTTGCAAACCTGTGTGTGTGTGTGTGTGTGTGTGTGAATTGCCTCCCTCCCGAAAAGATGCAACACCTTTTCCAGAAGCTGCTCAGTACCACCCTCTGCAGGCAGGTTACCAAAACACACAGAGAGTCAACAGACACATTCTTTTCTCTGTGTTATGGAGGGATGAGGGTCCTGGCAAAGCTTTGGCTGGATGACCTGCTACCACCTTGGCAACCTAACAGATGGGACACCCTGAGAGTGAAATTTTAGTGGGGGACAGGGGTAGGAGTTCCCCTCTGTCTGCCAAGGTGAGGAGAGAGGTGGAGCTCCACTTGTTCTGAGTCAACCACTTCAGTGGCTACGGCTGTGGGTGTCTGCCTTTGAGAGGATGAGGAGGGGGAGGAGAACAGCAAAAAGGGAAGGAGATTGGAGAAGGAGGACACTGAGGGGTTGGGTTCACCTTGTCTAGAAGCAGCCCCCCCCCCCTCACCCTCACCCTCACCCTCAACACACCCACAGACACATTCTGGCAGGAGGGTGAGACAGGTGGAGCTCCCTCCTTCTCCCTGCTTCCCTCTGTGTAACTTTTCATTTATGCAGCCAAGTCCAGTGTGTTTGAAGGGCGTCCACACACACACACACACACACACACACACACACACACACACACACACACACACACACACACACACACACACACACACACACACACATGCACGCATACGGCTGTGGAGAGCTGCCAGACTGCTGCTGTTGCTGATGAGGGGGAGAGAGAAGCCTTTCCAGCCAGCGTTCGTCCCCGCCCACCGACAGCAGCGCCACTTTTTGTTAACGGCCTTTATTGTGGTGGAGAGGTTGTGTCTTTTTGGCGTTCTAAAAAAAAACTGCTTTCAGAATTTTTGTGTTTATGTTACATGAATAAATGCATTTTTTTCATATTTCGCCAGGAAATATGAAAGTTTCTATTTATATCGCTCCCTTCCGCTGCGTCAGTCACACGCACTCACACACTGATGGCCACATGAGAAGCCATTAAAGGTTCAGTATCACCCCAAGATCACTTTAACATGAGTCGTGTCTCCATCAGTGTATTTCAATGCACATCAGAAAAGGTTGATGGACACAGCAGAATAGAATAAGACAAGATGCTGGCCTGAAGTGGTGAAGTGGTTTTTGCCATTTTTTTTTATACAAAAGAATAAATATGTAACATTTGTTCCTCCTTCAAATTAGCTCTGACCTCACAAAACCTGAGGTCATGTGACAGCAGAGCTGATTCAGCCAATGTCATTGATATACTCAAACTATAAAGTAGATGGAACCTAAAAGATGAAGACATCACTCCAGTTTTTGTGGACAGACAATCTTCCTGTTTGTTGCAACCACAGCCCTCATCCAGAACCAGTTAATGGAAACACACCCATCCATTTTCTTCCTCTTATCCTGTTAAGGGTCGCGGGGGATGGAGCCTACGGGTCACCAGTCCATGGCAGGGCCAACACATATAGACAGACAACCATTGGCTCTCCCAGCCACGCCTACGGTCAATTTAGAGTCTGGATTAACCTGGTCCCCTCTTGATGTCTTTGGACTGTGGAGGAAGCTGGAGTACCAGAGAGAACCCAGGCAGGAACAGGGAGAACATGGAGACTCACACAGAAAGACCCCACGCCAAGCCAGGACTTGAACCCAGAACCTTCTTGCTGTGAGGTAACAGTGCTGACCACTGCACCACCGTGCCACCTGGAAATGCACCGAATGCACATATTGTGTTTTTTGCAACATATTCACAGTGTGCTTAAAATTCATGTGACAATTACATGAGAACACAATTACTGTCTCTGGAGGAGCGAGGGATCACACCAGCTTAAATTTACTGGTTTGTGTTGGGTGCAGGCAGACCGTGCTCCAAGCGTGACCCCGTGACCTTTGCTGTACCTGAACGTGGGCGATGAGGATCCAGCAAACATGACGGGGAAGTGGGGCCGGGGATGATTGGGGGGTCATTGTGAAAAAAAATAAAAAATTTAAAAAAATAAAAATGTCGAGAATAAATGTCTGTGTAGGTTCTCATTCATCCAGGTCATCGTAGATCGAAGCGAAGTAAAATCTGGTCAACTGGACGTAAGTTTATCTTGAAGACGTTTCACCTCTCATCCGAGAGGCTTCTTCAGTTCTAGTGAAGAGTGTGGAAACTCCAGCTTATAAACCTATGTGGGAGTGGTCAGTGCTATTGTGGTGGAAACGACCCTCCCGAGACTCACCTGGCCTCTCCAAACGACAGTCGTTGTGCGGTGTCAGGGAGTTTCAGGGGTGGTCGTTAGGGAGTTTCACCGACCACTCAGATGCTAATGGGCTGTGCTGGCATCAGCCGTTCCACATGGGTCTTTCAGCTGAACTCTTTGGGGAAGCTTTGAAAGGACTTGGTTGTAAATAGGTGAAAGGAAATGTCGCAGTCCACCTCCTCTGTTCAAAGATGGTTTCTCTATCCTGACGTGGATGGCTTCTTTAACTCCTCTTTCAAACCATCTGTCCTCTCTGTCGAGGATTTGGACATGGTCGTCCTGGAAGGAGTGGCTTTCCTCCTTGAGGTGGAGGAAAACCGCTGAGTCCTGTCCTCCAGAGTTGGCTCTTCTATGTTGGGCCATGCGCTTGTTGAGGGGCTGTTTGGTTTCCCCTATGTAGAGATCCGTGCAGGCCTCACTGCATCTGACAGCGTATACCAGATTGCTTTTCTGGCTGTGAGGGGTGGGATCTTTGGGGTGAACCAGTCTTTGTCTCAGAGTGTTGTCTGGTTTAAAAGACACCGGGATGCGGTGCTTGTTATAGATTCTCCTTAATTTCTCAGAAACCCCTGCCACATAGGGGATCACTATGTTTTTTCTCCTGCCTTCTTCATCTTCCCTCCTCCTGGAGTTCTCCTCCTTTCTGGACCTGGAAGAGGATTTTACAAAGGTCCAGTCTGGGAAGCCACAAGTTTTAAGTGCTCTTTTCAGATGCTGCTGTTCTTTTTTCCGGCCTTGGACGCTGGTGGGGACGGTCTCCGCTTGGCGTTGCAGCGTCCTGATGACACCTAACTTGTGCTCCAGAGGATGGTGAGAGTCAAAAAGCAAGTATTGGTCAGTGTGGGTGGGTTTCCTGTACACATCCACCCTCAGGCTCCTGTCCTCTTGAATGTAGACGTCGCAGTCCAAAAAAGGGCAGATGGTTGTCTTTCACATCCTCTCTGGTGAACTTGATGTTGACGTCTACCGAGTTGATGTGTGCTGTAAACGGTTGTACCCCCAGAACCTTGATCTTCACCCAGGTGTCATCAAAGTATCGGAACCAGTGGGTGGGGGAGGGTCCACTGAAGGAAGTCAGGGCCCTCTGTTCCCTCTGTAGGCGTTTCCTCACTGTTTCCACAGCCTCCACGGTAGGGACGCAGGTGAACAAGGAGGTCACATCGTAGGACACCATGGTCTCATCTGGGTCCAGCTTGAGTTTTCTAACCTTGTTCACGAAGTCCATGGAATTCTGGATGTGGTGGGGGGTTTTCCCTACCAAGGGGGCTAAGATGGTGGCGACGTGTTTGGCGATGTTGTACGTCACGGAGTTTATGCTGCTGACAATGGGTCGGAGCGGGGCACCTTCCTTGTGGATTTTGGGGAGGCCGTAAATCCGTGGAACTTATTCCACTTACGTCCAGTTGACCAGATTTTACTTCGCGTCGAGAATAAAGTCAAACTGATTCATAGTTTTAGCGGTCATTGTTTTTCATTGTACGTTTAGAAAAAAAATACTGAGGTTAAATGACTTTAAAGATTAAAATTGACTTTTGTGAATTCATTAGAGAACATATCAGTGCCTGTGTACATGAATTGGTACCTCAGAATCAGCTTTCGTAACAAAGATGTTCTGTCTCTCTCCGCTCATAAACACAGTATAGTTGTCAGTAACAGGAGTGTGTCTGTGTCTGCTAAGAAGGAAAAATCCCACAAGCCTGGAAGAGGGGGGCTGCATTGTTGACCTTCTTCACAACATTTCGACTTTATTCTGAAATGTAAAATAATGAAAAATCCCATTTTTTTCCTCTCTACTGGCCCTAATACTCCTTCATAAATTAAAAAATAAAAATAAAAAATGACTCAGACAACCAAATTAAACCAAAAACTTAACTAATGACACACCAGATGAACCCAGTGGGAGACGATGAGGGCAGGGAAGGAGCTGATTGGTCAAGAGACACAAGGAACAGAGCTGCGACTGAGGGAGACTAATGAACTGTCAAAACACAAGTGATTCTCAGAAGAAAGGCAGGAAACTGACAAAGACGCGTCATACAAAGTGACAGAAGACACAGGAGGGAAGTACTTTCAAAATAAAGCAAGAACACTGGACTGGAAAGACAAGAGAGACAAAGGAGCAGGAGAAACAATTCAAAACCACAACACAGTGTAATCAATATCCTATTACTCCACACAGACATTAATATAATGAAGTAATCAGGGACGCCAAAAATATCACATGCTGACTTATATGTTTTCATTGCAGAATCTCAATATCCATTTTACTGCAACTGTTTAGTTTTTCATTTTGGTCGGGAAAGCTTTAGAAGTCATGGCATATTCAGAGCCACAGATTTGCTAACAAAAATATTGGAGGCTTATAGTTGGCCCCTTGTTTGTCAAAATTATTTTGTTTTGATTGATGAATTGTTAGATTCTAAGAATAATATGTAGAGTGAATGGCTTTTGTTAACTATCTGCTGCAGGCTCTGTGAAAATAAACAGTTTTTTTTATTCGGATTTGCCTCGTTTGCTGTGTTCAGTTGATGCGAGTATATTTATGGAGGCACAGGATGGAACTGAACAGCAAATTATGTGATTTGATAGAAAGCAAAATGTTTGTCAGTCCGAGGCCTAGAACTGCAACGGACAAAATGTCCTCCAACACAAGATGCAAATGATCTTCATTGCTGCCTTTAAATGGAACTCGTGAAGCTGAGTTGTGAAGTCGTGTACAACAAAGTCTTGGTGTTTAACTGAGAACCAGATGGGAACGTCGTTGCTGGTTTGACACAGCTTAAAACCTTAGGCTAGAGGTTTATTATTTAACTTGACTAATGTTACTCGTGCAGTGGTCAGCACTGTCGCCTCACAGCAAGAAGGTTGCGGGTGGAGCCCCGGCTGGAGCACAGGGTCTTTCTGGGTGAGTCTCCATGTTCTCCCTGTTCCTGCTGGGTTCTCTCTGGTACTCCAGCTTCCTCCACAGTCCAAAGACATCAAGAGGGGACCAGGTTAATCCAGACTCTAAATTGACCGTAGGTGTGACTGGGAGAGCCAATGGTTGTCTGTCTCTATGTGTTGGCCCTGCCATGGACTGGTGACCCGTCCAGGGTGAAGGCTGCTGGGATAGGCTCCACCCCCCGTGACCCTTAACAGGATAAGAGGTAGAAAATGGTTGGATGGACTGATGTAACTCTTGCTGTCAAGAAGCAATAAGGTTAAAGCTTGGTTTATGCTTCTGCGTAGAGAGTGTGAGAGTGAGAGAAGACCCTACGGCGTCATTGAGCATTCGAAGGTCTGTGTCGAAGGAACGCGTTGCTCTGCAATTCACCGCCAAGCCGCTAGGGGGTGTGGCTGTGTCTTTGTATGGTTTCGGGGGCTCTTGTCGGATTCCAAAACAAAACTGTTTACAACAGAAAGTCCAGTGCTTTTCTTTGAACGACTGTTTGCTTTCATGAATCAAACTGTAAACTTTGAACATGACAAACATGACTTCTTGTGGCCATTTTCTTCCGGAGACGCACATATTTGTCGCGGAGGTTCCTCCACCTCCTCATGCATTCGGCGACCTCCTCTGAGCGGACCAATCACAGTCCTTGACGTTCACGTCACGACGCGTCGATGCGACGCATAGTCAGGATTTTTTGGAGGTGCACGTCCTACGCCGTAGGGTCCGCGTAGGGGTCTGCGTTGCCACGACGCAGAAGCATAAACCAGGCTTAACACAAGCTCATAACGTAACTGAACCAAAGGCTGAGACATCATAACGCCAGAAAAATCCTAAAATGATGAATTAAAAAAAAAAACCTGAATGTTTCTTGAAATCACAAATATTTACGGAAAACACAGCTTACGACCAAACAGGGGCAAATCGTCTCTTCTCCTAAACACAGCCGACACAAAACCCTCACATTCTGATCGTGGACACGTAACGACAGAAACTAGTCTGATCACCTCCATTCTGCTTTAACAGAAACACACAAACACGCTTGCATGCACGCACACGCACACACACACACACACACACACACACATACACACAAAACACATGTTCTGATCACCTGCGTTTAGTGAATTTGAGTAGCATCGCTACCTGACAGCACACAAGACAGATGCTCCTACTACGCTGGACAAGTGAAACACACCTCCTCCTTTGTCTTTTTTTCTCTTTCTTTACATTTTCATGGATAATCACAAAATACAGTGACTTTTTCACAAGCATAGGACCCAGACAATTCAATCTAATCAAGTCTAATACTACACTTGACAAATAAAACCCACCTGTGGCTCCATTTCCGGCCCTGGTGTCTGTATCAGCGGAAAAACACAATGAGATCAGTACACATCAGGAGGCAGCAAATGTCCAATCATTCAAGATGAAGGGACTTGTTCTTCAATCACCTTTATATCGACTGTGAGCTCCCGCAGGCGGAGCTGCTGGTCGTTGTGTTTATGGAAAGACCTGAACTTCCTCCTGTTGTCGACGTCTTTGGGATTGCCTTTTTCCTCCTTTCTATATGTGATGGCTGCCATCTTTGATTGTGAGACCATGAAAATTCGCTCAAATATATCCTTACACATTTATACAGGTAAAATGTTCTTGTGGTTCAGGTTCTCGAGGTCGCATGTTCTAGGAAAAAAATGATCCACTGGGAATGTGCGCCCCGGGATTACTGATATTCATTGAACAGAATGTAAGCTGGTTCTATTTAAAACAGAGAGTTGGGATTTATTACCTGGTATGTGAACTTGAGCGTTGAAGAAGAACTAGGAGAGGAGGTCAGGGTTCAGGTCCAGCCTCTCCCTAACCAGCTGCCGGATTCACCAATCTGTTCTTAAGAAAGATCTTAAGGAAGATCTGAAGATCTAAAATTAAGAAGTTCTAAAGAGAGTTCTTAAGCGCAATTCCTCAATATCCTCGACGAGAGACGGGCAAGGAGTGAAGAAAAAATATGATCTTAGAGGCTCACCTTTTCACCGAAGCAATTTAAGACAGGTCTGGGTTGCCTGAAACTTGAGGGGGGAAAAAATCAAGAAAGAAAACCTAAGAAATTTGAGTTCAAGAAAACCTTTTTTTCTTAAGTATTTTCCTAAGACGAAAGATATGAAGAAAGTTGTGAAAATATTTAAGAACCTTTTTTGAGAATATCACTTTTTCTCTATTTCCTTCTTAAGACTTAATTTTTTAAAAAGTGACACTTAAGAAGATTTTTTTTCTTAAGAAGGTTTTGTGAATCCGGCCCCAGGTCTTTAAGAACTGACAACAGGAAGTTATCGGAAAATACAAAATAAAAGAAAAAAGACTGACGTTTATATAGTTAAAGGAGATGTGCACGCTTGTGTACCTCGTCCTCCACATGTGCGGCACCTCTGAGGTTGGCCTTGTTCTCAAGACACCTCGGTAAAACACTTGTGGTGCAAAACACCAGTGTGGTGGCTGAAGCCTGACAGACACGAGTCCGGAGAAAAAGTCATTTGCACAAACAGAGTCAAGTAAATTAAAAAAAAACTACCTCAGAATAAAAGTTTAGCCAGTGAGAGAATATCATAGTTGAAAAAAAGTTCAAAGTTCAAGGCCCCTGAAACAACAGGCACTGCTTTGGTGTATTTTATTCATAATTTTTTTGCTTTAAATGTAGGCGCATGTTAAATACCCTGACCTTCTCCAGGCTGGTCTGGTAGCACACCAACTTCCCAAGACTCTCTGCCTGCTCTTGTGCCACTCTCTGGGCCACAGAGATGGCAGCTGATGAGTCTATGTGCAAATGATGCCGGCCGCCCGGTCTGCTGGTCCACTCGAAGAGGTGTCCAGGATGAACCTGGGGATCTGGGTGGTCTCCCTACACCTCTAGAGGAGACATCAGTAAGTATATAAAACACTGATGAATGTTATTCTTGTCTTGTTTTAGGATTGTGGACACAATCCTGCCGAACTTTTGCGAGACCTACATTCTGTGCGATTAACCCGGTCATTCCACTGATGACCGGCACCTGAGACCGCCTCAACAAGTCCAGGATGCCGTCCTTTGCATTCCATGCTGGCAGCTTCGATGTGTGATCCAGCAGGGATCTAGAGTGTGTGGATGTCTGAGGAATTAGTGTAGTTGGAGTAGGTAGGATTAGCATAGAGCAAAATCATTAACATGTAAAGTTGTTTGTCAGGCGTAGCGCTCATTACCTGTTTGCTTTTGCTCTGCACGGTTTAGGACTTTGGTGGTGCGTGTTGTTGTTGTCCATGTTAATCTCCCCCCTTGGACTATCAAAAGCTTGTATTCCAGGCCTTCCTCACGGGGGTCTAAGTCCACATATTCATCCAACAGTTCCTGGATCTCTTCCTCTGATCGATCTGGATGACTGTGGATGATAATATGATAACGAGATAATTCAAATCAATCTCTCATTAATCAAACCGATTCCATGCATGTTTACAAGGATGTATTCGCTCAAAGTCGAGGGCCTGCAGGTCCCACTTCAGGTCCTCCAGCTGCTCCTGGTTCTACTGACCCATTCAGAGTCTCAAGGGGGGGTGGTGCTCCTCTCCCATGTACTTTAAACATTTATAGCATTTGTGGCCTCTGACCATTGCTAGATGACTCAGCTAATGAAATATTAGACGCACATGTTTTCAACGTTCTTTAATAAGCAGCTGCCGTATCATAGTCAGTTTTTACTGGTACACTAGCGATGTAGCGCCCTCTTGTGGCTCTGAAGCCATCTGCAGAGGTTTGCCTGACCACACAGAATGACTGTATTAAACTAACACGACGCCACTCAGGTAAAGCGACACACCTCATTCAGAATATCAAATCAGAAGTAGCATCGTTGCATGACTTAGACTGAGACCATCCGAGGTCATTAGCGTTATGTCCAAGTATATAAAAGAACAGTTTAAGAAATGAGCAGTTTCAAAGGTTACATACAGATGGATAAGCTCTTCATCTG
Source organism: Aulostomus chinensis (assembly GCF_037954235.1). NCBI lineage: Eukaryota > Metazoa > Chordata > Actinopteri > Syngnathiformes > Aulostomidae > Aulostomus > Aulostomus chinensis. The sequence continues at coordinate 4,204,113 of NC_141336.1, read as the reverse complement.
GGTGTCCAGTGAAGAGTCAGGCTAGCGACAGTAGCTTAGCACCCTTAGAAGCAGGGAGAAAGTAAAGTTTCCCACCAGTGCGATGAGATAATGTAAGGCAGGGAATGTGTAAAATTCTCACATTAATTCAAGACGAGACTTAATAATCAGACTGTTAATAATTTGACAATTCTTGTAATGTTCAATATGTTTGTGGATTTTTAGATTTGGGTAGTCGCTGAACCTTTCAGCCTCGTTTTCTCCTCCACTCACGTCTTCATATTCCCGATCTCAGCTTTCGGTTATTTTTTTATCTGCGACGATGAATTATGGACACAAGTCTCAATATCATCCATAATCATGATTACAAATGGTTCTTTAATTTGTCACTCGCGAAACAAACTGAAGAACAACTCGTTTGGGGAATGTGGATCCACTTTTCTCGCCCACATCGTTGGAGGTAAACTTAATCCAACTTGAATCTGAACTCAGAATGTGAGATGGTTTTTAAAGCACAAAACAAGCACAACACACACACACACACACACACACACACACACACACACACACACACACACACACACACACACACACACACACACTCTTCTCTGTCTCTCCTTCCTCTTTTTCAGCCAGAAACGAGCATGACTGATGACACTGAGGTAACACAGTTCTACCCGTGTGGAATTTCAAGTGGCCGTGTGAAACTTAGCTGCTACCGTCAAGACAGAACTCATGCAGTCCGTGTACACAGGCCAGCCGCAGCTCGGTGTCTAGAAGGTGTGAACAGGAAGCTCACAGCAGCCACCGGGAATATTTCCGCGGAGGCTGACGCACGATGACGTCATCAGGTGTAATCGCTGTTGTTGTCATGTTGAATGCAGTTTTGACACCAAGTAAAAAAGGCGCAACCTGGAAAAATATCCATCACTGCTGCTGTGACTGACAAAAACACTCTTCCTGTGTGAAAGAAATATCATAAATGATGAGGAATTTATGCTATGAGCCTTGAGTTGAGGAGGCTATTTTTCTTTTTTTATTGTAAGTTTTTATTTCATTTTATTTTATTTTATTTTTAAACCATGTTCCTGGTCGCTCACTGAACCAGCAGTGCCTGTGTTGGCGGGCAGACCCCTGCACCAGTTCCAAAAGTGAATTTTCCATTTATGTTTCCTTGTCTGTTGTTCAATGAGTGACTATATCCTTTCTCAGCTTTTAGTAATTATGCCAAATGTCTCCAAAAAGAGTTTCGACACCACGAGTGAGTCAGCTCGATATGGACCAGGCCCACCTGTTCCGGTTGGACCAGACTTTGGTCCTTTGGTCTTGATTGGGATGAGAGGACTAAGTTTCATTATTTTGACATCATCAGATCTGGTTCCACATCAGTTCCAAAATCAACAGCGGTTCCTTATCCCCTTATAAATCCACCAATGAAGAAACAAGAAAATGCCATCAAATCAGCTCGGTTTTACCAGTTTTATAATGTCTAACTTTGAAAAGTTTTAGTTTTAAGTTTGGTTTCTTTTTCCTGATGGAAATAAACTATCACGGTGAACCAAACTGAACCGGACTGCCGACCAAAGCCACTGATCCTGTCAAAGTTTGACCACATAAGAGGTAACATTTTGAGATCTCATCTTACCAGCTTACAGAGAGGGATAAAAACATCACCCCTGCAATGACTCAACGCGACCATCGACTAGAGTCCTGTATGATGAAATATATGCAGTTATTCTGCAAAATAACAGCACAGCTCATGTATTTTTTAACAGCTCTGCCAGCTTGTTCAGCTCTCAGAAATGTGCAAGTCAGCCTTTATGGTCTGTTTTTTTAGTTGTTGGCTTTAGAAACTCTTGGAAGATATTTTGTAATTAGTAGCGTGTATGTTACTGTATGAACCAAAGCCTGCACTGAAGCAGAAATGACATGCTAACAAACCAACTTCAGGTTTATCCTTGTATTTTCGATGCCACCAAGGTCCCTTTTCAGTGGGGTATATCACCATGGTAACTCCTGCTGCACATCTACAACTCAGGAGCAGGTTGTGTTCAAGGTAAGAGATCAAAACATTTAAAATTACCACCTCATGACCAATCAATTGTCTTGGAAAATTGTGCCACCATTCGGAGAAGACAGGCCATCGCAAGATGTTTCTTCAGTCTACAGGCCTTTGAGTTGCAATACAAAGCTCTGAGGATTTGTACCTTAGAGTATTTGTAAACAATTGTTTGTACTGGTTTCAATTATGTTTTTTATGTTTATTCTTTGAGTTCCCCCAAAGCACTATAGAAAAGCTGGAAGAGAAAAGCTGATACTGATGGATACACAGTAATAATACACCTGAGAAACCCATTCCTTTACTACTACCCAGGTTTTGTCAAGCCAGCTAACAAGAAGATACCCAGGATATGTCGAACCCAGGTCAAGGAACTAATAATCAGAATGACAAATGGGCACTGCATCTTGGATGAGGACTCTTCCTGTACCATCCAAAAACTTAGTACCCCATCTAGAACCGAATAAAAGTCTCCAGCCAGATCCTGATAAAGTTGTCCTCCCTTTTTTGGTCCCAAATCCCTAGTGGAGTTATTTAAACCAAGCCTCTACGCGATACTTATATTCTCACCGATCATGCAGTTGTCCGGGGCCTAATTCAAGTACGTTACATTGAAAACTATCCACTGTATATCGGTGACGACTGGATTGAGCAGCAATGTGAAAAAAGGCCTGCAATCAAAGCAAACAAGCGTCCACCAGCCCAAAACTCAAAGAATCTTTATTGGGTACTGCACAAGCTATGGAGAGAGCTAGCTACTTGTGATTAGCCTGGATATCCTTGATTCTACCTCATCACACATGCAGGAAAGTAAAAAAAAAACCTCCAGGACTCCTGCTCATGTTAGTGGTACATAATGCAGCTGTACAGCAGGGGCATGCAGCCCCCCAGCTATTGGACATGCTTCAAGTATTTGGTAGGTTAAGCTACCAGACCTTTGCATGAACCTTCAGCAATCTGTGTCTGCGTTTCGCTCTTTTCAGTAAGTTAACAGAATATTCCTTTCTGCTGTGAGTGTGATGCCGCGTAAAATATATGAGAGGGTTCGGCTGCAGGTTCTCTCAGCGACCCCAGCTTCCTCTAAAGGGGGAAATACACAAGGATCGCCATGGCAGAGGTGATCAAAGGTACGGCTCACCGCCACGCCGTTTTATTGACATTCTCATCTACTCCTGACCCATGATTAGATAATGAGCTAATAATGAGACATGTAGGAAGCATTGATCTCAAGTGTGGTGCTCGTGTGTATTTAAGTGAGATTTCTCATTTCTTAATTTCTGGATGTATCTTACATTTCAAGCAGTGTGATAGTTCATCTACCTGCTCTGGAAATAGTTGGGGTTTTTTTTTAAGCCCTTTTTTCTTTTTTTTGGTGAGCTGTTTATCCTCTTGTCTCCGAGAGTAAAAATTGATAACGCTCATGTAACCAGGTTAAGAAGTGAGCACTCTTTTGCAAGTAAACACAGCTGCTGTCTCCTCTGCTGTCAGCATGTGATGGATGAGCTGTGAGGGAGATTAAACGCTCCTCCGTGTGCAGTGACAGGTGAGTCCAACGGCTCTGTGCTGCATTTCTATCTGTCTCTAAACAGAACAAGAGCCGGACTACAAAGCTTCAGGTCTCCTTTGTTCTCAATATGAGAGTTACAATGTCAGAAAGGGAAGCCCAATTAAAATCACAGGGAAATATAGTGTTTTCAGAAGAATTAAAATGATGTCATCTACAGCGCATTCATCATGAAGTACAAGGTGGTATGATGCATTTTGGTGTGTGATGGTGTTTTTCTGGGTGTGTTCATCAAACCATCCAAAACCGATGCTTTTAAACAAAGGCAGAAAACGTGTGGAAGAGCCTTAATGAATGGAACCAGAGGCATTTCAGGGTTTTGATGATGTTTCACCTTTTATCCAAAATCCCTTCCACTGAAAGCGATAGGTAACCCTTGGTCTGTGGTAAGTTATTCAGCTGTTATTAATTTGTTAAGCTGTTTTTGATTTTTTTTTTTCTCTTGGCAAATCCAGAATTCAAAAACAGAAGAAAACACCAACCACATACTTGCTGCTGGAGTTTACTGGAGACTGAAGATTAACAGCAGCAAAAGTACACAAAACATCGAAGTGTAGGCTTTCGTAAAATGTTCCTGTCAGAATGACTTTGACCACCAAAATCTTTTCGCTTTGTCCTCACGTCTCAGTAGACGTTTGTGCCAAATTTGAAGAAAGTCCTTCAGGGTGTGCTTGAAATATTGTAATAATGATTGAGGCACAGAGGAAAAAGGTTCCTGGTGGGATACCAAACCCCGCTGTACATGCAGTAACAGTCAGAACAAGAAAGTCCACCTCTGAAACCAGACTCAGGATTGATCTGCTGTCTTTGTTCATACCTCCCTTCAAACTCTTCCACACTGAATACCAGTTTGTGGTTTTATTTATATCATAAAATGAACGCATAATGTACCATGTAACTATCACCGCCGCTTAACTCTGCAATGCATCTGTCGTAGCTCGGATGAGTCCCGGTCGGCATTTGTGTCAAATTAGAAGACATTCCTGTTGTGCATTTCAGAGATATCTCATACATTTCAGGTGACAGTGACCTTGACCTTTGACCCCTGACTACCAAATAGCAGTCTGTCCAGCCATGAGACCCAGTGAACATTTAAGCCAAATATTTAGGAAAATCTCTCGCAATCCAGGGACGTGGTAATAGGAGGACGGGGGTGTATGGATAGACATCTCCAAAAACATCATGTCTCCAGCCTCCAGCTTTCACCACTGCGGAGGCATTAACATGTGTACCCCCTTTAGCAGTGTGAATACGGTACAGAATTCACAGGGGTGACACTGACAGGGGTGAAGGAGGTAAAGGACGGTAAATCAGCAAACAGGTTTGGGACAGCAATATGCCAGTTTTCCTCACACTAGAGATAACTCGTTTAAATTTATGGCATCACATATAAGGTCAATGCATCTCTGAACCCTAAAAAACTGCTTCAGGGACCCTGTCCAGTGTCTAACCTTACGTTCTAACCCCTATGAATAAATGCATATATTTAGGGACTAAGTGTAACAAGGAAACTGTAGTCAAGGTCACAGTCTCAACTGCCTTGTGTGCATTGGCATCAACGCAAGAGCAAAATAAAGGCAAAGAACTTTTCTTTTTTTTTTTTGCAGCAGCAGTCTCTGTTGCTGAAAGAAACCGCAGGCTGTGGTTTATAGCATAATTACATAGCATGTACATCAAGTAATTACAGTATCACATGCAGCCATACAGTTGCAGCATGTTTTCCTACATCATGCCAAAGAAGAGCCAAACAAAATCACAGAACTCTCTTGCTCAACTGTGGCTAACGGCATACTTCCAATATGGTGTAACTACAGGACTGAGGGCCCTCGTACACACAGACGGGCTGTGTCTTCGTGTGGCATTTTACAACAAAACATATCTTGTATTTCTATATGTCTAAGAAAAGCAGGCTGAAGCTGATTACAGTATAATTATATGGAAGTCCATGCATCCATCTGTTTATCCTGCGCTGGGTCACTGAGGGCTGGAACCACAAAGTACATATGCACAGCATTTATAATTATAGTTCTGTAGGAATTGGACAGCGATATTTGTCCTTGTTTTTGTTTTTTTAAAGCTGGGAGTTGTTGTTTTTTTAATCTCCAGCATGCTCAAACCAACCTTACAGCACAAAATAAGACCACAGGAAGCGGCATAATGCAAACAACTGTATACCTCATTTAATCAGATGGGGTCTAGAAAGCTAGAACGCTAGTTCCCACTTTTAAAGCTGTGTTCCAATTGAGACATTCAACCTCCTGCTGTGTTCCCCCTTTACCTCCACAGATGGTGCGAGTAACACCAGTGGCTAAGCTAGCACCGCTAACACTATTGCTCGCGAGCTATCGGACACCAAAGAAGAGGTGGTTCAGCTGTTGTTCTGGCTCTACTGCTCCCATGGGTGAGGGGTGACTTTATTGTAATTACATATCCGTATTTAAGCAGGTTAGGCAACATATTGGGTCTTAAAAGGTCATGAGGAGAAATGTAATGTGGAAAAAAAAAACAAAATAATTGATGGACTGGTTTATAACACGAGAGGTTTGGAGGAGAAAATGATACCCTAATGATCCCTGAACCAACCATCCAACTACCTGCATAGCTGCTCATTCATAAACAACAACAGTGCCGTTGCCGCAAGATGAACTCATTTGCTAAATTATTTGTGAGACAGGCCGACCATACCACTCATTTTCCAGCAGGTAGTCAGGTACTGGCGATACCGCCAAGGTCAGGAGCAGTTCATTGGATGCACTCTTTGGAAGTGTAGAGGCGGTGAGGGAAAGGGGAGGTTGGGCATGTTGTAGTTTTAACAACAATAGTAAAAGGCTGCTATTTGTGCCTTAATATATTTGTGTAAGAGCATTGTTAACATCCGTGTAAAACCAGAGTTATAAACATCTTAATAGTGGAAATGTTGCAGCGTCTTCCTCTCAGTCGGTGAGTATTTGGCCTCCCCTTCCCCGCCGTCCCAGCCAGAGGGGTTATTGTGCTGTGACACAGAACTCAGCCAGCAAACTAAGTAACCCACGCACACACGTCCTACACACACATCCTCAACCACACACACACACACACACACACACACACACACACACACACACACACACACACACACACAATCACAGACACACAGACACACACAGACACACACACATCCTTGACCAGCAGCACCACCGCTGGCTTTGGACCGGACAATTGTGGCTGGAAGCAGGCAGACCGGGCTGGGTCAAAGGAACACGGCGGGAGGACGGCCAGCTCTGGCGGCTGCTGTCCCTCTCCAAGACAACTGTTGAAGGGTGAGAGAGGCCCAACTGGGCCGGAGCCGGGAGAGCTCAATGGTCCCCATTGACAAAGCACATCCTGGAAGCAGCAGCGCACAGAGAAACAAGTACAGACGAAGAAGAGGATGAGAGAGAGGAAGAAGAGGAAAAGACGGAAAGAGACGGGAGAAAGGCAGAGAACGGAGGGGGGTGTCAAACTGGACAAAAAAGGAAATAGAGGAAAGAGGACAGAATAAGAATGTAAGAGGTCAAAAAGAAAGCAGAGTAAGAGGAGAGTAGATGAGGATAGAAGCCTGGCCAGCAAAGGAAAGGAGAGGAGATAAGGAGGGTTACCTCCATAGGTCAGGACATCATTAGCATATTTGGTCTTTTGTACTAAACATGTTGTAGCAGATGCTAATTAAATGTAATTAGTTGCTGGAATTTATCATGAACTTGAATGCTTTCACCAGATGGCTGTGTTATGGTATTAAAAGTTAAGTTTTGGAACTGTTGACTAGTAACAACGGAGGTTTTTTCTTACTTCTGCTGCTGCTTGTTTTCTCCTTTTTCCTTCCATTTTCTTTCTTCTGCTAACAATTAGCGCATCTGGAAGGTTGCTCCTGTATCAACAAACCTGCACCACCTGCTCAACCTTTCCTCTGACCAGAGATGACCGGGACGCCATTACACTGGCATCTGGAGCATCCACTTAACTGCTTCAGATGAAGTCTTTAAGATGCACACACAAATAAAGGTCAGTGTTCCAGCTCTGTTTATTATTGCTTGACATAAAAGACGAGTGAACGCCACATGTTGTGCGCTTCTTTTCCTGAATTGCATCATAATTTCTCTCTCCCACAAATTGTGTTTCCCTTTCCATTTTGCTTTTATTTGAAATTTGTGACTGGAAATGAATCTTGCTGCTTTGCAATAATAAAATGTGTAAAATCATGTGGTCAGGGTTACAAAAACTGGTTGATGAATCAGTGTGCCAGACTACAGACACAGCTGCAGTCATCGAGTCACACTGAATCATTTCTGGGGACGGACATTTTGGCACAAACGTGGCTCGTCCACAGGGACGAGGTTTTATTTGATGCTGCTGTCTCGCAGCTAAACACAAGCACAGACATGAACCGTACGAAGAGAAAACAATCTTTCCGTGAAATTCATGACATCAGAAGCTTTGACTTGAACCCTTCTGAGCGTTTATGTGATATGGAGACAAAACCTGAATCACTTTTGGTGTCAGAATTACATGCAGCAAGTGACGGAGTGCAACATACATAGTAGGATTCTGGAGCATTGGAAGGACATAAAAAAATGTATCGTTTTTGTGTCTATCGTGTTTCTCCCTCTGCAAATGACTATAAAAGTTCTTTATTTATGTATAACTTTTAATCATTTCCTCTGCTGCTGAAACAGACACAGGAAGTAAAGGAGTATCATGTCTGTTATGGTGATATGCAGCCGTCAGGGGAACAAACAATCATGTGGGATCTTACATTAGTTTGAATTTGGGCTCTCAAACGCCTCACAACACTAACTCATTATCCAGCACCACATCAGCCAACAGTTCCCTTGAGTCCTGGTCTGTATTTGTAGAAAATCTGAGAAAGATTTCCTGGAGGTGCTCCAGAGATATCGTGTAAAGTGGCCTTGACCTTTGGCCACCAAAACCCTCACTCTCGAATCCCAGTGGACATTTGAGTCAAATCTGAAGAAAGTCTGCCGAGGCTTTCCTGAGTTATCCCGTTCACAAGGGTTGGAACAGGCGGACAAGCCAGAAAATAAAACCTCCAGCCAATAGGTGTCACCAGCACAGAGAAAAGACTGGATAACTGCACACAGTGTGCTGATATCCAATACTTTCTCACGTGTTACCTCTTTATCCTGCACCTGTTGAAATTTATGTTTGGATGTGCTTGCAATGTTTAGGCATTAATGTTGCTGGTGCAGGGATGTAAAAAAATAATGGATGTATACCATGAAATTACAATTTCTCAAGCAGAATTAGAATGGGAGAAGAGCAGGGGCCTACCTCCATTCTGTTTGTTCTCAGATTCTTTTCCGCATCACCAAAATATTTCTGCTTTTGTAGGGTGGAAGTCGAGGACATAGCGGGAAACCCAGTGCAAGTGTGTCTGGGTCCATAACTCCATTCAGGGATGCACAGAGCCCAGTGAGTTCCATCACAGGAAACCCAGGACCTGTGTCTGGACGATTGCTGCCTCCAACTTAAATGTTGACGTGTTTAATCACCATGAAGTGGTCAAAGTAATGCTGGAATTGGAGTTTTGACCTCATCGACCAACACTTGGCTGCCATTTCAAGCCGTATTCTGATCGGCTGGCTGTTTGGTTGATGTGAGCCCCACCATGAATTTATAAAGAGAACAGGCTGCAGCGCTGGAGGCAGGACCTCATTTACAGCTGACTTCAGTGGTGCTTGAAGGCCTCAGAGAGTGAAGGAAATGTTCGTGCGTAGGGGAGAACAATTCAATCGATATTCAATCAAAATTGAAATGGGAAACAATGAGATTGGCATATTGGAAAGACCCTGATTAACCTAGGTTTGTTTTAATAAAACGCGCCTTCCCCAGGGTTTGACAGACTGTCAAACGAACCAATCAGAAGTGTTAGAAACCATAGAGGAAGAAGGAAATACTCCACCCAAATGGCAGTTCGCCATTTCCTCTAACAGAGCGAGGTGTTCTGGTACATTGTTGAGTGTGGGTCGCATTTAGGAAGCGACTGGAGCCCAACGATGGAGATGAAAACCTGTTTGTGTCACATCCACTGAGACCGTGGTGAAGTGCAAATCTGAACACAAGACAAACCAAGAGCCCGTTATGATGGAGCCATGCCATGTGCAGGTGAAGCAGGAACTAGTTGATGACTTTCACATATGGAATAAAGCTTATTGCATGCAAGAATGAGGACAAACTCACAAATCTGATTGGTTTTATTGATTAGTTTCTACATTGCTCTTTGTTCTATATGTTTATATTTTAGCTTTTTGTTCTAATTTTGACTTTCTTCATCAAATACTGTGATCATCGATTTGTTGAGACGGAATGTTAAGTTCTCATCCATGCATTAGAACAAAGAGCAGGTAATAGCTGGATGGTATCATGTGGTAATGCTCCGTCACGTTTTATAACGATAACACAGTAACAAAACAAAACAACACAAATGCAATCGCAATCACAACATCTATGAGAAAAACCACTGTTCGATTTTTCTCCCCAAATCATTTGTCCCAGCTAGAGAGCTTCCTCGATGTGCTGCACAGGAGAGCAGAACGAGCTGGTTAAGAAGCTCCAGTGGTGGAGTTCATCTCAGTCCCATAAGAGGTTCCTGGTTAGAAACCTTAGAAAGCACAGAAGTCCTTCAACAAATGCCAGCACAAAACTCCAAGGTCGTTTGTGCGCTGCCTGAAGCTCTGATGGCATCACGATCGCTGTGCATGAGCATCTAACCTGGGAACACAGGTGCCCTTCTGAATGATGCACCAGCACATCCAAGTAAATCCGTCAGTTGTTGTTTATTGTGTTGCCATTGGTTAAATTACCATGAGTTGTTTTGTGAATGCCCCCTGCTATTAAGTGACATTGCGTAGTGTTCATGCTCAGGACAGAGGAGCACTTTTGGATATTCCAGTTGTTAACCTTGTCATTTTGGAAAACGGTAACAGAAAAGTTACTTTCCCTGCTTATTAGTTACTTTTAAAATGCAGGAACCTAGTTAGTACCCAGTAGCCAGTAACTGCTGATTCACCCAACCTTGTTTAAACAAGTCACCTTGTGGGTTATGAAGTTTGAAAAATGTTATCCGCTGTTTTACAGCACCATCTTTGCAATGTAAGATAATGAGAAATTTTATTTTTGGGGCATCACATGATGACACTTTGTGATTCATGGCGTTAGAACTCGGCTTTACACCTCTGACGAGCTGAAGTCCAGCGCGACTATTTTGGGTTAATGACCAAAGATTTGACCATGTTTCTCTCACCATTGTCAACTTTCATTTCAAACGGCCCAAAGTCCCTCAGTGTAAAGGAGCCTTAACACGAAAAAAGGAGGATGCAGCGCAATAATCAGTGAGTTGTGACGCGTCAGAGCCTGAACCCGTTTCCTATCAGCAGCCTGCCACCTCATTAGCTCATCTGGCAGTGCGCTCCACCTGGCCTTTTCAGACCGTCCTCTGCTGACACTGACGGACTATCTGACTACACATCAGGGGTTCGTCCCCTGATTTTAAAAACAGCAAAAGAACACTTTAATTTGGTCAAAAATAATCCTGTTTACAGATGTAAAATTATGACAGCTTGTTAAATCATGAATCATGATGATGTTCCGCCAACATTAAATCACACGCAGGCTGAAGTGCAGAGAGGTGGTGGGTGTTTTTCAGTGGGTGCCTACTTCAGTAAAAGGCCCACTCCATATCATCCCCACTGTTTAGACTGAATTGCTTTTTGAATAATTCCATGCCTGATTTCTCATGGCTGTTAGCGCTGTGCTGTTCATCTCTATGAAAGGAGCGAGAGAGAGAAGAGGGGAAGGGGGAGGGGGTCCCAAACCTAGTTAGCCTCAGCGCTAAACCTGTCCACATCACGGCAACTCCCCACTTTAGTGTGGTGAAACGATATCCATCCCTGAGGTAATAAAAACCTCCTTGCTAAGCACAGCTCAGGTTAGTTTTTCAGGGTGTGTGCCAGAGAAGAAAAAAAAACAGAATAAAGCAATGTAAAAGAGAGAGGCGAGGGGCATTGTTGCCTAGCAACAGATAGGTGCTTAGTGGGGATGGGATGTTGAGTTCATCCAGTTTTGCTTTTTTCCCCCCACTATATTGTCTTCTGGTGCTTGTAAAGAAAATTTGCTCCAGTCAGTTAGTGATGTATTTGTTTTTTCTCTGAGGATGGCTTCCTCTGAACCCTAGGTTTTTTTTTGTTTTGTTTTTTTAACAGAATTAGCAACCTTTGTGATTTTTTTTTTGTCTTACCAACAAACGAATGCTAATTTTTGTTTTTTTTAGACGCCAATGTGGAATATAGCACTGTTTTTATACTTTTACTGCTTGAGTTTTTTGCTGCTTTGAGTAACGCAACCAGCTGGAAACCTGAAGCTGGTTTCAGACCAGATCTGGTGCTGCGACAGTTTAGCAGCAGTGTAGGCGTGTCACTGTGTGGTCAGTTTCTCTGATGGGTTTTGAACTGCTCGCCTTTAAACAGCAAGTGAGATCCAGAAGATTCTTTACCCCAGACTAAATCTGTTCCTCTACTTCCTCACCACAAAATCAGGACACAAACCAAAGAGAGGTGATTGATATCGCTGCAAGTCAGTCTTGGGAAATAGTAGAAGGTGTCTGATCTCCAAATAATGTGATGCCCACCGCAGCCTCCAATCAGATTGCATTTCTCAGAAAGCTGACTCCGGCTCAGCTTTTCTGGGCTGCAGCACACTATCGCCGGATGCGGACAGAATTCAGCCTAATGCTGACATCAACTTGTGAGGTTGTGTCTTGCTTATTCAGCAGCCTGAAGTAAATTTTGTATTTCTGCCCCCTTGAAAATTCCCTCTAGTGCGATTGTGGTTCTCCGTTGATCTCGGCTACATTGCATCTGTGTTCCCTAACATGGTCTCTAAAGCCTGAAACACACTGGAGGTGTGTCATACAAAACATCAGCGATTTACAACAGGTTTTCATTACCTGCACTGCCTCTTTGTGTTCTGGTCACCCGCAGCACAAATTCAACCGTCTCTATGGAGATGATGGCATGGCCAGTGTAACGCACCATCCTCCAAGAAGAAGCTGTAAACAAGTCCAAAAAGGGGCATCATTTTAAGGCAGGAAGTGACAAAATTAAAAGCAGAACTTCAGTCAAGTAGTAAAAACATTCACAGACTTCTAACGTGTTCACACTGTAGAACTGGACTGGAAATGAACTGGATTTTGGGATCAAGCTTATTCGGATCAGCCCAGGTCCCTCACGTGGAAGCCCTCTTTCCCCTTACGGTGTTGAGTCAATCATCAGGAAACGAATGGATGGAAGTGTGTGCGCCTGCGTCTCTGTGCTTCTTTGGACAAAGAAGTGCTGTGTTCTTGCGACTCTCCCAGTAAAATAAATAAGTAACATAAACTCTGCCAGACTAATTCTTTTTTATCTGAGAAGTCTTTGATGATCGTCCATCGACTAAAAGCACGTCAAGCTTGAATGATGTGAAAAAACACTAGCGGCTCCATCTTGTATCCATAACCCAGTTTTCCAGTGTACCCTTGATAACATTGACACCTGCATACAATGAGTGAATGCTTACACTGCACTCTCTCCTTTGAGGTGTGTCTAAAGCCTCAGATCAGCAACTTCCATTCAGCTCTGTCGGAGCCCCATCCCCCAGCCCATATCCTGATCCTCTCTCCATGTCAACAAAAGGATAGGTGTCAAAATTTAATAACCATAATGGCAACAACCATTTTTAATATTCCCTCACGCTTTCGCGATTTAAAAATATTTTGCAGTCCATTAGCTACTTAAGGTGGATTTTAAGGTTCTCCCTCTGGTGCAGAAAAGGGAATGAGGGGATAACCGAGACTTAATCACCCTCCTTCAAATTTCTCAATCCCACCCACAGACGTGGAGGAGAGATTTGGGGGAGCAGACAGGTATTAGGAGGGAGAGTTGGAGGGCTTTACAGGTGAGTAAGTGTGGGAGTGCGGATTAAAAAACGAAGGAGAGGAGAAAAGCCTGGAGGTCAACTTGACTGCCAAGACAGTGCCTTTCAAGCTCTCTCTGTCTCCCTTTCATCTGCTGCTCCTGCCAGAGGAAAAGAAGTACGGGGAGGATGAGGAGGAGCGTGCAGGGGGAGACAGGAGGATGCGATTGGCACTTCTCCACCGCAGGAGCTTGTCGGTCATCTCCCAGTGTTTTAACCCACTTGTGAGTTGATGTGACCATTAGCAACAACTAGGTATTAACAGACTGAAGCAGTGCTTGCTGCGTCACCATTTGAGTTCCATATTTCTACATGTTGGTGAGCTGTAAGTTTATGCTGCCTTCGAATACATCGTCAGATGGTTACATCAAGTCCTAAGTCCACACAGAAATAGGAGCAAAAAGGCTGAAAGGGAGCCACACGTGAGGCTGTAAGCATTGACGCCACCTGGTGAGCCCCCAAGTTTCTGCGGTGGGAAACAGACAAACACTTGCACCCAGTGAAAGAAGGGGTGGCATTCCTCCAGAGTTAATCTTCCAGATACGACACACAGTTTGATCAGCTGATTACTATTCATTTTATACATGACATCAGTTTCAAAGAAGTGTTTTTTTGTTTTTTTTTTTAATATATTGAGCAGCAGACAAACTGTCATTGTGTATAAATTACTGAGACAAAGCCAGCAGCCTCACAGATCGAAGACACCCGCGCATCACCCTGGCAAACCTTCTAAAAGGTTCCTTTCACTACAGCTGTTTTTGTAGCTCCTGGCGCTGTTGTATGCTTTTGGGCTGTTATGTCAAGACTTTAGTGGATGCTTGGGGTAGTCAGGGGGTACTTGGGTGGTTGGGACCCTGGGCACAGCTGGGCAGCTGCTGGGGGAGCGACAAGGCTCCCTCAGGTCCTTTTTAAATAGGCCTTTTCATACAACACCCACTCCAAGTACTCCAAAGAACAAAGAGGAGGGAGAGGAGCCAGCCGAGGAGAAGGACGAGTGCTCCATAATCAAAACACAGCATATCAAAGCTGATCTGGTAGTTCATGGACCATAAACATAAACTACAGTTCCCTCAGTTGAGGGAAGAGTGTGTTGTTGGTTTGGTTGTATCATGATTATTTCAGGCTGTCAGCTCTGGTGGTCGGGTCGTTCTCTGCACAGCCATGAAACTGGATCTGAGGAAAGATTTCTGTTCTGAACAGGGTCCCAGTCTGAAGTTTTGAAACAAACCAGAGATTTGCATTTCAACCACAACGACATCTTTACCTCCGCCAAGGAGGCTAATGATTTCACCCACTTCTGTTGGTATGTTTGTTTGCTTGCTTGTCTGTCAGCAGGATTAAACAAAATCTAAATTGCGAAACATGGTGGGTAGCGTGGGCAGAGGAAGAACCCATTCGATTTGGAGCCAGAACTGTTTAACAAAGCACGGATCATCATTCTTTACCTTGGCAGAAGTCTGTACTCTCAGAGAGCCCTTCTAGTTTGCATAGATCAGTACATTTATGCCTGCAGTCCTCAGCCACAAATATGAAAATATAAACTACATCCTGACTTTGCTGTTCGCTGACAACTTGGTTTCCTATCTTACAGGAGATCATCACAGGAACCCATCCACCCACTGACACCAAACCGGTGACAGACTGACCATCCAGACCTCCTTCTCCCCAGCAATGCCCTCCAGGTCTTCCTGAAGGACTCTGAGATGCTGCTAGACCAGATGAGATACATGACTGACACCAAATGCAAAGTGATTTTTCATTCACGGGAGGTTGGTGGCATCATTTGTGTTTGTTCACCTCTCATGAGGAAGTTGTCGTTGCTGAACGCTGCTGCTTTTGCTGTTGTACGACTGTTTGTGTAAATTTCACGCAAGAGTGTAGGAGTTCCGACATTTAATATATAGTCATTTTATCTGCATCACGCTTACTATTTGCTGAGTTTATGTTGAGCAAATTTTGCTCACGTCTATTTGCATCTTTACATTAACTACATGAGATTTACTTGGAGCAACAATCTGCTTAAAAGTTGGTATCAACATAGTTTAAGGGTAAGCACCGCCACCCTGTAGAAGATACTAGTATGTCCATCACAACAGATCAGAGGAACAAGCAGACAGGTCAGAAACACGTGGTGTAAATGATCCTGAATCATGTGACTGGTGCCATCTAGTGGCCACAGTTGTTATGACTGCAGGAGAGGAGGAAGTCACAACACATCTACAAAATGGGAGATAAATCTGTTCACGGAGGAGGACTGATAATTCAGCAACTGCAGTGCAGGAGACTCATTTTCTGAGAAAGCTGTTTTGACAGTTGTCGCTGTTTAATGCTGTTTTGACGGGATATCTGAGCAGCGTACGGTGGCTGGCAGGGATCGCTTACCGCGCAGCTGCAGCAGGAGCCGGCTGTTGATTTCATTTTGTCGCTGGTGAGCGTTGGCTGCTTGTTTCCATCAAGCCGGTACTCATTTGAACGCAAACTTTGACCTCCGTACTAGAAATGTGTCATAGAAGAGGGTTGCAACAATGTACGAGCTGGAGGATTTGTTGCAACAGATCCTTGCAGCCAGCCAATCCACCTGAACTCCTTCAGAGTAGCAAATCACTCCCAACCCACGAGCATCATAAATGCTTAAATAAACACACAACAGTAACAGAATCATGACATTTTCATCTTGATTGTCTCATTTTAAATGGAAAAAAAAACCCATCACCTTTGTTAATCTGAGCCACACCCTCTTAACAAGAACAAACAAAACCCAACTGCCAATATCTCTAATTTGAAGATGAAATTGAAAAACATCAAATGCAGCTCTGAGGCGTTGAAACTCAAATCTTAAAAAAAAAAAAATTATAGGAAAAAAAAAGGTTTTCAGGGGCTTCAACATCTTTGTGGTATTTCTTCACCAAAATATTTGGAAACCATCAATTGGCCCTGAACATGCCAGAGATTATAGATATGTACTGTTTCAGGGCTGTGAGTGAACTGCTGTCAGCACGCACACACACACACACGCACGCACACACACACGCACACACACACACACACACACACACGCACACACACAATATGCAATTAAATAACAGCTGTGTAAGCGCAGCTGCTTAAGTTTAAATTCTCAATGTGAAATATGTAAAAGACAATGGGGGTGGGAAACGGATCCAACGCTGTGGGAATGTGAGTCAGTGTACGGGCAGGAGATGAGAAGGTGTAGTCGAGAGGGGAGGAAGGAATCGGAAGTGGAGATTATGTTTATGAAGTGCCCTCATTATGTAACCTTATAGGACCACATAACAATCACGGCCATTCCAGGAATTTCTCATGGGCTCAGATGGAAGAAAATGGCGTCCGTTGTTTTGCTGGCTTGGCAGCTGTCGGCCCGCTCGGCCCTGTGGTCACTGAGGATTGTGGCCCTGATGAGGCACGACATTGTTGAGGCCGCGTAAGCACGGCAAAATGCAATACCCCAGGAATGCAACATCCAGAACCCCCGTCAGTGCTGTCCCTCCAGTTATCACGGCCCTGGGTCAATGTGGATGTTTGCACAAATGGAGAGTAAAAGTTGAATGTGCAACTTTTACACAAATACTTGTATTACAATGTAATATAAGTACATGTCCAAGCAATGCTTTCTGTTGACTTTTTATGTACTTCCAGAGCTATACTTGCTAAAGGTATTCTTAGCATGTACTTGTACTTAATGTGTTTCAGATACAGAAATTGTATGTGTCATGCAAGGATCGTATGGCATAAATCAAGACCTCTCACCGGAGCTGAGCAGTTTTGAGGCAAATGTTTTGCGTTTATGTTATTATAAGACTGTGCAAGTTATCCATTCGTCGAATATTGCCTCCATAGAAATAAATTTTAATGAACCAAAAAGTGGGATGGAAGTATAAAAGTAGTAAAGTAGTGGTACAGCTGGGATTTCATGTGAAGTACAGTTCCCAGCAGGTCTGTAATCATACTTCCTATATTCAAATGTACATTCTAATCGTTAGAAAAACCATGAATTGTTTTTGGGTTGCGAAAATAGATGTTCAACACTGAGGGGATAAAAAAATCCAATTGTGTGTCATTCTGGTTGCGTTCTCACGTGATCCTGACCAGCTGCTTTGACGACGGACAGAAGCTGCACAACGTCATGCGCTGATCTGATGACTGACTGTAGATCAAGCGATGGAGGGCTCACAACCAAAATCTGTCACCAGCGGTGGCAGAAGAAGAGAGAGACCTGCATACCGAGGACTTGTGTTTGGGAATACATTTGGGGTTTTGGGTGAAAGACGGACAAAACCTGAGCTTGCACTCAGTTTTTGTCCTCTCCTGGACGGCAACATAATAACACCCCCCCCCCCCCCCCCCCTCCGTGACATGACATGATCATAAAATTTAACAGCATAATTCCCATAAGCATGATTTCAAACATGTTTCAACTGATGTGGGTTCTTTTTGGAGTTTATTTTGGAAGTGTTGACGGTCCTAGCTCCCAGTGTATTTGCAGCAAAAGAGATAAACGTTGTAATTTACCTGCTGCTGCCAGTGGAACTGCCATTAAACTAAATTCAAAATTGGTGGTGTGCCCTTTAATTTGCCTGCAGTTTTGGAGCAGACATACAGTAGAGTGCTGACATGTTTAAAGTCAAGCCTGCGACATGAGAGGATCTCAGCTTTGGTGCAGAGAAACCAAGAGACGCTCAGGATCTCGCATGTATCACTTTATAGCCCAGCTTTTATCCCTGTGGTCTGCTGCCAAAGCTGCAAATGGAGCAACTTTTCATGTTCTAATGCAAAGACCATATTATTCTATAAACGAATCAACAGTAAAAAATGCCTTAACTGTGGCTTGCCATGTCATTAATTTCACCATTAAGTGTATAGGCAAAGGCGAACCTATAATTTTGCAGCGAGTGATGCATGAGTCAACACAGAGCGCATTAATGAGTGAAGTATTGAGGCTTCTGAGAGACGAGAGGCGGCTCAACACAAGTCGCTGCAAATGTTTACTCGGCCTGTCCATTTATCACCCCGTGCTTCAGCCACCTCATTTGTCCAACGTGACTGCTCTAAACTGCATTTTCAAACATTTCTCATTGAATTGGTGGCTTACTGGCTCCTCAGGTCTCTGAAATTCCTGCATGCAGGGAGGTCGTTTTGCGCTTTTTCTATTCTACTTTCTCTGCTACACCGGCCAATGTTGTGCTTTACTAGACTGATCTGACAGCTATCACACACACACACACACACACACACACACACACACACACACACTCAAGACACATGATCAGTCTTAAAATTATGATGTGTATTAGATTATGTCATGTCATTCATTGTGGACTTGTGTGTCCTTTAGGAGGCTGAAAATTGAAGACAATATAAAAGTGCTTTGACGCTCTCGTGGCCAGGAAAGTGTGTATACACCGGAGGCCTGGTGAGGGACCTCTTTAATAATTATGTTATAATATGTAGAAGTCCATAAAATACATTCGAGATGTGTCAAATATTTCCAGTGAGGCTAAAAACATTTATTTCTGATTAGCGTTCCACTGATCAAATGACACGGAGAATACTGGGGGAAAAAAATCTTGCAATATATTCAAAATGGTCATCGTCATCTTCGGCTTATTCCTACCAGTAAGGGTCGCGGGGGGGCTGGAGCCTGTCCCAGCATCTACGGGCGAGAGGCGGGGTTCACCCTGGACAGGTCGCCAGTCCATCGCCAGTCCAACATAGAGAGACGAACAACCATTCACACTCACAGTCACACCTACGGACAATTTAGAGTATCAATCAGCCTCGTCCCCTCTTGATGTCTTTGGACTGTGGGAGGAAGCTGGAGTACCAGAGAGAACCCAGCAGGAACAGGGAGAACATGGAGACTCACACAGAAAGATCCCCTGCCCGAGCCGGGACTCGAACCCAGAACCTTCTTGCTGTGAGGCCACAGTGCTGACCACTGCACCACCGTGCAGCCTATATTCAAAATAATAATAATAATTTTACATTTTACAATCTATTCACATATGAAATACAGTAAGCAATAAAATGCAATAAATAGAGTACATTTTAGTAGAAATATTGGGGACTAATCTGGAGTCCCAAGACCCTGTGACATGGAAGCTGTTGGGGGCAAAAACAAGATGAATTTTGCACAATACTGCAAAACAATCAATCCTGCTCTAAATAATGAATATGAAATATAGGAGAAAATGACTGAAAGTAAAAAGAGATGTGTTCTATGTTTCCGGTCTAGTACACGCAAACCATGCAGGACACTGATTGTGTTTGGAGCACAAACCTATAACCTGAAGTCTGACACGATTGTTTTAGCCTGATTTTGTGACGTCGGGATCTCACGAGAACCAGCTGCTCGTGCCAGGAGTGAATGGCTGGAGGTGCAACAGCAGCTTCCACCGTACTGTAAGCCCCAGTAGGGAGCCTCCTCTGCTCGGCTGAAAGAAATGAGATACTGTGGATTTATGAGAAGACCAAGAGAGCCCCACCTCCATTAAGATCTTTGAAGTCAAGGAGCAAAAATGTGAAAACACACTGGTGAGGTTGATTTTTTTTAGTAAAGCTCTGAATGCTCTGTGGGATATCATGAGACCCTGACTCTCTGGACATGAGATCTGAATATACCGTATCCCACAGCCCAAACCCCCACCCGCTCAAAAGTCACAGTTAATCCTGCCCCTGCAGCCCCGCGTCAGCTGTCTGCACCCCCTTCCAGCTGTCTCCCTAATGATATAGCTAATGAGACATCTGGGGGGTCTCTCTCTCACACCGAGACACTCTGAGCTAACTTGGAGGGGAGTAGCGCCGAGGGGGAACATATCAACTTTCCCACGTGTCCCAGTATAGCAGTGTGACTAACTCCTCGTTGTTCTTTCATGACATTTCATCAACTGCTCCTTGAGGTTTTTGACCTGTAGTAGCACAATTCCACAGAGAGAAATAAAGCTGAGCGTGACGTGAAGCCGGAGTGTTGGAGTTATCCGTGAAATCAACCAATATTTGAGATTCATAAGTGCCTACGCACTTGAAAGGATAAGCCAGAGTCAATCAATCATATCTATCCGAGTGGTTCTGCATAATGTCATGGCAAATAAGTTAAGCCTCAGGCTTTAATTCTTATTTCAGCTGAAATCTTTTGAGTCTCTTATGTGCCCTTGTGAGTAGTATTTTCAGTTGAGTGTATCAAGAGAAGAACTGTATGCTACCGGCTCCCTGTGCTGCTGGATGCTCACAATACTTCCAGAAATTACGTGATTTCATTTCACCAATTAAGAAATGCTGGAAATATGTGTTATTTTGTTTTACATGACTGATATTGTTTCAGTCTAAATGTACAATATTTGTTTGATAAATTCCTGCTTTCTCCACCAGATACAGTACGTCTCCACAAAGTGAGTGTGGTTATGAGCTTCAACATCCAAAAGGACCTTCAGCAATCATCAGCGTCTGCAGTACTCGGTGATTCCTCCTATTAGTGCAGTTTTCAGGCCCGTTTGAGGCCTGAATATGAAAAGATGCATCAGGAGGTCCGATTGTAGAAGTAAAAGTAGAAAACTTCATCATATGTTTGATCACAATGCCGTCTGAAGCTCGTGGTACCCCATTGCCCCGTATTCGTTCATTCTGTACGGTGAAGGGAAGCATCTTCATATTTATGCTCACAGATCTCTGGACAGACGGCTGTCTCCTAACCTGAGGTGCCAGACGAGAAGGCACCGAGTGCTGAAGTGGTTCTAAAAACTTAGTTGGCGTTCAATCCCGGGTCAGATGAACATGCAGTAGACGTGAGTATTTATCAGCTCATCATTAGGAAAGCAAAACCTGGGTAAATGCGATAATTTGTGGCTGGTGCTTTCGATCTCAGACGCACACCCTGCCAACAGTTGGCGCTCTGATATCAACAACAGACAGAGAGGCAATGAAAGATCGTCTCCTTCGCGGGTCGCGTCTGCAACGTCATATCTTCTCAGTCCAAAATTCAAGCTCTCTGCGTCCGAGCAGCGACACTCTGTCATCATTCAGTCAGTGCATTTTTTTTTCTAAACAGACTGCGGTTAAAGTTACAACGGTAACACTGTCCTCTGTGCTACTTTGACTACAGTCACCAAAGATTGCATACAAGAACAAGATGCCACACCCCTCTGCAGTTTTGACACTCATCAGTAGCTGGGTTTACATGGAGCCTAATATTCCAATTAGAATCGGATTAGAAGGCCAAACTGAATAAATATGTTCCATATAAACACCTCAATCCGAGTAAAGAGGCCTAAACCAAATGGAATTTCATCCGGTTTCACAGGGGTAGAATATTCCTTTTCCCAAACCCATCAGATGTAAAATCTTATCACGTAAACGGCGAAACGGAATGCTGTCGGGCTGTGTTCTTCCTGCGCGTGCTCTGTCTTGACGTAAATACGCAGTGACGTTTCCTCACTTGATAAAAATGGCGGCTTCCAAGCAGCAGTGCACGCAGAACTGGTCTGCGACGGAGAGTTTATTTTTAATACAAACTCTCAAAGACCTGAACGTTATCGCACGCTTGGACGGTAGGAAAACAAGAAATTCTGAACCGTTCAAAAAAGTCCACGAAAAACTCAACGAAGCCGGCATCGACCGAAGTTCAGTCACGCGATGTTTACATCGCCCTGCACGTGACACACAGCCGTAAAACGGCGGTTCCGATTAAATGAAGTGGCACATGTAAACACCAGATCGGAATAGATCACGTCACACGTAAACAGTTCACCCGAACTCTTCAATCGGAATGAAGAAAAAGTCTGCATGTAAATTTGGCTACTTTCTTTCAGGTGCGATGGCTGCAATTATGACACTGAATGGGATGCACCTGGAAAAAAACCCACAAATACAGAGAGGCAAGCGCTTGTGGGAGCAGGATCAATCAGCTTTGATTAGCTGCTTACCTCGTCTGGGGAAAAAAAAAAAAACAGCGATTGGACAAACCATCTGTCTATCAGCGTCTATCGCTGAGTAAATTCTACCAATCAGATCAATAAATTGACTTCGAGGCCAAAGCCATCCGTAAAAGAGCGAAAACATTCAGTTTTCAGCGGCATCGATGCTCTTCTGTCAAAGACGACACACGGACAACTTCCCATGTAACTGATGTGACAATGGTGACTACGTTAATCTCCGCAGTCATGATGTCATCACGTAAAGGCCTCTTGTGTTTCTTGTTTTAGGCTCTTCCACATGTTTCATTTCACTCTGGTCAGTTCCTGTTTTATTCTGAAAGTACTCGTCCCCTTAGTCGTTGCATGCTTCTCTTTTTTTTTTCTATGTCAGTTTTTTTGTTGTTGCATTTTTTGAATAATCCCATGTGTCTTGTCAGAAGTGTAACCAATTTAGTGACTTTGTGGAATATTTAGTGAGTGTTCACACCCTTCTAGTGACTTTTTTTTCTCGAAAAAACAACTAGCGGCAAATCTAGCAACTTTTTCTGGTGTTGTGGGAGACGTTCAGAGACTCTTGACGTGAAAGCACATGGTGATCTCTCTCTTCCCCAAGAGCAGCAGGTACCCGAAGCCGCCGACGGCTGATCCCACCGGTGCTGCCAACTTGGCGACCTTGTCTCCAGATCTGGTGATTTTCCAGACCCCCTCAGCGGCCTCCGTTGTCAAAAGCGACGAGAGACACATCGAGTGAATCTCTCTGGTGTTTGGGAGGTTGTTTAGTGACAACAATGCATTTTAGTGAGAGCCAGTTCCCCAGCTCACGTCCAAATTTACAGCATTCGTTCAATCAGTTCTGCTTTTTTTTTCTACCTCTTTTTTCATGAACTATTTTCATTGAATTGTGACATAAAATAAAACTATGAACAGAAAAAAGTTCATTTGTAGGTCTAAACATGTTAAGAGTATTTTTCACTCACTTTTTGTCCCTCTGACGATGATTTTTCGCAGCCAAATAAAGTCCATTATAAGTAAAGTACTTGTTAAGCAATTTAGTTGATGACATCATTGAATGCTTTCAGGACAGCCAACAGCTTTTAAGTACTCTTCTTCATCAGGGGTTGGTAACAATGCTTGTCAGCTAATCAGCTGTTACTCAGTCCTGGCCAGCCACAGCCCTGCCCCTCTCCTTCCCTGGCGTTTGGCCGCCTGTTTCTCGTTGTGTGATCAGTTGAGTGTGTATTTTAGGTTGGTCGTCTGTCCTTTCACCGATTGTCAGATCATTGCTGCTCATCTTGGTTCCACTTTGTCCCTCAAGCGCTCACAGTTGCCTGGAGCCCATCAAGATGTTGTCGTCCCCCCTGCGCATTCGTGTTTTTTTAAACTCCAGACAGCAGAAAGAGCAGTCACGTGCACGTAGCTGGAGGCTAACGATGACCGAAACTGTCTGTTGACAAACTGTCAGGCGCATCATCCGGTACAATCCACATGTTCTTCATCCAGCAAACACTTTGATTAGAGTTAAAAAAAAATAAACGCACTGTAACACTTCGGTAGTGGCATCAAAATGGATGTGACCATTTGCGATTTAATTTATTCTATCCTAAATCAATGATATGGATTACATATTTTGTTTGAGGCTCCAAAATGTTCCGTGGTCCTGCTCCAAAATAAAATAACCACCATTTCATGTTTCTTCCCACTTGTATTCAAGTGCCTGAAGGCCTCTGGACAAGAAAAGAAGATCTCCCGAGAGAATATAACTCTATCAGTAGCTTCGCCACAAACAACAAAACACATTAGTGTGGGGAGAGTGTGCTGCCACTGGCTTACCTCTCGGGAACCTCCTGAGACAGGTTTGATAGCAGGGAAATCAGAGCTCTGATTACATCGGACTCTGCTGTCTACAGTGACAGCGTGCGGCGAGTCGCGTCCTTCTCAAGTCTTTGTTTAATCTTTCTCGCTGGATGAGCATGAATCAGTCGGGGACAGAAGACCATTTTTAATATTTCTGCTCCACCTGTGAACAATGACAGACTCCATAAAATCTATATTGTGGCTTTCCACTGTCTCAGTGTCCAGTGAGGTTGTTTTTTTGGCTGCGTAATGAAAACAAATGGTGATGCGGTCGTGCTGCAGGGCCTCCGCGCAGCCTCATCCATCCCCATCCCAATGAGATCTATTCGCAGAGAGATTTCACAGGCCTGTCACTGCAGGTGCAACTCCACGTTGGACTCAGGTCCTTAAATGTAGTAAATTCAGTTCATCTCGGAGCTTAAAGCTGAAGCCGAACTTCATAAACCACCCGTCTGGGCCTGTGGGGATGAAGGCAAAGGTGGAGATTTAGAGGGGCAGCAGAGTGGAAAAGGGGCGGCTGGATGAAGGTTTTACAACACTAACACGATTTACTGCATAACATTTTAAACGGTAGCAATTCATAAACATTCTGAGTGAAAACTTTACAAGAAACTGTGTCATAGCTCAACTTTATTACTGCTGATTCTCTATTAAGATACCAACATGAAGGAATCAGCAATTCAAAGGGAACGCAGTGGAGAAATATGACCTGCTGTTATGTTTTTCTTAAAACTCACCAGTTTGAAATTTGTTTTAATAAAACGCAATGCACTTAGAAATTCTCAGGCTGATTTAGAATTGTTTCAACTGTAGAATTCACTCCAACAGTTGACAGCAGTGTCTCTCAAACACTCCGAAATTGATCTTACAATACGAAAGCAGCCATACGTTTACACCATATCGTGTTTATGAAATTATACATTTCTTCAATGTAAGAAATCGATGTTTTTCTGTTTGAGATGCTCCGTTTGGCAATTTATCCTCTAACACGATGTAACGCTGTGGTGCTGTGAATAATGAAGATGCTCCTGAGCCAACAAGCGTAATATTACTGTGCCACCACAACATGTTAGATTACTCGAAATATTAGATACATTCAGTATGGTTCTGTCAGTAGAAGTGACAGAATTCAGCCCAAACTCCGCGTGGAGCGAAACTCCTAAACCTGGTGCTCATCTTGAGGCACCTGCATCTCGCTGGATTTTATCATTGCACTTGAAATGTATCACACAGTTAAAAGAGAATAGAATAACCAACAATGCTTTAGGATTTTTTTTAATGAGCTCGGCCCGCTACAAGCATGAATGACTGAGTCTTGGAGAATAACGCTGTTGGAGTGCAAAAACCACCTCGGGCAGGCGTGGTTGGTTTTCATCAACCTTTTCTGACGCAGTGCCTCAGTATTTGCATTGATTTTTACTGGCAACATATGAAATAACCAAGTATTTATTCACGTAACAAACACACAAAAATTCTGCAAGCAGTTTTTTCAGAACGCCAAACAGACACAACTTCTCCGCCACATTAAAGGTCATAAACAAAGAGCGGCGCTGCTGTCGGTGGGCGGGGATGAACGCTGGCTAGAAAGGCTTCTCTCTCCCCCTCATCAGCAACAGCAGCAGCCTGGCAGCTCTCCACAGCAGGCGCTTGTGTGTGTGTGTGTGTGTGTGTGTGTGTGTGTGTGTGTGTGTGTGTGTGCGCACGCATGCATGTGTAGGTACCATTCTCCTTGGTCGCATCATGACAAAACAAGCACTGAAAAGCCTGTTTTATGGCTGAAGCAATGATCATGTCAGCGTTTGTAACCCTCGAACATTGTAACCAGATAGGTGTCATTCAGATGACTGTAATCTCTCCTCTCGCTGATAAGTGGAGCTCCAGGTGGCCCGTGTCCATTATCCCTGAAACTGGTGGGGGTTCATGTTTGTGTGTGTGTGTGTGTGTGTGTGTGTGTGTGTGTGTGTGTGTGTGTGTGTGTGTGATCCAGTTCGGTCTTTACACATTCTTCCGAGTGACTATGAATGACCACCATTATAGCTGTAGCTATAGCTTACATTTTTAGCAACTCTTTTATGATTGCGTCGCGATCGGGGGGCCCCCGGCTTGTGGGGGATCTTTCCAGCAGCCATTACCCTCCTCCATCCCTGATACAGTATTTTTCATGATACTGGAAATGACGTCCCCCACGATGTTTATGTTTGTGACGAATCATTTTAAATGAGTCGGAGGGGGGGTTACTGTTCTTTTGCACAGGAAGTTTTTCATTGATAACAGATCCAGAGGACAGGTGTGTTATGGGAACGTACATTCCCTTCCTGTTGAATTATTAAATATCTGCTTTAAATGCAATTGACACAATGTTTTCTTTTTTTAGCAAAGTGTTTGAATTAATCCTTGATTTCGGTGACACTACGGCTCTCTTCCCATGTCCCACCTGCCATCAAGCCTCCATCCATTGTCCATTGTCTTCCGCTTATTCCTGTTAAGGGTCACGGGGGGGCTGGGGCCTATCCCAGCAGCCTTCAGGTGAGAGGCGGGGTTCACCCTGGACAGGTTGCCAGTCCATCACAGGGCCAACACATGTAGATAGACAACCATTGGCTCTCCCAGCCACACCTACGGTCAATTTAGAGTCTGGATTAACCTGGTCCCCTCTTGATGTCTTTGGACTGTGGGAGGAAGCTGGAGTACCAGAGAGAACCCAGCAGGAACAGGGAGAACATGGAGACTCCACCCAGAAAGACCCTGTGCCTGAGCCGGGACTCAAACCCGGAACCTTCTTGCTGTGAGGCGACAGTGCTGACCAATGCACCACCGTTCAGCCTCCATCAAACCTCCATTCAAACATTAACAAAAGCTAATTCAATCAAGAAATAAGGCCGACCTCTGGAGACTCAACACCCCTCAGGCAGAGACAACTTATTTTTCTCTCATGTAAATAAAACATACACAAGAATCAGTGACTTCCTAGTGGATGCAAAACCCATCTCTAGAATTTATTCTACTCAGTTTCATAGCACATTAATATCTGATCATAGAGTAGCTTCACTAAAACTCTAACCTCAGAACCCATCAGCTCTTTCTGCCGACCACCGCTGAGAACAAGGCCAGCATGGCAGGGATTCTAGCGAAACCAGCGGATATCCAGCGGATATGGGGTCCTAGACGCTTAATCGTTACAGTCTGAATAGCAGCTTGAGATGTTTGCATGGAGTTGAAGGATGATGAAGACAAGCAGATCCCCACGAACCACTTTACACTCAGTTAACAGTTTGAAACCACTAGGGCAGCTTTTTTAGTAATCAGACCGTACATATCCTGTTTTCACATGTCCCCATAGCATGAGGAGGACACCCCTTCATCATCAGTTCAGACGTTGGAAGGCGTGTGTCAGTTCACGAACCAATGGCGCGTCTGTCGGATTCATTTCTAGAACCTCTAGAAAGGCTGGTCCCCCCCAAGGTGACGCTAGAAAAATTTGCTCCCCATTATACATGCTAACCAGTGTGTGTGTGTGTTTGTGTGTGTGTGTGTCCTTGGAATGTCCTCTTTGGAGGAGACTCTGCCATGATGGACTTCAGCGTTTTGAAGAGAAGAGTGCAGCGAGGGTAAGGAAGCACCAGGAGAGGAAGATGGTCACCGCAGCTAAAACGACCGAAATCACCAATTTCACACGCCCTCACTGCAATGGACCTTGTCGCTCTCGCATTGGACTGTACAGTCACCTCAGAACCCACCAAAAGAAGAAGTAGAATGTCATCGTCAGATCGAAGGACCACCATAAACTAAACGAAGCCAAGCTAAGTGTGTGTGTGTGTGTGTTGGTTTGTTTGACCTGAAGACCCTGCGAGGTCAAACATGCGGCATCTTTTCGGTGAGTGATGTATTGTTTTGGTATGTTAGCTTTGTCATTGGTGCCACTTTCTAGGTCAGATATCTGACAGGGAGACTTGTCCTCAGCAGGGTGGCCGACAACCAGCTACAGGTTAGAACAACAGAAGAGTGGAGGCAAGGCCAGAGAGGCAAGAGAGAGAGAGCTGTCTGTCTTTGCTGTTTACCTTGAACGTGAAATGAAAGACAGTTTTCACATGTGGAAGCCGTTTGCCCGCCGTAATGACTCCTAATTTCATGGCAAATAAACGCAACAGTGAAGTCTTTGAGTCTCGCCCCATTTGTGAAGCAATTCTACAAGACAAAAATCACATTCTTTTCCAGTTAAAGTGCAGCTTAAATGTTCCTTTCTTATCTCGCAGCTGACCTTTGTGAGAGCCTAGGAAGTGATTTTTGTTTTTGGGCTTTGCAGTTAGAAGCCTGGAGCCCCCGGCTGGTGATTTATTTGATTCCAGTGGAGCCCTAAGGGGGTGTCAGAAAAAAAAAACCCACAGAAAATGAATGCTCTCTGCTGATAACCTTCATGCCATTCGTCTTGACTTCTGCACTCTTTGCTCTGTCACAGTGGATTCAACATTGATATTTTGACTTTTTTTAATCTTGTATATCAATATTCCTTTGGGTTTTGGCTGCTTGACTGTTTTTTTTAAGTGACAGTGTATTGTGTGTTCATATAAATTAACGTCCCTCATGAAGCCCTCACCCAAACAGTCCTCACAATTCCCATTAATCTTGTCACCAGGTACATCTCCGCATCTCACACTAGTTTGAGTTTTATATTCATGCCTGCCGTGTAGCAGGCACCCGACAGGTGGATAAATAACTTAGACATTCAGCTCTTCTTCAGTTCGAACACTCATCGCATTCAGAAAGGGCAATTAATCGTTTTGCAGGGTTGTGTGACCTTAAAACGAGTTATTTTATTTATTTTACTGCAGCAATACTACATGATGTAAGCATGTGTCGACAGTTGTTTGTAACAGCTATCCTGGCCCGAAGATGGAGACCGTAGTGCTGAACTGTAGCTTTAAATCACACGTTTTGCATGACTGCTATAATTTTAAGAGGACAAAAATAAAGCCTCATGGGCGTTTAGCACAGGTGAGTTAAATCTACAGGTTTCCTATTTGCTAGATTCAGGTCCTTCCTCAGCAGCTCTCAAACAATTATGCTAAAAATGGCGTACTTCTGTTTGCTTTGAAAACATATGACCAAAAAAACCTTGCCTACCAAAAATAATCATAGTGTGAATGCTACGGCTGAGATGAATGTAGAAACTAAAACACTGCGGCTGGAGTTTTAACTGTTACTTCTTTAAGCTTACGGGACTTTTGTTAAAAAAAAACAAAAAAATCCAAACATCCCCACCGATTATCTCTGCTAAGAGGGTTATGTTTTCATCAGTGTGGGTTTGTCTGTGAGCATGACAACTCCAACAGCTGTGGGTGAATTTTACTGAAATTCAGGAGGATGATAGAACAACTGATTGTGTTTTGGAACTGATCCAGGATCTGTTGATGTCCTTTCTGGATTATTGGGAGTGTCCTCCAGATGTAGCTAAGTCTCACCCACCCACCCAGTACCCACGGCCTCTCTACACATATCTATTGCTAACTGTTGTAAAGGAGTAATCTTTTGTGGGGGACCCCAAGGTGCAGACAGACACGCAGGAGCAGTCAGAGAAATGAAAATAGCACTCAAGTTTAATGCATCAAAAAGGTGAACAAATACACTTTGCTCAGTGAGGCAAGGAGTTAGGCAGGGGCAGAGGGGAGTCCAGTGGGGCAGGGAGTGCTGAGGGATAGCGGGTTGAGGATGCGGTCGGTCTGAGGCAGGGGTCCAGGGGGCTGAGAGGGAGTCCTCGGGTTGGAGGCAAGCAGGAGCAGAGTGGGTCTGGGAATGGGACGGCGAGTAAGTTGTGGAGACTCACGACTGGGGCAGGTGATAGAGGACTGGATGTGTGGAGCGGGTTTGCAGTGACCAAAGAACACGACAGGAGCAGGAGACAGGTAACCATGAGTTGCTGAGGTTTGCAGACAAACTGGTGAAGACTGGCGAGCTGAAGTGAGTCTTTCAGCAGGTGAGTCTGTAGGTGGCTGATCAGGGGATCGATTGCAGGTGTGCAGGATGAAGCGGCGCCAGCTCCGCCCAGCACAGGCCAACCTCTAACACGAAGCACAGGGAAAACTGACATAGACACAAAAGGGAAGGAGGGAAAGGGGAAATCGGAGGAAAAACACTGGGGTCCTGACACTAACAGCCCTGCACAGAACAATCCACTGGCCCTCAGTGGGACAGAGAAGCTGTTTCATTGGTCAGATGAAACAACGGTTGGCGTGTGATGGCCAAAAAAAAAAAAGTTTATACCTCTGGGAAGTAAATTTTATCATTTTATGTACTATAAGTTGCAAAAACCAAGTTTTCAGCAAACTGCGAAAACTATTAAAGAGCACTTGGATATACGGCTTCATTAACAGCCAGGATGTGTTTACTGTAAATGAGTTCTTCCTCAGTGTGAAAAGAAATCAGATTCTCATTATGAACTAATTTCCTAAAGAGGAAGAGAGCGGCTACAGCGCAGAGAGGCTTAAAACAAACACATAATAATAGCGTTTCTCTATACTCCTGAAACAGCACACAGTATTTTATATTAATATATTCATGACTTTAAATTAGTTGGACTGCTTTTCAAGCCCACAGCCTCTTTGATTTATCACTTATCCTCTTTTAAACATAGTTAGCGGAGGAGCGGCATCGTTCCCTCACACTCACATGAATATTTGTTTCCTCCGTCATGTTTTTGTGACATTTGCCTGTTTTATTCATGTGTCTCTCCAAAGAATGATGCAAAAAAAATTACAAGGCAAATTCTCGCTTTAATTGGTAGAGGACTGAATGGAGCAGGTTGGTCACAGTGACACCTGGTGGCAACAGGAAATGACTTTTAATTTACACTTTGATGTCACTGATGTGTCTCTGTGCAGACTGAAAGGTTCTGTTTAACTGTGTTACTCTCATTTTGATATTTCGCCATCAAACTGTAGTAACACAAGGTCCAACCATCCTGCCTGAGGATAGTCGTAACGCCACCTAGTGCTTACGGCAGGTAAGCCCTTGAAAATATTGTTTGACATCAAAATAACGCTGCGTGGTCGTCACGTGATGTACAGCAGCTTGATATATAGAAGGTGTGTTTTCTTGCATTCACTAGGTGGCGCTAGAGATCAAAGTATTATCAGGTTCTTACGCTACAAATCAGTGACACAGTCCAAGGTTCTACTCTGGCTTTGGTTCCGTGCCTGTGGGCTGTGTCTTCACCAAAATTGAACCGATGTGAAATCTAACCAGAAAACTAATTAATGAGAAATTTGAACCCATGACTAGTAAATATTTAACAAATGCTCCAGATGGTGACGTCGGGACACATCTATAGTTCACACACAGGTTTTATGGATTGTTATGGATTGTTTGAATGACCTTTATTCCCTCTGTAAATCCCTGAGGATGATTTCAGAAACCAGCCAGGGGAAACCGTAAACACCCTCCTTTGAATCATCCTGCAGAATGCTGTTGAACATCTAGATAACATGACCTCCACCAACATTTTTCCCTCATGAGTGCACATCACGGGTGAACATGTCAGAGGAGCTCCGACAAGCAGGGTCTTCCCGTCACCCTCTAATCCAGCAATTAGAGAAAAGGCCAGAGAGATGGAACAGATGTTCCATAAATGGGATGGCAGAAGGAGCCCTGGCTGCCCGTGGTATTCCTAATCTCTCCACGGATGACCAGGGAGCGAGTGAGAGCAGCCACCCTGCTGCAGCACAGATGGAGGTCAAACGCTGCCTGGCTAAGAACTCATATGCATGTTTGAGGCAGCACAAAGCCCACACGGCAAAATAGCTCTGGCCCACTAATACTGGGCCCAAATACAGCAGTGAGTTTCTGTCCACCGGTGGAGCAGATCTGGGTTAGCTGGGGAAAAAGGTATGAATGCGTTCTAGCACCTCGAACGAATACATTTAGGATGGAATGGGTTTTACTCTATACCCCATATGAATACAGGCACTGAAATGTATTCGTCCTGCCAGACAAGTCCCTCAGCCTCTGACTAAACATTCACAAGCTCTGATAAAAGAACCAATTCATGCTTGTAAACAGTCTTAATGAACCGATGTTGCTCCCTTGTTGTCTGAGACAGTGATTGACATTAGCTGTTTTTTTCCTCAAAAAATTTCTGTCCACAAGATGAACAACCAGTACGACCATGCGTCCGTTATTCACAGCTGTTGGTGCATTAAAAGGGACGACGTGAACATGAACCAGACGGGATGAAACACGCGTGAGTGCAGCAACTGCTTCAGACTGCAGGTGTGAAGCCCTGAAGACGCTCTTTGCCTTCTTTATATCCTTGTGCTTGCCGGTGGTTTTCAGAACAAGTTTATATGTGTGTTGGGGTTTTTTGTTTTGTTTTGTTTTTTTAGTGAGCATCATATTCAAGGTCATGATTGTGCCCAAACACAGGGTAAACAAGCCGTATAATAGAAAACAGCATGTAGGGCAGTGCGCTTATTTGACGGTTAACTATTTTCTATCTTTGAGTGTTGCACCAGGCACCACAAGTTCCTACAAATGACCACATCCATCCAGGTTTTTCGCTCAGGTCAAAGCCAGAGCTGGGAAACCTGAGTGGACTGCATTTCTAACGCTGTATAAATCTTTTCCCCATTCAAGCCAAAAGCCAAACCTTAATGTTTTTGCTCTTGCTAGTGGCAAAGGGGCTTAAAGCTTTACTCCTCCCAAAAAGTTTATTTGTACCTTCAAGTACAAAGTACATCATAAAGATATTGTCTCCCTCCTGTAGTATTTTGTGGCTCTAAAATATGGAAGGAGCCAGACACGTACTGCATGTAGCTTGAAGGCGATGGGACCTGACAGCTGTGTCTGTTTATCTCTCACCTGTATTTTTCAGGTGTAATCTACATCTTCCTCATCCAGATGTTTGCTCAGTGACCTACAAACACTTTGATCTGAGCGATGATCAAACTTAAACTTTCCATTCAGGGTTACTGTTGAGCCCAGAGCTGATACAGTGATGGATGATCTCTTGCTTTAAAATAGGAATATCTGAATGTTTCAGCTTGAAAATAACAAAAAGTCACGACGTACATGACCAGCAGTAATTCTTTCCCAGCTGTTTTTCGTTTTTTTGTTTTTTTTTAAAAAGGTGCAGGTGCTGCAGGACTGTCGTTTGCAAACAGTCGGAGTTGCCTTAACAGTTTTCCCCTCACAGATGCAATGGAGGGGATGCCTATCGTCAGGTCTAATGTTTCATGGTGTGAAGTTGAGTCCAACGCTTTGACAGGCTGCTGCTTCTAGCCAGCCAGACAGAGCGTTTTATGTGCTACTTCTGTCTAGAAATACCGACACTGTGAAGTCAGTTACATCGAACTGCTGTGAACAGAATCTGAAGGAAGATGACGATCCTGAAATATGTGACATGCATGTGATTGGATGGAAGGTGCCAGTTATTCTGTGAAACACACCTCAGCGTATCTGGAGAAACGGCTCGAATATTTGTCTCATTTTACAGCAACATCGTGATGAGTTGTCATGTTGCACAATGATACTGCGTGTTCACACACACACACACACACACACACACACACACAATTTAATGTAACCACCTTTAAAAATACCACTATTATTGTTTTGAAAATGTCACTGTCTGACGTGTGTTCAACACCGACTCACGTCGTTAAATGACTGACAGCGCTGGTAATTAAAATATGAAACCATACTACCGTATGGAAGGGGAGGCATCCGTTTCAACCTCCTTTTTTTCTTGTATTAATTCCAGTCGTTTCTTACCACAAGTCTACGAAGCTGAGAGCAAAGAACCAAGTGGAACCACGTCCATGTCAAGGACAGATATCACTAAATGTAGGTGTCACACATCCCTTCATGACCATAGAAACAGAGAGCAAAGAGTGGAAGTGACATCACCTTTCAGGAAATGGCCAATCAATCAGCAAGACACCGCAGGGAATCGAACCCCGTCCCAGTAAACCAGGAGTACCATTACCAGTGCCTTTTTGCTTTTTGATGCTACATGAAAGGGAAAGCAAAACCTGCATGAGCAACAGCATACGAGAGCCAGCATTGCATTTTGTGGCATCCTGACTACAATGAGCTTTGAAAGCCCGATTCACACTGGACCAGTAGAACCAGGAGACCTCAGGTGTTGGAGAAACCTCGGTGTCTTGATGGGCGCAGAAAAGAAACGTCTGTGTTACACCGCCTGACTTTACCCCCCCAAAAAAACGCAGTAGAGACCAAAGTGACAAATACTGATCTATTTCTCCTCCAAAACAGGTGAGGAAGAAATGGATCAGTAAAGTGGAATGTTGGTCTGAGCACAAAGTACAGCAGGACCTCTCCTGTACAGAGTGAGACTGGCAGCATAATTTACATTCAAACCACTAAAATACCGACGGCTACCAGACTACAATTATTATACGACGTCGAAGGGTGGCAAAATACGGTGGGATTAAAATTCCAAATGATTAAAAGTATCGTAAACTGATAAAACTGGTAAAACTGATCACACTGGTTTTACTGGTTCCATGGAATAGAGCTGAATCCTGCAAAGACTGCAGGTCACGTTCTGTAACTGAGCCAATTCATGTTCTACTTCTAAATGCTGTTGTGATGCAGGAAACGAAACCACATGAGAGAAAATGATTCCCTCCCTCTTACCTTCCCTCTCCCTGAGCTGGTAGGAGAGGATGATGCAGGAAAAGTGCGTCCATGCTTCACTTAACACAAAGGGTTTTTCACTCTGAAATGACAAGGCAAGTTGTTAATGCTAGGCTAATTAGCATGACCTATTTAGCCTAATATCAAACACGGAAATAGCTTTGACACAAAAGGTATTTTAACAATATAATGCAGTAAAATCATTCTTCTTCATCCAACAAAAGCATCTTTCAAACTGAAATGTTAAGTCAAGATGCACAAAAGTTTTTATTCTTTTTCTAGCTAAAGACATTTCTTTTAAATCAAGTGCTAAGCTGCATGCTAATGCTAGGCTAATCAGCTTGGCCAGTTGACCCCAGGATGAAAGGTGAAAGCAGCTGAACTCACCTGGATAGACCAGGAGTCCTCCTCACCGTTGCCTGAGTGGAAGCCATTTGGTCCAAGCAGGATTCAAGCCTGAAAGACAACAGTCCAACACCTTCACATCAGCACTGATGAACACGGACCAATCAAAGTGGTGCGCTGGGCTGCTGGTGATGGGGCCTACTTGGTGGCTTCCTGTTAGAAATGGATGCTGGAGGATTTGGTCCGGCGTGATGCGGCATTCAGGATCCACCTCCAGCATCTGACTTAGCAGGTCCAGGAAGTCTGCCAGGTCATCCAGGTCCTGGCCCTCCAAGAACATCTGTGTGGCAACATAATAAAACATAAAGGTTAGGAACTCAGAGACGGTTGTGTTGTATGTTCTCGTGTTCTGGTGCAGCCCACCATAACCAGATCCATCAGGGTCCTCATGGGGTCAGGAACCTCCACGTGTGGCTACAGAAAAGACATTTTTCAGTTAGCACATGAGAGCTAAATGCAGGCTGACGGACTGAAGGACCTCATG
This sequence comes from Aulostomus chinensis, assembly GCF_037954235.1. Classification (NCBI taxonomy): domain Eukaryota; kingdom Metazoa; phylum Chordata; class Actinopteri; order Syngnathiformes; family Aulostomidae; genus Aulostomus; species Aulostomus chinensis. The sequence goes on along the minus strand of NC_141336.1, from coordinate 4,168,207 downwards.
GAGGGATGAAGTCCTTCTTAGTTGCTAGAATTACCTTTGCTGTCCACTGCTTGAAGACTCCTTCCTCACCCTGGGCATAAAAATAGTAGAGGGTGTAGAGGCCGAGGTGGAGGACGCTGTCGGGTGGCTGCCCCACTGTCCTCAGGATGTACTCCATCTGAAGGAAGGACACAATGAGAGCACCAGGTTTTACCTCCATTTGTTGCTTTACACAAAAGAATACTTGAAATAAGTGACCCATCTCTCGCTCACTACTCCTCTTTACATCACCATTGCTTGTTGTGAATTTCCAAGTGTAGCACTGCACCATACTGACCATTTCAGCCTCACTGTGCCCAGGGAAGAGTGGGATCCCAGTCAGCAGCTCTGCAGCAATGCACCCCAGAGACCACACATCGATGGCCTCGTTAAACGGGGCTCCAAGGAGGATCTCAGGAGCTCTGACGAGAGGAAGAGAACCACAACATGACTCCTGTTCTCACCACTGACAGAAGAAAATGGAGGTTCCAGTGTCTCTGTTACTAACCTGTACCACAGCGTCTGCAGCTCCGCTCCGATGTGGCTCACTGAGACCTGAAACGCCAACCCAAAGTCAATGAGCTTGACTTTGAGCGGCTGCCTGACATGGTCCACCATCATGATGTTCTCTGGTTTCATGTCGGCATGGACGATTCTCTGGCTCCGCAGAAAAAGGAGCGCCGTTGCGAGCTGAAACCATAAAAAATAGAAACCTTGAAGTCAGCTTCACTGCAGTGGAACGTCATCAACATGTGATGGAGGATCGTTTTTACACAGTGGAAAATGTAACACTGTGTATTTAAAACATATTTTGGCAGTTGACAACGAAGCCTGGCGTGATATTAGTTTTTAATGAGAGAATACAAATGAAGTGATGCAGGACCACCCAACACCTGCAGTTTCACACTGCAAATAATGACTGAGTCAACTTTAGCATCTACTTCCATTGATTAGAATCCACCAATTTATCCTCTTCCTGATGGAATCACTTGGCTTCATACTCAGCAAAATACACCTGAACATTTAGTTCTTAAAATGAAAACTTTTAGTCTTCTATTTTCCCACCTTAGTTGGTAAGTTCAGCTAAAAACTGTGGAAACACACCTGATGGAGGATGGGGCTGATCTCTCTGAGTGAGAGAGCCCGGCGCCGCCCCAGGAATTCAAAGAGGCTGATGTCCAGTCTCTCAAACTCCATGCAGAACGCTCCTTCATGGATGAACGACCCGTTCCATCCAACAATGTTGAAATTATTGCCGTTGTTGCTCATCAATAATCTCAGCATCTTCTCCTGTTAAAGGTATGAGAGAAAGAGAAAATAACCTGTATTGGAACGTGGTGGATTTTCAGAGCCATGGAAGTTAAATACTGTTCAAAGGAACTTGTGTTCACCTCCTCTTTTGCCGCCAGGATGTTCTGTTTGTCCCGGATCCGTTTTATCGCGACCATTTTGTCTGTGTCGCTCCTCCAACATTCGGCAACTTCCCCAAAAGCGCCAGCCCCCAAGATTTTCTCCACAGTGTACACAGAGGATTCAGTAAAAATGATATCCCCCAGTCTGAATCCGGGGTTCAGTTCTCCCATGATGGAATATTCTGTTGAGAAAACAGAGAAAACATAACATTCGAGTCTTTATAAATCCCTGAAATGTTCATTTCTGGTTCGTCTCTCTGACTTTTCACTTTGAAGCAGCAGACGTACAACAAAGTCTTGACCGTCAGAAAGCCATGTTACTGAAAGTCCTGTGTCAGGGTCAGTCAATCAACACCTGCTTCAACCTTAAAAACCCCCAATGGAGGAACAACATGGTGGTTGTGTCAGCAAGTGGGACTGTCAGTGACCTTGACTTTTGACGTCAAACATCAACAGACATCCAGACAGACTGACTTAAGCATTCACGTGTTTTTAACCCAACAAAACCTCAAAGCAGGACAATGTTACATTGAAAATGGTCTGTCAGATAATTGTTGATGAAATTAAAGTGAATTATTCAGAGGAAAACTTAGAAAAAACCATCAGTCGGTTGCTAGCCGAGCGGCATGCTAACGCTAACGAGGCGAGCTAGCGGGGAGTGCTAGCTAAATTAACAAACACACAAATAAAAATAATACACTCATATGAAGATAAAAAACTGTGTTGGTACTATTCATACACCCAGATTCATGTCAGAAATGATACCACAGTGTGTTTCTTTACATGCAGTTTTCCCATTTCTTGAATTTTAAAATGCAGATACATTTGATAATGACACAAACCCACAGCAGGAATAAAACACAGATCTGCGACAATTTTTTTTCTAAAGTTAACAATTCAAGTTCTCAACTTCAAAGCTACAGTTTTTATTGAAATTAAAGTAAATTATTCACAGCCAACGCAGTAAAAGAGACCGGTAGCTTGCTAGCAGTGAGGCTTGCTAACGCTAGCGGACATGCTAGTGGGGGTGCTGCTAAACCAACAATCTATTTCCCCCCCCTGAAGAAAACCCATCAGACAGTTTACTACTAGATGTTGAAGATTTACTGAACTCACCAAATGACAGCTGCTGGTAGAAGGTGTTGTGTTGATGTCTCAAGTGTTTAATGAAGCTGATTCTTGACCAAGAGACAGCAGGTTGCTGTCTGGAGTCCAGGAACCAACTAACTGATCAAGTGACTGGACGGCTTTATGCTGTCAATCACAATGACGTCACCCCTTAATATCTTTGATGTTGTGCAGCAATGGAAATTCAAATAATAGCTTCCTGTAATTTGAAAAAAGCCTCATCACCAACACACCAATTAGTTATTTTTCAATTCAAATTGAACAAATATTATAATAAAATAAGTTAAACTTTATTCATCCTGGACTCTGGAAATTCTGTTGTTACAGCAGCATGGGGGGGGGGGGGGGGGGGGGACAGAAAAAAGTTCAACACAAATGAATCTTTAATAAGATAAATAGAGGAGTTAAAACATATATATTTCAAAATGTATAGAAATAAAATAAGCAGCATAAGTATATACACAGCTGCTATTTTTTCAGATTGCACACATAATATAAATACAATATAATACAAAATAATTATTGTATGGAACAAAAGTATTCCCACACTCTGTCCAACCTCAACAGTATCTTGACGCTTCAGTCCTAGACCTTCTTCAGGCTACCAGTTCTTGTGAATGGAAATCTGCCTGAGAGCAACGACTACAAGCCAGCAACCAATCACATCACTCTCTTGTAGATGAGCCCAACAAGCTACTGGAGACATTCAGAGACAATAAAAAACAAACCATACAACAGAGTCCTATTAGTTCAAATCTAACTTTCCCAGTTCAAATCTAACTTTCCCAGTTCAAATCTAAAAGAAGGAAAAGTCAATAAATTTTAACATCTTGGACGTTTCAACCCAGGCCTAAAAAGATTTGATGGAGTGCAGTTCTTCCTGTATGAATGGACACAATGGATGGATGGATGATGGATGGATGATGGATGGATGGATGGATGGATGGATGATGGATGGATGAATGGATGAATGATGGATGGATGATGGATGGATGAATGGACACAATGGATGATGGATTGATGGATGATGGATGGATGATGGAATATGGATGGATGATGGATGGATGGATGGATGATGGATGGATGGATGGATGGATGGATGATGATGGATGGATGGATGATGGATGGATGATGGATGGATGTTGCACAGAAAATTAAATTAGATAAATAGAAAGGTTAAAAATGTTTATGTATAAGAGTATAAAAATGACAATAAGCAGCATAAGGATCTGCAAAACTGCTAATTTTTGTATTGCACACAATATGAATAATGAAAATATATAAATATAATGATGTAAATTAACATTCTACATTAAATTGAAGATTAGAAGCATCATTTTTCTCACATACATCACACGTGACATACAGGATGTTTGTTAATATGCTTTTTTTTTTTACATGTTGATCTTTTTTAATTCTCAGTTGTTGGCACCTTTACAAAAACTCTGTCCACTATTTTTTGTCTAGGATGTCACTGGCTGACGTGTGTTCAACACCGATGTACTGGCGTTGTCAAATCAGTGGTGGTGCTGGACCCAAATCCAGAGATGGAGGAAAGCAGGCAGGACTGCAGTAAATGAAAGATGTTTCTATTACAAAATATATAAAATACAAACTGGAAACTAAACTATGAAACTGTGGCAGGAATCTGTTTCAACCTTCAGGTTTGATAAAAGTCCCAGCCTGACGACATCTACAGGTCAGTACCAGGAGAGCGAGGGCCTGTTAGCACTGCTCGTGGCGTTCTAGTTCTCCTTTTTTTCTTGTATTAATTCCAGTCGTTTCTTACCACAAGTCTACGAGGCTGAGAGCAAAGAACCAAGTGGAACCACGTCCATGTCAAGGACAGATATCACTAAATGTAGGTGTCACACATCCCTTCATGACCATTGAAACAGAGAGCAAAGAGTGGAAGTGACATCACCTTTCAGGAAATGGCCAATCAATCAGCAAGACACCGCAGGGAATCGAACCCCGTCCCAGTAAACCAGGAGTACCATTACCAGTGCCTTTTTGCTTTTTGATGCTACATGAAAGGGAAAGCAAAACCTGCATGAGCAACAGCATATGAGAGCCAGCATTGCATTTTGTGGCATCCTGACTATAAATGAGCTTTGAAAGCCCGATTCACACTGGACCAGTAGAACCAGGGGACCTCAGGTGTTGGAGAAACCTCGGTGTCTTGATGGGCGCAGAAAAGAAACGTCTGTGTTACACCGCCTGACTTTACCCCCCCAAAAAAACGCAGTAGAGACCAAAGTGACAAATACTGATCTATTTCTCCTCCAAAACAGGTGAGGAAGAAATGGATCAGTAAAGTGGAATGTTGGTCTGAGCACAAAGTACAGCAGGACCTCTCCTGTACAGAGTGAGACTGGCAGCATAATTTACATTCAAACCACTAAAATACCGACGGCTACCAGACTACAATTATTATACGACGTCGAAGGGTGGCAAAATATGGTGGGATTGAAATTCCAAATGATTAAAAGTATCGTAAACTGATAAAACTGGTAAAACTGATCACACTGGTTTTACTGGTTCCATGGAATAGAGCTGAATCCTGCAAAGACTGCAGGTCACGTTCTGTAACTGAGCCAATTCATGTTCTACTTCTAAATGCTGTTGTGATGCAGGAAACGAAACCACATGAGAGAAAATGATTCCCTCCCTCTTACCTTCCCTCTCCCTGAGCTGGTAGGAGAGGATGATGCAGGAAAAGTGCGTCCATGCTTCACTCAACGCAAAGGGTTTTTCACTCTGAAATGATAAGAACAGATGCTAATGCTAGGCTAATTAGCATGACCTATTTAGCCTAATATCAAACACGGAAATAGCTTTGACACAAAAGGTATTTTAACAATATAATGCAGTAAAATCATTCTTCTTCATCCAACAAAAGCATCTTTCAAACTAAAATGTTAAGTCAAGATGCACAAAAGTTTTTATTCTTTTTCTAGCTAAAGACATTTCTTTTAAATCAAGTGCTAAGCTGCATGCTAATGCTAGGCTAATCAGCTTGGCCAGTTGACCCCAGGATGAAAGGTGAAAGCAGCTGAACTCACCTGGATAGACCAAGAGTCCTCCTCACCGTTGCCTGAGTGGAAGCCATTTGGTCCAAGCAGGATTCAAGCCTGAAAGACAACAGTCCAACACCTTCACATCAGCACTGATGAACACGGACCAATCAAAGTGGTGCGCTGGGCTGCTGGTGATGGGACCTACTTGGTGGCTTCCTGTTAGAAATGGATGCTGGAGGATTTGGTCCGGCGTGATGCGGCGTTCAGGATCCACCTCCAGCATCTGACTTAGCAGGTCCAGGAAGTCTGCCAGGTCATCCAGGTCCTGGCCCTCCAAGAACATCTGTGTGGCAACATAATAAAACATAAAGGTTAGGAACTCAGAGACGGTTGTGTTGTATGTTCTCGTGCTCTGGTGCAGCCCACCATAACCAGATCCATCAGGGTCCTCATGGGGTCAGGAACCTCCACGTGTGGCTACAGAAAAGACATTTTTCAGTTAGCACATGAGAGCTAAATGCAGGCTGACGGACTGAAGGACCTCATGGAGGGATGAAGTCCTTCTTAGTTGCTAGAATTACCTTTGCTGTCCACTGCTTGAAGACTCCTTCCTCACCCTGGGCATAAAAATAGTAGAGGGTGTAGAGGCCGAGGTGGAGGACGCTGTCGGGTGGCTGCCCCGCTGTCCTCAGGATGTACTCCATCTGAAGGAAGGACACAATGAGAGCACCAGGTTTTACCTCCATTTGTTGCTTTACACAAAAGAATACTTGAAATAAGTGACCCATCTCTCGCTCACTACTCCTCTTTACGTCACCATTGCTTGTTGTGAATTTCCAAGTGTAGCACTGCACCATACTGACCATTTCAGCCTCACTGTGCCCAGGGAAGAGTGGGATCCCAGTCAGCAGCTCTGCAGCAATGCACCCCAGAGACCACACATCGATGGCCTCGTTAAACGGGGCTCCAAGGAGGATCTCAGGAGCTCTGACGAGAGGAAGAGAACCACAACATGACTCCTGTTCTCACCACTGACAGAAGAAAATGGAGGTTCCAGTGTCTCTGTTACTAACCTGTACCACAGCGTCTGCAGCTCCGCTCCGATGTGGCTCACTGAGACCTGAAACGCCAACCCAAAGTCAATGAGCTTGACTTTGAGCGGCTGCCTGACATGGTCCACCATCATGATGTTCTCTGGTTTCATGTCGGCATGGACGATTCTCTGGCTCCGCAGAAAAAGGAGCGCCGTTGCGAGCTGAAACCATAAAAAATAGAAACCTTGAAGTCAGCTTCACTGCAGTGGAACGTCATCAACATGTGATGGAGGATCGTTTTTACACAGTGGAAAATGTAACACTGTGTATTTAAAACATATTTTGGCAGTTGACAACGAAGCCTGGCGTGATATTAGTTTTTAATGAGAGAATACAAATGAAGTGATGCAGGACCACCCAACACCTGCAGTTTCACACTGCAAATAATGACTGAGTCAACTTTAGCATCTACTTCCATTGATTAGAATCCACCAATTTATTCTCTCCCTGATGGAACCACTTGGCTTCATACTCAGCAAAATACACGAGAACATTTAGTTCTTAAAATGAAAACTTTTCTCTTCTATTTTCCCACCTTAGTTGGTAAGTTCAGCTAAAAACTGTGGAAACACACCTGATGGAGGATGGGGCTGATCTCTCTGAGTGAGAGAGCCCGGCGCCGCCCCAGGAATTCAAAGAGGCTGATGTCCAGTCTCTCAAACTCCATGCAGAACGCTCCCTCGTGGATGAACGACCCGTTCCATCCAACAATGTTGAAATTATTGCCGTTGTTGCTCATCAATAATCTCAGCATCTTCTCCTGTTAAAGGTATGAGAGAGAGAGAAAACAACCTGTATTGGAATGTGGTGGATTTTCAGAGCCATGGAAGTTAATTACTGTTCAAAGGAACTTGTGTTCACCTCCTCTTTTGCCGCCAGGATGTTCTGTTTGTCCCGGATCCGTTTTATCGCGACCATTTTGTCTGTGTCGCTCCTCCAACATTCGGCAACTTCCCCAAAATGCCAGCCCCCAAGATTTTCTCCACAGTGTACACAGAGGATTCAGTAAAAATGATATCCCCCAGTCTGAATCCGGGGTTCAGTTCTCCCATGATGGAATATTCTGTTGAGAAAACAGAGAAAATATAACATTCGAGTCTTTATAAATCCCTGAAATGTTCATTTCTGGTTCGTCTCTCTGACTTTTCACTTTGAAGCAGCAGACGTACAACAAAGTCTTGACCGTCAGAAAGCCATGTTACTGAAAGACCTGTGTCAGGGTCAGTCAATCAACACTTGCTTCAACCTTAAAAACCTCCAATGGAGGAACAACATGGTGGTTGTGTCAGCAAGTGGGACTGTCAGTGACCTTGACTTTTGACGTCAAACATCAACAGACATCCAGACAGACTGACTTAAGCATTCACGTGTTTTTAACCCAACAAAACCTCAAAGCAGGACAATGTTACATTGAAAATGGTCTGTCAGATAATTGTTGATGAAATTAAAGTGAATTATTCAGAGGAAAACTTAGAAAAAACCATCAGTCGGTTGCTAGCCGAGCGGCATGCTAACGCTAACGAGGCGCGCTAGCGGGGAGTGCTAGCTAAATTAACAAACACACAAATAAAAACAATACACTCATATGAAGATAAAAACTGTGTTGGTACTATTCACACACCCAGATTCATGTCAGAAATGATACCACAGTATGTTTCTTTACATGCAGTTTTCCCATTTCTTGAATTTTAAAATGCAGATACATTTGATAATGACACAAACCCACAGCAGGAATAAAACACAGATCTGCGACAATTTTTTTTCTAAAGTTAACAATTCAAGTTCTCAACTTCAAAGCTACAGTTTTTATTGAAATTAAAGTAAATTATTCACAGCCAACGCAGTAAAAGAGACCGGTAGCTTGCTAGCAGTGAGGCTTGCTAACGCTAGCGGACATGCTAGTGGGGGTGCTGCTAAACCAACAATCTATTTCCCCCCCCTGAAGAAAACCCATCAGACAGTTTACTACTAGATGTTGAAGATTTACTGAACTCACCAAATGACAGCTGCTGGTAGAAGGTGTTGTGTTGATGTCTCAAGTGTTTAATGAAGCTGATTCTTGACCAAGAGACAGCAGGTTGCTGTCTGGAGTCCAGGAACCAACTAACTGATCAAGTGACTGGACAGCTTTATGCTGTCAATCACAATGACGTCACCCCTTAATATCTTTGATGTTGTGCAGCAATGGAAATTCAAATAATAGCTTCCTGTAATTTGAAAAAAGCCTCATCACCAACACACCAATTAGTTATTTTTCAATTCAAATTGAACAAATATTATAATAAAATAAGTTAAACTTTATTCATCCTGGACTCTGGAAATTCTGTTGTTACAGCAGCATGGGGGGGGGGGGGGGGACAGAAAAAAGTTCAACACAAATGAATCTTTAATAAGATAAATAGAGGAGTTAAAACATATATATTTCAAAATGTATAGAAATAAAATAAGCAGCATAAGTATATACACAGCTGCTATTTTTTCAGATTGCACACATAATATAAATACAATATAATACAAAATAATTCTTGTATGGAACAAAAGTATTCCCACACTCTGTCCAACCTCAACAGTATCTTGACGCTTCAGTCCTAGACCTTCTTCAGGCTACCAGTTCTTGTGAATGGAAATCTGCCTGAGAGCAACGACTACAAGCCAGCAACCAATCACATCACTCTCATGTAGATGAGCCCAACAAGCTACTGGAGACATTCAGAGACAATAAAAAACAAACCATACAACAGAGTCCTATTAGTTCAAATCTAACTTTCCCAGTTCAAATCTAACTTTCCCAGTTCAAATCTAAAAGAAGGAAAAGTCAATAAATTTTAACATCTTGGACGTTTCAACCCAGGCCTAAAAAGATTTGATGGAGTGCAGTTCTTCCTGTATGAATGGACACAATGGATGGATGGATGATGGATGGATGATGGATGGATGGATGGATGGATGGATGATGGATGGATGAATGGATGAATGATGGATGGATGATGGATGGATGAATGGACACAATGGATGATGGATTGATGGATGATGGATGGATGATGGAATATGGATGGATGATGGATGGATGGATGGATGATGGATGGATGGATGGATGGATGGATGGATGATGATGGATGGATGTATGGATGGATGGATGATGGATGGATGATGGATGGATGTTGCACAGAAAATTAAATTAGATAAATAGAAAGTTTAAAAATGTTTATGTATAAGAGTATAAAAATGACAATAAGCAGCATAAGGATCTGCAAAACTGCTAATTTTTGTATTGCACACAATATAAATAATGAAAATATATAAATATAATGATGTAAATTAACATTCTACATTAAATTGAAGATTAGAAGCATCATTTTTCTCACATACATCACACGTGACATACAGGATGTTTGTTAATATGCTTTTTTTTTTTACATGTTGATCTTTTTTAATTCTCAGTTGTTGGCACCTTTACAAAAACTCTGTCCACTATTTTTTGTCTAGGATGTCACTGGCTGACGTGTGTTCAACACCGATGTACTGGCGTTGTCAAATCAGTGGTGGTGCTGGACCCAAATCCAGAGATGGAGGAAAGCAGGCAGGACTGCAGTAAATGAAAGATGTTTCTATTACAAAATATATAAAATACAAACTGGAAACTAAACTATGAAACTGTGGCAGGAATCTGTTTCAACCTTCAGGTTTGATAGAAGTCCCAGCCTGACGACATCTACAGGTCAGTACCAGGAGAGCGAGGGCCTGTTAGCACTGCTCGTGGCGTTCTAGTTCTCCTTTTTTTCTTGTACTAATTCGTCGTTTTTTTACCACAAGTCTACGAGGCTGAGAGCAAAGAACCAAGTGGAACCACGTCCATGTCAAGGACAGATATCACTAAATGTAGGTGTCACACATCCCTTCATGTCCATTGAAACAGAGAGCAAAGAGTGGAAGTGACATCACCTTTCAGGAAATGGCCAATCAATCAGCAAGGCACCGCAGGGAATCGAACCCCGTCCCAGTAAACCAGGAGTACCATTACCAGTGCCTTTTTGCTTTTTGATGCTACATGAAAGGGAAAGCAAAACCTGCATGAGCAACAGCATATGAGAGCCAGCATTGCATTTTGTGGCATCCTGACTACAATGAGCTTTGAAAGCCCGATTCACACTGGACCAGTAGAACCAGGAGACCTCAGGTGTTGGAGAAACCTCGGTGTCTTGATGGGCGCAGAAAAGAAACGTCTGTGTTACACCGCCTGACTTTACCCCCCCAAAAAAACGCAGTAGAGACCAAAGTGACAAATACTGATCTATTTCTCCTCCAAAACAGGTGAGGAAGAAATGGATCAGTAAAGTGGAATTTTGGTCTGAGCACAAAGTACAGCAGGACCTCTCCTGTACAGAGTGAGACTGGCAGCATAATTTACATTCAAACCACTACAATACCGACGGCTACCAGACTACAATTATTATACGACGTCGACGAGTGGCAAAATATGGTGGGATTAAAATTCCAAATGATTAAAAGTATCGTAAACTGATAAAACTGGTAAAACTGATAAAACTGATCACACTGGTTTTACTGGTTCCATGGAATAGAGCTGAATCCTGCAAAGACTGCAGGTCACGTTCTGTAACTGAGCCAATTCATGTTCTACTTCGAAATGCTGTTGTGATGCAGGAAACGAAACCACATGAGAGAAAATGATTCCCTCCCTCTTACCTTCCCTCTCCCTGAGCTGGTAGGAGAGGATGATGCAGGAAAAGTGCGTCCATGCTTCACTCAACGCAAAGGGTTTTTCACTCTGAAATGATAAGAACAGATGCTAATGCTAGGCTAATTAGCATGACCTATTTAGCCTAATATCAAACACGGAAATAGCTTTGACACAAAAGGTATTTTAACAATATAATGCAGTAAAATCATTCTTCTTCATCCAACAAAAGCATCTTTCAAACTGAAATGTTAAGTCAAGATGCACAAAAGTTTTTATTCTTTTTCTAGCTAAAGACATTTCTTTTAAATGAAGTGCTAAGCTGCATGCTAATGCTAGGCTAATCAGCTTGGCCAGTTGACCCCAGGATGAAAGGTGAAAGCAGCTGAACTCACCTGGATAGACCAGGAGTCCTCCTCACCGTTGCCTGAGTGGAAGCCATTTGGTCCAAGCAGGATTCAAGCCTGAAAGACAACAGTCCAACACCTTCACATCAGCACTGATGAACACGGACCAATCAAAGTGGTGCGCTGGGCTGCTGGTGATGGGGCCTACTTGGTGGCTTCCTGTTAGAAATGGATGCTGGAGGATTTGGTCCGGCGTGATGCGGCGTTCAGGATCCACCTCCAGCATCTGACTTAGCAGGTCCAGGAAGTCTGCCAGGTCATCCAGGTCCTGGCCCTCCAAGAACATCTGTGTGGCAACATAATAAAACATAAAGGTTAGGAACTCAGAGACGGTTGTGTTGTATGTTCTCGTGTTCTGGTGCAGCCCACCATAACCAGATCCATCAGGGTCCTCATGGGGTCAGGAACCTCCACGTGTGGCTACAGAAAAGACATTTTTCAGTTAGCACATGAGAGCTAAATGCAGGCTGACGGACTGAAGGACCTCATGGAGGGATGAAGTCCTTCTCAGTTGCTGGAATTACCTTTGCTGTCCACTGCTTGAAGACTCCTTCCTCACCCTGGGCATAAAAATAGTAGAGGGTGTAGAGGCCGAGGTGGAGGACGCTGTCGGGTGGCTGCCCCACTGTCCTCAGGATGTACTCCATCTGAAGGAAGGACACAATGAGAGCACCAGGTTTTACCTCCATTTGTTGCTTTACACAAAAGAATACTTGAAATAAGTGACACATCTCTCGCTCACTACTCCTCTTTACGTCACCATTGCTTGTTGTGAATTTCCAAGTGTAGCACTGCACCATACTGACCATTTCAGCCTCACTGTGCCCAGGGAAGAGTGGGATCCCAGTCAGCAGCTCTGCAGCAATGCACCCCAGAGACCACACATCGATGGCCTCGTTAAACGGGGCTCCAAGGAGGATCTCAGGAGCTCTGACGAGAGGAAGAGAACCACAACATGACTCCTGTTCTCACCACTGACAGAAAAAAATGGAGGTTCCAGTGTCTCTGTTACTAACCTGTACCACAAAGTCTGCAGCTCCGCTCCGATGTGGCTCACTGAGACCTGAAACGCCAACCCAAAGTCAATGAGCTTGACTTTGAGCGGCTGCCTGACATGGTCCACCATCATGATGTTCTCTGGTTTCATGTCGGCATGGACGATTCTCTGGCTCCTCAGAAAAAGGAGCGCCGTTGCGAGCTGAAATCATGAAAAATAGAAACCTTGAAGTCAGCTTCACTGCAGTGGAACGTCATCAACATGTGATGGAGGATCGTTTTTACACAGTGGAAAATGTAACACTGTGTATTTAAAACATATTTTGGCAGTTGACAACGAAGCCTGGCGTGATTGTAGTTTTTAATGAGAGAATACAAATGAAGTGATGCAGGACCACCCAACACCTGCAGTTTCACACTGCAAATAATGACTGAGTCAACTTTAGCATCTACTTCCATTGATTAGAATCCACCAATTTATCCTCTCCCTGATGGAACCACTTGGCTTCATACTCAGCAAAATACACGAGAACATTTAGTTCTTAAAATGAAAACTTTTAGTCTTCTATTTTCCCACCTTAGTTGGTAAGTTCAGCTAAAAACTGTGGAAACACACCTGATGGAGGATGGGGCTGATCTCTCTGAGTGAGAGAGCCCGGCGCCGCCCCAGGAATTCAAAGAGGCTGATGTCCAGTCTCTCAAACTCCATGCAGAACGCTCCCTCGTGGATGAACGACCCGTTCCATCCAACAATGTTGAAATTATTGCCGTTGTTGCTCATCAATAATCTCAGCATCTTCTCCTGTTAAAGGTATGAGAGAGAGAGAGAAAACAACCTGTATTGGAATGTGGTGGATTTTCAGAGCCATGGAAGTTAATTACTGTTCAAAGGAACTTGTGTTCACCTCCTCTTTTGCCGCCAGGATGTTCTGTTTGTCCCGGATCCGTTTTATCGCGACCATTTTGTCTGTGTCGCTCCTCCAACATTCGGCAACTTCCCCAAAAGCGCCAGCCCCCAAGATTTTCTCCACAGTGTACACAGAGGATTCAGTAAAAATGATATCCCCCAGTCTGAATCCGGGGTTCAGTTCTCCCATGATGGAATATTCTGTTGAGAGAACAGAGAAAATATAACATTCGAGTCTTTATAAATCCCTGAAATGTTCATTTCTGGTTCGTCTCTCTGACTTTTCACTTTGAAGCAGCAGACGTACAACAAAGTCTTGACCGTCAGAAAGCCATGTTACTGAAAGTCCTGTGTCAGGGTCAGTCAATCAACACTTGCTTCAACCTTAAAAACCTTCAATGGAGGAACAACATGGTGGTTGTGTCAGCAAGTGGGACTGTCAGTGACCTTGACTTTTGACGTCAAACATCAACAGACATCCAGACAGACTGACTTAAGCATTCACGTGTTTTTAACCCAACAAAACCTCAAAGCAGGACAATGTTACATTGAAAATGGTCTGTCAGATAATTGTCGATGAAATTAAAGTGAATTTTTCAGAGAAAAACTTAGAAAAAACCATCAGTCGGTTGCTAGCCGAGCGGCATGCTAACGCTAACGAGGCGCGCTAGCGGGGAGTGCTAGCTAAATTAACAAACACACAAATAAAAATAATACACTCATATGAAGATAAAAAACTGTGTTGGTACTATTCACACACCCAGATTCATGTCAGAAATGATACCACAGTGTGTTTCTTTACATGCAGTTTTCCCATTTCTTGAATTTTAAAATGCAGATACATTTGATAATGACACAAACCCACAGCAGGAATAAAACACAGATCTGCGACAATTTTTTTTCTAAAGTTAACAATTCAAGTTCTCAACTTCAAAGCTACAGTTTTTATTGAAATTAAAGTAAATTATTCACAGCCAACGCAGTAAAAGAGACCGGTAGCTTGCTAGCAGTGAGGCTTGCTAACGCTAGCGGACATGCTAGTGGGGGTGCTGCTAAACCAACAATCTATTTCCCCCCCTGAAGAAAACCCATCAGACAGTTTACTACTAGATGTTGAAGATTTACTGAACTCACCAAATGACAGCTGCTGGTAGAAGGTGTTGTGTTGATGTCTCAAGTGTTTAATGAAGCTGATTCTTGACCAAGAGACAGCAGGTTGCTGTCTGGAGTCCAGGAACCAACTAACTGATCAAGTGACTGGACGGCTTTATGCTGTCAATCACAATGACGTCACCCCTTAATATCTTTGATGTTGTGCAGCAATGGAAATTCAAATAATAGCTTCCTGTAATTTGAAAAAAGCCTCATCACCAACACACCAATTAGTTATTTTTCAATTCAAATTGAACAAATATTATAATAAAATAAGTTAAACTTTATTCATCCTGGACTCTGGAAATTCTGTTGTTACAGCAGCATGGGGGGGGGGGGGGGGGACAGAAAAAAGTTCAACACAAATGAATCTTTAATAAGATAAATAGAGGAGTTAAAACATATATATTTCAAAATGTATAGAAATAAAATAAGCAGCATAAGTATATACACAGCTGCTATTTTTTCAGATTGCACACATAATATAAATACAATATAATACAAAATAATTCTTGTATGGAACAAAAGTATTCCCACACTCTGTCCAACCTCAACAGTATCTTGACGCTTCAGTCCTAGACCTTCTTCAGGCTACCAGTTCTTGTGAATGGAAATCTGCCTGAGAGCAACGACTACAAGCCAGCAACCAATCACATCACTCTCTTGTAGATGAGCCCAACAAGCTACTGGAGACATTCAGAGACAATAAAAAACAAACCATACAACAGAGTCCTATTAGTTCAAATCTAACTTTCCCAGTTCAAATCTAACTTTCCCAGTTCAAATCTAAAAGAAGGAAAAGTCAATAAATTTTAACATCTTGGACGTTTCAACCCAGGCCTAAAAAGATTTGATGGAGTGCAGTTCTTCCTGTATGAATGGACACAATGGATGGATGGATGATGGATGGATGAATGGATGATTGATGGATGGATGATGGATGGATGAATGGACACAATGGATGATGGATTGATGGATGATGGATGGATGATGGAATATGGATGGATGATGGATGGATGGATGGATGATGGATGGATGGATGGATGGATGATGGATGGATGATGGATGGATGTTGCACAGAAAATTAAATTAGATAAATAGAAAGTTTAAAAATGTTTATGTATAAGAGTATAAAAATGACAATAAGCAGCATAAGGATCTGCAAAACTGCTAATTTTTGTATTGCACACAATATGAATAATGAAAATATATAAATATAATGATGTAAATTAACATTCTACATTAAATTGAAGATTAGAAGCATCATTTTTCTCACATACATCACACGTGACATACAGGATGTTTGTTAATATGCTTTTTTTTTTTACATGTTGATCTTTTTTAATTCTCAGTTGTTGGCACCTTTACAAAAACTCTGTCCACTATTTTTTGTCTAGGATGTCACTGGCTGACGTGTGTTCAACACCGATGTACTGGCGTTGTCAAATCAGTGATGGTGCTGGACCCAAATACAGAGATGGAGGAAAGCAGGCAGGACTGCAGGAAATGAAAGATGTTTATATTACAAAATATATAAAATACAAACTGGAAACTAAACTATGAAACTGTGGCAGGAATCTGTTTCAACCTTCAGGTTTGATAAAAGTCCCAGCCTGACGACATCTACAGGTCAGGACCAGGAGAGCGAGGGCCTGTTAGCACTGCTCGTGGCGTTCTAGTTCTCCTTTTTTTCTTGTATTAATTCCAGTCGTTTCTTACCACAAGTCTACGAAGCTGAGAGCAAAGAACCAAGTGGAACCACGTCCATGTCAAGGACAGATATCACTAAATGTAGGTGTCACACATCCCTTCATGACCATTGAAACAGAGAGCAAAGAGTGGAAGTGACATCACCTTTCAGGAAATGGCCAATCAATCAGCAAGGCACCGCAGGGAATCGAACCCCGTCCCAGTAAACCAGGAGTACCATTACCAGTGCCTTTTTGCTTTTTGATGCTACATGAAAGGGAAAGCAAAACCTGCATGAGCAACAGCATATGAGAGCCAGCATTGCATTTTGTGGCATCCTGACTACAATGAGCTTTGAAAGCCCGATTCACACTGGACCAGTAGAACCAGGGGACCTCAGGTGTTGGAGAAACCTCGGTGTCTTGATGGGCGCAGAAAAGAAACGTCTGTGTTACACCGCCTGACTTTACCCCCCCAAAAAAACGCAGTAGAGACCAAAGTGACAAATACTGATCTATTTCTCCTCCAAAACAGGTGAGGAAGAAATGGATCAGTAAAGTGGAATGTTGGTCTGAGCACAAAGTACAGCAGGACCTCTCCTGTACAGAGTGAGACTGGCAGCATAATTTACATTCAAACCACTACAATACCGACGGCTACCAGACTACAATTATTATACGACGTCGAAGGGTGGCAAAATATGGTGGGATTAAAATTCCAAATGATTAAAAGTATCGTAAACTGATAAAACTGGTAAAACTGATAAAACTGATCACACTGGTTTTACTGGTTCCATGGAATAGAGCTGAATCCTGCAAAGACTGCAGGTCACGTTCTGTAACTGAGCCAATTCATGTTCTACTTCTAAATGCTGTTGTGATGCAGGAAACGAAACCACATGAGAGAAAATGATTCCCTCCCTCTTACCTTCCCTCTCCCTGAGCTGGTAGGAGAGGATGATGCAGGAAAAGTGCGTCCATGCTTCACTCAACGCAAAGGGTTTTTCACTCTGAAATGATAAGAACAGATGCTAATGCTAGGCTAATTAGCATGACCTATTTAGCCTAATATCAAACACGGAAATAGCTTTGACACAAAAGGTATTTTAACAATATAATGCAGTAAAATCATTCTTCTTCATCCAACAAAAGCATCTTTCAAACTGAAATGTTAAGTCAAGATGCACAAAAGTTTTTATTCTTTTTCTAGCTAAAGACATTTCTTTTAAATGAAGTGCTAAGCTGCATGCTAATGCTAGGCTAATCAGCTTGGCCAGTTGACCCCAGGATGAAAGGTGAAAGCAGCTGAACTCACCTGGATAGACCAGGAGTCCTCCTCACCGTTGCCTGAGTTGAAGCCATTTGGTCCAAGCAGGATTCAAGCCTGAAAGACAACAGTCCAACACCTTCACATCAGCACTGATGAACACGGACCAATCAAAGTGGTGCGCTGGGCTGCTGGTGATGGGGCCTACTTGGTGGCTTCCTGTTAGAAATGGATGCTGGAGGATTTGGTCCGGCGTGATGCGGCGTTCAGGATCCACCTCCAGCATCTGACTTAGCAGGTCCAGGAAGTCTGCCAGGTCATCCAGGTCCTGGCCCTCCAAGAACATCTGTGTGGCAACATAATAAAACATAAAGGTTAGGAACTCAGAGACGGTTGTGTTGTATGTTCTCGTGTTCTGGTGCAGCCCACCATAACCAGATCCATCAGGGTCCTCATGGGGTCAGGAACCTCCACGTGTGGCTACAGAAAAGACATTTTTCAGTTAGCACATGAGAGCTAAATGCAGGCTGACGGACTGAAGGACCTCATGGAGGGATGAAGTCCTTCTCAGTTGCTGGAATTACCTTTGCTGTCCACTGCTTGAAGACTCCTTCCTCACCCTGGGCATAAAAATAGTAGAGGGTGTAGAGGCCGAGGTGGAGGACGCTGTCGGGTGGCTGCCCCACTGTCCTCAGGATGTACTCCATCTGAAGGAAGGACACAATGAGAGCACCAGGTTTTACCTCCATTTGTTGCTTTACACAAAAGAATACTTGAAATAAGTGACCCATCTCTCGCTCACTACTCCTCTTTACGTCACCATTGCTTGTTGTGAATTTCCAAGTGTAGCACTGCACCATACTGACCATTTCAGCCTCACTGTGCCCAGGGAAGAGTGGGATCCCAGTCAGCAGCTCTGCAGCAATGCACCCCAGAGACCACACATCGATGGCCTCGTTAAACGGGGCTCCAAGGAGGATCTCAGGAGCTCTGACGAGAGGAAGAGAACCACAACATGACTCCTGTTCTCACCACTGACAGAAGAAAATGGAGGTTCCAGTGTCTCTGTTACTAACCTGTACCACAAAGTCTGCAGCTCCGCTCCGATGTGGCTCACTGAGACCTGAAACGCCAACCCAAAGTCAATGAGCTTGACTTTGAGCGGCTGCCTGACATGGTCCACCATCATGATGTTCTCTGGTTTCATGTCGGCATGGACGATTCTCTGGCTCCGCAGAAAAAGGAGCGCCGTTGCGAGCTGAAACCATGAAAAATAGAAACCTTGAAGTCAGCTTCACTGCAGTGGAACGTCATCAACATGTGATGGAGGATCGTTTTTACACAGTGGAAAATGTAACACTGTGTATTTAAAACATATTTTGGCAGTTGACAACGAAGCCTGGCGTGATTGTAGTTTTTAATGAGAGAATACAAATGAAGTGATGCAGGACCACCCAACACCTGCAGTTTCACACTGCAAATAATGACTGAGTCAACTTTAGCATCTACTTCCATTGATTAGAATCCACCAATTTATCCTCTCCCTGATGGAATCACTTGGCTTCATACTCAGCAAAATACACCTGAACATTTAGTTCTTAAAATGAAAACTTTTAGTCTTCTATTTTCCCACCTTAGTTGGTAAGTTCAGCTAAAAACTGTGGAAACACACCTGATGGAGGATGGGGCTGATCTCTCTGAGTGAGAGAGCCCGGCGCCGCCCCAGGAATTCAAAGAGGCTGATGTCCAGTCTCTCAAACTCCATGCAGAACGCTCCCTCGTGGATGAACGACCCGTTCCATCCAACAATGTTGAAATTATTGCCGTTGTTGCTCATCAATAATCTCAGCATCTTCTCCTGTTAAAGGTATGAGAGAGAGAGAGAAAACAACCTGTATTGGAATGTGGTGGATTTTCAGAGCCATGGAAGTTAAATACTGTTCAAAGGAACTTGTGTTCACCTCCTCTTTTGCCGCCAGGATGTTCTGTTTGTCCCGGATCCGTTTTATCGCGACCATTTTGTCTGTGTCGCTCCTCCAACATTCGGCAACTTCCCCAAAAGCGCCAGCCCCCAAGATTTTCTCCACAGTGTACACAGAGGATTCAGTAAAAATGATATCCCCCAGTCTGAATCCGGGGTTCAGTTCTCCCATGATGGAATATTCTGTTGAGAAAACAGAGAAAACATAACATTCGAGTCTTTATAAATCCCTGAAATGTTCATTTCTGGTTCGTCTCTCTGACTTTTCACTTTGAAGCAGCAGACGTACAACAAAGTCTTGACCGTCAGAAAGCCATGTTACTGAAAGTCCTGTGTCAGGGTCAGTCAATCAACACCTGCTTCAACCTTAAAAACCCCCAATGGAGGAACAACATGGTGGTTGTGTCAGCAAGTGGGACTGTCAGTGACCTTGACTTTTGACGTCAAACATCAACAGACATCCAGACAGACTGACTTAAGCATTCACGTGTTTTTAACCCAACAAAACCTCAAAGCAGGACAATGTTACATTGAAAATGGTCTGTCAGATAATTGTTGATGAAATTAAAGTGAATTATTCAGAGGAAAACTTAGAAAAAACCATCAGTCGGTTGCTAGCCGAGCGGCATGCTAATGCTAACGAGGCGCGCTAGCGGGGAGTGCTAGCTAAATTAACAAACACACAAATAAAAATAATACACTCATATGAAGATAAAAACTGTGTTGGTACTATTCATACACCCAGATTCATGTCAGAAATGATACCACAGTGTGTTTCTTTACATGCAGTTTTCCCATTTCTTGAATTTTAAAATGCAGATACATTTGATAATGACACAAACCCACAGCAGGAATAAAACACAGATCTGCGACAATTTTTTTTCTAAAGTTAACAATTCAAGTTCTCAACTTCAAAGCTACAGTTTTTATTGAAATTAAAGTAAATTATTCACAGCCAACGCAGTAAAAGAGACCGGTAGCTTGCTAGCAGTGAGGCTTGCTAACGCTAGCGGACATGCTAGTGGGGGTGCTGCTAAACCAACAATCAATTTCCCCCCCCTGAAGAAAACCCATCAGACAGTTTACTACTAGATGTTGAAGATTTACTGAACTCACCAAATGACAGCTGCTGGTAGAAGGTGTTGTGTTGATGTCTCAAGTGTTTAATGAAGCTGATTCTTGACCAAGAGACAGCAGGTTGCTGTCTGGAGTCCAGGAACCAACTAACTGATCAAGTGACTGGACGGCTTTATGCTGTCAATCACAATGACGTCACCCCTTAATATCTTTGATGTTGTGCAGCAATGGAAATTCAAATAATAGCTTCCTGTAATTTGAAAAAAGCCTCATCACCAACACACCAATTAGTTATTTTTCAATTCAAATTGAACAAATATTATAATAAAATAAGTTAAACTTTATTCATCCTGGACTCTGGAAATTCTGTTGTTACAGCAGCATGGGGGGGGGGGGGGGGGGACAGAAAAAAGTTCAACACAAATGAATCTTTAATAAGATAAATAGAGGAGTTAAAACATATATATTTCAAAATGTATAGAAATAAAATAAGCAGCATAAGTATATACACAGCTGCTATTTTTTCAGATTGCACACATAATATAAATACAATATAATACAAAATAATTCTTGTATGGAACAAAAGTATTCCCACACTCTGTCCAACCTCAACAGTATCTTGACGCTTCAGTCCTAGACCTTCTTCAGGCTACCAGTTCTTGTGAATGGAAATCTGCCTGAGAGCAACGACTACAAGCCAGCAACCAATCACATCACTCTCATGTAGATGAGCCCAACAAGCTACTGGAGACATTCAGAGACAATAAAAAACAAACCATACAACAGAGTCCAATTAGTTCAAATCTAACTTTCCCAGTTCAAATCTAACTTTCCCAGTTCAAATCTAACTTTCCCAGTTCAAATCTAAAAGAAGGAAAAGTCAATAAATTTTAACATCTTGGACGTTTCAACCCAGGCCTAAAAAGATTTGATGGAGTGCAGTTCTTCCTGTATGAATGGACACAATGGATGAATGATGGATGGATGATGGATGGATGAATGGACACAATGGATGATGGATTGATGGATGATGGATGGATGATGGATGGATGGATGGATGGATGGATGGATGATGATGGATGGATGGATGGATGATGGATGGATGATGGATGGATGTTGCACAGAAAATTAAATTAGATAAATAGAAAGTTTAAAAATGTTTATGTATAAGAGTATAAAAATGACAATAAGCAGCATAAGGATCTGCAAAACTGCTAATTTTTGTATTGCACACAATATGAATAATGAAAATATATAAATATAATGATGTAAATTAACATTCTACATTAAATTGAAGATTAGAAGCATCATTTTTCTCACATACATCACACGTGACATACAGGATGTTTGTTAATATGCTTTTTTTTTTTACATGTTGATCTTTTTTAATTCTCAGTTGTTGGCACCTTTACAAAAACTCTGTCCACTATTTTTTGTCTAGGATGTCACTGGCTGACGTGTGTTCAACACCGATGTACTGGCGTTGTCAAATCAGTGGTGGTGCTGGACCCAAATCCAGAGATGGAGGAAAGCAGGCAGGACTGCAGGAAATGAAAGATGTTTCTATTACAAAATATATAAAATACAAACTGGAAACTAAACTATGAAACTGTGGCAGGAATCTGTTTCAACCTTCAGGTTTGATAAAAGTCCCAGCCTGACGACATCTACAGGTCAGGACCAGGAGAGCGAGGGCCTGTTAGCACTGCTCGTGGCGTTCTAGTTCTCCTTTTTTTCTTGTATTAATTCAAGTCGTTTCTTACCACAAGTCTACGAGGCTGAGAGCAAAGAACCAAGTGGAACCACGTCCATGTCAAGGACAGATATCACTAAATGTAGGTGTCACACATCCCTTCATGACCATTGAAACAGAGAGCAAAGAGTGGAAGTGACATCACCTTTCAGGAAATGGCCGATCAATCAGCAAGGCACCGCAGGGAATCGAACCCCGTCCCAGTAAACCAGGAGTACCATTACCAGTGCCTTTTTGCTTTTTGATGCTACATGAAAGGGAAAGCAAAACCTGCATGAGCAACAGCATATGAGAGCCAGCATTGCATTTTGTGGCATCCTGACTACAATGAGCTTTGAAAGCCCGATTCACACTGGACCAGTAGAACCAGGGGACCTCAGGTGTTGGAGAAACCTCGGTGTCTTGATGGGCGCAGAAAAGAAACGTCTGTGTTACACCGCCTGACTTTACCCCCCCAAAAAAACGCAGTAGAGACCAAAGTGACAAATACTGATCTATTTCTCCTCCAAAACAGGTGAGGAAGAAATGGATCAGTAAAGTGGAATGTTGGTCTGAGCACAAAGTACAGCAGGACCTCTCCTGTACAGAGTGAGACTGGCAGCATAATTTACATTCAAACCACTACAATACCGACGGCTACCAGACTACAATTATTATACGACGTCGAAGGGTGGCAAAATATGGTGGGATTAAAATTCCAAATGATTAAAAGTATCGTAAACTGATAAAACTGGTAAAACTGATAAAACTGATCACACTGGTTTTACTGGTTCCATGGAATAGAGCTGAATCCTGCAAAGACTGCAGGTCACGTTCTGTAACTGAGCCAATTCATGTTCTACTTCTAAATGCTGTTGTGATGCAGGAAACGAAACCACATGAGAGAAAATGATTCCCTCCCTCTTACCTTCCCTCTCCCTGAGCTGGTAGGAGAGGATGATGCAGGAAAAGTGCGTCCATGCTTCACTCAACGCAAAGGGTTTTTCACTCTGAAATGATAAGAACAGATGCTAATGCTAGGCTAATTAGCATGACCTATTTAGCCTAATATCAAACACGGAAATAGCTTTGACACAAAAGGTATTTTAACAATATAATGCAGTAAAATCATTCTTCTTCATCCAACAAAAGCATCTTTCAAACTGAAATGTTAAGTCAAGATGCACAAAAGTTTTTATTCTTTTTCTAGCTAAAGACATTTCTTTTAAATGAAGTGCTAAGCTGCATGCTAATGCTAGGCTAATCAGCTTGGCCAGTTGACCCCAGGATGAAAGGTGAAAGCAGCTGAACTCACCTGGATAGACCAGGAGTCCTCCTCACCGTTGCCTGAGTTGAAGCCATTTGGTCCAAGCAGGATTCAAGCCTGAAAGACAACAGTCCAACACCTTCACATCAGCACTGATGAACACGGACCAATCAAAGTGGTGCGCTGGGCTGCTGGTGATGGGGCCTACTTGGTGGCTTCCTGTTAGAAATGGATGCTGGAGGATTTGGTCCGGCGTGATGCGGCGTTCAGGATCCACCTCCAGCATCTGACTTAGCAGGTCCAGGAAGTCTGCCAGGTCATCCAGGTCCTGGCCCTCCAAGAACATCTGTGTGGCAACATAATAAAACATAAAGGTTAGGAACTCAGAGACGGTTGTGTTGTATGTTCTCGTGTTCTGGTGCAGCCCACCATAACCAGATCCATCAGGGTCCTCATGGGGTCAGGAACCTCCACGTGTGGCTACAGAAAAGACATTTTTCAGTTAGCACATGAGAGCTAAATGCAGGCTGACGGACTGAAGGACCTCATGGAGGGATGAAGTCCTTCTCAGTTGCTGGAATTACCTTTGCTGTCCACTGCTTGAAGACTCCTTCCTCACCCTGGGCATAAAAATAGTAGAGGGTGTAGAGGCCGAGGTGGAGGACGCTGTCGGGTGGCTGCCCCACTGTCCTCAGGATGTACTCCATCTGAAGGAAGGACACAATGAGAGCACCAGGTTTTACCTCCATTTGTTGCTTTACACAAAAGAATACTTGAAATAAGTGACCCATCTCTCGCTCACTACTCCTCTTTACGTCACCATTGCTTGTTGTGAATTTCCAAGTGTAGCACTGCACCATACTGACCATTTCAGCCTCACTGTGCCCAGGGAAGAGTGGGATCCCAGTCAGCAGCTCTGCAGCAATGCACCCCAGAGACCACACATCGATGGCCTCGTTAAACGGGGCTCCAAGGAGGATCTCAGGAGCTCTGACGAGAGGAAGAGAACCACAACATGACTCCTGTTCTCACCACTGACAGAAGAAAATGGAGGTTCCAGTGTCTCTGTTACTAACCTGTACCACAAAGTCTGCAGCTCCGCTCCGATGTGGCTCACTGAGACCTGAAACGCCAACCCAAAGTCAATGAGCTTGACTTTGAGCGGCTGCCTGACATGGTCCACCATCATGATGTTCTCTGGTTTCATGTCGGCATGGACGATTCTCTGGCTCCGCAGAAAAAGGAGCGCCGTTGCGAGCTGAAACCATAAAAAATAGAAACCTTGAAGTCAGCTTCACTGCAGTGGAACGTCATCAACATGTGATGGAGGATCGTTTTTACACAGTGGAAAATGTAACACTGTGTATTTAAAACATATTTTGGCAGTTGACAACGAAGCCTGGCGTGATATTAGTTTTTAATGAGAGAATACAAATGAAGTGATGCAGGACCACCCAACACCTGCAGTTTCACACTGCAAATAATGACTGAGTCAACTTTAGCATCTACTTCCATTGATTAGAATCCACCAATTTATCCTCTTCCTGATGGAATCACTTGGCTTCATACTCAGCAAAATACACCTGAACATTTAGTTCTTAAAATGAAAACTTTTAGTCTTCTATTTTCCCACCTTAGTTGGTAAGTTCAGCTAAAAACTGTGGAAACACACCTGATGGAGGATGGGGCTGATCTCTCTGAGTGAGAGAGCCCGGCGCCGCCCCAGGAATTCAAAGAGGCTGATGTCCAGTCTCTCAAACTCCATGCAGAACGCTCCTTCATGGATGAACGACCCGTTCCATCCAACAATGTTGAAATTATTGCCGTTGTTGCTCATCAATAATCTCAGCATCTTCTCCTGTTAAAGGTATGAGAGAAAGAGAAAATAACCTGTATTGGAACGTGGTGGATTTTCAGAGCCATGGAAGTTAAATACTGTTCAAAGGAACTTGTGTTCACCTCCTCTTTTGCCGCCAGGATGTTCTGTTTGTCCCGGATCCGTTTTATCGCGACCATTTTGTCTGTGTCGCTCCTCCAACATTCGGCAACTTCCCCAAAAGCGCCAGCCCCCAAGATTTTCTCCACAGTGTACACAGAGGATTCAGTAAAAATGATATCCCCCAGTCTGAATCCGGGGTTCAGTTCTCCCATGATGGAATATTCTGTTGAGAAAACAGAGAAAACATAACATTCGAGTCTTTATAAATCCCTGAAATGTTCATTTCTGGTTCGTCTCTCTGACTTTTCACTTTGAAGCAGCAGACGTACAACAAAGTCTTGACCGTCAGAAAGCCATGTTACTGAAAGTCCTGTGTCAGGGTCAGTCAATCAACACCTGCTTCAACCTTAAAAACCCCCAATGGAGGAACAACATGGTGGTTGTGTCAGCAAGTGGGACTGTCAGTGACCTTGACTTTTGACGTCAAACATCAACAGACATCCAGACAGACTGACTTAAGCATTCACGTGTTTTTAACCCAACAAAACCTCAAAGCAGGACAATGTTACATTGAAAATGGTCTGTCAGATAATTGTTGATGAAATTAAAGTGAATTATTCAGAGGAAAACTTAGAAAAAACCATCAGTCGGTTGCTAGCCGAGCGGCATGCTAACGCTAACGAGGCGAGCTAGCGGGGAGTGCTAGCTAAATTAACAAACACACAAATAAAAATAATACACTCATATGAAGATAAAAAACTGTGTTGGTACTATTCATACACCCAGATTCATGTCAGAAATGATACCACAGTGTGTTTCTTTACATGCAGTTTTCCCATTTCTTGAATTTTAAAATGCAGATACATTTGATAATGACACAAACCCACAGCAGGAATAAAACACAGATCTGCGACAATTTTTTTTCTAAAGTTAACAATTCAAGTTCTCAACTTCAAAGCTACAGTTTTTATTGAAATTAAAGTAAATTATTCACAGCCAACGCAGTAAAAGAGACCGGTAGCTTGCTAGCAGTGAGGCTTGCTAACGCTAGCGGACATGCTAGTGGGGGTGCTGCTAAACCAACAATCAATTTCCCCCCCCTGAAGAAAACCCATCAGACAGTTTACTACTAGATGTTGAAGATTTACTGAACTCACCAAATGACAGCTGCTGATAGAAGGTGTTGTGTTGATGTCTCAAGTGTTTAATGAAGCTGATTCTTGACCAAGAGACAGCAGGTTGCTGTCTGGAGTCCAGGAACCAACTAACTGATCAAGTGACTGGACGGCTTTATGCTGTCAATCACAATGACGTCACCCCTTAATATCTTTGATGTTGTGCAGCAATGGAAATTCAAATAATAGCTTCCTGTAATTTGAAAAAAGCCTCATCACCAACACACCAATTAGTTATTTTTCAATTCAAATTGAACAAATATTATAATAAAATAAGTTAAACTTTATTCATCCTGGACTCTGGAAATTCTGTTGTTACAGCAGCATGGGGGGGGGGGGGGGGACAGAAAAAAGTTCAACACAAATATTTCAAAATGTATAGAAATAAAATAAGCAGCATAAGTATATACACAGCTGCTATTTTTTCAGATTGCACACATAATATAAATACAATATAATACAAAATAATTATTGTATGGAACAAAAGTATTCCCACACTCTGTCCAACCTCAACAGTATCTTGACGCTTCAGTCCTAGACCTTCTTCAGGCTACCAGTTCTTGTGAATGGAAATCTGCCTGAGAGCAACGACTACAAGCCAGCAACCAATCACATCACTCTCTTGTAGATGAGCCCAACAAGCTACTGGAGACATTCAGAGACAATAAAAAACAAACCATACAACAGAGTCCTATTAGTTCAAATCTAACTTTCCCAGTTCAAATCTAACTTTCCCAGTTCAAATCTAAAAGAAGGAAAAGTCAATAAATTTTAACATCTTGGACGTTTCAACCCAGGCCTAAAAAGATTTGATGGAGTGCAGTTCTTCCTGTATGAATGGACACAATGGATGGATGGATGATGGATGGATGATGGATGGATGGATGGATGGATGGATGGATGAATGGATGAATGGATGAATGATGGATGGATGATGG
Organism: Aulostomus chinensis; assembly: GCF_037954235.1. NCBI lineage: Eukaryota > Metazoa > Chordata > Actinopteri > Syngnathiformes > Aulostomidae > Aulostomus > Aulostomus chinensis. Next base: position 4,140,313 of record NC_141336.1, on the reverse strand, counting down.
ATGGATGAATGGACACAATGGATGATGGATTGATGGATGATGGATGGATGATGGAATATGGATGGATGATGGATGGATGGATGGATGGATGGATGGATGGATGGATGATGATGGATGGATGGATGGATGGATGATGGATGGATGATGGATGGATGATGGATGGATGGATGGATGATGGATGGATGATGGATGGATGGATGGATGATGATGGATGGATGGATGATGGATGGATGAATGGACACAATGGATGATGGATTGATGGATGATGGATGGATGATGGATGGATGGATGGATGATGGATGGATGGATGGATGATGGATGGATGAATGGACACAATGGATGATGGATTGATGGATGATGGATGGATGATGGAATATGGATGGATGATGGATGGATGGATGGATGATGATGGATGGATGGATGGATGATGGATGGATGATGGATGGATGTTGCACAGAAAATTAAATTAGATAAATAGAAAGTTTAAAAATGTTTATGTATAAGAGTATAAAAATGACAATAAGCAGCATAAGGATCTGCAAAACTGCTAATTTTTGTATTGCACACAATATGAATAATGAAAATATATAAATATAATGATGTAAATTAACATTCTACATTAAATTGAAGATTAGAAGCATCATTTTTCTCACATACATCACACGTGACATACAGGATGTTTGTTAATATGCTTTTTTTTTTTACATGTTGATCTTTTTTAATTCTCAGTTGTTGGCACCTTTACAAAAACTCTGTCCACTATTTTTTGTCTAGGATGTCACTGGCTGACGTGTGTTCAACACCGATGTACTGGCGTTGTCAAATCAGTGGTGGTGCTGGACCCAAATCCAGAGATGGAGGAAAGCAGGCAGGACTGCAGGAAATGAAAGATGTTTCTATTACAAAATATATAAAATACAAACTGGAAACTAAACTATGAAACTGTGGCAGGAATCTGTTTCAACCTTCAGGTTTGATAAAAGTCCCAGCCTGACGACATCTACAGGTCAGGACCAGGAGAGCGAGGGCCTGTTAGCACTGCTCGTGGCGTTCTAGTTCTCCTTTTTTTCTTGTATTAATTCAAGTCGTTTCTTACCACAAGTCTACGAGGCTGAGAGCAAAGAACCAAGTGGAACCACGTCCATGTCAAGGACAGATATCACTAAATGTAGGTGTCACACATCCCTTCATGACCATTGAAACAGAGAGCAAAGAGTGGAAGTGACATCACCTTTCAGGAAATGGCCGATCAATCAGCAAGGCACCGCAGGGAATCGAACCCCGTCCCAGTAAACCAGGAGTACCATTACCAGTGCCTTTTTGCTTTTTGATGCTACATGAAAGGGAAAGCAAAACCTGCATGAGCAACAGCATATGAGAGCCAGCATTGCATTTTGTGGCATCCTGACTACAATGAGCTTTGAAAGCCCGATTCACACTGGACCAGTAGAACCAGGGGACCTCAGGTGTTGGAGAAACCTCGGTGTCTTGATGGGCGCAGAAAAGAAACGTCTGTGTTACACCGCCTGACTTTACCCCCCCAAAAAAACGCAGTAGAGACCAAAGTGACAAATACTGATCTATTTCTCCTCCAAAACAGGTGAGGAAGAAATGGATCAGTAAAGTGGAATGTTGGTCTGAGCACAAAGTACAGCAGGACCTCTCCTGTACAGAGTGAGACTGGCAGCATAATTTACATTCAAACCACTACAATACCGACGGCTACCAGACTACAATTATTATACGACGTCGAAGGGTGGCAAAATATGGTGGGATTAAAATTCCAAATGATTAAAAGTATCGTAAACTGATAAAACTGGTAAAACTGATAAAACTGATCACACTGGTTTTACTGGTTCCATGGAATAGAGCTGAATCCTGCAAAGACTGCAGGTCACGTTCTGTAACTGAGCCAATTCATGTTCTACTTCTAAATGCTGTTGTGATGCAGGAAACGAAACCACATGAGAGAAAATGATTCCCTCCCTCTTACCTTCCCTCTCCCTGAGCTGGTAGGAGAGGATGATGCAGGAAAAGTGCGTCCATGCTTCACTCAACGCAAAGGGTTTTTCACTCTGAAATGATAAGAACAGATGCTAATGCTAGGCTAATTAGCATGACCTATTTAGCCTAATATCAAACACGGAAATAGCTTTGACACAAAAGGTATTTTAACAATATAATGCAGTAAAATCATTCTTCTTCATCCAACAAAAGCATCTTTCAAACTGAAATGTTAAGTCAAGATGCACAAAAGTTTTTATTCTTTTTCTAGCTAAAGACATTTCTTTTAAATGAAGTGCTAAGCTGCATGCTAATGCTAGGCTAATCAGCTTGGCCAGTTGACCCCAGGATGAAAGGTGAAAGCAGCTGAACTCACCTGGATAGACCAGGAGTCCTCCTCACCGTTGCCTGAGTTGAAGCCATTTGGTCCAAGCAGGATTCAAGCCTGAAAGACAACAGTCCAACACCTTCACATCAGCACTGATGAACACGGACCAATCAAAGTGGTGCGCTGGGCTGCTGGTGATGGGGCCTACTTGGTGGCTTCCTGTTAGAAATGGATGCTGGAGGATTTGGTCCGGCGTGATGCGGCGTTCAGGATCCACCTCCAGCATCTGACTTAGCAGGTCCAGGAAGTCTGCCAGGTCATCCAGGTCCTGGCCCTCCAAGAACATCTGTGTGGCAACATAATAAAACATAAAGGTTAGGAACTCAGAGACGGTTGTGTTGTATGTTCTCGTGTTCTGGTGCAGCCCACCATAACCAGATCCATCAGGGTCCTCATGGGGTCAGGAACCTCCACGTGTGGCTACAGAAAAGACATTTTTCAGTTAGCACATGAGAGCTAAATGCAGGCTGACGGACTGAAGGACCTCATGGAGGGATGAAGTCCTTCTCAGTTGCTGGAATTACCTTTGCTGTCCACTGCTTGAAGACTCCTTCCTCACCCTGGGCATAAAAATAGTAGAGGGTGTAGAGGCCGAGGTGGAGGACGCTGTCGGGTGGCTGCCCCACTGTCCTCAGGATGTACTCCATCTGAAGGAAGGACACAATGAGAGCACCAGGTTTTACCTCCATTTGTTGCTTTACACAAAAGAATACTTGAAATAAGTGACCCATCTCTCGCTCACTACTCCTCTTTACATCACCATTGCTTGTTGTGAATTTCCAAGTGTAGCACTGCACCATACTGACCATTTCAGCCTCACTGTGCCCAGGGAAGAGTGGGATCCCAGTCAGCAGCTCTGCAGCAATGCACCCCAGAGACCACACATCGATGGCCTCGTTAAACGGGGCTCCAAGGAGGATCTCAGGAGCTCTGACGAGAGGAAGAGAACCACAACATGACTCCTGTTCTCACCACTGACAGAAGAAAATGGAGGTTCCAGTGTCTCTGTTACTAACCTGTACCACAAAGTCTGCAGCTCCGCTCCGATGTGGCTCACTGAGACCTGAAACGCCAACCCAAAGTCAATGAGCTTGACTTTGAGCGGCTGCCTGACATGGTCCACCATCATGATGTTCTCTGGTTTCATGTCGGCATGGACGATTCTCTGGCTCCGCAGAAAAAGGAGCGCCGTTGCGAGCTGAAATCATGAAAAATAGAAACCTTGAAGTCAGCTTCACTGCAGTGGAACGTCATCAACATGTGATAGAGGATCGTTTTTACACAGTGGAAAATGTAACACTGTGTATTTAAAACATATTTTGGCAGTTGACAACGAAGCCTGGCGTGATTGTAGTTTTTAATGAGAGAATACAAATGAAGTGATGCAGGACCACCCAACACCTGCAGTTTCACACTGCAAATAATGACTGAGTCAACTTTAGCATCTACTTCCATTGATTAGAATCCACCAATTTATCCTCTCCCTGATGGAACCACTTGGCTTCATACTCAGCAAAATACACGAGAACATTTAGTTCTTAAAATGAAAACTTTTCTCTTCTATTTTCCCACCTTAGTTGGTAAGTTCAGCTAAAAACTGTGGAAACACACCTGATGGAGGATGGGGCTGATCTCTCTGAGTGAGAGAGCCCGGCGCCGCCCCAGGAATTCAAAGAGGCTGATGTCCAGTCTCTCAAACTCCATGCAGAACGCTCCCTCGTGGATGAACGACCCGTTCCATCCAACAATGTTGAAATTATTGCCGTTGTTGCTCATCAATAATCTCAGCATCTTCTCCTGTTAAAGGTATGAGAGAGAGAAAACAACCTGTATTGGAATGTGGTGGATTTTCAGAGCCATGGAAGTTAAATACTGTTCAAAGGAACTTGTGTTCACCTCCTCTTTTGCCGCCAGGATGTTCTGTTTGTCCCGGATCCGTTTTATCGCGACCATTTTGTCTGTGTCGCTCCTCCAACATTCGGCAACTTCCCCAAAAGCGCCAGCCCCCAAGATTTTCTCCACAGTGTACACAGAGGATTCAGTAAAAATGATATCCCCCAGTCTGAATCCGGGGTTCAGTTCTCCCATGATGGAATATTCTGTTGAGAAAACAGAGAAAATATAACATTCGAGTCTTTATAAATCCCTGAAATGTTCATTTCTGGTTCGTCTCTCTGACTTTTCACTTTGAAGCAGCAGACGTACAACAAAGTCTTGACCGTCAGAAAGCCATGTTACTGAAAGTCCTGTGTCAGGGTCAGTCAATCAACACTTGCTTCAACCTTAAAAACCTTCAATGGAGGAACAACATGGTGGTTGTGTCAGCAAGTGGGACTGTCAGTGACCTTGACTTTTGACGTCAAACATCAACAGACATCCAGACAGACTGACTTAAGCATTCACGTGTTTTTAACCCAACAAAACCTCAAAGCAGGACAATGTTACATTGAAAATGGTCTGTCAGATAATTGTCGATGAAATTAAAGTGAATTTTTCAGAGAAAAACTTAGAAAAAACCATCAGTCGGTTGCTAGCCGAGCGGCATGCTAACGCTAAGGAGGCGCGCTAGCGGGGAGTGCTAGCTAAATTAACAAACACACAAATAAAAATAATACACTCATATGAAGATAAAAAACTGTGTTGGTACTATTCATACACCCAGATTCATGTCAGAAATGATACCACAGTGTGTTTCTTTACATGCAGTTTTCCCATTTCTTGAATTTTAAAATGCAGATACATTTGATAATGACACAAACCCACAGCAAGAATAAAACAGATATATGCGATTTTTTTTCAAAAGTCAACAATTCAAACTCTCAACTTCGAAGCTACAGTTTTTAATAAAATTAAAGTAAATTATTCACAGCCAACACAGTAAAAGAGACCGGTAGCTTGCTAGCAGTGAGGCTTGCTAACGCTAGCGGACATGCTAGTGGGCTAAACCAACAATCTATTTCCCCCCCCTGAAGAAAACCCATCAGACAGTTTACTACTAGATGTTGAAGATTTACTGAACTCACCAAATGACAGCTGCTGGTAGAAGGTGTTGTGTTGATGTCTCAAGTGTTTAATGAAGCTGATTCTTGACCAAGAGACAGCAGGTTGCTGTCTGGAGTCCAGGAACCAACTAACTGATCAAGTGACTGGACGGCTTTATGCTGTCAATCACAATGACGTCACCCCTTAATATCTTTGATGTTGTGCAGCAATGGAAATTCAAATAATAGCTTCCTGTAATTTGAAAAAAGCCTCATCACCAACACACCAATTAGTTATTTTTCAATACAAATTGAAAAAAATATTCTCATAAAATAAGATAAACTTTCTTCATCCTGGACTCTGGAAATTCTGTTGTTACAGCAGCATTGGGGGGAAAAAAGACCGACAAAAGTGCAACATAAATCAATCTTTAATGAGATAAATCGAAAAGTTAAAACATCTGTATTTCAAAATGTATAAAAATAAAAAAAGCAGCATAAGTATATACACAACTGTTTTTTTCAGATTTTACATATAAATATAATACAATATAATTCTTGTATGTAACAAAAGTAATCCCACGGGGGACTTCCTGTTATGGCGGCCATGTAACAAGACGTGTGTTTGACCACTCCGCTGTTCGTGCTACATATTCGTACAAATTTATACTTTATACCGCTTACTATTGTTCGCACTGTCTACAGGGACGAAATAATGTCTCCTAAATTAGCTAAAGCCGCTCAAGAAGCGAGCGAGAAAACAAAACAGCCAAAGCTGACGGATTACGGCCTTCGAGGTGAGAATGCTAACGCTTTCGCTAGCGATAGCACCCCTCTCTCAACAACAACGGTGGAAAAGGGCGAGGGAAAATCCCAGAGCAGCAAAGTGGATGAAATACTGTCCATAGTTATCGCCATTTAGAGTGATTTGGACAACATTCGGAGGGATATTAAAGACTGCGCCGAGCGGATAACACAAGTGGAAATGCGCACCTCCAACAACGAGGACGAAGTTGACGCCCTGAGGGCAAAAGTTGGGATACTGGAGGCGAAGCAGAAAACCATGGATGACCAAGTAATGAACTTGGAAACACGCTCAAGACGTAACAATATTCGGCTCGTTAATTTGGCTGAAGCTACAGAGGGAAGAGACCCGTGTAGGTTTTTGGAAAAGTGGCTTCCCGAGGTCCTGGACATGACTTTACAGAACCCACTGGTCATTGAAAGGGCGCACCGAATCGGCCCACGGAGAGAAGGCAACGCGGCGCCCCGCACACTGATAATGAGATTCCTCAACTACAGGGATAAAGAGGCTATCTTAAATGCAGCGAAGGCTAAAGGGGAAAATCGCTACGAGGGACAGTGGATTCGGCTGTATCCAGACTTTGCCGCAGGAGTGCAGCAGCTTCGGAAAAGGTTCGATTCTGTTCGGGAAGACCTGCGTAAACTGGGACTGAGACACGGCGTGACACACCAAGGGAAGCTACTGGTGACCAACAAGGAGAAGACTCACTCCTTCACATCCCCAGCTGAGGCACGTATGATGATAAATAAGATCCAGAAAAAGGGGGAAGACGATAATACAATGGACTGAAATGACTTTCTGTTGCAGCAGTGAGTAATCATAAATGGTGGTGTTAAAGTGGAGAATGGGCAATAGTTATCACAATACGCCTAATTATAGTTTTATCCACTACCGGTTTGAAGTTTGCATAAAGCTCAAGAGATTATATCAAAAACCCATGCATGGACAATAATGTGTATCTCTTTGGGGTGTAAGACGTAAAAATATTATAAAAACGGACTCTTAACGCACCAGTTTATAGACTAGCGGTAAAGAGTAAACAATTACTTCTAGTCAAGCGCGAACGGCGGCGGGATTGTTGGTTTTGTTTTGGATCGAGTGGAGTGGTTAGACTGCTCCTTACGTCGTATGGAACAGTCACAAGCAGTAATGGGAGGTATAAAGAGGTGGGAGGGGAGACCTGCAGAGGTGGGGGGAGATCAGGGGATTTTTTTCAGTTCATTTGTTGTTGTTCGTGTGTTCTTGGGCCATGTTAAGCTTCTCAGGAGAGAGAGAGAGAAAAAAAGTTGTTTTATTTTATGCATCCATGAAGAATGTGAACGAGGTAGTGTTCAGATTTTCGTTTAATTTCATTTGACTTGCTCAATGGTACATGGAAAAGATATTCATTTTGTTACATGGAACTGCAGGGGACTTCAACGTTTTAAAAAGGTAAAACAGGTCTTGACAAAGTGTAAGGACATGGACTCTAAAATAATTTTTCTACAAGAGACGCATTTAATGGAGGAGGATGAAAAAAGGGTTAGGAGAAGGTGGCGAGGCAATATATTTACAGCAGCATTCTCTTCACGATCAAGAGGAGTGATGACTTTGATACATGAATCAGTTCCATTCAGTGTCCAAAATGTTATTAAAGACAAGAGGGGCAGATATTTTATTATATTTATTATATTATATTTATATTATGAGGACTTGTTCCTTTTGCTTGCAACACTGCCGGGTAAATATGTAATCGCTGGGGACTTTAATTGTATGCTTGTCCCGAGTTGTGATAGGTCTACAGGTACAGACCAATCTCATAATAACAGCAGATTAACCATAAAAAGATTCATGAAAGATTTGAAACTGCTTGACATTTGGCGAGAACTACGCCGACAAACTAAAGCATACTCGTGTTATTCAGCAACATTCCAGACATATTCAAGGATTGATTATTTTTTAGTCTCTTCTGAGTTAATATCCAAGGTAAAAAATTGTATATACGATAATATTGTAATCTCAGACCATGCTCCGTGTTGTTCAGTATATAGGGATGAAAAGATATGCTCTGATCCACCTAGATGGCGCTTTCAGCATAAATGGTTGCAAGATGAGGAGTTTGTTCATTATATAGGGAAGCACATAGATGAGTTTTTTCAAATAAATACTGATCAGACGTCAGCATGTACAAAGTGGGATGCCTTTAAAGCATTTCTCAGAGGGCATATTATTAGCGATATAGGGTATAAATCTAAAAAAGCAAGGCGAGATAAACTACACTTGGAAAATAAAATAAAATACACCCAAAAGAAAGTTTATGAAAAAAGTGATCCTGAAGCCGAAAAGGAATTATTGCTTTTAAGGGCGGAATATGAGAAACAATCAAGCTTCAAAGCAGCATCCAGTCTTTTAAGACTGAAACAGACGTTTTATGAACAAGGCGACAGAGCAGGAAAATTATTGGCGTGGCAAATTAAACAGCTGGAAACTAAAATATCAATAACATCGATTGATGACAAAGGCCAAACAATAGTAAATCCAAAAGATATCAACAATTCCTTTAGGGATTACTATCAGAAATTATATGAAGCCGAAAAAAATTGCAGCTTACAGGATATTAATGTTGCATTAAATAGGTTAAATATCCCAGTTATTCTGGATGATGTTAAAGGCAAGGCAGGGCAATTTTATTTGTAGAGCCCGTTTTCACCACCAGTTTGTCTCAAAGGGCTTCACATGGCATCATAACAACATCCTCTGTCCTCAGAGCCTCACATCGACTGAGGAAAAACTGAGAAACCTCAGGGTGAGCAACAGAGGAGGATCCCTCACCCAGGACGGACAGACGTGCAGTAGATGTTGTTACAGACAAGAAAACAGTTTACAATACAAAATGTGGGAAACACGGAAATGTTAATAACAGCTGAAGAAGGAAGCTTCTGGTAGGGGAGGCAGGGAGAGCAAGCCAGCTTGATGGGGGACTGGATGGTAGACTGGTTCATGGAAGGGGAGCGCAGGCCGGTGTAACAGTGGAGAATAAGAGGGGGGGGGGGAGGGAGGGGGGGCGATGCAGGCGGCGTTTGGGGCTCAGGTGGATCTGTGGAAACACAGAGAGACTGCGAGACACCAAGGCCAAACTACAAAGTGCAACAAGTAATGGTAATGACAGTTCCAAAAATGTGCAGGGAGGAGAGGAGGAGAGAGGGGGAGAGGAGAGGAGAGGAGGGAAGGGCTCCATGTAACCTGATTTGTCCCCCAGCAGTCTAAGCCTGTAGCAGCATAGCTATCAATGGTTCAGAGCTACCTGAACCAGTCCTAACTGAAGGCTCTGTCATAGAGGAAGGTCTTAAGCCTGGACTTAAACGTAGTTAAACTGTCTGCCTCTCTGACCCATGGAGAGATGCTGGTTCCACAGTAGAGGAGCCCGATAACTGAAGGCTCTACCTCCCAGTCTGTTTGTATTGATACTGGGAGTCACTAAAAGACCTGCATTCTGGGAGCAGAGTGCTCTGGTGGGACAGTAGGGACTAATGAGTTCTTTCAAATAGGATGGGGCTTCATCATTGAGAGCCTTATAAGTCAGCAGAAGGATTTTGAAGTCCATTCTAGATCCTACAGGAAGCCAGTGGAGAGAAGCTAAAGTGGGAGAGATGTGTTCTCTCTTCTTAACTCCCGTCAGAACCCTGGCTGCAGCGTTCTGGACCAGCTGGAGACTCTTTAGAGAGTATTTAGGACATCCTGACAGGAGAGAGTTGCAGTAGTCCAGCCGAGAAGTGATAAATGCATGCACCAGTTTTTCAGCATCACTCTGGGAAAGGATGTTCCTAATCTTAGCAGATACTTCGCAGATGGAAGAAGGCGGTCCTAGTCACATGCTTTATGTGGGAACTGAAGGAAAGGTCCTGGTCAAAAATGACCCCAAGGTTCCTTGCAGACTTAGATTTAGAAATAACAAAAGAGGAAATAGCGCAAGCCATTGATGGAATGAAAACAGGTAAGCAAGCAGGACCGGATGGTATCCCTTCAGATATTTCTAAAAAATTTAAGGACAAATTATTAATGCCGCTTTTAGACATGTTTAAAGAAGCATTTGAAAAGGATGCACTTCCTGATACTTTAAACCAAGCACTAATCATCCTCCTGCCAAAACCGGGTAAACCTGCTAACAAGTGTGAGAATATGAGGCCCATCAGTCTTCTCAATTCTGATCTAAAGATTGTTTGTAAACTATTAGCAAGGCGCATTCAAAAAATACTTCCTGACATAATAAATAAAGATCAGAATGGCTTCGTAAGTGGGAGACAAGGGTTCCATAATTTAAGACGGGTATTAAATGTCCTTCATTACAAGAAAGAGGAAAAAGATATGGCTCTCCTCTCACTGGATGCTGAAAAGGCCTTCGATAGAGTTGAATGGCCCTATCTTTTTAAGGTCCTTGAGAAATTTGGGATGGGAAACAACTTTATTAAATGGGTCAAGATACTCTATGGTAAGCCTACTGCAGAAGTTCTAACAAATAATATTTTCTCCAAGCCAATAGAAATCAAGAGAGGTTGTCGACAGGGGTGCCCTCTCTCTCCCCTGCTGTTTTCTTTAGCGATTGAGCCATTTGCGTTCGCTATTCGTGCGCACTCTCAAATTTGCGGAATTGCTATCGGCCCCACTGAACATAAAATTTCTTTGTTTGCTGATGATGTGATTTTATTTTTGTCAAGACTCACCTCTGCAATCCCGGCAGTGTTGGAAGTAATACAGTTATTTGGAAATATCTCGGGTTATAAAGTGAATCATACTAAATCCTCCATTTTACTGTTAAATACAACAGAACGAGCAAATCCTGCTCCACAAATAACACATTTTAACTTTAAAATAGTAGAACAATTTGAATATTTAGGGATACAGATAGAGCCAAGTTTAGAGAAGACGGTTCAAATTAATTATGAAAAAATAAAAGAGGAAATTAATAATTCAATTAACAGGTGGATGAAATTGCCAATATCGGTGATGGGAAGAGTTCATGTTCTCAAAATGACCATACTTCCAAAGTTGCTGTATGTATTCCAAAATGTTCCTTTGCCCCCTCCTTCTGACTTGTTTATCGGGATAAAAAAGCTTGTAACCAGTTTTATTTGGAACAATGGTAAACCAAAACTTCGTCTCTCCCTCCTTTACTTGCCGTTCGATCGTGGGGGGTTAAAATGCCCTAATTTTTTATGGTATTACTGAGCCGCACAACTTCGCTCAATGACATTTTATTTTTCAGAAAAAGTTAATCCACATTGGGTGGAGATGGAATCACATAACTTAAAATTACCTCTTCCCTCATTTCTATACTCTGACACAGCTAAAAAAATGTTTAAACACATAAGAAATCCGATTCTGAAACACATGGTAAAAGTCTGGAATGTTGTCAGAAAGTACTTGAATGACACAAATTTCTTGTCACAGTTTAGTCCAGTTTGGGGCAATCGGGCATTCATACCTGGGAGGGCGGACGCTACATTTAAAAGATGGGCATCAAGAGGACTGAAAACAATTTTTAACCTTTACCCTCCACAGTCAGATATTTTTATGACCTTTGAGGATCTACAAGTCAGGTTCAATTTGGACAGAAAACACTACTTCAAATATCTACAGTTAAGAAGTTTTGTTAATACCGATCAAGGTTGTCTTGACAAGGTTCCTCATACACAGCTGGAAAAACTGTTTGTACAAAATGCTTGGAGGAAGGGTATTATTTCAGATTTCTATACCCTGTTGTTAAGTAATACATCAGAAAATTCAACAAAGACATTAATCTCTTGGAACGAGGATATATCTGTCAATATCAGTGGACAGGATTGGGAAAGAGCATGCAGTCAAGTTCATACAATGTCAATCAATAGTCGCTTAAGGATACTACAATTCAAATGGTTAATGCGTATATATACAACACCTGTAGTGTAGTACACAATAGTAACATACCAGACATGTATAAAATGTGGCTTAAAAGGTTCGTTAATACACTGTATGTGGGAATGCAGTCAGACAAAAACTTTTTGGTTAGAAGTGAAAAATGTAATTGAAAAGATACTTTTGAAACAGATTATGCTGGATTCTAAATTGTTAATTATGGCTATATATCCGGAAAAACATAACTTTAGTAAAACAGAATGTGCTTTTATTGATTTCAGCTCATTGATAGCAAAAAGATGTATTGCTTTAAACTGGAAAAATGTGAATGGACCTGGTGTTTCCCAGTGGTTAAAACAGATGTTGGCTAGCTTACCTTTGGAGAGAATAACATATATCCATAAATCAAAGCAGCATGTATTTGAAAGAATTTGGAGACCCTTTATTGACTTTATTAAGGACTTGGACGTTTCTGTTGACTTGACTAATTTTTGAATCCTTTGCAACCATGTACTGTATTTAGGGATGACTACCTCCTAAACTATAAAGAGAAGCTATGTTTATGTACGGCCCTGTTTTATTTGGTTTTGTGTCTTATCCTTTTTATTTATTTTTTTTTTCTGTTAATGTTTTTCTTTATATATTTGGTTTCTATATTTGTACAAAAAATCTAAGTGAACGGATATGTATGTACAAATATATTTGAACATTATCTCACTGAAAAAACCCATAATAAAAATATTTATGGAAAAAAAAAGTATTCCCACACTCTGTCCAACCTCAACAGTATCTTGACGCTTCAGTCCTAGACCTTCTTCAGGCTACCAGTTCTTGTGAATGGAAATCTGCCTGAGAGCAACGACTACAAGCCAGCAACCAATCACATCACTCTCATGTAGATGAGCCCAACAAGCTACTGGAGACATTCAGAGACAATAAAAAACAAACCATACAACAGAGTCCTATTAGTTCAAATCTAACTTTCCCAGTTCAAATCTAACTTTCCCAGTTCAAATCTAACTTTCCCAGTTCAAATCTAAAAGAAGGAAAAGTCAATAAATTTTTAACATCTTGGACGTTTCAACCCAGGCCTAAAAAGATTTGATGGAGTGCAGTTCTTCCTGTATGAATGGACACAATGGATGGATGGATGATGGATGGATGGATGGATGGATGGATGATGGATGGATGGATGGATGGATGATGGATGGATGGATGGATGATGGATAGATGATGGATGGATAACTTTCCCAGTTCAAATCTAACAGAAGGAAAAGTCAATAAACTTTAACATCTTGGACGTTTCAACCCAGGCCTAAAAAGATTTGAGTTTATTTAGAGGGCGGCACTGTCCCCTCACAGCAAGAAGGTTCCTGGTTCGATCGCCGGCTGGAGCACAGGGTCTTTCTGTGTGAGTCTCCATGTTCTCCCTGTTCCTGTGTGGGTTCTCTCTGGTACTCCAGCTTCCTCCACAGTCCAAAGACATCAAGAGGGACCAGGTTAATCCAGACTCTAAATTGACCGTAGGCGTGGCTGGGAGAGCCAATGGTTGTCTGTCTCTATGTGTTGGCCCTGCCATGGACTGGTGACCTGTCCAGGGTAAACCTGACCTCACCTGATGGCTGCTGGTATAGGCTCCACCCCCCACGACCTTTAACAGGACAAGCGGAAGAAGATGGATGGATGGATGGATACTTAGGTCAAAGAAAACTATTCAGGGGGAATTCATCGTTGAGTCCCTCAGAAGCAGAGTTTGAAGGTGCGGATCCATGACCCTTGTCACGCTCACTGTGTTGAACTTTTATGCTAACTGATCCCCTTTGAGTTTCCTTGTGTTTTCCCAACACTGACAAGGCCACATGGACCGCGGGTCAGATAAATCACATGTGTAGACGCCCATGTCACCTTGTGAACCAGGAATGTTTCTCCAGCGTGAGGATGCTACGTTTTTTAAGCGTTTCTGCCTTTTGTGGGAGGATGCAGACGTGTCGGAGTAATAATCAAAGTCAAAGTACGTGTTTTGATGACAGTTTCAGGGAGACAGTCACAGATTACACTCCTCATGTTATTGTAAAAATCCTGTATTTAAGGGGAGTGGAACTGTTTGGTATCAGCAGTTACTAGCATTGAGTATCATTGAGAAAGGAATATTTCAGTACTTTTCAAACCATTTCATGTTTTTTGCCTTTTTTCTTCGCATTATTAAATTCTTTGATTCTTTTAAAACCTGAATCTTCAGCCTCATGCATCCCACAAATATACGGTTTAGTTCCTCTCCATTCCAGGCAGCGCCACGGAAACAAGTCCTCCATACGTCGTTTAAATCTCTTTTATTCCAACAACGTCACGCCTCAGGTGCTGCAGGTAGAGGCGGGGCAACAAACACTGGACGTTTTCGCCATCTTAACTGTGACTTTTCCCTAACCCCGTGTTTTTTTGTTCCTAAACCAAGAGACACCAGACTTGAACTTCTCTATTGACACATCATAAAACATTATTTTCCAACTGCGAGTTTCATTTCAAGACGCTGATGTCAGTGAATAAAGTAACCAGAGCGTCTCATTGATGAAGCAGGGATTCACCATGAAAGGATTCTAATTTACTTTCTGTTGGAATTATTTCCATGGAGCTGTCATTGGGATTTTAACAGATGTCCTGCCACCACCACAAAATCCACTGTGGTCATTTTCAGGGTCATTGCACTTTTTTCTACGAGAGATTGTTGCTCCATTGATTGGGACGTTCCAGACAACTGAGCTGACACACACTCGTACATTTACAGCAGACAAAAAAGAGTTTATTCTTTGTTATTTTGCCTTTGATAGATTGGGAGATGCTGTAGGTGTCCATCCATCCATCCATCCATCCATCCATCCATCCTATACTGCTAATCCTGTTAAGGGGTACAGGGACCCCAGGTGCCACGTGAAACCCTGGACAGGTCAGAGACAGACACCCATTTGAAATTAGAGTCAATTAACTTCATAAATGTTCTTAGGTGTGTGCGTCGAAGCCAAAGCGCAAAGACGAGTCTCATCTGGCTGTCAGATTCAAACCTGGGACCTTGTGGCTGCGTGCTGACGGTGCTCACCAGTGCTCCACCGCGCCGCCCTCTCAGGTGGTGTCTCTCTTTTTTATGCCTCTGCACAGCATAACTGTTGGGTGGAGGCGGTACTTTGTATTTTCTGATTGCCACTCGGTCCGAGTATGCGAGGGATTTTCTTGAACCTTACATCTGGACTTGAGAATGAACGGAGGGAGGAGCGCTGCTGTCGGAGGAGCATCACGAGTGAGGAAGCAAACAAACCTGTGTTGGTCCCTCAACTATCACCAGGTCTATTCCTGCTGCTCCGTGGGGCTGGCGCTCTCCAAGGAGCGCAGAAACCCGGATTGTTTTACACACACCTGTTCCCGCACGTCATCTGACTACACGCCTGTCTCCAAGGGAGCGCAGTTAATCTCTGATTTGGCACACTTACAGTGACAACATACCAAGGTCCAGTTTCAGGAACTGAACACACACACACACATGCACACACACACACACACACACACACACACACACACACACACACACACACACAGTATCACTTCAGACCTCTGACCCGTACTCACATCGACACACACTTCAGTGAGAAGCACACTCTTATATAGCCGCTACGTATCTCACAATGGTTGTTTAACACTCATAATGAGACAAACAGTCCAACGACTCAGCGGCCATCTTTGACTTTCCTGCGACTTACCGAAATAACTTCAAACCATGCAAAACACAGACGGCTGTGTTTCCAAAGCCAGGCTAAAACGTGCAATTATTTTCAGTTCTATGAAAAAAGAAGGGGGAGGGGGCGGAGACAGTTTGTATATACTGGAAGGCTTGAAGTTCTGTGGCTGCGACTGAATGGGAAACAATTAAAGTGCTTCTTGGCATCACATGAAGCCAGATGGCGATAAAAACGGCTGAGCTTTTCAGCACGACTGGGGCCTTTTAGCTCGGCCTGTCTAGAGGCCTGAGAATCTTCCAGTCTCTCCTCACGTTTGCAGACACACTCTGCAGATAGCAAAGCAACACAAACGCCAATGAAAACACAGTCCTGCCCCTTTTCCTCTTCATGCTCTTTAATCTCAGTAGATTTTTAAACGATGAAAGTGAATTGATTTGATTGCTCACATTGAAGTTGCTTGTTGTGATGATTCATATGTTTTCTGTGTACACAATGACCATAACTCTCTGCTGGCGCCTGCTACACCCACAAATCATGAATCAAGGTATTTTTACACACATTTTGAAGTATTGGATTTGAATAGACTGATGAAAACAGCACAATTTGAAAAATAAACTTACAAAACGTTTGTTAATACAATGTCATATTCAAGAAATGTGTCATGACTCGATGATGTGACAAAAACAAATACGAAGTTCTCTCATCCATGCATCATGAAGCCTGTTTGGACAAACTTTTCCCAGTCTCAGTCATTTCCAAGTACTGGTGACAGTGTGATGTGCATTTTTTATTTTCAAAGATTTCAAAAGTTTGCTTCAGATGTAGTGGACAATGAACTGGAAGCATGTTTGATCATTCCTTCCATCTCATCACAGTAGTCTGGGATGATTCTTGGCTGAGTGCTCTTAACGGTATCGGTCAATAACGGACTGACAGTTCACCAGTGATTCAACTAGAAATACTCCATCATTCCTCCGTAATGTAGAATTGGAGTGAATAAACTGTCCTCCTGTATGTGTCATACATAAATCATACTCATACGTGTATACAGCCTGGATCTGCTCCACCTTCCTGCCTGTTAAAAGGAAGGTTTTCGTCGCCGCTGTTGCAGGATGTGCTTGCTGATGGAGGATTGCTGGGTGTAATTCATTGAAGGAGTGTGGTACGAGATCTGTAAAGTGTCCAGAGATAACTTTTGTTGTGATTTGGCGCCATACGAATAATTCTTACGACACTTAATGTGTGACTGTCACAATGACCTTTGACCTTTGAGCCAAAGTTGAAGACATTCCCTCATGGCGTGCCTGTGCTGTGTTAACAGGATGCACAGCCTATCGTCCTAACGCCTCCAGCCTGCAGCTCTGACAGGTAAAAATGGGCAGGTGGTGGGTGGACCGGAATGTTGTTGCCTGCGTACAAGAACACAGGTCAAAACAATGACATTTTGACTATGTTGGTGGTGAACACACGAGCAGTGACAACATTTTCAGAAATGTAAAACTTGCTCTTATTTTGAAAGGATCTGTTATTACTACTGTATGAGATCACCAGCTGATGACAACACATCCCAGCTGATCTATCAACAGCACGACCTCTAGCCGCTTTCACACAGATTCCTCAAGGCGGGAGGAATTCATCGCCGTGACGCCTCGCAGATGATCAGGTTTATACGTCACAACTCTGTCGCAGAAGTGGAGGTCGTTATGTACATTCACACACCAGCGTTGCTTGCTTCATAATAGCAGTTCTAAGGCAATACAGTAGAATATCTGTTGGTTTTGAGATTTTTTTTCTGAGACTCTCATCAAAATGGCTGCTTTCAGCAAATTCCACCCAACGATCAAAGCGTACATTCACATGGGGGTCCAGCAGCAAGCCAGGATATTATGGAGCGCCATGCCAGGATGTGTCAAAAAATATCACCCCCAATCTACCAGTTCAGGTAGTTGGAGAATTCTTCAGATTTTTGGTTCCCGGATCTTACAACTTTATAGTGTGGAATCTTGGTGTCAGCCCAAGATCCCTCCACACCTCCTGCAGCTTAAGCAGGAATATCAGATGCATTCAGAGTACAGCTCCTCCTCCTCAGCTCCTCCTCCTCTGGTGGGATGGGTAAGAGGTGGTTTAAAGGTCGAGCAGCCGTGCAATGAGGGAGAGAGAGCTTGATCAACGCCAGAGGGGTGGGAAGCAGTGTGAAGAAGAAACAGAGGGGAAGGAGAGAAAGGGGAAAGGGAGAGAGGAGGGGAGCAGCGGTGGTGGTGGGGGGGTGGAAAGCATCCACCAACGCAAACACCTCTGAAACAGAAACATCCATTTAGCAGCAAAAACAAGCCCCCCTCACAAGACCTCCATGAATGGGCCACTTCAGCCAGCCGAGGAAGTTCCAACGAGGGGCAGGATGTTCCCCTCAGGACGCACTTGAGCCGGGCTGAGGGCCAGAAGCCTGAATACATAGACGCCTCTCTCTCCCTCTCTCTCCCTCTCTCACCCTGTCACTGTCCAGCTTTGCCCTCCCACCCGGGCTGAGTGGCTTCAGTAACCCCTCCAAACCCCCGCTGCCCGCCTGCCTGCCGGATCCTTCCCCTTCTCCCCGCCGCGTACTGAGCTGCAGCCAGTGAGGCGGTGAGGGAGGGCGTGCACTCAGCAAACAAAAAGACTTTCCATGATTAAAGAGCAGTTAAGATGCTATGAGAGGCTAATTTGTTCAGTGTGTGACAGAAACAACAGGAAATCTCTGCTGCCCGCATTTCCTGCTGCAATGTGAAGAGAATCGCGGTGGGATTCAGATGTACGACTGCTGTCCGGACGGCTCACCGCAGGTCACGCCGTCCCGCCGCCACCGAGGGACCAGCCTTATTTTCAACACCTTAGATGTCAACAAAAAAGGGATTGTAAAATGTAATCAGTTCCACTTTGAATGTGAATGTGTAATGGAGATATTTTAAATGAATGTCTGAATAGGACGCTTGTCTTTGAATAGCCTTCTTCGAACACTTTGTTAAATTCTCAGGGTTTTTCCATGTCATGTGACCAAGTGACAAATCGCAAGTGAGATTACTGCTCTGTCTGCTTTATATGAACATGGAAATGAAAAAATGAGTTCTCTATTGGTTTAGCAGCTTCCATTTCACAATTGCAGCTCCAGAAAGAGAAGGGAGAAGATTAACAATGTGTTAAAGTCGCAGGGTTTTTCCATGTCATGTGACTCACTGACTCAAATCCTTTCAGACATAATTACAAATGCATCAAATGAGAGTCGCCTCTTTTTATTGCATCTGATTGACACATATGTGAATAGTTCAAGGCTAAATTTAGCTTTGTTAGTGGTGTCTATGTCATGTGACTCAAATTCAACACCATATATTACCAGAAGGGAAAAGTAACACTCAGAAACATAAAAAAATGTTTTTTTTCTACTATGAAACGAGTTTCCCGAAGAATCAGTAGAATACGTGTACTTCCTTCTGTCCCCCGTGTTGATATGGAGTCTCACATTTATGTATTTGTGTAAAACTAAGACATTCAACATCAGCAACATCCAAATAGGTGGTTACCTGGGGCCCATGTTGTACAACTGTTTCATTTGCATTAATATGAGGGAGCCATTTGTTTATTCATTCATCATTTACTGATCAGTGTGCTGCGACTGGAGCTTAGAAACCGTCCTGCTCCTCCCAGCACGGCCAGGAGGAACCGTTCTGTCGCTGCCGGAGCTGAAGTTTGTTCCCAGTCTGACTGACAGTGTGCAGACAAAACAAACTGAGACACCAGGCAAACACGAACACTGCCATGTGTATTTTGTGGTATTTTGGTTTCACATCATTAAAATAAACTTTCTGATTTGTTCACTGTGAATAACAAAGTTTATTTGACTTGTTCTTGCCACGGGAACGGGTTGTTTCTCACACACAGTGACAGACACTCCATTGGCAGCAAACGCTATTATAACATGTTTATTGAAAACCATTTTGACAGCGTAGTTTGTCAGGCACGCACACACACAGACACACACACTCACACTAAGAGAGAGAGAGAGAGAGAGAGAGAGAGAGAGAGAGAGAGAGAGAGAGAGAGAGAGAAACTGTTCTTTGTTCCCGGTGGGAGATGTTTGCCCACAGGGGCTGTTGTTGTTGTGGTGGTGGTGGTGGTGATGGTGGAATGTTACAGAGGATTCATCAGGATCAAAACAGGTACATACTGTAGCAGGAAAAACAAAACAAAAAACAAGCTATGAATTACAAGTAAAAAATATCACGTAAAGCCGAATGTTAGTTTCACCTTTCTATGTTAGAAACACGAGGAAGAATAAATTACGTGGGGCTGGAAGAATCATTCAAAGGACAAACCTGATTTTTCTTTCTGGCTATGGTAAAAACCTGGAGCAGAATGCAAAACGAATGTGATGCAACGGGGAAATAAATGAAAATCAGTTCCTGTCTAACATTCGTACAGGACAGCTGACGCAGCGACACGGAGCTCTAACGTCTCACGTCTCTTATGTACATCAGCAACGTAGAAGCACATTTCAAACCAAGAATGAACGAGGCGCCCCGGAACTGCGTCATACAACGGTGGTAAAGGAGAGCGAGGGGAAGACTTGTCATCCCAGCTTGGAGGAGAAAAAGAAAACAAAAAAAACCCAGAATGTGACTCTCCTCCAACTTTCACCTTCAAACTTGATTTTCAAGAGATCTTTTTAGAAGAGCTAGAATAAATGAATCAGTCAGAGCAGAAGTGTCAGGCAGGCCGACGTGTGACTGCCCCCTCGCTGCTGAGGTTCACTCCCACGGAGACTTCAGCGTCATCAACAAGTCTGCACCGAGAAGAATTAGACCACCTGATTTATTCTGCTAAATGTATTTATTTATTTGAAGAAAGTGAGAATATGAGAATAAGGTCAGTTCTGCTCTTACTCTCAGGGTTAAATTAAAATCCTGCGATTAAAGTCAGATATTCTGTTCAAAAACAAAAACATTGTCCTAATTCTCCTCTGTAAATCATCCTTTTTGCGTCTCAACACATTTTGCTGATTTTAAAAGTGAAATTTTGGACAAACTGGCCAAAGAACAACAAAACGCGTTCACGGTAGAATTTGCTGACTGCGAAAGAAAATGGCCCATCAGTCGAATGTTGCGTTCAGACCAAACATGGGACGACCACACAAAGTCGACGTGAAGACGTGAAGAGAAAAGGTGCGTCCTCTCCTTCTGATCTTAATTCCCTCTAGAAAATAGACGTTTTGAAAGCTGCTTTCATGGCGTTGCCATCAAATCTGCACCAAGACGTTATTTGTCGCTATTTTTGATCAGTTCATTTTAGTCTGAAGCGCGGATCACCTTCCTGGAGGTGGCTGTGAAATCCACTCAGCTGCGTTCAGATGATGTCTCACACACACACACACACACACACTGGCGTTTGGTTCGTTGGCACTTCCACGAGGGAGCGATATGGTTTTTGTGACGAAAAGACAACGCGGGAGGGAATTGTTTGTGCACACAGAGGTGAAATCCTGTCTCTTGCTTTACTGGACAAAAAGAGCAAATATTTGCAGGTTGATTATTTGTGTTTTAATGCTTCAAGTTTGGCCGAACCACAACACGACTCAGCTTTGTTGAGGAGGCGAATGAAAAGGTGATAGCTTCAGTTCTTGGTTGCAACTTTGGAGCATGCAATAATTCTTGACAGAAAAAAAAACGAAACAAAACAGCACATCCATCTTAAAAGTGACAGAGCATTAATAAAAAAGGAAAAAAGAAAAAGAAAAAAAAGCTGAGACAGGAAAAGGCCAGGGAGGGCTTCAAAATAAAATCAAATCCAGGATAAAGTAAGCCAACAGCAACTTGGGGGGAGTGTGAGCGTTTAGTAAAATGACTACATCATCTTCATCATGTGGCTCTTTAATGAAAAACATTGAAAAGCAGGTAGCTATGAATAAAAATACTCTCACCATAGGGAAAGCTTTTACACAGCATGGAAGAATAAATAAAAAACCCACCATCTGTTTCTTTAGATCCATCTATTCTCTACTGAAGTGCCTTTTTATCCGTCTGGTTCGCTCAGGTTTGGGCTTTCGATAACCTGCCTCTAGTGAGAACTCTTATCTAAATGGCCTTTTTTTTCTTCTTCTTCTTTTTTTTTGCAATTATACATTCAAAACGTTTGAATCGATTCATCTCCTTTTGTTTGCTAAGTTTTCTCGAGGCACTTCATGGGCCAAAATGAATGAGAACAGAAATAGAACAGCATTCCACCTGTGCAAGACTTCACTTTACAAAGGCCTTGCTTCTGTGTCCTCGTGTGGAACAAAAAGTACTCCCAGCATCAAGACACCATTAAATACAAACATTCACACGTTTAAGTGCTTTAGGGGAGATTTCAGTCTTGGGATATTTTTCTGTACATCAGTTCAGCCACACTGGAGGAAGGCCGTTGCAAAGTCAAGCGTTACCGCCGTTTTCATCTAGCAGCAAGTGAATCGCCAACCCTTCAATGCCACTTGAATGTTCCCTTTCGTGGCTTCGCAAGACTCTTTTCAACCTTTTTTTTTGGGGGGGGGGGGGTCTGCTAGAGAGACCACTGCATTAAAAATGTATCTACTTGGAAATCCCTGTGCCCCCCCCCCCCCACCCATCGCACGATATTTGGTTCCGGGATCTCGAGAACTCAGTGAAGTAGACTTTTAAGACTAATTTAGCACTTTTCTAAGAAGACGGATCCACCACAGACTTCAGAGTCTCCTCTAAGTAACTGATACATATTCATATATTCTATATATATATTTTGTCTTTTCGCTGGGCTCCTTGTACGTCGCGCAGCCTGCCTTCATTTCAGTTTTAACACTAAAAAGCAACGATGAAATCTCAAGCGTCTGGGCAGCTGTTGTAGTGACAATCAAGCACTAAAGGACACAACAGCTTTACGTTTCTGGCTTCAGAATTATGCATGTGTGTACAGATGTCGAGAGTCTTGCTCAAAGGCACATCAATGCCACGCGACAGTTGCTGGCATCGACCCTGTTGTCCCTTCTCTTGAGAGTTCCAACTCTTCTGAAGAAGCTGCCTGAGGGAAACGTCCACCGACAACTGACTTTGTTTTGAATTTCGTTCTCAGAATTTTCTCACGTTTTTGTGAAGGATAATGGTGCATTCAGCATCTGGAAGGTGACTTTCTAAACGTCAGTGATAAGGGCGATCCAGGCAATATGGCCGCCCCCCGAGAATCTGCTCCGTTTCTTAGACTAGAACTCGCCGCGCTCCTCCCATCTCACAGGTTGGAACATCCCCGCGTTCCAGCTGCTCACGGAGCGTTGGCGCGTGTTCTCTGGTGATTTCTAAAGCAGTCCAGGATTTTTAGAGCATTCAGAAGATTCATCTGGATTTGAATTTGAATGAAAAAAAGCTATTTTTCTTTTTGTTGAGGAAAATATATTCCAGTGGACGCTTCCACTGGATTGTATGTTTTTGAAAGCACCATTTTTACCAGTAATATCTTTATATGTGCACCAGCTGGAGGGAAAATGAAGTAAAACACAATCTCAGCGAATCGGCGGGACATTTTTCCTTGGAACAAGCTGACCAGCTTCTCCCAAGGCTTCCTGTATGATTGACAGCTGGTTGTTTGAAGATCTTTTAAATGGTCTTTAAGTACTTCTGTTGTACTAGAAGGCCTCTCTGGTTCGTACGGTGAAGCGCTGCTATTTCTTGCCCAGCAAGAGTTAATCGTTGCTTTGATATTGCAAACTTTTCAAAACCAGAACGTAAACTAAGCAAAAGCAGGAGTCTTCCGTTCATCAGTTACCCTCTGGCGGTTGAATCGCACTATCCAAAGGAAATAAAACAAAAAAGAAAAAAGAAAAAAAGCTCATCATCTTCCTGTCTGTCATACATTCTTATAAAAACTGTAAACAAACAAAAATGATGAAAAACCAGAGAAGTCTGCCAGTTGTGAAAATAACTTTGCAGTTCTGTTGTAAAATAAGTTACAAAAATTGAAATAAAATCTTTGCGTACAGTACTAAAATCCTAAACTAGACCTTTCAAACTTAAGAACCACATATTAAGTCTATAAATATCTTTACAAATATACATGTTAATTATTCAAATAAACCTTTTCCGTATCACTTTAAATGATTAAATGTTTTACACGTTCATGACAGTGTCTTCTAGATTGCAATGCTTCGATCCTCAAACAATACTTTAAAAAATGTTGTTTTTTGTCTTATAAGCACATGGCAATATGGTACATATTTGCATTTATATATTTACAATAAATCATTTTCTAGATACATTTAAAAAAAACAAAAAAACAACTCCGAACTTTACTGACTGAACAGCCCTGACGCTTCGCCTCACATCTGACGAGGAATCTGTTCCACGGCAATGGCACAACTGCTTTTTTCGGGATGCTAAAAACAAAGATATTGTGTTCTTGTGATCCTCTCGGTTTTCCATGAATTCCAATCGCTTCGGTAGAACCAGTCCCAATATTCTGCAGGTATCTTCTCCCAGTCTTTCATCAGCATCTCAGAGATCCGCGTTGACATGAATCGCCATCCAGTCGCTGACAAATGCCCTTCATTTCTTCATTTCCTCCTTGTGTATCTTTGTTTGACAAATTTTCAGTCTTGGGAGGATTTTTTTATTTATTTTTTTTGTATCCCAGAAGGCACGGAATGGTTTTTTCCCCCCACAGATTGTCTGTAAGAAAAGACTGGCCCGAGTACAAAAATATAATTTCATTTCTGAAAAGAGGAACACAAATATGGTTCAATGGCAAAAAAAAATAATCCTTCAATGTTTCAAGAGTCTCTTGTGGATGAGGAGGAGGAGGAGGAGGAGGAGGAGGAGGAGGAGGAGGAGGAAAGCTCAGTCAAAGAGGATTACGACCAGGAGTTTAAGACCAATCGTGGAGCTGAAGCACTGTGGAAGTATTGCATGCTGAGTTTCCATATCTTGAGGAGTCACTGAGAGGTGATTATATGTCACAAGCTGGAGGGTGGGGGGTTGACGTCCCACCCCCCTACTCAGGTTTTATGTCCTAATCACCCCGTTACTGGGAAGCTGTTTGGGAAGACAGGGCTCGTCAGGCAGTGGGTCGTGGGCGAACACAGAGTCGTCTCCTGAGGAGCAGGTGCTGTTGGAGTCCTGACAGGTGGGCGAGTACTGCTCGAAGGGCACCGACAGGTCCAGGTACTCCTGTCACATGAGAGGTCAGAGGTTATTCTGGGGTGGGAGGGTTACAGACAAACCTCTGTGGTAAAGTCAAAGTCCAAAGGACAGATTAGTGATTCGAGAGAATTTACCGCATTCACAAATATTTTACATAAAAACGAAAGCTGCAACCCTGCGTTCCCCAAAGCTCTGAAAGCTTTTGACTCCTGTTCATTTCCCTCAAGACATTTTGGAGGACTAATCATAGTTATTACACACGGAGCAGCCAGGGGCTCCACACACTCACGCGTGCTGTGTGCTTCCTGGTGATACCAGTGTTTGGCGACTCTGACACTCACACAGCTCCCTCTCATGCCAAAGTACAATAAGTTAAGGTGAGAGGAAGAAATGAGGCCAGCTGAATCTATTCTCAGGAGCACAACACTGCACATACAACCTGAACATTTCTACACATAAATGCAAATTTATCTGATGTGTGTGCAATTCAACATAAATGTGCAATAACCACACCTGTGCAAGAGCCAGTTACTCTTTATCTGCTTATTCACTGAGGTCTCTATCTCCATGTCTGCTTATTCATTTCCTTCTGCTCTTCATCTCTGATGTCGTTGCGCATGACAATAAAAGGAATCCTGAATCTTGTCTTTGTCCTGTACAATAACTGACAAACTTTGACTCGATATTCCAAGTCCAAATCATGGGACGGTCTATTGACTGTGCAGCGATCTCGCATCACACGATAAATGTCTGCTGCAGGGCTTCAACGGCTGCATTGCTCCCCATAAACGACATCACACTATAGTTTGGAACGATCAGTAACGGCAGCGAGCAGAGTGGCGAGTGACTGAGTCGATTTGAGCTGCACAAATCATCAAATTAACGGCGGTAAGGCCAACTGCCATTTTTTAAATCACAGGATGGTGCAGTGTTTGCTAGCATTGCTAATTGTGTGTCAAAAATTAAATGTTGTGGTACGGCGGAGATCCAGATCATCTTCTACACACATGAAAGTTATACTTGTATTGCTTTAATGGGTTTTTCAATGAAAACTAAAATAATGATTTGATAATTAACATTTCCTCAAAATTACAAATCAACTTGAGGATCAGCAGGACAAAATTCACAGGTGCTTGACTTTGTGTGGTAGCTTTCTGCTCTGGCTGGTTCTCACAGCATTCAGTCTTTTTTTGGGGGGGGGGCATAAAACCTGGTTTTCACTCTCAGTCTTATTTTTTCTTCGACTGAAAGAATCACCTTCCTCTGAGCTCTCAGATTTTACCTTGTAGCTTAGCCCCATTATCTACCTCCACTTGGAAAGTCAAGGCTTTGAAGCTTGAACGTGCATCGTCTCATGAGAGAGCAGTAGAGACTCACATCGGTTGAGGTCATAGATAAAACCCGGTCGTGATCTTCTACCAGCTGCCGGAAGGTGGGCCTCTGAGACGGGACGGCGTGCCAGCACTCCCTCATGATCATGTACCTGAAACACACGCGGCTCTCATGAGCTTTACTGTGAGGTTACGACAAATGTTGCTTTCTGGTCCTTTTGGTCTGGAGCAGGTTGGTGACGGTCTCCGCTCATTCGATGCATCTTCATTAGCAACAAGCACGTTAACATTGAGGGATCAATTCACCATTGTGCATGAAGGCACAGTGGTAATGTTCATTGTTTAAGGTGGACTTCAAGATTAATGCATGTATGTAGGTTTCTGTATGTCCTATAACAATCAATCAAGGGTTGTGGATAACAAAGGACATGGGCAGGTGGATGGAGGCCACGTGAACACCTACAGTTCATGGGTGCAGTTAGCAGGTTTGTCCATCCGATGTCCCTCCTTCAGTAGCTTAAAGAGTTCTTCTACTGGGATTCCTGGGTACGGTGAGCCCCCCAGGGTGAAGATCTCCCACAATAACACACCGTAGGACCACCTGAACACACGCACACAGACACACACAGACACACACAACGGATACAGATTAGAGGTCGAACAGCAGTGGCCTGAAGCCGTCAAGGCTGAAAAAAATCTTCTCAGATAAAGCGATCAATCTGGTTGAAGAAATATTGATCTTCAATAATGTTTGCTGGACTCAATTTAGAAGTGTACTTGACATTCTTATAGTCTGAGACAGTCAGTCAATACTAGTTGTAATCAAAAACGAGTCCCTCGGGCCAGAAATGATACAAGTGAAGACTGAAATACATAAGAAACACACAGGAATGGAAGATGCTGCTTAGTTGAACAGAAGACGACGAGGTCTGTACAGGGTTAGACAGGACACTGTCCTCTCAGGGAAGAGTGAGAGCTGTTCGACACCAAGCGGCACAGCTGAAGTTAGAAACAGAGAGATTTACAACGCCAAACTGAGCTGAACGTAAATGTGTGTCAGCAGCATCGTCTCCCATTCAATGAAGACGACTCTGTCAGTCACACCACCTTCTGTCGTCATGAAAAAAATGAAGGAACACTGAAACAAGCAGCACGTCATGATATTTGTGTGTGAGAAGAATCTTGCTGATTATTGAGTTTAGCATCTTTTATGGGTCCTGGAGTGATGTCACTACACAGTGTGGGGAGTCACGTTTTGCTGAGAGGAAGCTACCTCTGGTTAGCCTTCTGCTAACTTGAACGTGGATGAATGATCATGCAGCTCCCCTATCTTATCAGACCAAATGTACCAAGTTCTGATCGTGATGTTTCACAGGGGATGTGAGACACTCACAGCAAATCTTCCATGGGAGGAGCCCTCAACCTAACGCGTGTCGACAGAAAACGCTGCACTGTAGCTTTAAAACTAGCAATGGAGACAATGATGTCTTTAGGAAATTATTAGCTGAGGCAACAAATCAATGATCCAGAGCTGCATTGACTGAAATACATAATTTAGCCAACAAAGCAGTAAAATAGCACACCGGAGACACAATACTAAATTATATACACAAAATAATACTTCAGCTGGTCCTTGCTAGCTCGAGAGGCCAGCACATGTTGAATAAAAGAGTCTCGTCTCTGTTTTGCAGCTTTTTCACAACAAATCAAAAGTGTGGAAAGAAATCTGTTGGCAGGAGAACAACACTTTGCAATTTATCTGCTTATTTGTGTGAACGCGGCCTATAATGTATCTTGAGTGCCGTAGTGTTTCCAAAACACCTACAAGCCCTCGTCCAAAGTGAGCACAAAACATGAATAGAGGACACATTATACAGTATCTACAGTTGCAGGCCAGCTGCGGGTGGAGCCATCATCTATACTTCTTTCTTTCTCAGTGGCAGCAGCTCCACTGAACTGCTGCATTATTCCTAAATGGCTAAGAAATGAGGGGAGGTAATGAGATAATGGCCAGTCTATTAACCCAGTGTACTATTGTTCGCCTGTTCATCCAGTGAATCACAATCAGACCCCTCCTCTCGCTGCGGCGCTCAGCGGGCCTAATCTAATTATCCATGCTCCGGTCGAAAGGGTCGAAAACAGCCGCTACTGGCTCGGCCGGCGAGTCCAGCACCCAAACGCTCAGAGAGAATAAAGAAATAAGGATGAAACTTAGCAACCAGCGACTGGAGAGAAGTCTAAAACAGGCCTTTAGATAGCGCTTATCACGGCTGTGCTCTGGAAGCAGGTCTTCAGGGTCAGAACGGAGGACTGCAGGAATCAGCAGAACGTGCAGGGAACAGAGCCGAGACTCAGCTCGTTTACACTCACTGCTCGCTGTCAGAGATTAGCATTAACAAGCTATTTGGTGGCTAATTGGAGGAAGTAATCAAGCAGTAAACAGTGGTGACAGTCTGAGAATGAGAATGAAGGCCATCGTCATTTAGACACTCTGCACGCGAGAGGAAGAACCTGACAAATACTCCGACCTGTTTTATGGGGCATCAATCCCAAAGTTCAGACTGATTCTTGACAAGCCTCTGAAACTTCACGTAGAAGATCAGAATAGACTCGAACTACAACTACCCTAAAACTACAAGTCTGTTTCTAGTTACGCGAGTCTTGTTATTGCACCTAACAAACAGTTTCCATCTTTAGTTCGAATACTGCAGATATGCTATTAAAACATCTCACCACAACGTATCAGCTGGAGAACCTCCACTGCTCATGGCCAAATATGCAGTTTATGTCTCTATTAGATGATATGAGCGGGGAGAAATTTGGGGAACAGCAAACACAAGTTGCTCATTTGGCTCATTTGGCTCATTTGGCCACCCACCAACTGACCAGGTCAGTTCTGATGTTTCTGCCTGTTTGTAACCACTGCTGTCACCAGGTCCTAGCTCACAGGGGGGTGCTGGGTCTCCAAACCTGACTGACCAAAAGTAGGCAATGTACGTAAGATCTAAGTAATAATAATAATAATAATAATATAAAATGCTGTAATGCCCATGATCCTCTGTGCTTTGGTTTGCTTCCAGCCGCTGGGTCGGATTGCGCTCTCTCTGCCACTGAAGTGCACAAGAGTTCTCTCAGAAACGGACTTTGTGAGAGGTGGTCTCAGACCGGTTGTTTTGGTCTGCAGCAGAGTACCATTACTGCTTTCACAAGTACCTAAACCAACCGCACCAGTGGTTGAACCACACTGAATAAAACAGACTGAATGCTGGGATGTGAAAGCACCCTGAAGCTCTCTAACAAATCAGCACCGCCATCACATTAATAGAGGGGGAAAAAATAAAAATATCATACATCTGGCATTGAATAACCAGGGTTGATGAGTTAAAAAAGGGAGAAATGATGGATATGATAGTTGAATATGAGTGTTTTTTTCTGCCAGTTCTGCTCTGAGCTGTAAATGTTTGTGCAACATGTGAGAGACGTAGTGCGCGAGCCGTGGTGACAGTTACAACTGCGTGGGCTGCTGCAGCTCCTCTCTGGCTGTTTGCTTGTATGTGTTTGACATATGTGTTTTAATTGTTCCCCATCTGTTTCAGCGTAACGTTTCATGAAAAAGCATCGCAGGTCAAAAGACTTAGTCCCCTGGGGTGTGTGAGAGTAAACTGACTGCAGAGTGACTACTGTATAAGGGAGGTGGAGGGTTGGCGGGAGGATTGACTCTGTAATCCAGACCTGCTGAAATAACAGAGCAGGCTGATTCTCCACTCGGCCCGTTCCCAGTCTGGTGTAATCACTCGGCGAGCCAGTGTTGACAGGGGCCCGTGTTTGGCTTGGATGGCTGTGCTGGGGACACAGCGTCTGGCTGCAGCTGGCAGGGGGGCCAGGAGGTTTGGGGGAGAACAGCTACTACAAGACAGACTGACTTTGTGACCTCTTTGCCTAAACTGGCCTTTCTTCTGCTGATCGGAGCAAACATGGCAGCAATCAGAGGTCGTAAAAGGAGAGCTTGTCCCTGCCGCTCTGATTCCTTTGAATTCTGGAAAAACACCCTGAGGGAGCCCTTGTGATAAATCCACTGACCCTCTTATCTCCTTCTGTTGGCGAGTGGATTGGATTTAGGCTGATAAAACAACGGTAAGATGTTGAGGCACCATGTCTATCTGGGATGTTGTGATGGGAGATTAAGGAACAAACGCAGCGAGGAATGCAGCGCTGCTGATACAGGAGGAGCTCAGGACCATGAAGCGAGCACAGATGACAGCAAGCGGGACATATTCTGGAGGGAACGCCGTGATTCCATATTCACACGCACAACGTTGCTTTTGATGCTAACACGCTTAGTCACGATATTTCAACACCCGGATTCCACCGGTGAACAGCAGCTCCACATGAGCGGACAGTTGGCATGTGACAGTTGGTTTGTGGAAACTCACACGTCGCTCTGATGCGTATAGACCCGGTCAAACAGAGCCTCCGGAGCCATCCATTTCACGGGCAGACGACCCTGCGAAAACAGAGACACATCAGTATTGCTAAGGTCAGCAGAACCATTCTGTACAGAGCAGACGGAACCGGAGACCAAACACACAGACTTCAACCTTGAACTTCAGCTTGCAGCTTTCAAAGAACATGGTGTTTGTACAGTGGCGTCCACGATGGCGCCATCTCTACCACAAACTCCTCTCTTTAAGTGATACATCAACCAAAAAGTATATTTTTCTTTTCATGTGCTCACAAATACAGAAGGTTTCTTAAGCTCACTGAGATGTTTTTCCCTCCTGCGTTACTTCGTTGTGACTACAGAACGCAGAAGGAGCCGGTCATGTATATTTAGCTTGAGGTTAATGGAGCCACACAGCCACAAACTAGTAACAATGGCAAATTGTCCTGTAAATGTCAGTTTACAAACGCTCATAAACATTGCCAAGTATAATCCACATCTTTTTAATCCAATCGTGTGCTCTGTAATCAACAATCACTTTGATTTGAGCTAAAAACTTTCGGCGACAGTGCGACCAGCTGGTGGATTTGTCTGAGCCAACTCACTCACCCTCAACAGAGCTTGTTGACAGTAGGGATGAATCCAGTAAGGTTGTCTTAGCTCAAATCAAAGTGTTTATTAATAACTGAGCGCACGTCTGAATAAAGAAGACGAGGATTGTAGTGGATGAGCCTGCTTCAGAGTTTGTAAACTGATATTTGGTCAGTTTTTGGCAGCTACGGACTTGGAGCTAATAAGTGTCTGGCTCTTTCTGCACACAAAGAAGTGATGAATTTCTGAAAGGTTAAAAAAGAAACATTTTTTGGATCAAGAATCACTTTTAGCACAGCTGCCGGTCTCTTTTGAGTCTTGACTCTTGGTAATAACTGGATGAGAGGAAAAACTAAGTCATCCTGACCTGTCCAGCTCATCAGGAATCACCCACACACACACACACACACACACACTGATATTTAACTACTTTGGAGTTATTTAGTGACAGCAGGTGTTCTATCTACTCTCCATCTGTGACCTTACTGAACTCAAGGATGGTAGGAGATATATTATATATATAATTCCATGGTTTGGTTAGCAAACATCCAATGCTGCAGTCAACAACATTCCTCAAGCAAGTTAACACAAACAGAAACTCAACTCACATTTGTGGTCTTCTTGTAGTAGTCTATGTTGTGCACATCTCTGGCCAGACCAAAGTCAGCGATCTTCATCACGTTGTCCTCTGTGACAAGAACATTTCTGGCTGCCAGATCTCTGTGGATACACTGAGGGAAGACGTGCAAACACATCAAACACGGGCAAACAGCATGCTCCCAACATGTTCCTTATTCAATCCAGCTCTTCAAAGAAAAAAACAAAAAAACAAAGTCAAATGTTACTTTTCCTGAACTCCAATATTTCTGAAAAGTGCTACTTTGGGCTCATCTAAGGAGGAACCTGGCGAGCTACTAGCTACTCATCCAAGCTGAACAAGAGTTGTGCTTTGAATTAATTACCTAGCAAACTTTAAGTGGACTGTGGATTTGTCATAAAAAATGATATGCACATCAGGTGTGTTTGCTGCCAGAGGATGGTGGTGTAGGAGATGTTGTGGCTGTAGCAGAGTAACAGATTCAGGTTCCCGATTCATCTTCAAGCAAAAATGAGGAGTCTTGAGGAGTTACTTCAGTTAGACACTTTGTATTTGTTTTAACGTACTAGCGAGTATCTGACATGTTGCTGCCGTCTGGAAATGAGGGCAAAGTTGGGATTATCCGTGAAGATGTCAGTGGCAGAAAAAGCTGGTCAGAGCCGAGAGTAAAGATTCACTGTCGATCCTTACACAAAAACTAGAGTTTCCATCTCTCGTTCTTGCAAAATTACTCATATTCAGCGTGAGTAGGAAAAAAACAAAAACCCTCAAGTGAGGATTAAACCCTCCTGCAAAGTTGTTTTTATTCTTTTGCGCTTTCCATTAACCTTTTATGACACAATACTTCAAATTGCAGATCAAACTACACTGATGAACACTCATGAGATATCAGCTGACCTTCTGCGAGGCCAGGTACTCCATGCCTCGGGCCACCTGGTAGGCACAGGACACCAGGTCTTTGAAGGTAAGCTGCTCGTCTGGAATTTTACAGGTGTCAAAGGAGTAGTCCATGCCTGGTGGTCGACGCGCCCGCAGGTACTCCCTCAGGTTGCCTTTGGAGGCGTATTCCACCAGGACATACAGTGGCCCTGCAGACAACACAGAGCAGCGAGTCACTTTCGAATGTGCAACTCCGCTTCCCTGCTGATGATGTCCTCCTGTGAGCTGCATCGCCAACCCACCGTCCTGTGTGCAGGCTCCCAGCAGGTTGATTATGTTTTTGTGTTTTCCGATCATCTTCATCATCTCCATCTCGGACACCAGATCTGACAAATCTTTATCTGTTGCGTCATCTGAGACAAAAGACCAAAGTCAGACCAAGTGATCACTAGTGAGGAGGACAGAGGCAAAGACGGACAAAGGCCTGAGTTCAGATAAAGTCTGGATAAAAGAATAAAGATTATACTTGTAAAGTAAATGAGAAAGCACAAAGAAACAATAGAAAGCCACAATACTGCTGATTTCAACAGGACGTCTGTCAAGGCTGAGCGTTAACTGCCGGAGGTGCAACAATCACTAACCTTTCAGCATTTTCACAGCGACAGTGAGCGGCTTGTTGGGCTTCTCCTTGTCAATACCGATGGCCTCGGCCATCACCACCTGCCCGAAGCAGCCCTCGCCCAGAGGCTTCCCCAACGTCAGCCTGAAACAAGAGAGGGCTCATGCCAGAGCTTGGATTGTAGAGCTGACACGCATTCTGAATGTAACTGATTTGATTGCCAAGTTTAGTGCATGGGTGTCATGATAACCTTGATGCACTGATGGCTGACATGTTTTCACAGCACATCAAGGTACAAGGACAGCAGCGTCAGCCAATTCTGATATGCGATGCTCGACTGAATGAAAACAGACAACTTCCCTGTGACAGTGAATCGATTTTCTTCTATCTTACCGTGTTCGAGGGAACTCCCATTTCGGGTCGGAGGGCAGTTCCAGCTCCGAGACGTTAGCCAGCATTGGCCCATCGCTGGACGACAGACGGGCAATCCTGACCAGCGGCGTGTTGGAGTTCATGGAGGAATTGGAATCCAAGGACACCTGCTTGGGTGCAAAAAACAAACTGTTATAGTCTCTGAAAGGGTGGGAGGTGATGAGTATGTGAGCATAGAGACAGAGGACAGAGAGGAGGAGAATATGTGACTTTATTAGCAGGAGTGTCCAAACGTGTTCTCCTGGAGGGCCAAAACTGAAACATACTATCGAGGCTTCGCCAAAATTAAACTCAGGGTGTCGTTTTAAAATGATAAATGAAAAAAAATCCAAGGTTCTTTAAAAAAAAAAAAAAAAGTTTACTAAATACAAATAAGTTAATTTAGTCAACTTTTTGAGCTTAATAACACTACATGTAACAGTGACCATGAAACAAATTTGAAGTGTTTCTACTACATCTTTATAAATTCTTTTTAGGTTAATGAGTGATAGCTATATTCCTCAACGCTGCTGTCACAACTGCATCCGTAAAAGTTTTAGGTTTTAGTACCGCAAGATCTTTATGAGTCTAATTTAAACGATCATTATTCAAAAATGGTCACATTTAAATGATAATTATTCAAGAACGGTTCAATTGCGTTGAAAAGTGAGAGCATATTATGTCATATTCATTTTTTAATCTGTGTTTTATAGTCTGTGCAGATTACAATCAGGTGGGAATGCAGCAACAGATTACGAACATCACACATTCGATGTCACAGCTCTTCAGTCCCCCCCCCCCCCTCAAAAAAAACAGGCCGACTTATGACACCGGCAGTGACTTTTACAAACAGCCGTCCTGTGGCTGCACACAGGAGGAAGCGGGCGATAACAAAGACAAATGAAGGACGATGCAGAGGTGGGCGACTGAGCTGAGAGGGGCGACAGACTTCTCTATCCATCAGCTAACTCCATTTCCAGATTGCGGGTGCTGCTGGTGGGCCGTGGGCTCTACATCCTCCTACCATTTATCTGACTGCTGGGGGGAAACGCCGGCTCCCACCCGCCTGTTGATGAATCTGTTTGTGTCAGTGTCTGCCAGCTCTGCCCCTTCAGCTGGGCTCCAGAAACAAACATGTCCACCGACCAGACCTCCCTCCACAACCTCTCTACTGAGGGAAAATGAGAAAATGCTGTGAAGCTAAAAAAAAAAAAAAAAAAAAAAAAAAAATCCCCAGCCCAGACCAAAATCTGAAAGGCATGAAAAGTAATATCTGATAGAACATGCCAGGAGGTTTATGGGAGATTTACCCAAAGTTATGAAAAAGAAAGGAGAGAAGCGGGAGATTAGCTTTACAAAAACGAAGCAAAGATTACAGAAAATGCAATAAGAACGTTCCCTTATAAGAGCATGTGAAGGTAGAAGAAGTAGGAAAGATTTAGAGGCTACAATTAGAGCATATTTGAAAGATGAGATCAAACATTCGACCTGGTCTAGCCTCAAACGACTGTAATGAAACAAAATGGGCTCATAACTATGAACTTGATTTTACAAATAATATGTTTGTTTCCCAATAATGAAGCTGAAGAAATAGATTCAGCAAAACCCTTCAATTATGAAGTTGGATTACTAAACAGCCAAATAGCCGCTGCAGGGTCGGGGAAACTCATCGGCATTTTAGTAAACAGTCACTAAACTCTGCAGTCAACTGTGCAAATAAAAAAGGCACGTCGGTGCAAGAAAGAGAAAGTGGAAGTGTGGGAGCCTCACTGCATTTCTCCTGTAGTTTTCTGAAGATTACACAAGAGAGAGAAGCACTGAGAGAAGAAATCCAGGCTCGGGAGCTGAAAGAGGAGGTTGGATGGGGGCAAAAGAGAGCAAAGGGCTGGAAAGGAAAACTCTGGTCACCAGAAAGTCTTTTTTTCTGGTTATCATTCCTGTTTTGACTCGCACCTGTCGTGTTGTGAGTGTGAACCCTCACTGAGTCAGAACAAATCTGTGTTAGTGCTGCTCTCCTGAAGAATTCACTCCTGCCACTTCTTCTACTAAAAGTACTGTCATGTACAGAACTCTAAACTGAATTTGGTAACAAATATGCACCTAAATATAGAATCACTTCAATACTAGAACTGGAGCCCCAGGTTGGATGCCTGCACCGATAGCTGCAGTTGTCCAGAGTTGTTAGTATTTGTAGCGGAGACATGAAGGGAATTTGATAAAGGATATTAAAGCAAGAGTGCATCGTATTTCTGTTTAAATGAAAGAGAATTCAAGTCCTCACTGAACACACCAGTTCTCATTCTGCTCCATGAAGTATCACTTCTTTTTTAATAAATGCATAGATACTTTTTCATGCTCAGTGATAAATGACGCTTTGGTTTGAGATAAAAACAAACTACGCAACCGCTCCAGTGGGGGGATGTGACAAGCTGGTACATTCAACTGAACACTGGTTCACGGTGGCACAGAACCAGAGGGGTTTTATAGTTTGTTGTCAACTAAATCAAAAAGACTACAAACAGATTTTTTTTTTTTTTTTTTGGGACAGTTTTGCTTTATTGTTAGCAGTCAGCTTCCATTAGCTTCAAGCTAAATATACATGGCTGGCTCTCCCTGGGTTCTGGAGTCACAAAGAAGAGATGCATGGGGGGGGGGGGGGGGGTGTCTTTGTGAGCTCCAGACACTTGTTTGACCTCCTCACCAGCAGGTAAATCTCTCTGCACTTCACAGTCGAGGGAGTTTGTACCTATGGCGACATTCCCGCCTTGCTGCATGCTTGAGTCTGGCTCTATTAGAATTTCCAAACGTTATCAGACTGAACTGATCAGATTCTAATTCTGAAGCGAGTCGGTTTGTGTAACCACGGTTTTTGAGCAACAACAGTAACAAGTTGTAGGAAAAACGCTGCACTATGTATGACTTCTGTTTTCCAGTTACAGTGTTGAATATATGACTGTTTATCGTAGTGAATAATGTGAATAATGGTGGTTCCCTTTTACAATGGGATCTTGTCAGTGCCCACATGGTCTTGACTTTGACCCGGTCTAAACTGAAGTCCATCTTGACCACAGCAGCCCTGAGAGACAACGGCGTGAGGGCGTCTTCAGCCTGCAGGCCGCGAAGATGCAGCTGCTCCTCTCTATGTTTCTCTCCAAATAGTTGAGGGGCCAGTGTGTATTACACGAGAGTGAAATCTAAAACTAACACTGACAGTCACAGGAGGGCATAAATATCCCAGAGCTGAAACTGCTCCAAGATAAATGTGAACATATGTCACCAGTGTGATGCCTTCCAGTGTCCACGCTGCAGCCAAACACCAGGACGGAGAGATCCATGGCAGATACCCACACAATAACCTTCTCTACTTATTTATACTCCAGCTCATGTGAATCCTATCCTGCATGCAATACCCCCAAGTTAAAGGGACAGATGCGACCAGCTTTCATAACACTGATACAGTCATTTTATAAGGTTACTTATCAAAAACCATCAGCATTTTGGCTTCATTTCAGAAGAAATGTTATTTGAGGATCTTTCAATCATGTGCAAGACTTTTTCCCAACTTTGAGTGTCTGGCTTTCACCTTTGACAAAGAATGTCATAAATTCTTCCCTTGAACTGTCCAATTTTGCATGAGCCCCCGCAGCTACAAGCGTGTCACATTGTAGGCATCACTCACATCTGAATTCATGAGAGATCAAAACTTGTAACCTAATTTTACAAGAATAAGCTAAAACGTATTTTAGACAATGAGGAAGTCTTAACTTAATGTCAGCTTCAAAGGAAACAATAGATTCACTCGTGTAACAGCATTATTTTTAATATTCATCATGCTTGACCCGTCCAGGGTGAACCCCTCTTGCCCAACGTCAGCTGGGATAGGCTCCAGCCCCCCCCCCCCCCCCCCCAGACCTTTAACGCATAAGATAAGCAGTATAGAAAATGCATGGATGGATGTTTGTCCTTGATTTGAATTGAAAAAATAATGAATTAAAATAGATATAAAAATTAAAAACTTCAGGGGGTCGTGTTTTGGACAAAACAGCAACACCCCGTTACCCACATGTAGTCGGACTAAAGTTATTTACCTGGTGGAGCTTAAGGTTAAGAGACAAAGGAGAGAGGAAAAGATGTAAAAGTGTTTGTACTAATCTTGTATCTACTTTCTGTTACCTGTCTCTTGAGGGGAAACTTTGAGAGTTTTTGTACAGGCGGCGTGGGCAGCGTCTTCTGTGTGGTCATCCTCATGCGGCAAAGAACGACGATGACCACGGCGAGGATGAAGAGCACGCAGCCGGTCACATAAATAAGGATGTCGGCGTAGTAGTCCTCCTTTTCTGGGCTCACTGCTTCAGGGAGGAGGAGGAGGAGGTTACAAAACATGGGTTTTCAGTCAAAATGCAAAATTAGACCTAGAAAGCAATTCCACATAACAACCAGTTTTATTCTTTTACACGCCGTTTCCTTCACTCAACATTCTGATTAAAAGGAATATTGTTTCCCTCAGTAGCACATTTCAGCAGATTTAAACAACAAAAGGAGCTTAAAAACTCTCCTGATGCATCGACAAGCATGTGTTTAGTTTAAAAGTTGTGTCTGCTCGTATTTTATCCTTCAGCAGGTAATTACACCTGCTTCTCCCCGGTGATGAAAGTACTGTGATGAGCGCCGAACAGAGAAATGCCTTTAATTTGCTTCAAAGCCTGGAGACATGAATGCTCTAACTGAAAAGCGTCTTTTGTGGGTTGGTTTGTCCAATGAAAAGGCCGCTGACACAATTGCCAAATTAAAATCGTCTCGGGCAAAGATCTACGACATGGGGCAGTTGGCTGGTTTCACACCAGATCTGCCATCGCGCCAGGTCTTTGCGTCACGTATGTTGTTAGTTGCAATCCAGAGGGTGGCAGTAATACGCAACTTAAAAGAGTTTCCCCACCACTATTAAACACGAAAGGAAGTGTCTTACCACATAATTAATGCAAGGCCACGTGAGTTCAGATCAAGTCTCTGTACTTTCTCGAGGATTCGCAGCTCTGGAAAGGACGTTCCAGGGACAATTTGTCCTTTCTTACATTTTGCTCTGCAAACAGCAGAATGCTACAATCCTACATTGCAAACTGCAATCAAGTGTTTCGTTCTGCGCGCGCCTTTCGGTCTCATCTCTAGCTAACGCAACTGGCCACTGCAACACAATGTCAGGTTCTTGATTGATTCTGGGGAGGTTCTGGATGGTTGACTTTACAGGTACGGGAACCTAATTAGAGATGGCCTGATCTTCCCAGTGGCTGAAGTAATTATAACCACACGAAAGTGGGAAGTCACATGACATCAATAACAGGACGACCACCTGTATATGAAGGTGGAGGGAGCGAAGGATGGGTTGAGCGATGGTTGAGGCGACTGAGTGGAGGCAGCTGTCCCAATGGTTGCTGCTCTTTAACACTGTCTTGTGACTGTTTTGACGGGATTTGTGGATACGTGATACCACTCAGCTGCAGCGGGAGCCACCTGATTTCATGTCGCCAGCGACAAGTGTTGGCTTCCTGGTTCTGTTAAATATGTATACTCATTTGAACCAATTGTGACCTTTTCCTTGAAATCATTAAATGATTTTCTGCCTAAACTTAATGAAACCATGCTAAAATGTATTTTACCAGGCGTTTGGAACAAAGGACTTGTTACATTACATACATGCCATAAATGTTCTATCCCTATTCAAATGAATGCAGTGCCCGATTTGGTGTGAAACCACCTTGAAACTGAGGCTTGAAAATGAAGTGTGTGCTACTGAGTAAAACAGTGAACCTTGCAGAGGAAACCACTCTTCCATGGAATTAATAACATTTGAGGTCATCGGTCCAGACACCCACAAAAAGAAAGAGATATATACCTGGAAGCACCGTCAGCCAAGCAGAGTGGTAAGCATAGCCGATAGAGTTCCCTGCCAGGCAAGTGTACTCGCCTGCATCCTCAAAAGACACATTGGTCAAGAAGAGAACCTCTAGCTCCTTATCTGTGGTATTAATACCAGCCGTCTGTGGAGGATGAGAGAAGGATAAGGTGGAGGAGGGAAAGAGAGAGAAGAGAGGAGATATCATGAGCCCAAAGCGTCTCAGAGGCGACACCAGATACACCGTGGAGGAAAGCAGGTGGGAGAGGAGGCAGGTTTTCCCCCGCAGCACCTGGAAACACCCGAGTAGCACCGTCACCACGCTAAGAGAAGCTCGCTCGTTCAACCTGAAGCCACAACCAAACATGGAACCCTCGCACATGGCAACCACAACCTATCAAGCCATTTTTAAGTCAGCATGGGGAATCAAACCAGCAGACCCCATGTTGTACTACCTGGCCGGGACTAACCATCAACCAATCAAGCCATGTGATCACTGGTATCGGCCTGTCGAGTAGCGGGATACCACATAAAGGTGAGAATGGATTTAATTGAAATTTTGACAGATTGATGCAAAATCTATTTTGTGATTCATTCCGATCGGATGATGTCCAGTCCTAAAAGCTCTAGTTTTCTTACAAGAGGAAATTGTGACACCACAGGAAGAATTTATCCCAGTTTCTCCAATCAGCTTGTGTAGAGCTTCTTGTAAGATACTGTCACTCATTTCTAGAGTATTGATTTGTTAGGTTAAGAGCTTTATTAACAATCAAGGAAATCCTTGCGCCATAATAAAATCCCTAGACTAAATTGAATATCACAAAAAAATAAAATGAAGAACATACAAATAAGGAAAAACAACGATGCTGAATTCCTGAAAATATTATTAATGCATTGTCAGGTCTCTCATTTTTCTAATAAAGTAGACCTTAAGGGCTTTGTAGTGGACAAAAATCGAATTGAGTTTGACTTGATTTGGATGAAGTGAGAGTTTTCGCTCAGTCGCTGCTGCGAGTTTAAACCGAACCAGCCGTAGCTGTCAAAGCAAGGCTGACCCCTTCACCTGCAGGAATCGTGAAAATGTGAGATCACTAATACAACAAATATTTCCGGAATGGTTACATATTCACTTCAAAATGGATAAAGAGTAACTGGAGTGTCTCAGAGGTGAGCAGTTGTGGCATTCCCTGTGACTAATGGTGGGGGTGATGACCAGTGGGGGGTGTCCATTTCGGTGTCTGGTCGGAGGCAGGTGGGGGATTCTCTATTGGCGGGCCTCAGTAATGCACAGTGACACCCAGTCTCAGGCATGAGCCAGTCCTGCTGCATGCTTTCATATGAAGGAGCTGGAAAATCGATACTGGAGGAGTGGGTTCATTTGGGCTTTTACATGTGTGTGTGTGTGTGTGTCTGCGCGCGTGTGTGTGAGCAAGAATGAGGGCTTTTGAAGTTGTCACAATAATAAACGGGGGGCTATTGTGTTTATTATTGATTAAGAGGAAAGACAAAGTGCACAGGCTATTAAAATGGATAACCGCCATTTGCGAAGAGAACGTGACCGTTCCAAACCCAGCAGAGGAATGTGTGTGAGTGTAAATCATCTGATTAGCCAACCAGCGAGCCAAACCAACCCACAACCAAAAGGAGCCACGCGGAGAGGAGGAGGCGCAGCAGAGGATCAAAACATGGCGAAGGGAGCCGGATTTACCTGGATCGTGTATCTTAAGCCAGAAAACATTTTCTGACTTGCCTACAAAGTTAGATGCACGACAGGAGTACTTCCCAGCGTCTTTCACTGTCACGTTGAACAGTTTCAACTTATCGAGGGCCTCAGTGCGCATACTGACAAAACTCTGCAAAGGGAACATTGAGAGGCACAGTGAGGGAGGCCTTTAGCTCCTGCAAGAGAACATGTACAAAACAAATATGTCGAACATACACACCATGCATGCAGGTGTTCAAGTACATCAAAATACAGCTGACTGTTTAAAAGAAGTGATATGAAACCTGGGATGAGCCCCGTTATGTGAGTGCACGGAAAAGCATCCAAGCATGGAAGCATCTGAAGACTTTGAGACCCTTGTTGGCTCTGTCAATACATCTGCAATCCCCATTTTTTTTGGACTGGCAGGTAATTTTTCCCTCATTGTCACTGATATTTCTACCAGCCCAAAGACTGTGAACAAACACATTGTAGAAAATACTGCAGCAACAAAAATGGCCTGGCTTCTTTGAATTTCTGCAAGCCTACCCATAAGAGCTGCGGACAGCGCCAAGCAAAGGATGCTACAACAGTGCTCTTCTAAATATAAAATAAAGCCAGCCTCCATTCAAGATTTGGTGTCTTTGTGAGTCTTTATATTTGATGTTTAAATTTACAGCGACTCACCAGAAGATCCAAACAGGCCTCCTTATTTTACAGTCAGAATCTTTGTCAAAACATTTTCTGTGCGCGTGTTGCGATCAGCTAGCCAGCTCGCGCGAAGCTTGTTATCTGATGCTGCGAGGGGGCCTGTAAACGCATCCGCTCACACCCCCACAGCTGCTCTAGGAAACCAACACATGTGCATACGTGAGAGAAGTTGATCTGTTGTTTGTCATGGAGTAGCATTAGCAGTTAGCATGATAACAATAGATTTTTAAAATTCTGTTGGAATTGACAAAAAGATTGACCTCTTCATAAGTACTCAGTCTTTAAATACTTGTGGGTTCAGTTTTTAAAGTTGGCAGATAACCTGCTTTCAGTTTTCATGCTAAGCTAATGACCTCTTAGCCTCTTATTTTAAAGCAAAAATACAATATTTACATCAACCTCTGAAACGAGGAAGTCAATTTACAAGCTCTTCCTTAAATGAGCACTTTAACTTACTCGTGTTGCCTCTGAGGAGAATAAATTGTACTTTTTCATCCGTGCAGGTTGTATTCACACACGCATGCAGCCACAGTACAGTGAGACTGAAGCATAACTGCACACCGTCGAACCAACAGACAGGCAAATACACGCTGTGCACTGCATATCCTTCGTAACGCATGCTGTCTGTTAGTAGATGAAAGGCATTACAGTGTGTCAATCTTTATAAAGTGTGTACACCACGTGCACACACACCCACTCCCTCTCTTTTGCCCTCTCACACACACACATTGCTCCTGAGCGTCTCTCCAGCCGAGCTGATGCTGATGAATAATTAAATGGGCAAAGCACATAAAGGAGAAAACATATCATGTTTTATGGTTGCTTAATGAACATCCAGGGCTCGGCTCCAGACTCCCTCTCCCTCCCCACGCTGGGTGAGTTGCTCATCGTTAGCTTTTTCCAGGCATCAAAA
The DNA here is from genome assembly GCF_037954235.1 of Aulostomus chinensis. NCBI lineage: Eukaryota > Metazoa > Chordata > Actinopteri > Syngnathiformes > Aulostomidae > Aulostomus > Aulostomus chinensis. The sequence continues at coordinate 4,097,286 of NC_141336.1, read as the reverse complement.
GAGCGATTCAGTCATTTCTCAAAAAAGAAAGAACCCCCCCCCCCCGCATGAACTCCTCTCCTTCCACCCTCAGCTGTATTTAACTCCTCTATACCACACATGAGATGTCGCAGAACGCCTGAATGAACTGTGGTGGGGCCAGAGAGAGAGAGAGAGGGAGAGAGAAAAGGAGAGAGAGAGGTAGAGAGAGAGAGGGAGAGAGGCAGGCTCACACGAACTCACTAAATACTGTTTCAATTATGTGGTAGTCGAAAATAGAGCGTGGAGCCGCGGTCTGGGCTCGCTTTCCCCCCGTCCCGCTACTCCTCTTTCTCTCTCTTCCTGTCTGTCTTTTCCTCCTTCATCTCTCTATTCTCCCCGCTTCTCTTCTCTCACTCCTTTTAGACATGCACTTCTCTATGTAAATATGCTAGTAATTTTACACGTCAGCCTCCTGTTTGAGTGCCAGAATCACTTTTCTGTTCAACAGGAGCCTTTCTGCGTTGGGCTGTTTTACTTTGAGACAGTGACGTGAAGGCTGCACCGAGCCTAAACACACGCAGACATGATAAATGTCTCTTTTGGCCTTTTCAAAACTTCCATAAACTTCATTTTATCATCACAGCTAATATGACAATAAATCAGGAAGAAAAAAAACTCCCTATGTTCCAACTTAATTGAGGAGGAGGTTTGATGTGTGTGAAGCTCAACTGTCCCGAGGTATTACTCGCAGGTAATGATAACGTTAGCTCCCTCCACTTCTCCGCTGCCAAAATACTCAGGAGCACTGTGGCCCATTATGTAACTTTCATGTTTGAATAAAGTAATCACGGAACATTTCAGAGGCTTAAGTTTTACTTCAGGCTATTAAGTTTTCAGTATCATGTGCCCATGATTGAGTCTCAGTTACCTGCTTAGAAGGGTGGCATACCGGTGCCCTGGCAGGCTGCCATTTTAATCGGGAAGGTTTTTTTTCCCCCCGTACAGATGAGGTCATTAACTATCACCTAGTTTACACCTCAGAACCAAAGATTTGATGAGAATCAAATTTCTACAGAGCTTAATCCAACCAAGTGACAGACTACTTGTTCAACTTGCCCTGCAGCGCTTATGAATGAAAAACAAATCCATTTTTCACTTAACAGCATTGATCAGCAGATAGCAGCATCTCTTTGATTCCGAGAGATAACGGCATTGTGTTAATTTACAGAATAAATGAACAATTACAAGGCTCTCTTTGCTTTAGTTCTCAATAAACATGTATTTAACACCGCATGATTGTATGGAGTGATTTCAGACTCAGAGTGAGCCTGCCAGTAGAAGGGTGTGAAATTGGGCTGCCCGTAGATGTGCCTGCTTGTTAATTGAGCTTAAATTAAGCCAAACATCAGCCTGATAAATTTGCTGTCTTCTGAACTTAATACAAGAAAAAAAAAGGCCCAAAAAAATCTTGCAATCTTATGAATGCACTGGCAGATTATTTCACTTATAAAAATTTCACTTATATTCATTCCATGAAGTCTTTCTGGTGTCAAAATACTGTTCAGGTTTATGGTTTTGTAAGTAATAAGCAGGCTAACTGAACACATGTGGCAGAGCTGAAAGAGACGCGTATCTTCAAGTATGTTTTCTGTTGCCAAACAGAAACAAGGGTCTAAGTCATATATTCAAGTTTTGAAACTGACCCCTTGAGTGACAGATGTCATCTGGTGAGTAAAATCACTAAATCAGGTGAAGTCAATACAAAGCGAGAAAGTCTGAAAAGGAGACGGACCGGGGAGCTGGACGGGTCAAACTAACAGCCAGACGGCAGGGTTGACAGCAATAGGAGACGGCTGTTTGTTTACCAGCCTGAGTCGAGACTTCTCAAAACCACGATTGTCCTCTGACATCCACACACACAAAAAGCTTATTTGCAGCTAAACACCAAGTGTTTTTGTATCTAACCCTAACGAGACCATATTTACCGCACTGACACGCCATAAACCATTATATTTCAATATTTTTCATGGAGGTGAGATGGAAAAGATTTCTCAGGTCTTCCGGTTGGAGGACTTGTTGAATAAGAAGCAACAGCGAGTGGAGCGGCCTGCCCACGGCAGGGCTCCTGCAGCGTCCTCTTGGAAATGTACGTTTCCATTTAGTCTGATGAAGAGCAGCTTGGCCCGAAATGTCACACCGGTGTAATAAACAAACCAGCTGTTTCATTGCTGTTTTCTATGTTTGCTTTATTTCAGCCCAGCACCTGCCCAGTTTGCTTTGGATGTACTTGTGTACGTTTATGCTTTAATAAAATCTTACAATAATAAATACGTAGGCTGCAGGTGTTGAGGGCTGTGCAGGTTTCCAATCGTTGGCAACCATTTTTTGAACGTTTTGTGATGGATATCAACCAAAATTATGCACAAGGACACGAGTGATCAGTGTGCTTGAGTTAAAGCAGCCGGCAGGTATTTCAGCAGCTCAGATTTGCAGCATGTCCACCTCCCATGCTATTGGTGATAAGTTTGAGTCCAGAGTTCGACGGTCTGGTGAAAACCCCTGAGGTAGAACCCTTAAGCTGGACATTTCTACTCTTCTCACGTGAAAGTATGTTTTAAAACAACTGTGACGAGGCTGTGGGTGAGGTCAGGTTAGGTTGACATTTGAACTGCTCCTGGAAAATAAAAGAATCCTCAGGATTGGGCTCTTTTCCAAATTAAAACGAATCCCTTGACATTCTTGACAAAATAAATTCTTCAGACTAAGAAAGTCCTCATTTGTGATATAAACTAGATCATCTTCCATGGTCCTGTAATGTGGGCGGGGACTCATAGTCATCTTGCAGGAGTTGGCTCTCTTGTGTGCTGGTAAACACAACGCGTATCCTCGTCTGCCACTGTGAGTGTGGCGAGTGTTAATGTGATGTAGTGAAGGCCCAAACAAGGGAGATGGTTTGAAATGTTTACAGAACATGTTGCCAGAATTTGCCAAATGACACACCTAACGGCTAACATGACGCGTTGGAGAATTAGTGCTTAGCTTGTGTTGGAAATTGAATTAAGCAATTGACGTAATTACGAGAGAAGTTATTTAGTCATTTAATTCTTATGATTATTCATGACCTGGTTGCATTTCCAATGACATAAAAGAATGAAAATAATGGTGCTACGTGATGACAAGTGTACTTCTCATCATGGAGGGAATGAAAGCTCAGGAAAATGTCTGACCCCTAGCTTTCTGACAAAGTTGCGCCTGGATGACACGGTTGAGTTGTCGTGGTTCACAACAGATTTTAGCCATTTTCAAGACGTCCTGCTGTGTAAATATTGAAGATGATGATGCAGCAGGTGCAGCGGCCCCTCATCTTTTAACGTATCGCTTTGTGTGCTCTCTCCAACAATGTTGTTGGAATAAAATATTGTTTTTCCAATTAAGTGTCCTCTGGCGACGAGTCTGGAACACTTAGATGAAGGGAATCTTTGTGCGAAAGCCCTGGAGCCATTACGTTCACAGATATTTAACAGTTGAACCCAGCAATGTCACAGATATCATGTCTGAAAAAGACTCCTGTCACTCTTCTTCTGATCTTTTTTTCTCTCTCTTTCACTCTCTCACTTCCTTTAATCCACTTTAATGTCTTTCTCTGTCACACCCTCCCTCTATTCTCTTTCCCCCCCCGCTGTCTTTGTCCTCCCCCGCCAATGTCTCTCACCCTCCATCTTTACCCTTCACTCTGTCACACTCTCTCTCTCCCTCTCTCTCCCTGCTGACTATGCCCTTCCTTATGCTCCTCCACTCATTTTTTCCATGGCTTTTTTGAGTGCCTCTTCTCTCTCTCCTCCTCCTCCTCCTCAAACCACGCGACGCAGCACATCTGACGGCAGCGGCGGTTAACAGGGCCTGTCTCTCTCCCTGCGTTGCCGCCACCACAGCAGTTAACTTAGTCTAAACCAGATGTTTGTTTTATTCCCTCGCTCGCTCCAGAGGCAGAAAAGGGAGGCCAAATGAGAAAGCAAAGGACCTTTCTCTCTTCACCCCAAATAAAAACACACTCCTCGCAGCGGGTTTAGGGTGTTGTCCTCCGTGGTGAAGAAATAATTTCTACTCTATTCTTGAATGCTGACTGGGGAGGAGATGAGACCTCCAGGAGTTTCTTCAACCGGAGCAAAGCCTCCTAAGACTATCTGACGCCTTCCCCGCTGCTTTTATTTAACCTCTATTTCACGAGGGAGTGCTTGTGATTGAGCTGTTGAAAGAGCGACACAGACGCAGCGTCAGAGCCACCGTAAAGGCTGCAGACAAACATGCTATCAAAACACTGATGATTTATTCATACGTCCATTATTTCAAGGAACTACTTGCAAGTCAGGTAAACACACATTCACACTCTTACTCATTACTTCGTCTATAATAGATGGATTTTGTTTCAGGATAATTAAACACAAAGGTGCATCACTTATTTAAGTTAGAATTGGAGTGGAAACCAAAGTTTTTCCCGCCAGTTTTTAACCTTTTTTCCATAAAATGGATTTATTCTTTCCCCAAGTTTACATTTTCATTCGTCCTGGAATTCTCTGTCCTTTACTGTATCTTCTTTTCTTTTCACCCTGACAGGGTCAATATATCTGCTGTTTTTGATTATTTGTCTGAAATGATTAAAAGACAACAATTAATGAAGTGCGTTTCCGCCAGATCTAAATAGATACACAACGAAATTAACCTGTTATAAAGATGGATGGCAGTCAAGATACAGAAAACGTTTCCACTTTTAAGTGCAATACGTCGACCTAAACAGAGGTTTAATTGCTTGTACGTTGCATTTGGACACAGCGAGACAAACAAACACGGCAAACAAACGGTTGTTTCCGGATGTGTGTGAAACATCTGCGTGCGTCCGCATCCGCTGCGACGGAGAATTTAACTTGAAACGACATCAGAGGAATGTTAAACAGAAGCACGTTGATCTGATAGCGACGCTACGGCACATAAACGCAGCGGCTTCGTGCTCCTGTTGCACCACGTGAGGCAATGTGGTTGTAATTTCATTGTGGAGGCACAGAGACAATTAAGTCTCTTCAAGTGTGTTGTGGTCAGAAGTTGTTGGATGCCACTTCAAAACGTGAGGTGCAAAAGATAAAAAGACGCCATAAACCATTCAGGCCGGGTATCCACATAAAGAATTCTGAACTTTATGCATTTCATTTTTAGTGAGAAGGATTTTCTCTGAGAGGGTTCTACCTTAACGGTCTGACATGTGCAACTGGATGTATGTTTATATGTTGGTTATAAGTCTCTCAAGCAGATTTAATGTTTTCCAGGGCAGCTCAACAAACAGGATGTTGCAATTCCATACATAAGTGTATCAAGATACATAATTGTATGTTGATTGATATTGACTCCTAACAATCTGATGAGTTTGTGTTCTTGCAGGCCAGTTAAACCTGTTGGTTCTCACTCCACACTCTCATCTGATCTTGCTGGTCTGTGTACATTTTACACTCATCAACAGAGTATAACAGAATAAAAGCCTGTCATCCCGAGGCTGTTTTTGTGTCACACATCTGAACATCAACTTGCTCTGTAGTAGCTGAAGCAGCATAGAGCAGGTTTGGTTTTCCCTCCCGTGATGGAGGTGAAGTACAGAGGAATGAGCTTGTCAATTATACCCTGCAGTGCAAACAGCCTGTAGGCCCCCAGACCCACTTACTGTAAAAACCCATTAAATAAGGCTTTAAGTCATGAGTGAAACGATCACAGGCTGAAACCCACCCTGTTGAAAGATGGAGTCATGAAACCCACCTTCAGTATGTTGACGTAGGGGACGCCGTCGGGGCCGTAGCGGCTGCCGTTGACCTCGATGTGTTTCAGCCACTGGATGTGCGGCTGGGCGTCGCTGTAGACCTTACAGTGGAACTCCACGTCGCTGCCGACCACCACCGTCTGATTGGCTGGCAGGCCGGCCTGCAGGATGGGCCTGTGAGGGGAGCGCTCTGACAGAGAACGGCAGCGTATTAGCATGAAGTCATTACCACAAATGATGCTGTAAGAAATGTAGGAATAAGTTAGTCTTACATCTTGATTCCATTAACATTCCTCCTGGGTTCTTGAAGCACTTGTGCATGTTAATTTATTCGCCGTTTACACAGAAATGAAAGTGGATGTTTTTGTGTTGTTTACCTAGCACATCCAGCTGGTAGGTGTGGGTGATGGTGCCGTACTTGTTATGCACCACACACGTGTAGTTTCCCCGGTCCGACGGCACGGCGCTCTCCATCACAAGACTCCACTGCTGGTGCCTCAGCTGTGTGCGGGACAGAGAGGAACAGTCAGCCACCACCGTCATATCTCATTAAACTTATTTAAACAAGTTGGGATGTGAAGGAAAAACTTTAATAGTTTGGTAACAAGAAACACCTCATACATTTTTCACTATTATCTCCTTAACTGTGCAATACTGATTATGTCCTGTGCAAAAACTCAGCTGCAGCACTTAATATATCCATCAATCATCCATCCATTTTCTATACTGCTCATTTTTAAGGGGGAGAGGGTGGAGCTTATACCAGCTGACATCACGTGAGAGGCGGGGTTCACCCTGGATGGGTCACCAGTTCATCACAGGGCCATCAGGAGCAGTTAGGGGTTCAGTATCTTGCTCAAGGACACTTGGACATGGTCACTGGGGGAAGTGAGGATCGAACCAGGGACCCTTCGGTTGCTAGACAGCCACTTTACCTCTGAGCCACGCCGTCCCCCCCAATATATACATTGCTATTGCTAAAATTACACATACATTTCTTCTATTTCTTCTTTATTCTACAATTCTACAATTTCATTTAGAAGACGCTTTTGTCCAAAGCAACGTACAACACAAGCAAGAATTTAGACCTAATTAAGGAAAAGTCCATAGGAAGCGCAAAAGTGCTTCAGTTGTGATTTGGTCACAGGTACTGCCATCTAGTGGCATTCCTAAGTATTTATTGCATTCTGCATGTATAGATACATATTACTTTTACATAGCATGTCGTAGCAGGCACATTTTTTATACTGTATGTTCCTCAATTGTCAATATTTCGGTCATATTTTCGAATATATTTTCATTTTCTATTTTTGGTAAATGTTGTGTACTTTTTTAACATACAACTATTTTACTATTATTTCCATCTACTTTTACATTTTCTTGGAATCATTGGTGGATAATTGGTGATACGGATGGATAGGGAAGATGTGCATTCTACCAGACGACGTAAGCGGATGCTTTTGGACAGTTTCGCTGTTGTTCGCATCCGGCGGCAATGAAACACCATTAGCTTTAAGCTAAATATACATGGCTGGTTCTTTTTGCATTCTAGAGTCACAAAGAAGAAACACAGGACGGGAAAAACATCTTTGTGAGCTCAACAAACCTATTTGTGAGTAACCGAAAAGTAAAATGCTTTATTTCAATTTCAGGTATTCCTTTAAGGTACACATAAGATACACACACATTATCTGCTCAAATTTAAATGCGGTGCCCGCTTGCAACACTCAGTATATTCCTGTATGTGCTCAGAGGAGGTGCTTGAGCTCTGTCCAGGGAAAAGTGCCTCTCCAGCACCAGATCAAGTGCTTCCTTTGATATACAACATCATAGGACAGCCAGGTTGGTAAACAACCGTGCGCGTATGTGTGTGTGTGTGTGTGTGTGTGTGTGTGTGTGTGTGTGTGTACACATTCACAGGTCCTTTTGAACACACATTTCAAATGGTAATATAAACCTCCATTACTCACACGTGGATATAATTAGTTTTAAGGTGAGGTGAGCACAGCTGAAAGCGGTCTGATGCATCGCCGGATTGCATTGTATGGGTGAAGTTTTCCCACTGAGTGAATGACGGTGAGAAAGCCTTTGTGAAGGTGTAGGTTTGATGAACCAATTGTTTAACAGTTCTGGCGTCTTCTAACAGAGAGCCATCAGTTAAACTAATGATAGAGAGAAATAATCTTTGGGTATTCCTTTCACCAGAGAGAGAGAGAGAGAGAGAGATCAGCGGATTCTCTTTAAAGCATTTTCCTCTAACTGCTTGCAGAGAAGGCAGACAGGGTTTTATTTTTTTACACCACTGAAATTGGTTCCACTGTGCCAGTCAAGAGCAATCCATCCCGGGAGAGCCGAGGAGTAAATTTTGTGTCGTAATTCAAACCAGGTGCGTGTGCATGGCAGAAGCAGACAGATACTAACTTGACATATTCAGAAGCGGCTAAGAGGAGTGAGTGAGTGGCGAGGCGAGAACAGAGATCTTGCTACGCGTCGATAGGCAGAGTCTCCACGGGGCCAAGAGGGACGACCTCAGCAGCTTAAGTGGAAACATGCGCCACAGACGCCGCCACTGTGTTTACTGCTGCAAGACGAGCGCGGAGTGAACTTCTCCCAAAGAGGTCAGAATTACTAAAGACAGAAATGGGTGATGTCAACAAGGAGGCTTTTCAGGCTGGAATATTTAACATCACCTGTGTAGGAAAATGTGCCGACCCAGAGAGGGGGCTTAGTGTTTTTACAAACGTTTAACCCCACGCATTTAGGTAACTGGCCAGCCATTCAAAGAACTTTTATACATGGAGGTGGAGAATCACACTCCCCGCTCCTCCCCCTACCTCAGCATACACACTCGCTCTCTCTTGGAGGGGCACGCGGAAAATAATATAACAGTATAAATATTATGCCTGTGTGTGCTTTTTGCAGTTGCGTGGTAACATAGACCAGGCAGCCGGCTCAGCGCTGGCAAATGGTTTTTCTGAGGTGGTTGGCTCCGCCCCGTCTACCCCTCTCAGAGAGCGAGGAGTCAAAGTGAAGTCCAAGGCTGCTCTCAGATGAGTGACGCCTTGAGCTGCGGTTGCTGAGCAAGAGCAGGGGGAAGAAAATGATGGCGTGAGGAGGCGAGCTACAAGGTGGTATAAGAGCAGAGGCCAGGACCACCAACAGAAACAGAAGGAGGTGATGATCCCTCTGCTTTAGCGCTCAAATAGTCACACATCCAAATATGCAGAATAATAATCATGACATTTGGCTGATTAATGATCATGATTCACGATGATAAATAGGACGTTTAGTCAAGCTCAGAGCTCAAGTAGGTAATCTTTGAAGTTTCTTATATATATACACATATATACATACATACATACATATATATATATATGCCATTTTGAGGGTCAATATTGCAATTTTACTCCACAGCAGCACTCAAAACAATGCTTCATATGACATTTTTTCACTTTTTCTAACATGCCAGCAGTACAGAGTTCCTTCCATCACGTTAAAGTGTAAATATCCGCATAAAATAGTTCTTGGTAAAAGTCTCCATTCAAAAAATATTAGGACGTAAAAAGTAAAGAAGTATTTGATGTTAAGTTAACATAAGTTTTAAAAGTAGAAGTACAAATTTTAAATGATGTGTTTGGAAGTATTCTGTCCTCAAACCACTGACCTCATGTTACTCTGGTTGCAGTTTTGTTGCTCTGATTCGCTCCTCTTGAAGTGGTCAAGCATCAAACACCATTATTTATAAAAGTATATTATCATTATCAATAATACCGCTGCTAATAACTTCTTTGATATGTATATGGGATACAAGTACAAATACATAAACTGTACCACTGCCGTTCATATTTACTAGCATCATTGCTAACGTAGCAGCTGCAGCAGACTGTTGCAGACGCGACATGAGCAAGCTGCTCAATGCTATGAGTTGCGCTAATGCTAGGCTTACTGGTCCTGGTTTGCTCTCCGTTCGCATGGGAACTTCTCTCTTTACATGTTCTCTTTGTAGCCTTTTGGAAAACCAGGCCATTTACTGTTACAATATATCGTAAAACAAGAATTATTAGCATTCATTTTCTTTAGCATTAATGTTAAGTTGGCTGCAGACATGCTAAAAAGGATAAGCAAAAATAGGGAAAAAAAATCATACGTACGTAACCCACACAAAATATGCAGGATACATGGTATCACTGTTTATAATGCATGGTATATTTAATAACAGTAATATAATGTTCAATCAATTTGTGCTGCAAACATCGGCAATTCCCTCCATCTTGTTTGTTCCCTGTAGTTTGCCAGTATTAAGGCTAATATGTGAGTAAAGGGTCACTTCTTGGCCTGGACCGCTGTAGTTACTGAGCAGATTCAGCCATGAAATGAATATTAAACCACCAAGTGAACAAGAAAAACACCGAAATATAACAAATGAAATCTCATATTGTTCAAGAAATGCTAGCTTTTACTTTGAAGGTACTCTGAAAGAAAAAGTGCATGATATTATGTTTATTATTTACTATTATTTGTAGATCTTTACATCAACTTCAAAGGATCTCTACATGTCGGTATTCGTTAGGGAAACAAAGTTTTAAAGCTTCACTCACCCTCAAATTGCACTGACTGTTTATACAGTTTGTTAGTTTTAAAGTTCAGGCTGAATTCTTCTCCTACTTCTCTTTGTCTGGCACATTTAATTACATCTCCATACATGCCACTTGCTTTTATTACCATGTTAGATTGGCTAACCCCTGTTGAACCTGCGGCATTAGTTCCCGAATGTGATAATCCCATCCATTCCAATCATGCCAGATTCCAAACAGAATTAAATTATTAAGGAGCTTACGTTAGAGTCATACGAGGCTTTAAAGGTTTTAAGGCTTTGGCCGTGGACCTAAAGAAGGGCACAAGCCATGGGAATGGACTAGGAGTTTCACACTGCAAGAAGTGTGCATAGGAAAAGAGCAGTGAACCAACATACAGCGCCTATTGAAATGTAGATTAAATTCAGGGTTTTAGTGCGGGAAATATCCTGAAGCAAATTAATCTGCCACATTGGAAGTTATTTCTGCTTGCTTCACGGACCCCACCATGGAAAACTGAGAAGTGACTTCACACTAATGACGGATCCCTTCACTTATTTTAATCAAAACAACCCACAACAAAACTTCTAACTTAAAGGGCTCGTAAAGAAACAGACATTTTCTGCAGGGTGGCAGTAATCTGAGGTAACACAGGAAGCTCAGATCCCTTTATAGTCCAAACTCTCCATCTTCACCTTACAAAAATAGCCCTGTCAGAACCAGGGGGACCAGTTACCAGAATTTATGACTGTGTCAGTGCGGACCAGCGGCCCAGATCTCTGCAACCCTCTAATTTGACCCACAGAGAAGGCAGAAACCTATAGAAGCAGTGGCCTTGTTATTAAAGCTCCTGCCTGTTTGGCTCTGCACACCAGTGTCACAACAGTGAGATCGTGAGAGCTCAAAGGTGGAAAAACACCCCAAATTAGAATAATTTGTTGTAGATATCCATGGTGCATTTGGGAGAAATACACCAGAGACCTTGACCAGTGGAGAAAACTCAATGGCAGGTTTCAAATGAAAAAGAATCCAAAAACAATCTTGCAAAGTGTAAATTCCAACAGACTCACAATAAATGCTGTGTTAAAATCTGAAGTGGAAAAAAAACAAGGATTTAAAGTGCTTAAAGTCTTAAAAAGTAACAGCGAGGAGCCAGTTTAAGAAGCCTGCCTTGGAAACCTGTCAAAACAGGGATTGAAAAGTCAGCGAGCGACCTGGACGGAATGAACACAATAATTACATTGTCAACTTTTGTCTCGCTTGCGCCGCCACAGTTTAGCATGAACACAATAAAATCCCTTCCACCATATGTGGCAGCATACAAGTGCTTTGGCTTTGGCTGTCAAAGACTCGGGCCGACTCAATAGCAGGGCGACACGCCCATCTCTCCCCACTTCCATCTGATGGCTCAATAGAGTCATAAACTTTGACCTTTAGGCCATGCCCCTCCATAAAGGAGCAGACTCAGAGCGCCACAGTTGTCTGGGAGGACGCACAATGCTCCAGCATGCCGTCGCCCTGCAGGAATTTTATTTTCCATTTTACAAATGAGCCATACAACCTATTTACCGTTTCATTTAGGCCCCACAAACGCGGCATTTAGTTCTCTGTGTTGTGCTTCAATAGACTTAGAAAGCGCTTGAAGGATAGAACTGAATTAACCAGGCTTCTCACGGGAGAGAGCGCATGCAAAAGTAGGTTAATTTTTGCTTTTATCAACTACTGCGAGGGTCAAATATATGGTTAATTTGTCTCACACTTGCAGTGTATCTTCAAATTTCAGCGTTTCAAGTCATTGATTCACACGTCTGGCATGTTAAAAGCTAAATGGGACAAAAAAAGCCATCTGATATTTTTAATTCTTGGAGGCAACATGTGAATGCAGCACGAGCACTCGCATTCACTCACACAAAAACTCTCAGCAAGCACAAAGAAATGACGAGCGAAATTAAAGCAGGACGAAAATAGTTGAACGCATTTTAAAGCCGGTGGCTACTTATTAGCCCTTTTAGCCCTGACGGTGATGTCACACAGGAAACTCAAGCAGGTTCTTTTTTTATTATTATTATTTTTAAACATTTCTGGGCATCTCTGAGTGCCAGGAAGGAAGAATGTGAACATCAAAATCCATCCATACGGTTTCCTCTTATCGATCACTCATCCAGAAGATGATCGATACAGACTTCAGGAAACTAAGTATGAGTTCATCTGGATGATACCAGAACATAATCAAGGTGATCTCTGGAAGCCAAAACTTCCTGTCCTGAAGACACTCAAGGTAAATGACAAACTGGCAGCGCTGAGTGGAGAGGACTCAAGTGTGCACGGATCCCTTGAACCGCATACACACCCCCCAGCCTGAGAGATCTGTGACAAAACCCACCCGTCACCCGTCAGTGAAAATCACACAAGGTCAACCAGAATTAAGCATGGCTGTCAAATCAGAAATGATTGCTACTTCAATATGGATGCGGGAGGAATAGAGTCTTTAGAGGACCATTGTCAGGCTGACAGCATCCCCCACCCCAACACACACAAACACCATCCATATACCGCTGATACCCCTGGCCCCCGCTGGATGAACTCATCACAAACAGATGTGAGGTGAGGTGACGAGGGCTGCGACACTGTGACACCGCAAAAATATGAGCCCTCACAACAAGCCGCCTGTCAACACAAAAACGATTCAATCTAGAGGAGGGTGCTGAGGCAGGACTCCAAGCAAACCCGAGGTGACACACGTGGACCATAAATAATCAAATCGATCGGTTGGTTTGTATCGGAAGAAGTCAGCCAGGAGTGAGACGTCGAGACATTTGCAGCCGTTTTATTGAATTCATTCATTTTATTTTGACCAAATGTAACCGGGCCTTAACAGCAGCGTTGGCACAACTATTTCACATATTCTTTTTTCCTTCTAAATATCAAACACATGCAGCTTGAGGTACTTGTTACAGGGGGTTGTGTGGGATGTGCAGTGTTGTATGAAACACTGTGTCTAATGTTGGGTAAAGTTATGTGTGTCGGACGGTTCAGGCGTCCGTCAGCTTCTGCTGATGAACCCGTCGGCGGGCGTCATCTCTTACGTGGCGCGGGTGCCGGTGAAGGTTGGTCAAGTCGGTAACTGTGCCTTTGCTTTTCACAGGAATTTTAAAAAAAAGAGCCCATCACGCCTTCAAGGGCAAAGTAAAGGATTACAAAAGAAACTAATAAAACAAAAACCATTCAGGATAAATGTTGCTGTCTAATAAATAGAACCTTAAAAAAAAAACTCCCCCTGGTCAGTCTTAGTGGATTATCTTGATTACTGACAGGAAGTAGAAAAATCTTATTTTTAAAAGGTCAGAACTCTACACTCAAGAAGAGAATTCTCCGTGTTACGTGCAGCTGGTCAATGATTTTATCTGACTCTAAAACAGATGAAGGAAATGACATAATTGAAGATTTTGGCAGCATCCAGGGCTCATCAGAGGTGAAGAGCGGGCGAAGCTGTTACCCCCTGACCCTGGTGAGGCGTGACCGTGTCACAGGCTTGTCTGTCACCCAGCACCCTGATTCTTCAGACGGTGACCTCTCTGTTCACCTCCCTCCAGGCCAAGAGGCGCCACGCAGTGATTGGCTAACTGGATTTTAAAATGGCTTGAGAGTGGTGGGAGGGGAGGGGCATGTGACACCTCGATAGAGACACAAAGAGAGACGTCTTCATGAATGCCATCTCAGAATCACACTAAAACGGTGATACGTGCGCTTTAAGGTACTGACGGTGGAATCGTTGCCAAGAATCGTCCTACGCTTGTGAGTGAAAACGAATGGATGGCAACGTTTCATGAATTCAGAAAGGTGAGACTGAGAAGTTGTTAAAAAACAAGGAGACGAACGTCTTCCTGAGGCTCTGACCATTTTGTGACATCTTTAAGGCCTGCATTGCACCGCTTAACATCTGATGTTTGAAAATTCGGGTTTTGGTCAGACTAACATGAATGGCCTTTATCCAACATCACGGAAGCGTAGTGATGGGGTGTAGGGTTACCAAGCTTTAAAGCACTGAGCTATACAGCTTCATGAAGTCAGATGGTAGCAAAGATTCAGTTTCTCATTGCTGGAAAGCAGTAAGTGGTGAACTGAACCAGCCCTTTAAGTGCTTTTCAAAAGAAAAGCAGAATGTTGAAAAACTTATCTGGAAACTAAAAATAATAATCAGAAAGTACAGTTGTTGGTTGACCCTCCTTTATCTGCACCAAAAGTTTGTATCATGCCTTTCTTTGGACACATGACGCGGGTGCCATACTTTCAGCTTGGGTGGCCACAGTGGGAACTAAACCCACAGCAGTGACCGGGCTGGTGCCAAGCTTGACCTGCTGAGCTATACGGAGCGGAAAATGTACAGGAATTTGTCCCGGTGGCTTGTTGACAACTCACAGCTCCCACTAGCACAACACAGTACAAGGCCGACAGCACTTGACATACTGTAAAGGCTTAGTATGGAGAGCAAGTGATACGTAGCCGCTGCTAATTATACAGTAAACATCCCATAGCAGCCTGTGTTCAGGTGGGGGAAGTAAACTGAATCAAAGCTGCACGAGGGTATAAATCAGGTGACAAGTGCTACACTGCGTCATTGAAGCGTGGGGAAATTGCACTGATTAGCCTGACATTAAAATCTTAAGATGGCCTCCATCGACACTAAACATCCCTCTGGTGAGCCGTTTCCTACCTGATGCTACTCTGGGAGAAACTTTGGTGATCACAGTAAATAAACCGGCTAAAAGTCTCTGCCGGAGAGCCATGATGGTCCTGAGGGCTCGTGACAGGTGTGTGTGTGTGTGTGTGTGTGTGTGTGTGTGTGTGTGTGTGTGTGTGTGTGTGTGTGTGGGGCAGTGGGGACAGAGGGAGGGAGACAACTGCTGTTGGTCTGCTGGGAGCAGATGTTGGAGATCTCTGTAAACTGTTAATAGCTGCAGGATCCCATTACCATTAACTCTTTAAATGCCAAAGCTCCTGGGGGGTAAGGCGTCTCTCACTGCTATGCTGCTACTCCAAAGAAGGTGCAATTTCATTGCTGTAACTCTGATAAAATAAACCACTTTAAATGCCTTTTTTTATATTTATGTGTTTAAATTAAAGGTAGAATAAAAATTCTTCCCTTTAAACGTTATAATTCCCAGTTGATGCTTAGCTTACGGTGGTTGGTGTTAGCTCTAAAATATTGCTCTATTACCGTCTTCGCTGAGTGACTTTACGACTTTACTTGTGCTATTCTTGCTCAATGCTTTCGCATTCATCATTGTCAACTGCAACTCCCACTTTAGGTTGTTCTATTCAGCAAACGTTAACACGGTTCCGGCTCTGAAAATGAAAACAAACCAGGCTAACAGGAAAGGAAAAGTCTGCTGTACTGTTCACTTTCTAGTAGGCGAGAATCAAACATGAAGCCATGAATCACATTCTCTCTCCGGGGGGGGGGGGGGGGGGGGGGGGGCACGTGAGGATTTAGAAGCTTTGGGCTTCAACTTTGAACGTCAGAATTTCCATTCAACCTCCAGTACAAACTGGGAAGCGTTTATGGCTTATTATAAATTCGATGTTTTGGCTTTTATACCTAAATATCCAGTAAAAACATCTATGAAATTGCTATAACTCTGTTTGCTCTGAAATAAAGTACAAGAAAGAACAAGTTAATCATATTTTGAAAGAGGCTTTTAAATAAATCACCTTTATGAAGGTACTGTTCCCTGATACTAGCTGGCCCCATTAAAAGCAAATATTCTGGAAATAGGAAAGTGACCAATGCAACGGCAAGTTACAGATCTCTCGCTCTTATTTCAAACAAATACAAATGTCCTGTACTTCCAATGTACTACGCCGTACTGCTACATGACCTCACCAATATTCTCACACCTGCAAGTGTGGCACCTTCCGAAATAAAACGCATCTGTCTTTAAATATAATGTTTTAACACTATGGTTGATACCTGGTTAAATTTAGGCCCAAGAAACCCTTGATTAGAGGCACAACCCAGGGTTGGGTTTAGTACAGCATCAGCTCGGTCCTCACACTGTCACCATGGTTACTTTAATAACTCGTAAAGCGAAACATGATTGGAAATTTCAAGATGCTGCTGCATGTGTGACTTCTGACTGAAAAAGGGATGTTTTGAGGGATGATTACAGCATCACAGTCTCCATGACGACAGAGACGACATCTACTCCCCTTGTGATGACTTAATCGAGACAGTGGGAGGCCTGAGAAGGAGTAAGACAATGAACGTGGGACTCGTTTTAGAATTTATGTGTCATTAAGTTCAAGTTTATTTTGAAACAAACACAGGTTTGGACTGTTTGAATTCCGACGTTCTCACCACCCTGAGTTTGTCTTTTAACCCTGCAGCTCGGGGCCATTAGAGGAGCACACAAGTAAACCCAGGCCTGCTACTCTCAGCAGTGCCATTCCACAGCAGGGCCCAGTGTTTGGAGCGGGAATGATGACAAAAGTGAGTACAACAGCTGTTTGCTGCACTGTGTTACTGTCAACACTGTGCTTATCATGTGAGCAGGCACGTATTTGTGCACCACTCTGATTTCAGCACAGCGAGGATTTATTTTGGTCATCGTAGCCGGTCAGCAAGAAGCATGAATCCTGTGGAGGGTGTCCATCTATGCAGGGTGTTTTCTGACCTTCATTTACCACGGAAAGATTCACCAAGCATTCAAAGTCTCTCAACTCTCTCTAGAAACGAACACCAGGGAGCATCGCAGCACTCACTCAGATTTACTGATGGACACACATCAGCTCCACTTGACTATGAAGGGATTAAAATGCCATACTAAAAGGCTCTTCAGTGGAAGCTCAGGGAGGCCAGAGCATCACCTCCTCCCGCCAAATGTCTGCAGCTGCTGCAAGGACTGGAGCCCAGCTCCTCTAACCTTTAGGTGTTAACATGTTCATGTAGGTCTTCTCACCTTGATGCCGCCCATCCTCTGCTCTCCCTTGAATTCCTTGCCGTTCTTCAGCCAGTGGATACTCGGTGTTGGATTTCCAGCCGCAGCACAGCGGAACTTGACGGTGTTGGCGGCTGGAACCGCCAGAAGTTTCTTGTCCATCCGGTCAGGCCTGGTCCAGTATGGTGCTTCTGTCAGCGAAACAGAATGTTGTGTCAGTCATGGGAAAACTACTTGCCAGAAATAGAAATGGGTAGTTGAAGCCAGTGCTTTGTGGGGAGCCCCCTAATCACATAGAGTATTGTGTAATTAACAGACACACGAAGACGGCAGAGAAAAACACGAGAAAGGTACGGCAACAACCAACTCACACCAGAGGAATTCTCCCATTCCATCAATCAAGCACCCAACTAGACATTGCTGAATAGTTAGTATTGGCAACGAAACCTAAAAGTCGATACTATATAGAGGAACGATATTTTATCAAACAGCAGCGGGACACGTCTACAAGGTTCCAAAGCTCTCCAAAGCACCTGGTGGTCAGGTGAAGGCCCCAAACACTTGGTGAGAGTTGGGATCATTGCTCCTGCCGCAAAACTCTGCAGCATGTTTGGGCCATCGACCTACCCTCCACCCTTCTGCCACCCAGGGCAGCTGTTCCTTCTGCCACTAACAACGGACACGCTAACATCTGGCTTTTGTCAGCAGTGGGAACGAGATGAATAGCCGTTTGTTTACCATGTTTTCTGATGCATTTGGACGTTGAACAGGACTGAGCAGAGAAACAATAAAGAGAAAAGGCAACTCGTTTCCTAAAGACTCCTCCCAGGCTGCTGCGGCAGGTGTATCGGGTCGCCCAGAGGTAGTTGCAGGTTTTACAATTTAGACTTTAAGTAGCTGACAACAAATCCACTGGTCCAAGAAGCAGGAAAAAGAGGCAACGGTGAGTTAGATCTCACTCAAGTCCCTGTTTTTCTGGTTTTCGCCGGACCCCCTCTGCCAAGAAGCACCACTTTCATCGATCCAAACAAACCTGTTGTTTGTTTTCATCTCCCATTTTCTCAGATCATAGAAATTCTGGTAAATACCCTGCAGGAATTCATACTTCCATGTTTTTATAATTGCTAAAAGATGGCGCAGATGGGACAACTTGCTCTTCTGCCCCGTCTTCAAATTGGTCCAGCTTGGATGAGTTATGTAGTTTGCCAGAACAGATGTGAGGTTGTGTTTTCACCCGAGGTACCGCTCAGATCCCCTAACCCACATGCAGTCCATGCACCGTCTAGCAGCTACATTTCAAGGGTTTTTCGTTTAGTCAATAATATAAAGACATCTCCTGACATTTATGTACCAAACAAAAATAATGGTTAAACGTCATATATAAAACAGGCAGATAGTGGCTGCAGCAGGTTGGAGCCGTGTCTCGACCCGTCTCCCCGATGTCAAGCCTCCAGAGATAGTTAAGTACAAGACATCCAAGCGGTGTAAAACATCACTTGACAGCTGCTGAGAGAATGTAAAACTTCTGGGAGAAGCGTCATCTTCTTCACCCACTAACAATGCAAGAATTCATTAGAATCCTCCGTTTCTGAGAGTTTGGAAACCTGTCAGGGCGATTTATTGAGTTGTATTGAGAGGACGGCGGACAAAGAGGGTAGAGCGAGTCAGACAGGCCTATTGTTGCTGCTGTGTGGGTGTGGAGGGCGAGCGCACTGATGCATGGCTCATTCTCTTTATAGGCCTGCGTGTGTGTGTGTTGGTGTGTGTGTTTCCTGGGACAAAAGCAGGGGAGGTGGCTGACCGGTCATCAGATGTCTCTTTTACTTTCTCAATCCAGCAGGAGAGAAAAAGAGAGAGAGAGAGAGAGAGAGAGAGAGAGAGAGAGGGAGTGAGTGAGAGAGAGATAATTACCATATCAATGCTCATGCATGTTTGTGTGTTCATGCTTGTGTGATGTGCTATCAAACAACTAATTCCACCTGTGAGCGTAACAAGGGTGGGTTTTTATCTCATCAGGACAACCCAGGTGAGATGTCGATCAAAGTCAGGTGTTGCCTCTTAAAGGTGTAACGTACACCTGCCCGCGATCGTCTCTGATCTGCGTGTTGAGGATTATCACAATGCCAGCGGTGCTCTGATTTATATCTGACACACATTTCTTTGACTCCTGCCATCACGCTTTGGCTTCAGCTTCACAAAGTAATTGCTACCAGACGGAGTGGGGGGGGAGGGAGGGAGAGAGAGAGATTCAGTGATGAAAGACACAGACGTGTCGTCTCAGAAAGCAAGAAACAGAATGTTACTTCACTCTTTTTGAAAAGACTGTAAACTCTGTGTGTGTGTGTGTGTGTGTGTGTGTGTGTAGAGCAGTGTCTCCCTGCTCGAGTTAGAGACTCCCCAGCTTGCTAAGACAAACACTCCACACATGCATCCACCTTAAAAGGGAATTATCTGTTAGATTTCATTAGTTCTCTCTGGCTGTCTCGCTTCTGTCTCTGTGTATTTGGAGCAACAAGCCACGCAGCATGGGACAAACCTCGGAGGAGTCTGGACACATTGTTTTCTTGGCATAGTAATCAGCCACACACACACACACACACACACACACACACACACACACAGTTTTTACACCATCTCCCTCCTGATGTGTGGTCCTCACTGCCGCTCCTGAACTCATCTGGGCTTTCCTGCTGCTGCTGATCCACCAGCCACGCTCACGTTTTTCACCCAAAATAGACGCCGGCGTGAATCCAGCACAATCTCGCCTCTGTTACATGTTTTTTTTTAACTGAAAGCTTAGCTGTTGGCCTTGAATTTCGAGGATTCTGTTCCAGACTGTACAGGCGAAGTGGATGTAGCAACTGCGACCTCACTCACTGGTTTGAGGACTCGCATTTGTAGCCTTGACTTTGACATTTTGGCCGTCGCCATCTTGGCTTTTTTTCCCTGTTTGGATTAGAATGTGGAGCTGGTTGATGAGGTATCACCTGGTCAATCACACGTTAGCAACACCCGTAAGCATAATGTTTGGAATTGTGAAGAAGAATTGCGACGTTTATCTGTTGGAAGCAAAACTCAAAAAGTTGAAGATAGATTTTGATTGAATGTAGTAGAACGATTAGGGCGTGGCACAACTGAGCAGTCTTTAGCATATGCTCTCAAACAGCTCTCTCTAGCGCCCTCTAGTTCTCAAATGTCAGACTTTTCAAACATTTCAATTAGAAACAGGGTTCTTTTCAGTTTCAGTTAAAACAACAAGTCACAGTAGCAGAAGGAAATACAGTGCGATGCTGTGTAATTGCCATATTTCTTGTTACGTGTATTATGTTTATATTATGAGAATCTCAGAGAGTTGTAAGCTTCATGAACATTTGGTTCCCAGTCGCTAAATTGAAGACGACTTCAAACTAGTGATCACATACTCATTTAGAAATTGTGTACTGAGGTATTAAATTAAATTTTTCTCACAGATTATAAAATCTCAGATTTTATCGGGCGTTCAAGTGTCCCCCTGCTGGCTATTACTGAGAATGCAGGGTAAAGGCATTGGCCTCACTTTTATTTGATCCATCATTTATACCATCTTTGCTTTCTGCATGAGATCACATATTTCTCATGTCTCACGTCTATGTATGTGAACTATAAAAAATAAAATAAAAAAATCATGAGCCCTAAATCAGGAGGTGTGATGACATCATAACTGAACATCACTGTGGTTAGGACTGTAATAAAGGAGCACAGCTCACAGTTTCTTTAAAAAGCTGACAAATTGATTCTTGGACACTTTTCACCCTAAAAAAAGGAAACTTGGAGTTTCTGCCGCTGTAAAACTGCCGTCGGTATTTTGATTTCAGCATGTCTTGGATTTACAGTGGAGCCCTGCTCTGTACGCTCAGCGACACACAGAAATCCCATCCCATGTCTAATTGGCCGGATGGTATTTCCTCAGCAGAGGGGTCTGGGATTTTCTGAGGGGAGACATGGCAGATACCCTACAACCCCCACAGGGACAGGGGCTGCAGATAACCCTGCCCTGGGAAGATATGCAGCCATCCTAGTTGAGAGTGGTTCACCATAACATCTTGTCTGAGCTCTACGGTGTCACGTCCACCTGTCAGCTACGGGGGTTAACTGGGGAGGGAATCCCACTGGAAGCCTAAAAATACACGGCTGTGTTACTCTTCCGCTGTGTGTTTGGCTTGATAACAGACTCCAGAGCACGGCTGTGGTTATACTGAACACCAACAGGGAGAGGTCGCCAGCAGTGAGAGATACGTCTCATTCGCATGCGGAGAAACTCCCTCCAACACAAACACTCACAGGAGGAGGAACCGCCGCCACGTTCTCATCACGCGTAGAGCCGATCTAGTTCTCTACCAGTGCTTTCTAACAAAGACAGACCATGCAGATTTCAATATTTAGTCATTCATATTGTTTGTTAGATTATGACACCAAAAACGACGGTCGACCGATGCAAGCTGGAGCTCAGCACCTCATTATGTTTACACTTTCAGAACTGTCTGGAGTCTAGATGAAGTACGCCAACCCGGTGATGAAGTACGCCAACCCGGTGATGAAGTACGCCAACCCGGTGATGAAGTACGTCAACCCGGTGATGAAGTACGTCAACTCGGTGATGAAGTACGCCAACCCGGTGATGAAGTACGTCAACCCGGTGATGAAGTACGTCAACTCGGTGATGAAGTATGTCAACCCGGTGATGAAGTACTTCAACTCAGTGACACATCTGGTTACTTTCACTTGGTGATGGATGACACAAACCTATTAGGTCATCTTCCAGACTAAATAACATCAGCTTGAGGAGAATGTTTTCTTAACCAAGTGTTATTTGTACCTGAAGCAGACGAGACCACACGCAGGACACTAACACATCATAAAAGTTTGTTCTTGAAACTTTTTGTTTAGGAAGGCAACATTCTTCAGGGCTCGTCCAAGACTGGAGCTGGAGGAGCACCGTCATGGATTAGAATGTGCTCATTTCAGTGGTGATGAGGTAAGAGAGAAGTACAAATATTACAACTGAAGGCATGGTGGTGTTTTTTTTAAAATTATTTTTTATTACAACTGCCAAGGACAACAGTAACTAACCTTTGTGAGTGTGTGTGTGTGTGTGTGTGTGTGTGCGTGTGTGTGTGTGTGTGTGTGTGTGTGTGTGTGAGTGTGTGTGAGGGCGGGGGGTCTCACTCCAGGACTCATTGATCAAATCCACAAAAAGTTTGGGTTTCCGAACATCTTAAACCAGCTGGGTAAAAGGGGCACATGGTCAGAGCGTTTTATTAATGTGTGTTCAATATATATCAATAAAAGAAATGGAATGGACTTCAAACTCTTTCCTTCCTCCCCCTTCTGGTAAATTAGCATAATATCTCAAAAACAGAGCGGGTTTCATTGAACGTCGGTGGAAAGTTGGGCCGTGAGCCAGCAAGCACAGTGATTTGTTTTTGGAAAGACTCCAGGAATTTCTCTAATGCTTTCTTGCTTTCTTTCTTTCTTGCTTTCTTTCTGTCGTCCTTCTACGCGAGGGCATTTTAGAGGATTCTTCATATTTTCTCATGAACTAATGCGCTCACTCAAAGGGAGGAATATCTGGAGCTTGTAACCCGTACGTTTTTCTGTCGCCGTGTGTATTTTGATGCAGATCCAGATTAGCAGATTAAAATGCTCCAAATACTTTGTATTGTTAAAATAACACATTTAGAGGATTGCCTTTTGCCTCTGGGCTTTTTTTTCCCAAAGCGTGACTACAATTTTCTTTGTATTTGGACCAAGGTTTGCCGTGACAAGTGTTTCACACACATAGAAACACGCCCACCACACACAGCCCCCGAAAGCTCTGTTTCCTTTTGCTCTCCTGACTCCGTTGCGGGTCGGGGGAGCGTGACTGTGGCTCTGAATCACCCCGACTTTGCTGCAACAGCAATTAGTTGGAGCAGGGCATGCTGTGGTGCCGATCGCCATGGCACAAGGCACTTAAGCGCTCACTGATCTGGGGAAGAGGAGGAGGGGGTTAATTGTGTAATTGTATAATTTGCTCTCGCTGACGCCTGCGAGCACACAGGCAGATTTCATTACAGATTACACTGGTGCTCTTTGAAGGTGCGCTGCCCCAGAGAGCCTGCAGGGACTCAAGGCAAACAGTGTCGGAGGAATGGTGGCCGGCGAGCAGCGTAGCGTGGCCTGGCGTCCGGCTCTCTGCTCTCCTGCCAGGGTAAACAAGGGGGCTGCATAGCTCAGGAACACAGCACAGATTAAGCTCTGTTAACATTCCTCCCCCCCACCCAAACAGTCACACACACACACACACACACACACACACACACACACACACACATACACACTGCACCTTCCCACTTCCCAGGCTCTGAGCGTGTACTACAAGAAATACGCTTTTTGATAACAAATGCCCAACATGAGCTTGTGTGTGTGTGTGTGTGTGTGTGTGTGTGTTGGAGGGGGGTCTGCATCAGGTCATCACTGGTTTTGAAACTTTGTTGAACGTCTCTTCATAACATTTTTGTCAGTTATCATAGTTTCACTGCCCCAATAAGGAACTACTCAAGTCCAGTTTATCACCTCCCCCAAGGAGGTCATGTGATCACCAGTGTGTCTTCGTTCCTTCGCAGGAAATCCCAAATGGTAATGGGTGGGTTTTGATGAAATTTGGGTGTAAAGTCATATTACAGGGAACAAGTGATTAACTGGAAGTGATTCAGATCAACTTGTAGACACTTGAAGACAGTTGGGGAACTTTGGAAGGATATTTTTGCTGACCTGTCAAAGACATCCAGGAAAAACCTCTTGACCCAGAGGACCCTTTTTTTTTCTTTCATAAAATGACTGACATCTCCAAAACATGTGAGCATGTTTTGATGAAATCCGTTGAGGTCATGTATTTTTAATCGGAGATAAAGCCCCTGGGGACAGTTAGGATCACGCTCCAAAGACCTATTTTTGGCGGCCATGGATGGATTTTGATGAATCCACATCGCCTCCTTAGTTTAGGTACCAATTAGTACCTGAATCGGGAGAAAAGCTGGTTGCTGGGGGATGCCCTTCAGAGAGAGTCAAAACATCAAACTCTAGTGACTTGAGAACCAATTCTGCACTTTTTAATTCACTCATGTACCTTCGAGTAAACATTCTTAAATAGTGTGGAACTGCTTTTGTCCCGTACCTCCGTTTTTGAAAGTGTGTTAACTGCAATGCGTTCTCTGATTTGAATAAATGTGACTTTTCTGAGGATTTTTTTTTTCTTTACAAAACCTGATTCCAAGTGAGATTTTACTTTTTCTTCATGCACAAAACATTTTCATTCACCATTGTGGGACTAAAGTTCGGTGAATGCTCAAAAGAAATGTGGCCTGACTTGATGCAGTTACGTCAAGTACATAGGAGAACAACATGCTGCTCTCCCGGTGCACCAGCGGCCACAGGAATCAAGTTCCCCTGTTGACGGGAAGTGTGAGCGGTACACAGAAACACAACTTGTACCCCTCACAGTTTATTCGATGACATCACTCCTGTGTGTGTTAAGGCTTGTTAAACTTTAACTCACTCATTGTGGACTGGAAAGACAGAGGCAACACACACAGTCCTTGTCTTTCTCCTCCTATTAAACTGAGATTTAAATCTAGTGTCAATCTTATAAATTGGGCGATAATATTGTTTGTGCGCTGCTACTCTATCCACTTTTTCCCAGAAGGCCGTGGGAGACAGCTGAGCGAGTCCTAGAAGTTGGTACAGAATGAGCTCATCACTGCAGCAGCTTGTCTGTCTCCTCTGTCTCTGTTTGTCTCTGAACCCCCAGCTCAGGCCAGCAGCGTTATTTCAACTGGCAGCTACAGCAATGGCTCCGAGTGACTCAACTCCTCAAATCTTCAATTTCTCCTTTCTGTCACATATTTTCTCTCCCCTCGCTTTGCTATTCTCTCTGTTTTGCTTTCAGTCAGCAAATGTTTTCGGCCCCTTCTCCCTCATTAAAAGCCCGAGTCCTTCCCCGTCTCCACATCTCCATCACGGTCGTCTCTGCATGCGGATGTTGCCATGGACTCTCCGTCTGGCTGTGTGGCTCGTCACATGGCTCCTTCCTGTTACAGCAGGCTAATTAGCGCTGGCTTAGTCGACATTAAGCAGCGATATGGGGTTTAACGTTTCTGGGCTAATCCTTCTTCTTTTGGCCAGGAAATCGAAGCCTTGTATGTCATGAGGTAGACTTACTTCCAGAGATTAAGTCTGGCAGTCTGAGGCTATTTACTGGCATTCGGGATGTCTGCTGTAAGCTGCTGCTGCCACCTCGACCCATTTAAAAACCCCTCCAGTCTTTCAACGTGAAGTGAAGCTGCACATTTAGGCTTTACATTACAGGCATCAAGCTTGTCCAGGGACTTTAGGCAAGATCACACTAGACACGACATTCAAGGCTGTCAGATACACAGTGTTCACACAGCCGCAGAGGTAAAATCCACCCGTCTTGTTCAGTCCCTTCAATCTATTCAGGAGCAGCCTGTGCTGAGAGGAGAATAATGACGGGCTCATCAGGCGTCCTCCACTCTCACGCTTTTACCCTCTGGCACATGCTAAAATTTCAATTTAGAAACTCATTTATGCCTCCATGAACATCTTAAACTATAATACAACAATACACAGCCTGACCTTTGACCTACGTGCATGCATTTGCTTAATACTGGATCTGTGCAGTGCTACGCTAAAGTGGTGAGTTACAACGAACTTATCGAGAACTGTCAATGTCCCCTAAGGATACAATAAGGTATATCCTATCCCATCCATCCATCCATGTTCTCCCTCTTCTCCTGTTGAGGGTGGTGGGGGTGGAGCCTATCCCAGCAGCCTTCCCCCTGGACAGGTCACCAGTCCATGGCAGGGCCAACACATAGAGACAGACAACCATTGGCTCTCCCAGCCACGCCTACGGTCAATTTAGAGTCTGGATTAACCTGGTCCCCTCTTGATGTCTTTGGACTGTGGGAGGAAGCTGGAGTACCAGAGAGAACCCAGCAGGAACAGGGAGAACATGGAGACTCACACAGAAAGACCCCTGCAGCACCGTGCCGCCCTTCCTGTCCCATTATATTGTGTTTTATCATATCTTGTCATTAATTGCATCGTATCACATTGTATTGTATCTTGTATATCTTGCCGTCTTGAATGTGAATCTTAAAGTCGTGTGTTAGACTCTACCTGACAAAGCAGCAACAAGGGATTTCACATAGGAGTCCAAGATTAGTGTGTCTGGTTTCAAATATATGGTGTGAAATGACACTGGAAGGGGTGAAAAGCGTACACCAGGTACTCTCCTTCAAAAACAGTGCGTCCCAGAAAAACAAATTCAAGTCGTTTGGGAAAAGAAGAAAAGAGGGGTGGTAGAATTCGACGTTACTGGAATGCGTTAACACCGTATCGCCTGATCCTGAAGGAGCTCACTCGCAGCGGCTGGTTTGTTGTGTTCGGGGAGCAGAAACAACAGTTGCTTTTGTCACGGACAACACCTCCAGCAGGTTTACCCTCACGCTGGGTCGCGTGCTCCCGTCCTGTTGGCCTTAAAATTTATCGATCGATCAAAAATATTTAAGATGCAAGAATGATTGTTGGCAAAGCATCGAGAGGACAGATTTGCTTCTGAACGAGTGCTTTTGTCAGAAGGCTACGAAACTCTCAGAACTATGAGCATGACAGTACAAAGGTGGCTACAGGCTGCTTCCCTTCGCGTTCCTCTCCAGCTTCCTCTGCTACTCTCTTCCTCTGCTACTCTGTAATCTCTCTGGATAAGAGCAGCTGCCAAATGCCTTCGAGAAAAGGGCAAATATGAAGCAAGATTACATTTGTAATTCTTTTACATATGAGGTGAATAGAATGAAGACATTAAAGGTTGAAAGTATGAGCGAGACAGAATATATATATATATATATATATATATATGTATATTCCTGTGTCTGTAAACGTGACAGAAATAACTTATTATGTGGTAGGAGAATGGCAGGTGGTTTCTTCACTTGTAACTCTTTATTTGAAGGTTTTGTCTGTTTTCAACTCGCTGTGCTTCTCTAAAGTTTCGCCTGAGCATCAGTTGCCTTGTAAAAATAAAAGATTTCTTTTGTGTATTCTCCTGCAACAGTGAGGAAAAACTCAGAGAAACCTCTGCCAAGCTGATGTCAGCTGTCCAACGTAAAAAAAAAGAAATAAAAGAAAAATTGCAATTTTTTTGATTTGCCGCGTTCAACGGATCTGCCAAAACACAGAATGGGCTCTTCCTTGGCGCGTGCTGCACCGCTTCACAAAGTCAGACGGATAAATGAGATGAATGAAAAGAACTCAAAAGCACATTATTTTATCTGGGAGTGTGTTAAACGGCGATGAAACGAGGGCTTTTGGACGACACATCGTTGCAGTTGACTTCGGGGTTATGTCTTTATTTATGACACCCATGAGAGATTTGGGCTGTGTCAGCAGCACCATCAGCACCCTCATCTTATATGTCTTGAGTGTGACCATGGCTGCTCAGGTCTGAGCTCCTGGTTGGGAGCCCGTCATGCAGTTATGCCGAAGTGGACTCAGATCAATATGAGGGGCTGTTTGCAGTGGTAACAGCTCAGTCAGTCTTCTACCTTCCTTCCACTGCACATCCATCATGTTAGTCCTCCGTGTGTTTTCATCTGTCTCTGGGAGTGTGCTCTTCACCTTCCCCTGTTTCCTTCTGTATAGTACAACAAAGACAGCACAGCTTGGCGTCTAGCTGGTCCAGAACCCGCTGAGTGGCGGAGACACTGTCTGTCCCTACGGAGTCACGCTAGCTGACAGAACAGAGCGTGTAAAAAAAAATAAAAAATAAAAAGTGTGCGCAACCAGAAGAAGCCATCCCTCATCTTTCTTTGTTCACCTGCACCTGAACTCCGCACATCTCTGAATGCCAAAACAGCTCACATCACAACAGCGCGCGGAGTGGGGTGTTACCCGCTGGAGAATCACCGGCTTCTCATCTGTGCCTTGGCTGCGTTTACTTTAGCGCTCTGGGGAAATGCTTTAATGTGTGCACAGCAAGACAGTGAGGGGTAATAAAAGTCACATCACTCCAAATACTGATGTAACACTCGGATTCCAACCGTATGAAAGTGATCTGGTGTAATTAATCTAATAATGGATGTATAATGGCCCACAAATGCACTCGCTCGGCGTTCCAGTGGCTGTGCAGTGAAATCACTCAAATCAGGGGATGAGTATTTCTGCACCTCCAGAGGACTCATGGTTATTATCTGAAAACTTGCTAATGGGCTAATGGGACAGGGCTCAGCAGAAGTGGCCAGCTCGGCCAAGAGAGTGCGCGCTGTACGCTTCGCTGGAGCCACGCGCGCTATCACCCCCTGGTGCGAGACGCGGAGAGGTTTACCTGGTGACGATGAGCTTCATGAGCACTGAGGGCCTGATTCTGAGGGAGGATGTGCGTTTATGGGGAATTATGATGTACTACTGCATACATTTAGTTGCCATCTAGTCAGACAAGCCAAACGCCCATGCCCAGATGAATGCCTGACAACGTATACAGCATACTCCTCTTTGTGACTCATCTACTTTGTCATTCCCTCTCAGTAAAAGCAGAGCAGCTTTATGGCTCAGTTATTTGAGTGGTAACATATCCTACTGGCTTTGCCTGTGAGCCGCATCTAAAACCAGGGAAGCTTAGTAAAAACCAAACAATTTCTATCTTATGACATAAAAATGTAGCTTGAAAGGGGAGTAAATAAGAATTCACCATTTGTATTACCTGCATCTTCTGGGTCTTCATCATAATCTTCATCATCACCAGACGACAGAGAATCTGCAAGAGAAAAACAGTAGGACACGTTCATCAAACGTCAAACGTCAGGTGACAGGGAGCCTCTCCACCTGTTCAACTCAGAAAAAGGCCTTTATTTTTAATCGGCTACCAGGAAACAGAGGTCAGAAAGAAACAAATAAAAACAGCACCGCAGGACTTTTGTGTGGAACTGAAGCCCAGTGGTGATTCCGCGCTCCGAATGGATAAGCATGGTTGTACGCACGGAGACTCAAGCCTGCGTGTGTGCACGGCGGGACGGTCATGAATGAGCCTACAGTTCTCAGTGTGGCGGCTCTCTCTGAGATTACAAGCCAAACATTTCCACAGATGTTACAAATGAGAGGGTCATTAGTGTCGCTGTTCGCCCGAGTGTGTGTGTGCGTGCGTGCATGAATGCAGACACACAAATACACACACGTTTACAGACATTAACAACTCTCTCCAGATATCTTAACACACTGGCAAGCTCGTCATGTAACATCTAATTATTCCTCGACTGTTTACATTCCCCGCATCGAACACTGAGGTGAAAAATCTTCGATTTGACCTGAAATAATTTCCTGACAAGCAGGTTTTGGGTTTCCATTATTTGACACCTCCAGGGGAGACACACTAAATTCCTCTGAGCAGGGGGAAAAAAAAATCTACAGGAGAGTGATGGCACTTCCTTGGCACGTGCTCAGTGGGGGTTTCCCTGCATGTTCTTCCGCTGCCCATCTTCTCCGAATGGTTTCTATTTGGATTAAAATGAAAATCGGATGCTAAAGTAGATGGTGCCAACTGGCATACGAGACTTCATCACGGCTGCCCAATCAGGCTGTTTGTTTGACACACCTTCAGAAAATGGACATTTCATGAATTGAACCATCAAGTGTCACGTGACATTGTTCCTAAACATGTTTGCTCAAGAAGAGCAGCTCATCACTGTAATATGAGATCAAAAATAAAGTAAGTCCCACAAATGTATTGCATACAAATAATGTTAATGTGGCATCTATGGTTACTGAATGTGTTCAAACCATAGTCGGGAATATTAATATGGTGGTGTCAGCTTGTCTGATGAGCAGATTCAACGTGGTTCATTTGTAGCAGCACACTAAATGAAGGTAAACACCAAAAATGCACATGTACTGTATTTTCTATCCGTCTGTCTATCTGTCTGTCTATCAGTGGGAAGTAAAAGGTGAATGTACTATAAAAGGTGTGTGTACTCTTTTGAGTCAAGGTGACATGACTCACTGTTGAACTGTTGCAACACGTGAATTTCCCTGGTGCGGGAAACGATAAACTCCATCCTGCTGTATCTATTTGTGAAAATATAGCAAACTGTGCTGTCAATTAGTGCAGATTGATGCTTTTCTTAAATCAAAAGATGGCGGGTGTATTTCTGGGGTGAGTTATGAAGGAAAATGTCTCCCCTCTACAACTACTGTGGAGCTGCTCAGGAGGAAGACATTTGTCTGGCTCACATTACAGACTGGAGCAGCTCCATTATTAACATGAGATCCAACCTTTAGAAAATTGTAGTGCTTGTCAAAATAAATCTCACTATAGAACATTGTGTTACTAAAGAAATAACTCACAGGAGAGCACAGACTCTTTAGACAACAGTGTGTGTTCTCTGGGGCTGTCCGGCTTGACTCAGCATTGCCGTGCGCTAATGTCAGCATGCTAACTGGTGCGTGGAGGCCTTTCTCAGGGACACACTCTGACTTGTCAAAGCAGTGAAAGCACACGTGTAACTAATGACATGAACAGTGACTCTACCACATTCAAATGTCTCAATGCCTTTACATAGATGGGAATATTCTGATATTAAAACGATATTTCACCCAAAAAAAACGTGTTCTCACAACGATTTTTTTCCCTCCAGCATCATTTCTCTGCGACTCCAGAAAGAGCCAGACGCATCCATTTAGTTGGAGGCTGATGGAGACTT
This sequence comes from Aulostomus chinensis, assembly GCF_037954235.1. Taxonomy (NCBI): domain Eukaryota; kingdom Metazoa; phylum Chordata; class Actinopteri; order Syngnathiformes; family Aulostomidae; genus Aulostomus; species Aulostomus chinensis. The sequence continues at coordinate 4,066,223 of NC_141336.1, read as the reverse complement.
CACGCTAACTGCTAACCACGGCAAAACTAACTAAAAACATCCATTTACAGAGTCTCCAGCGCATCGTCCGCTACGATCCACGACACGTAGAGCTGTCAGTCCGCTCGAGCACACACGCTACAACTTCCAGCAAGTGGTAAATCACAGGGTTTAGCACCATAAGACAAGAAAACACTCAAAAGTACCAGAGTAGCAACATGACAGGAATAGTTCCAGGTCAAATTCTGGAGGAATGTAATGTGCGTGAGAGCCTTCAAGCATTAGTCTGAGTTTCCTCTGCAGCAACGGGGAGACAATTGCAACCTTTGACAAGCAACTCATTGTGATATAAAAGGTCTTTTATGGGAAAGGTCCATGGTAGTGCTAATAGAAAGAGTTATGTTTGAAGATATAGAGTTTATCTCAATTGCGAACATTACATGACAAAAGAAAAGTTTTGTTGGGAGTGATGGAAATGTCATGGAGTTTTTTTCTTCAGTTGAGTACAGAGAAACATTTTTGAGAATTTTATTTTTGATCAGGTCGATTGTCTGATGGTTTGATTTTGGTAAAACTGACTGACGCCTGTGTTCATCCAACATTATACGCTTTTTCTCTTCCTTCAGTAGAACTCCAGAGATGACGAAAGCTGGCGAACAAATAACCATTTTATTCTTTCATATTACAGTTTCGTGCTTCCGTGTGTGTGTGTGTGTGTGTGTGTATTATGAGCCGGCCGTTGAACCACTGCTGTCTGGACACCATCCAGGTGCTAAATCTGATATGGCTTCTAAATATCTGACACCTTACTCAAATATTTGAGGCTAAACACAATACTCCATGTGTGTTTTAGATGGAGGCACATCCAAGTGTTTACTATAGAGGGAGGAAACGTGGGTGCATGGCGGCAGCTGCGAGAACAGGATATCACCACCACACAACTGTAAAAAGTAAAGCGTGTAAGACTTGTGTGGACAGTGGCTTTTTTTTCTTAGCGCATTGTGTTTTCTCTATTGTTTTCCACTTTGAGAAATAGCGCAGAAGTGGCCAGAGATATTTTTGAACAGTTTTGCTTTTGCATAGCTATCAGCTGCCACTAGCTTCAAGCTAAACATACGTGGCTTGCTCTTTCTGCAGTCTCAAAGAAGTCACGCAGGAGAGAAGAGAACATGAGTGTGACCAAGAGAACTTTTGTGAATGCTTGAAGGAAAGCAAAACTTTTCAGGTGAGGTATTGCTTCAGAATCATTTGTAGTAGAATGGGCCAGCATTATTTAGTTAATGCTCATGGAGGAAAAAATCAAATAAAAGTAACAAATAGTTGGGTTTAATATAAAAGGAAGCAGACGGTACTGGTCGATGTGCAGTGCTTTTTCCTGTGAACGTGCTTCGTTCCAGCGCTACGTCGGTTGCAGGCTGAATTCAGTTGTCTCACCTATGTAGGTTTTTTTTTTTTGCACTTGTTTGAACAGAAAACACTGATAATTCATGGCTGACCAACATGGTTAGGACACAGGTTTTCTTCCTTTTAAATCATTAATGTGGGGAGTGTGTTTGCATGTGTCCTCTTGCAGTCTGGAGCTGATATGTGGGTCCAGGAGGAAAAACTACACACCTCTGAACAGGCCTGGAAAAGGCCATTTTCTCCTCGGCTTGCAGCCAAACATGTTCGTGTGTGTGTGTGTGTGTGTGTGTGTGTGTGTGTGTCAGGAGACGGAGGGGGTGAGTCCAGGGGGAGCAAATGCTCTCATTTCTTGCCACCCCATCTGTTTTCAATGCTGATATGTTTCGAGCTAATTGCTTTCTAATTAGTTGTCAATAACAGGCTCAGCTGGTGTCCGTGAGTTTTACAGGAAAATGCTGCCTGACTTTTAAACTACTACTCTCACACACACACACACACACACACACACACACACACACACACACACTTGTTTAAGAAGTTGCACGTTCCATTGTAACAAATTTCACCTTTATCTGTGCATCAGGAGGCCAGTCTGTGAGAAACCTGGCTCAGAGAGGGCTGGTGAACGTCTGTGCTAGTGTGATGCTGTGTGTGTGTGTGTGTGTGTGTGTGTGTGTGTGTGCGTGCAGTTTGGCAGGCAGCTCACTGGGAGTCAAAACCAAGCAGGGGGAGAAAATAAGAAGCCTTTTTCCAACAGAGAAAAGTTTTCCCAGTTTTTCTAGTGATGGCTATGAAAAGCTGTCATGTTGAGACATGACGGCTTGACAATGTTTATTGATAGGAAATACTCTGATTCTTATTTGTCAGATGGGCATAAAACCCAAAGCAGATCAGTTTTCAGAGAGCTGCAGCCAAAACGTCTGTTTCCACTGGTACTTTGCAGCCACTTGTTTTGCTTAAAAAATTCTCCTGGATGGGAAGATTTGGTTAAAGACTAAGATTTCTCATGTATGAATTCTGGCCTCTGGTGCAGGGGGCTTCTACGGAGGCACGTCTTCCATCAGCTGGGGATTTCACGTGTCTCACCTGTCACCCGGATGGTGTAGTTGCTGAGCAGTGCATTGTTGTGTGCGAGCCGACACGAGTAGACGCCAGAGTCTTCATACGACACGTTGATGATGCGCAACAATCTCTGGCCCACCCGCGTGCGGTTGTTCGGCACCAGCCCCACGCCATCTTTGAACCAGATAACAACCTGGGAGGGGTCTTCCAGGTCACATGACATTTCCAGGGTGTCCCCCATGCCCAGAACATAGTCCTCCAGGAAGGCCGTCTCACTGGACACGGATTCTATGCAGGAAGAGAGAACAAGGTGTTGTTTTTTTTAAAAACATGTTTTGAGATCACTTGAATCTAATCGTGAGTTTTCAGAATCAAATCATCATTTAATGATCAAACAAACAGCCACGACATTAACAAATTGTAGAAAAGGTGGATTTAATGTCTTAGTCCTACTTTTAAAATACATATAAACACATAATAAGAGGGAAACGTATCTCTAAAAGCCCACAACACACCCACACAATGTAGCCAGGAATCAAATACTCGGCTCGTAATTTTGGGCTGCGTCCTAATTGCCAAGTAGGTCTGATCGTAGGTCTCAGAGCAGGTCGTAGGCTGTCTGAAACCACAACTGAGTAGCGACCTACTTCGCAACCTAAATTCCAGCCTAAATACGCCCACATTGTAGGTCGGTTCAGGTGCATCCTATGGAGCAACCTATGGCCCACAATGCACCGCGGACTTCTTCGTCGTCCCCTAAAAACTTGTGGACGCGCAAGCAAAGTTTGCGCCACCAACAGTCTCCCATTCTTATGCAACACCAACATTTATAGTCGTTGTTGATGACAAAAGGTGTGTTCACACCAAACGCGATGCATGTGAGCGCACCTTTACAGGTGCGTTCATGTGCTTAATATTAGAGAATAAGTGAAAGGTGCGTTCAGAGTGGAGTGCAGTACGACCGTCAGGCCAGCAGGTGGGGCTTTCGTTGGTGCTGTCCACCTATTTGCAGTATCTGTGCTCTGCCAGCAGAGGTCGTGCTTCACCACCAATTTAAAATGTTTAGGTTGAAGGAGTAGGACGTAGCGGTAGGTCGTAGCAGTAGGACGTAGGTTGCCACTTGGCAATTTGGACGCAGCCTTGGTGTTGTGTGTTGCCCAGAAGACGTATATAAAACGTTCATACTGCCACCTAGTGTTCTGGAGGTGAAGATACTTCTACAAATAGATGGATCCTTCTCCAGTTCCAGTACACTGAGACAAGCACTCCATTCATATGACCCGTGCCACTATGCACGTAAAATGGATTTTTCAGTTTGAGAGAGGACCCCTCCTCCTCCAGCAACACATCTTTGGCAACCTGTTGACAAGCTATCAGCTAAACATTCTATTCCATCAGGTAGAAGCAGAAGAAGAAGAAGAAGAAGAAGAAGAAGAAGACAGCTTTGGGGCTTTCGTCACTTCAACGTTCTCTGTCAAACATCAGCTAATTTACTGGCCACGGTCTGCGTGCCAGCTTGGTTAGCGCCAGGGAAAAATCAACATGTACTGGAGGAGCGATGGAGGAACATGTCTGAATAAATAAACAGAGGCTTCCCTGGAGTCTCCTCGGCGTTTAAATCAGAGGTGTCTCCTCACATCCAGACCTCAATTACACATGATCGTCGTCAGCGTGCCTCAGACACATTCATTGTCGCCCTGGAAACCAGTCAAGGGAACGCTGGGATGTACACATGCATACTTTCACATGCGCAAGAAACACCCGCTGTGTTCGTCTTTCAATGAGCTGCTCAGGCAACAGAGTACACAGCACACACACACCCAGACGCTCATGGGAAAGGCTGAACGAGGTGTGTTAAAAGTGTGATTTATGAAGGCAAACACACCCGCTGTTGACCCGCTGAAAGGGCAGCGGCGGCACTGACAGGCAGCAAATGTGAAGTCAGGCAGCTCCAGCGATCTGGCACAGACAGCCTCCAACTGAGATTGGGAAATTGCGGTTGATGGGCAAGGTTGAAATCAGAGCCAGCCCAGACGAGACAATCTTCACGGGGAATACATAATAGGTGCTGTGAATTATAGATGGGGTCTTTCAATATGAGGCCTGCTGCTGCTGCGGACAAACCGCCGAGACCAAAACACCGTCGCAGAAACGCAGGTGACGCGGAGGTTTATTTCACATTCAGGCTTCAGGACTCATCAACGCACACTGCGCCCTGTTCGGGTGAGCTTCACTTGCTGTGCAAAAGACGGAACAGTGGTAATTCGAAACAGGTCGCCGAGCTATGATCCGAGGCTACATGGCGAGACAACATAAACGTAGAATACAAATCTGTTGGTTAAGGTTCCGTCAAAAAACAGATCCCAGTCCACGACATCTCCAGGAGCAACATACTTTTCCTTCCAATTAAAATACATGGCTCAACAAAATCGTTGAAAGGTATTGACTGTCACAGGTCCTGATGATTTCCAGAAGCTGAAACTTCCAACCAGTTCACCAGTTAATAGAATTTCCTCTACAACATATAAAACACGGCGACTACCTCTATCCTGCCGATGGTCTCGAGCTTTGTCAGGATCCAGGATCTACAGTTTGAAAAACAGTTCAAATAACTTGTCCCTTGTTGGCATGTCAGTCCTGATCTGGATACAGTACCACAGTTTAGTTCTTCGCTGGACCGTGTTTAAATTTAACGCATTTGTTTGTATTTTCTGCTGTGTGGTTCACCACACATAGTGTAACAACAATATAATAATAATGATGATAATAATAATAATAATATTGTATCCCTGAATTTTGTTTAGGATTTTGCACTTTTCACCAAATTTCATTCAAATCCATCATCTCATTCATTCACTCACTCCCATCGCGTCATCTTGGCCGAAGTAACAATGTCACTGAAGAAAAACATTGATTGTGTACTAAATTCAAAGGACCCCATGAGCCGTTGCCGTCTTTATTTTTCTGATTTGTAAAAGTCCTCATCTCCACTTATGAGTTTTCAAAATCTTAAAAACTCCTCTCATAGCCAAGGCACGCACCGCCTTACCGTAATAACGCGGTTTGACTTCATGTCTGTACTACCAACTGTCCCGCATACCTCAGACATGCTCAGAGATTTTCCTCTGCTGGTGTTACGTAACGTGACCTTCACGGATGAGAAATGTGTCATCTTTGTCTTATCAAACCAATTAAAATGATTGAATATTTGAGGTACTCAGAGCGGCTGTGCACTTCTCCTCGGGGCCTCTGGCAGCCACAACTTTATCTACAACATATTTTCCTAACAAAAAGCTCCATTCAGGAGCAGAAACACACAGGGGCGGCGGTGCAGGGAGAATAAATCCAACCCCGGCATGACCCCCTCCCAAGTGTCACGTATTACCTGGGACCTCGGAGAAAGAAAATGAGAAAAGAGGCCTTAGAATATCTTCAGGTCTTAAACATGAGGAAGTGGGCTTGATGGAGTAGATATAAGAATCTCCAGAGAGTCGTAGTTCACTTCAGCTTTATGGTGCCTGCGCACTCAGGAACAACCTCCTCTGGCTGCTGAGAGCGAGCGGCGGCCCCGAGGCGGGATGGAACCATGACTCTGAATTAAGCACACGTTTCATCGTTAAAGGGCCGAATTACCGACACGTATTTTGACACTGCTGGTGGGGAGCCGTGCAGATGGACTCGGTTTAAGCCCTGTTTCTGCTGGTGTGTGTGGACTTCCCCTTGACCAGTGAGCCAGATAATGTGATGCGTGTCTGTTTGTTGTGAGCCGAATACCTCAGAAACTAATGGACAGGTTTTGATGAAATTTCAAACTGGGAATCCACACATCATAGACCACAAGGGATTAATTTGGGAGGGAATAACATTCTGGTTCCAGGCAAGTGTGTGTGTGTGTGAGAGAGAGAGAGAGAGAGAGAGAGAGAGAGAGAGAGAGAGAGAAACTCATCAAGTTAATGGTTGTATCATTATATCAAATAACACACAGGCGATTTGTCGGAAACAGCCGTGGTCTGGACGGGTCTCCTCATTTAATCTCGAGTCTGCAGGACTGAGACAAGACCCAGAAAAAATGTGGCAGATCCTAAGACAAGACCGAGACCTTTCAATTGTGGTCTCAAGAACTAAAACACTCGCCAGAATACCTCCATGCTGAGCTCCCAGGATTATATGCGGCAATAAACCGAAGAAGTGGTTGTAATCTGGATTATGGAGCCACATCCTGAGTCTGAGGTTTGTTCCTCCTGCGTGCTTTCAGCTGATTCCGATTCTGAGTGTGACAAGTGCTGTCTTGTATAAAAAGGGGGGAGCTCAACTACAAACTGTTTTACTGGTCATTATTCATATGCACTTAAAGCAAACAGTGGCTTCGGTGGAGGAAACTACAAATACAAACTAATTCATTAGGATTTACAATACATTCATTTGATCCTGTGCTAAAAAGAATACATTTGCTTTGATCCTAGGAAAGAGGATAGACTGGCCGCTTGTGCACCGTTTGGATGTTCCACCGCCAGAGGACAAACAAATGCAAATACTGACAGAACAAAACAAAGATCCGTCCTTCCTACAGCGAAAAAGGTCCCCGTCAGAGAACTGTTTCTGCTCCGAATGCTGCACTTTGAATAAAAGTGGATTTGGCTTGAAAGGCTTCACTTAGTGCCGCAGCTCAACCTCCAGCACCACAGGTGAGGTCACATGTTTGATCACCTTGACAACAGGCAGCGATGCAGCACGTAAATGCGGTCGTACAAGTGTGTCACAGCCGGAGGAATTCCTCGCTAGTGACAGGAACATTCCAGCTGCGAGCGTCCAGCTATGGTCAAACAGGTGGGATCATGTGACACTCAGTCACCTTCACATGCATGCGCGCAAGTTTAGAAAAAAAAAAAACCCAGGAGCTGTGTCAGTGTGTTTTTTTTAGTGAGTCAAACTGGGCCAGTTCTCCTGTGGTTCCCTGAATCTGACAGTGACGCCAAACCAGGAAAAGCTCCGGGGTTGTTTGAGAAAAGAGGAACTTTCCCAGAAACCTTTACAGGAAGTCAGGTCCTTCACCTGCTTTGTGAAAACCGCCTCCTGTGGCATCTGTGACGCAGTTTCCAGTCCGGCTGGGACTGGGGCTGCACGATTTGGTGAAGAAAGTCGTGCGATTTTTGTGTACAATATTCAGTATTAAACACAAATGGAAGCATGATTCCACTTGAAGAAAAATGTACACAAACAAAAAAAAAAGATCTGCCTCTCTCAACTCAAACATACAGACTAAAATCACCGAATCAAAGATTTGTGCAATGACATAAAAAATGAAAAATGACAAAAACACAAAAATGTCTTTTACAAAAATTAAGCATTTTTATTGTTTTCTAGCGTCAAGATACCAAACCCCTGATTGCTCCTGATGGCCCTGCCATGGACTGGTGACCCGTCCAGGGTGAACCCCGCCCTCACCCAATGTCAGCTGGGATAGGCTCCACCCCCTGCGACCCTTAACGAATAAGCGGTACAGAAAATAGATGGATGGATGGATGGATGGATGGATGGATGTTTTCTAGCGATTTCATTAATCTTGCAGCACTAGCCGGGACAACATTTGAATACTTTTGTGCTGAATTTATGAAAATTGTGGTCCAGTGTTACTTTTAATTGCCATTTTTACTTAACTGGCATTTTTATTTAATTTTTTAAATACAAGTCATTGGGAAAAAAATGTAGCCTACATTTGTAGAGACTATATGCACACAGTACGTACACATGGAATGTTTAGCAAAAAAAATAACAAGAGCATCAAAATGAACTTTGGTGAATGCAAAAACTGCACAAGACTTCATATAAATGTGATAAAAAACTAAAAATTAAAAGTAATCTGTTTTATCTTTAATGTCCTTGACATAACTGCTCAATGATGATTGTTCTCCATGCTGCTTCTACATCACATCATCAGTGCAGGATGGAGAACAACGAAGCCACTGAGGGCCAAAAATACTCATTCAATTATACTAAAATATGAATACGGTGGAAAATAACCACACCACTCTGACCAGAATGTCATATTTTTACTTGTGCAATTAAAAGCGCAAAATCAAAAGGTCCTGTTCTCCGTGAAACACTTTTCCTGAATAAATCAGGTCTGAAGTGAGGCTGATGAAAGCTGTGCCGCAGCGTTCTGCTGGCGTCCAGCTTGACATCAACATCTAGACTTTCCCGCTGTTTCCTCGTCCGGTGCAGCATGTGTGAGCTATCGACTGCCTGGTGTGTGTGTGTGTGTGTGTGTGTGTGTGTGTGGGGGGACATTTTCTCCGGAACCTGAGGCCAGCTGGAAGTAATGTGTGATATATTTGTGTGTGCGTGTAGATGTGTGTGTACAGTATGTATCTGCGATTGTAAATGTGTGCGTGTGTGTGTGTGCGGTACAGGCGGGACGGTCACTCCATAAATCAAGAGGCCCCTGCCCTCCTGGCCCTACTTACCCTCTCAGCTCAATATCATAACAAATAGCCCTTCAGAATAATATAAAGTCTCTCTTTGAGATACTTCGGCACGCTGTCCGTTAACGTGCCGCTCACAGACTCCATCTTTTCTGTGAGGCTGAAGAGGTTTATTTATCCTCTACAAACTCCTCCAGGGGCCGACAGGCAGGCTGCGGCCCCGGGGATGAAAAGGCCTCTTTATGTGGGAAGTCTTTCCACGCCTGCCTCTCTCTCTCCCTCTGTCTCTCTCCCTGTCTCTCTCTCTCTCACACACACACGCACACACACTGGGGTACTGAGAGAGGGATGGTGGAAGGACAGGAAGGAGTGTAGACCAGATGAGGAGCCGTCGCCACGGCTGCCGTCCTATCAGCTCACAAGAGGGAACACTGATTTAGCTCCATAGAGCCACTTCAGTCACGTTTACTCAACTTCTTTGGTCTCTTGCAGGCCGACATGAATGAGTTTGTTGATTCCAACACAGTGAGCAGCCACATCAGGCTGATAGGCAAAGTTTCGGAGACACCAGTGCTGTGGTTCAAATGTGCTGCACGTATCAATAAGAAACAGAAAGCTCTTCTAGACTGTCTCTAAATGTTTTAAGAGGGTGTTATGTTTCCTGATGTGTATCCATCTTTAAAATTCAGAGTGAGAGGGGTATTTGTTTGGATTCCACATCTGTCAGTAAACACCCGTATCATTTCATCGCTGTGGTGGCACTTTGATGAATTCCTTTTCTGCTCCGGAGGAGAGAAATATAGAGAGTTTAATCTCTTCTGGGCTGAAACTCCGAGCCAACGGCTCTTCGGGATCACCGCTTCATAAATAAGTTTGGTATCCTTTCAACTTCCTGCTGCCTCTCCAGGCGTATTAATGGCGCTCTTGTAAAATGATGTCCTCGTGTTCAGAGACGCTGCTGAGCAGATGTGGATGTTATCAGTGCACTAAAAGGCCATTATCAGGAGTGACTGGGAATCAGGGCGGGGCAACTTCACGTGTGTGTCTTGATGACAGTAAATACGACATCGTTCCTGCACATATAGCGTCTGTTCTGACATGTTCTGTATTCTGAAGCTGAGATATTTATTCCAATGAAGCAATTTATGTATCTTACCTTTGGGATTTTAAAATAAATCAAGAAAGACTACACATATGCACACAGAGTCAAAAGGATAAAGGAAATGTTGGTTTCATTACCTACTTGTTTGTCCCTCGGTAAGCTGACACGTGTACTTTAGCAGCCATTCAATTTACCAGTAAATATGGCGCTGAAAGCTAACGTGAACGTGCGCAGGTGAGGCCGTGGATGCTCCAACTAACCGTCTGAATCCTATTTGCAAGCACAGGTTGCACATTTTCAGTTATTATTGTAACTATGACAACAAAAGTAATTTAATGAACTTAAACGCAAGTGGGTTCTTATGTGTGTCTGCCATTAACATCATAAAAAACAAACAAACAACCAACTATTATTACAGATACGTTCTGGAATACTTCTGGAAGCAGTTGTGGTTCATCACTGTTGATGTGCACTTTCTGGCCGACTGGTGCATGAGTGGCTTTTGCTTTACCTCAAGAATCTTCACGGGATAAACTGAATCAATAATCTCTTAGTGATCCCTCACGTATGCGTCATACGTTCACAAATTCCTCCCTTCCATCTATAGAAAACCGAACATTCTTAAAATTATTATTGTCATTGAAGGGTGCTTCCTCCATCTCCTTGAAAAATCATTTTAAATAATTAAAGAAAAAAATGTAGTTTATATATATATATATATATATATATATATATATATATATATATATATATATATATATATAGATATATATATACATACAGTATATATATAAATGCATGCACTTTAGTGGGCGTACATGCTGTTGTGGACATTCTCCATCCATCTATTTTCTATATCGCTTATCAGTTGAGGGTCGCGGGTTTGTGGACGTTGTGCTTTGCATAAAGCAGCATTCACGCAGGTTCCAACAGGGCGGTGAAAAGGGCCATAAACAGACAAAAATATTACAAGAGTCTCTTTCTCCAGAGGGGCTTAACAGGTACCTTTATTGAGTCGGGTAGAAAAGCAGCAACACATACCTCTTTAAACCCTATCTGTATTTAAACTGCTGCTGAATGTGAGTGATTCCAGATGGGCTGGGGAGACATTCATCTTTATCAAGCTCCCTTTTCTCCCTCCTCTTCACCACACTGAGCTAATAATAAAATGAGGCTATTTTCCCCACATCTGCACAGAGGGCTGCTCCAAAACCAGTGGCAAATAATTCAGCCAAAAACTACCTTTTTTTTATTGAAGGTAATTAGTTGTTTGCGTCTACTACTGAGAAAGGCTGGACGTCTCCTTTTAGAACTGGGAGAACAAATAGTTTCCACATTTGTGGGATCATGCCAGTTGGTGTGCATGTGTGTGAGGCTGAGACCAAACCAAACAGAGTCTGTCTCTTAGTTCTGGCCATTATTCTTATTGGTTGTGATAGTGTTGCACTGTTTCAGAAGATTCTGAGACGTAAGAATGCAGCAGCAATGCCACAACACACAGCAGAGAGATAATCTGATATCGAAAGCTGCACTTTGCATAATCATTCGTTCGTATGTCACTGTCAAGTTTCATAGATTCTCCAAACAAGCCAACACTTCGGGCCCCCGTCCACCGAAAAACGCCCAGTTGGGAGCGTTTGAGATCATAACGTTATTTCAGTGTGGATGCTTTGGTTGCTGAGATACGTAACATCTTGAGGAGTAAAAATCTGGACACAAAGAAGAGCGCTTCCTCTCTGGATGAGGACTGGATGAGGACTCAACCACACAAAGTGAACACGGACCTGCTGGTCTTCGTGGTTCATGAGATGTTGCTTGTAAACGTCTTGACGGGTTCAACCGTCTGGTTCGCCAGTGTTTTTGTTGTGACGGTCCCTGTGGTGTTTGATTGGGCTGCTTGGTAAAAAGTGACACTGATGAGAGCTGAAAGTTGAGCGTTCTTCAACTCTCATTGTAAGACAGGTGGTCAGGACCTCGTCATGATGCTGCCAATGATTCATAGCATCAAAATGCAGTCCCTCAAGCCGCATTCCGCCTCCTTGTCGGAGGTTAGTCTCACGCCACCAGACATCAGAGCCTTCTGCCTACCTAAGTTCTGATCACCAGGTAATGCTTGGAAGAACAAGCACTAACAAACCTGCGCTCCATACATCGAGTCAAGGACGCCCTTTAACGCCCCTCGTAGCAAAACAAACCAGAGCAATTCACTTTTCTAAAACACTACTAACTAATGTGAGGTGTTTTCTTCCTTGATCGCAACTGTGCCATCCTACTTTGCCTGTGTTGCTGGTAGGAGAGCATTCACTGCTACACGACCGCGGCGCATCACCGGAACGGCACCCAAGCAACCTTTGATTTAAGATTTCACCCACTTCTGCATCAAAACCTCGGTCTTCAGTCGCTAGTGTTTAGAGACTTCCCCATGAGTGTACTTGAAGGCAAACTTGAATGTGCTGTAATACCGCATGTGTATGGAAGGATAAAATGTGACAGGAAAATCAGTCAATCAACTGTTACAGACGTTTACAAAGAACTTTTTATGTAATCCTTTAAAAGTCGCCTTTACCTTTTGTTTGTTTATGCAGGTAAATGAGAATAATAGGAATAAAGAGACTGACAGAGTTTTTTGCTTTTTTTTTTTTTCAGATATCCTATAGGACAGAATGGTGGACTCCATTCTGAACAAAAATGAAGTAATCCCTTACAGAAGTACACTGAGGAGCCAGACACATGTACAATCAGCCTGCTTCCGACAGAGAGCCGCTGCCTGCTCTGTCCCGCCAACAGATTCTCTTACTTCCTATGCTGAAGCACTGCACCGTCTGCCAACCCTTTGGCACGATCAACGTCCCTTCAGACAAGCCAGAATCACATGACCTTCAAACAGGATCCCCACAACGACCGTCCCACCACCACCAGCCATCACCTCCTCCCTCCATAAAGACCACATTTCTCTTCCTCCATTTCACAGCTATGCCAATTGTAAATCCCGCTCGTCCTGGAAGAGCTCCCTCTTCTTTTAACCCCCTCCGTTTTTTTCCTTCTTTTTTTTGAAATGTGCAGTGAAAACCCCTAATCTCTGTTTAATATGGTTTGGCCGGATGTAAATACCTCTGAACAATGGCCTTAATCTGGGCCATCCTGACAACCTCACACCGTTGTGGAGAAGCCTGCCAGGAGGAGATGGAGAGAAAAGGGTGATGGCTCGGCAGAGATCAAGGGGAGGAGAGGGGGGTAGGGAGGGTTTCCCTCACTTGCTGCCTCTATTCTTTGCCAGGCTGAGCTGCGCTACACCAAAAGAGCCCCTAAAAATCAAGTTAAAGATAGACATTGCCTGGAAGCATCCCGCCCTGGCCTGTGCCAACGTCACCCTCCCTCTGCTCGGCCTTGCTAACGAGCATCGGAAGCTACCGTACGTCCAGAGCATCTTGGCAGCACCCAATCGTCTTTGCTCCTTTCACACCCTCATCGTCGCCTCCCCTCCATCCCTCCAGCCTCAGAATAGGGTTGGATCCGCGGTAATTGTCATTCCAAAGACGAACTGGCCTAGTTTCAATTCAGCAGACAAGTGTAAGAAGCTCAGCCCACAAAGGCCAGGATGTCTGCGAAGTGTGTGGGGCTACGATACAACATAATCACACACTCTAAACAACACAGAGGAACCAATGCGATTACTGAGCATGTTCCACCATCGCGATATGAATGTGAAAGCTTGCTGTTTAAGTGTTGAGTTGTTTATGCACTTTATGTTCCCTGAACAAAGAGAACAGAGGTCATATTGTAAGAGCCAGTTGAGCAACATATTGATTTAGGGTCACTGTGGGACGGCCAAATGACTGCACTCGAACTTTGGAGGCAAATTTGATGCTCCGTCAGCACTCCTTTATCCCAAGAGTCTTGATGAATCAGGGAAGTTATCAGCCAAAGACAAAAAAACAGATTTGGTGAGGAGTAAAAAACTTCTGCTGGATATGAAGAATTGGCTACTAGACCTTTGAGCTCTGGTGAAATCCTGGAGATGGGCTGCTCTCTTCTCATATCCGACAGCATCCTCTCAAATTTAAGGCGTCATAATAAAAAAATACATGGCAAGGGTTTTATTAAATTGGAATTCATCTGAAAACCTTAATTTTCTTTTATAGATTATTGAGATTAACTCAATTCCCTTTTTGACTCAAATCACAGCTCTGATTAATTTGTCTTTATTGGTGATATCCAGTTGGGCAAACAGATGAGTCTGACTGGATCAGTACTCCGTACCCGACATCCAGAATATGAACGGGAAAACCTGGATTGGTCCCTCAAAAGTAGTAAAACAAAGTCTGTGTGAGTAAAAAAAGTCTATCCTCTAAAGGAAAATATCTTCATATTTCCATGGCTGAACAAGTTTGTGGTTAAAAAGCTGGAGGTTGTACATTTAGGGGGATTTCCAGAACTTCAATTGAAAAACGCTGAAAAAAAATGATAAGGAGCAGTGTTTGCAAAATGCCTGAAGATGTCGTATCCGAAGTGGTCGACGGGAGAGACGGCTGATGAAACCGTCCCTGACACCACAGGAGCAGCCTGAAGAGACGCCTGATGGAAATGTTCAACTTTAACCTCAGCTGACCCCGACAGGGACCCTGCCCTGACCTCTGTGTGGTCGCACACACACGCGCACACACTGGACAACATCCTCATCTGATGGTGATGGTGTGTGTCTGTGGGAGGTGACAGAGACGTCAGTGTCATGGAGTGTGATCCGTTTAAAGGCACAGTTGGCTTTCGGACTTGAACGCGCGCACGCGCGTACACACACACACACACACACACACACACACACACACAGAACAAGAGGAAAGCCGGGATTGTTCTGCATTTAGGCATCGCCCTGGCAACGCTGCAAACCTACACAGCCGTGCCGCTGTGCATTCACGCTATAAGAAAAACAACCACAGTAATCGTGTTTACAGTTTCTCACACTAACTTTGTGTTTCCGAGAAGTTAACAAAGGCGATGAAGAGAAGCTTTGAGCTCAACGTAAAAACCTCATCAACTTCGTTAATTAATCTGTCAAGCATTGCGAAGGCGTGTTCTCCTCTCCTGGAATCAACAGCAGCAGAGGCACGGAGCAGGAAGTCGGGAACCTGCAGAGGGAAGGTGCTAACACCAAGGTTAACAGCAGGTTAACAGTTAAAACTGCAATAAACACACAGGCTCCAGTACTTTTAGGGCGTTTTCACTTTAGGTACCGTTGCTTCATACCATGTCTGAATTATGAGCCGCCTCAGACTCAGTTCAAGGCAACGTTCAGGTTCCAAGATCTGGATTTTCCCTCCTGACAGCGTGAAAGAAGGCTCTGAAGAAGCGTTAGTAAACTAAACTCAAAACAAGTTGCTACAGAGCTGCTTGTAATAAAACTTTCAAAAACTGCTTCTATTTCAGACAAGTCAGCAATTATCAAATTATATTTCACATGGAAATAAAATAAAGCACAGCGGTCGTAAGGTGGAGGTGGGGTGGGTGTGGCCCTGGGTGGAATCAGCAGGAAACTAAAGCATCAATGGCCCTGAACCTGCTTGTTGCCTCTACGGTAAGCGACACTTGCACTGAGCTCTGCCGCCATGCCGGACTCCCTGAAACACTCCTGAGCTCCTTCCTGTCCTGGATCAGTCGCCCCGCTCTCTTCCCTTTTCTTTTCTTCTTGTTGATGGGGAAACATAAGGAATATGTCAAGTAATTCAGCTCTCCATCTGAGCGTTGTGAAACCGAGCACTGGACCGGCATGTTAAATGTTCAGAGAGCAGGACAGAAGCAGGAAAGCCTCTAATCCCGTAAACCCTTCCTCCTGCGTCCCTCCAGGAGCTCAAACAGGCCACAGACAGGAGCCTCTGCTGGGAAGCCTCTGGAGAACGGTGGTGCTGGGACGTCTGCAGCCTGAACACTCTCATGTCACCATCAGCATCCTGACTCAACAGAAATTCACTGTTATCCACCTGAGACTATTAGCATCACCAACTCGTTAGCTTCTCCCTGCAGGTACCTAAAAAAACCCAGGTAACTACGGAAACCACTTCACTACCCAGCATGCATGTGCTTGTATGTGCTCCTCTCCGCTGTGGCCTGCAGTTCTTCTTTGCCATTCATTGAAGACTAAATGGAGTTTCCTAAAAATGTTCCTATTCAGTGAGCGCCAACGTGCCACTGAGCAAAGCGCTTGTACTTGACTCCCGGCTGCTTCGGTGAAGTGGCTCATTGGCTGACAGGTTGAGGCTGTGGTTGAACTGAGCAGCAGGAACGTGCGACACCGGAGATGTGACACCAAAAAACATGAATAACCTGGAGTCACGGGACGGTGATGAAGGCGGATGACCAACGAACAAGCGCCAAAGGCTTCATGACACGTATGAATATCAAAATGTCTTCACTCATGTTTCCCTCCATCTTTACTGATGCATTTGTTGAATTATCGCATGATCATACACATAAAAATTGGAAAAAAAAACAACCTCAATTTAGCAAAAAAAACCCCCAAAAAAGTCTGTTCTTGTTTGAGGTAGGTTTGTCTACCCAGCTCTAAGTGTTCTTAGATTATTACATATTGGATTATTACTATTATTTTTTTAATTATGTTCCTCCAACAGGCAGGACAATATTCTTCAAAAACATTCTGAAAATCTTTTTCAAGGCACCAGAGTATAGAATCTTAGCTTATAAAACTTTCACAACATCCCCAGAACCTTTTTAGGAAGCCGCAACATGGCTGGCACAAGCCTGTACCAGAGAACAACTCCAACTTGTTCTCCTGGAGTTTTTGCTGATGGATAACGAAGACGACTCCTCCTCTGCTCTGTCACTGACGTGATTAATGCTTCCTTTATACTGACAGAAATACACGCCACGTGAGTTTGATTGCTCCGAACCAGCTGATGAGAACATGCCAAGTTTTTGTTTCTGATACATTTAGGAATCGAATGGAGAAACAACTAGTGGCTGATGGAGGGTAAAGACCATGGAGACGTCTGAAGCAGGGTTCAAAGTTCCATCCTGAAAAAAAACAACAAACTGTAACACGTAAATCTGTTTACTGATTCTGAGCATGTTGATGTGCCAGCGAGGAGGAGAAAGTTGCCACACGAGGAAAAGATGCAGCCAATTACCAGATGTACCGCATTCAAAAATAACACCGTTTTGAAAACTGTCTGGTGTGGGTTATTCTAAAGAAGCAAACCTCGAGTCAGCTCGACTGTCACTGCTCTGCAGTTAGCCAGCACAACACCAAAGTCGCCCTTCTTCTTTCCAGGGAGCAAAAGGCTTCCATTACGCTCTGCAGACGGTACAAGGGTTTATTATTTTAGCTCTCCTGGCAAAATAACATACGGGGAGAGATGGGGGGGGGGTGAGGGAGAGACGCGGGGGGGGGATAGAAGCCGAGTTCGGTTTCAATATTAGATGTGTCAGCTGCCCTGGATGTGTGTGCGTGTGTGGGGCTTTAAGCAGACATGCATGCGGAGGCGTGAGGGGAGACCCAGCATCTTTTTGAAGCACGGCGAGCAAAGATGGATGGATTAGCCAGCTGAGAGAGAGAGAGAGAGAGAGAGAGGGTGCAAAGAAGGGGAAACAAGTAGAAGAGGCAGAACAAAGGAAACAGATGTGAAATGTGTGTGTTAATGTGAAAATCTGCCATTTTTCTTTTAATCTCAATCTTTATTATACCGTCATAAATCAGCATTGCTGTATTCAGTGATGCCAATAAAGCAAATCTGAATTTTCCAAGTGGGGACCACGAGGATGGAGGAGAGAAAAAAGTGTATAGGCTGGAGAGAGAGAATTGAGCACAGTCGCGAGCAAGGAGGTAACACATACCCTTACACACTCGTGCCTCTCACTCACCCCTCTGCGCGCACGCACACACACACACACACACACAAATACACACAGAGTCTGTTGGCTCCCTGTTTCCATTCACAGAAATGTAAATGGGGTGCAGCAGAGCCAGACAGGAGAGCTCTGCTTCTGATTAGTGGTCAGAGAGAGACGGGGGGGGGGGGGGGGGTAGAGAGACAGAGAGAGAGAGAGAGAGAGAGAAAAGAGGGAGAGAGAGCTGTGATAGATAAATGAAATGGACAAGAGTAACACAGCAAGTGTTTGGATTAGCGTGTTTCCCATGTGATTTTCAGTGTCTGGTAAATACATCACAACATATGAACACATGATCCTGGATGATCATCCATGTATTTATTTTGCACATGGGGCTCATATCACGTATGCTAAGGAGCTGTTGACTGTCTGGGCTGTCGTCTTACACCGGGACCGGATTACACAACATTTCGCGCCTCTGCACTGGCACCCGCGCTCCTCCAGCCTTCAGGAGCTGCCTGAACACAGCCAATCAAAACCTAAAGAATTGAGCAGCAACAGCGATAGAAGAAGAAATACAAGCAGAAAAGGGAAAAGCAAATAGCTGGATGTATGTGTGGTCAGAGGGGGCTCCACGGGCTGAGTGATGGGTGGGACTCTTTCTCCCTTTGTGTGCAGAGATGCGTTGGACTCCTTGCAGCTTGGCACACAAAACTACCATCTGTTTGCCTCTGCCAGCAACAAAACACACTGGCTCAGAGCGAGGACGCACACGCAGACCCGTTGGTACTTGCACTAACAGTGTATAGTGCCTCGCATTCACCAGCCGTCATGACAAATCTATAAAAAAGTGATGCGATTGCAGAAAACATGGCAATAAATCCAGCGTGAGGAGAGAGAGAACTTTCACTGGATCATCCCGTCACTTCGCAGCTCAGAAATCTTTTGTCAGATTTAACCGCCGCTCCACCTGACGAGCCCCCAGCCGCCCCTACCTGCGCGGCCTCCCGGAGCCGTCCTCCCGCTACGACACAATGAGCCTCTTTGTTTTCTCTGAGTCTGCCTTATCTGTTAAGTAGCTCAACAATTTCCTTAAGGGGAGGTTTGTAATTAAAAACACGCCGTATGTCAACGCCGCTGTCAGCCAGCGGGCTAAGAACCGCCATGAACCGAAGCCAGAGGTAAGGCAGAGGACATGCACAGGTGTGAGTGAGACCGAGCTGTAGAGGCATCATTAGGCTGCAGAAGGTGATGCATGCCGCCATCAAAGGGCTCATGTGGATTTGAAAACCAGCCAAAAAAAAGTGGGCAAATTAGCAACTATTCAGGAAGATTTAAGGCTCAACGTGTAAACGCACAGGCTGCCACATAATGCCTCTTTGTGCGTCGGGGAGTGAAAGTAAAAAGAGACAATAAGGAGAAGAAACCACCACACAGAACGGTCCCCTGTTTTCATCCATAATTCATAGGGTGAAATGCAGGGAAGGTTTCAAAGGGCATTAATGAGGTGTATTAATTCATAGGTGGCTGCAGCCCGGGCTGCTACGTACGGAGGCCGCGAGCTGATGGTGGCCTGCTCCTCTACAGCCGCCTGCTCATCTCCTCTACCGTACACCTGAGAGACTCATCGTAGGCTTTTAGTCTCTCCTTACAAGATAAAAGGTCCGAGAACCATTTCGACCCATTGAAAAAAATCAAGTTTATCATGCTGCTTTTGTAAGCAGCCACCTGAGAGTGGAACACGGCATAGAACTGTCAGTGTCCGCTAAAATGTGCACTCGCCCTCTACGACTGATAGAAACATGAGCTTTGGTTTCTGGGTCTTCTATGTCTTCCCTTTCACCTCCTCTACATTTAATAAAATGTTTAAAAATCAATAAATAAGATCAAATACCAACAACAATGTAGCACATCTTTACTGGTTTCAGAAATAAAGCCAGAAATATCTGTAAAAATCAACTGTACTCTGAAGAGTGCAGGTACTGGTTGAACGCCTTTAATAGAATTGACAACATGAAAGCAGGAAAATACCAATATTTCCATATGGAAATTGAAAGCTCAACTAGGCAGCAATTGAACTGCTGCACATGTGTGAAATTGTCATGTGACACCAGCAACTGGAGCTAAATCAGAGAGCCGTGGTGCTGCCGTTTGTCTCCGATGACTGAATGACTTGAAACAGAACTTCTTGTGCGGCACAAAGACGATCCGGTGCCGATCACTTGCAAGAACATCTTTAAAAACTACTGCCCATGGAACACGGACACAGCGTAATGACCTCATTTCATAGGGAAGGAACAATGTGTTTTAGCTTCCTCTGGATTAATTTTTATCCATGGGTCACTTATTTGCCACCTGACCTAGCACTTCCTGTGACCATTCTAGAGTTTCCTGTTCGCTGACGCAACTGCTTTCCCTTTCAGCAGAGAGGCCAGCCCCCGTGGTCACTGACCAAGTGTGACTACAACATGGAGAGGTGACGCTGAACTAGCAAATAGCATCTTACAATATGAACTTTTGTGTTTAGTAAACTAGAAAAAGGAGCGTGAAAACCGCACTACCATTCATCAGGCAGTCAGAGAGGCTGCCAACAGGTTTCTAACGAGTCAACTATTATGTCAGTGTGTTTACAGCTTGTTTGCACTGATAAAGAGAAAGCAAAAAAAAAAAAAAAATCTGCTAATGCAAATTTCAAGATATGCAACTGCATCTCTAATTTAAGAAAAAAATAGCCGTGCGCTTAAATATCAAATGATGTCCAAACCAAGGAGATTAAAAGCCCCTTCTAGTGAAGTCGCCCCTCCAAACAACAAGTGAACAGGACTGCAGTCCAAAGCAGACATTCAGATCAGGACTGCAGCTCCCGACGTGCCCTAAATATTCCCCAAAATGGTCAGAGTCAAGCCAAACGCTGTAAATTCATCTGATATGCAGCATCAGCATCAGACTTTTCCACTGTTTCCACTGTAATTGAGCTGTGTGTTATCCCTGGAAAAAGACAGTCTAGACACTAATACTCTTCGAGTACTTAATGAAAATCTCCCTAATACATAAGGTGCTTAGAAGGACGACATGATACAAAGTACAGCATGTTCAAAAGTAAACACTATTTATTACGCATCTAACCAAAAGTGATCTTTGCGCCGGTTCAGGGCTTTTAATACTAATATACAAATCCATCTTTATAGGTGCAAATGTTTGAGCTTAATCCTGCTGGACTGCCTTCCAAGTCTGAGAGAAGCTCCCCACGATCATTAACTGGTAAATGAGACTTTCACTTGTGTTTAATGTTTAATTCTCATCCAGAAATGTGCCAAAAGTGTCAGATTAAGTGCCTGATGGAGTCGGGATAGAACAACTATTGTTCAGCAAATCATCACTCTCCACAGCTCTCTTGGCTCGCACACTTTGCCAAAGATTTCTTGATAATGCTGCCGGGAAAAAGACTCTCCGAGAGCCAAAGCTGTAGAAGAAGAAGAGGGACTGCTTGGACAAACGCTTGAATTTTTAGGGTCATGAAAAGCCCACACATGGAGCTGTGCTCATTTGCATAATAGGATGATTAAACAGCAGTGAGCTTGAGAGCTCCACAGAAAATTACAGAAGCGTCGTGGCCTAGAAAAAGAGCCCTTCAATGAATCACCGCTGGAGAGGCCAAGGCCGAGCATCTACGCGGGACTGAAACATGCTGGAGTGCAAAAGCCAACAGCAGGGTTCTATAACCGTGATGGTTACGACTGTTCCATCAGTCGTGCAAGAAGCTTGCCTTGCCAAGACTGCAACTAGATACTGAACAGACGCAGGCAACGATGATGCCGAAGCCCTCGGATCATAGTGCTCCTTCAAAATAAGACTAAACCGACTCCTGCACTTTCACTTTCATTTTATGGAAAAAAGTATTGTTCCTCAGTTTCATGGTATTTTTGGCTCTTGGTTTGGCGCCATGTTCTCTGACCTGAAGGGAGGCACGCTGACCCTGCTGCACAAGCTCGGACTACAAGAGCATCTAGAAGCACTCCAGGTGGACGGGACACTTGTCACTTTATTTCTTTTTTGGTGGGGGGGGGGTCCATCAGAGGGGCGCAGTGACGGATCAGAAAAACACTCGGTGATCACAGGGGCACTTGAGATGACGAGGGAGGCGCCGGGTCACTGGAGGGGCTGAATCGGCTCTACCGCTGTACACAAACGCAAGCTAAGCGTGTTCAGGTAAAAAACAGTTAGGTAACTGAAGACCAGAGACTTTCCTCTCTAGACGAACACGTGGAAAATATTTTCATGCCAAAATCCACTTGAGCGAGCTGAAAAAGTTGAGTCACAGCTGGCTGCAAAAGTACGAAAGATCGACACTGAAACGGCTTGAAAACACACAATACTACTCCCCCTTACACACACACACACACACACACACACACACACACACACACACACACACACACACAGAGTTTCAGGAGAACACTGCTGCTGTCAGAGTTACAGGAGGGATCTGTTTCCTGGAAAAAAAGATTGATAGAGAAGTAGATTTCAAAAAGTTGATTAATTGTTAAATGTGTGAGCCTGACTGAAAAATAGACGTTCAAACTACGTGAAACACGCCGTCCCAGCTGCGACTCAGCCTGGGGAGGAATCAACGACAAGCTTAAAGGTTCTTTCCTGAATAGCCTTTGAATTTACTTCTGATGTTTGACAGGAACGCCTGCCTGCTAACATATTTGGTGTGTGACAGGAAGAAAGTCTAACTGCACATCAGCTGTCGGAGGAGACAGCGCCACCTACCATTCTGGAGGTGGACAAACTTCAGGGAATAAACCAATTCCTCCCTGTTCAGGGATGAGGACAGTCATCCAATTAAATGATCTCTATGGTTTGATGGTCGATGGAAACCCACCATGTGTGTGTATGTGTGTGTGTGTGTGTGTGTGTGTAAACTACAGAGCTTGAGTGTAAATCTGTGGATGGCACGGGTTTAATAGGACTTCTAACGACCCACACAACACCTGCTGATTTGATGATGAGAATACAGTGGTCAGTAACCTTTCCACCACACACGTGCCCGCACACACACACACACACACACACACACACGCACACACACACACGCACACACACAAGTATAGTGACCACACAGAACCAGACTATCCTTTCATTTCTATCTTTCTCTCTTTTTATCTTTCTTTACAGCCTCTCTTTCATAGTCTGCTTCTGCTCAGACAGACATAACACTCACTTAACTACAGACGACACATGGGCCTGCTTTGTCGCTCACTCACATACACACACACACAGACACACACACACACACACACACACACACACACACACAAACACCATCACACAGACTTGCATGCACAACGATGCAGCGACAAAAACAAATGTGCTGAATTTGTTCGTCTGCTGTTTCACAGAAAGGCAGAGGAGCCACATAAATCATGGGAGCTCAGCGGGGAACTGGTGGGTGGGTGGGCGTGGGTGGTCGGTAAATACAGAGGAGAGAAGAATAATGCACACACACATACACACAAACAGCCTCTGCTCTTTGTCATCTACAGTCGGTCAGCTCTGCCTCCCAAACATTTGGAATTGCCACCAGCGTTTGGAGAAATAAACAAGACTGCGCTCTGGAGCAACGTTTAGGTGCACTTAATGGAAACGAGGAATTACGCTTCACACACATCCACTCACACACACACAAACACACGCACGCGCGCACACACACACACACACACAAACCACAGGGTCTCCTTACCTCATACATCCATAAATATATACCAGGGTGAGCTAAAGATTTATTACACACAGCCTTTTTCTTTTTACATGGACTTGATGACACTTTCAGAGTTCTTGTTTAAATCCAGGATACCATATCTGGAGTGGTCCAACAAACACGCAGCGTGTTGCTCGGTCAACGTACACATTCTCCCCTCTTAACATTCATCCACTCATCTGAAAACAAGCTGGATATGCGAATACAACAGTCCAAAACTGCACTATTAAACTAATATTTACAGATATGCAGTAAACTTTCAAGGGCGTTCCAGTCTTTACCACCTACTAATGTCTGACACACACATTAATCTGTGCGCGTGTGCATACACGTACACACACACATGCACACACACACTGGTTGAGTCATTGAAACACACCAACCTAAGCGGCAACTTTGCAGGCCGGCGCTGTGGCGGCTGAGGGGGAAATCGTGCCATCTGCCAGTAAACAACAGTCATTTTATCCCTACTGCTCATCCATCTGTGGGATTGGGGGACTCAGCTGGAGGCCGGCGGGCCACAGGGGGACGGGGGAGACGAGACGATGCAGCCCGGAGGACCCGCCAGGCATTGAGGCTGCTGCTAGGGTTCATGCACTTCCCCACCTCATAATATAAGAAAATACATGATTGGTGGTATTTGTTTGTAAAAAAAACAAACCAACAAACCAACAATCAACAAAAACAAAGCTTGAATCTACAATTTTGGACTTGTGGTCCCGCTCCTATACGGGGGGGGGGTTCTTCTCATTTTCACTATTAATCATCCATCCTCTCACGAACCAGCAGAAATGAAGTATGAAATGGTGCCGTGATCAGCAGGACCACACAGGAGACACATTTTTCTATTCTTCCTCTTGGGTTCAGATTTTTCACATGAACACAAAAGCTGGCGTCTTGCTTGGTGTCACTGTCACCTCTGTGGATGCACGCTGATGACCTCTGATGATGATGCTGGGTATCGACTTGCCTCGCAGCCTATGAACTCCCTGTCTAGGAGGCTTCAGAATACATCAAGCTCCCTGTCTCACTGCTCATCTGTGACATAAACCCACCCGTCTGTTGCCATGATCAGGAAGGAACCACAATCAGAGCAAAAACCAATGCTGAAATTAAAGGAATTCGCAAGCTCTTTTGGAACTCTGTTCCCCGTCCATCGCCCTCAGAGCCTGACTAGAAGATAGATCGCCTTCTCTCCTCTGTGCTGCATCAGGGGATTGAAACCCCAAGAGACCTGCTGACCCTGAGGTAGCTTAGCACAATGAATGGCAGTGGGTGGGAAGTGTTAGCAACTCTCTCTTGGGTTGATCCAACAGTAATCCTCCTCATCCTCTCTCACAAAGTCGGCTATGATTAGCGGCAGCAGTCGCTCTGCTCGTCCAGTTCCAGCTGTGCGCTGATTCAGATATTACAACGTCTTGTAATTTAGACATAAAGATGTTTGTTTTTCGAGAGAAGCATGTTTGATGACAGTGGTATGCTACCACTTCCCATTCACTACCATTCAGTGTGCTAAGCTAACTAGCTGTCGGCGGGTCTCAGCTCGCTCCCGCAGCAGAGGAGAGGATCTACAGTGTCTTCTAGTCTGGCTCTGGTTGGTGTCTCCCTTTAATAAAACACAAATAACTCCATCCCGAGTTTCAAATGACATTTTCAGCCTCACACTGAGCATAAGGACTTTTATCCTTCACGGAAATGTAGGAGATGGAAAACATGGTGGGACACTTCTCACGTTATCAGCTCGCCATCATAAACTTCACATTGGATTAATCAACACATAATAACATGACAAACATTGGCAGTTTGAAACAATATCCTCCTCTGAGCTGTGCGTCGGGCCACGTCTGTAACATGCAGGTACAAGGAGATCAGAGCCCCAACAGCCGCCACCCGGAGGGCTTTAAAAAAAACACACTCAGCTCTTGGATGATGCCAAGCGGGATAGGCTGTGATGGCTCCCAGCAGGGAAGGCAATCAAGCGGACAGAATCACAACACATCTATTGAAACACTGGGTTTGTACATGAGCGAGGGCAGGGGCGGCTCTGTGGAGAGTGGAATTTACACCGAGGTGCTGTGGAGGACTATCACGTCAGTCTGATCCAGAGCTGCTTTTCAGCCTCCAGCGGCTCGTCAGTGTCAAAGCGAAGACACACAACAAGTATGAATATGTAAAAGTGCGTGAAATTCAAATCCCCTTTTCTTCCAAGGATGAATAAATCACGCTTTTTGTTTGTCTCCGAACAGGCATTCTTTTTTTTTTTTTTTAGAGGTCACATCTTTAACACGTCAATTATCAAGTTCACCTAAGCCTCACGTCCACACTACTTACCTCTCTGCTATCACTGCTCTAACCTCAGTGTTTAGGAAGAGGCCCCACATACACGCCAGCAACAACATGCATGATCTTATTATAAGACAACCGCGCTGGTCGTCCTCGCTGCGCTGTAGCTTGTGAAGTGTGTCAGAGCCGCATCTGAAATAACTCGCAGATAAAAGAGAAAGGGAGGGGAGAGGAAAAACAACACTTGGCTAACGCCTCAAAAAAGATCACTCTGCTGTGTTAGTTTTTTTGCGCAATATGGAGTGATTAAAGCAAACACAGTCGACGTTTACTTTGGATTGATCTTCAGCTATTCCTCCGCCTCGGGTACAAAGAGGGAAGAACGTGCTAAGCTCAGCGAACCAAGAAGAGTCCAATTAAATCCTCCTCATAAAAAAACCCTCTCCATACGCATTCGCATAAACAATAAAGGTGCCTTTGGAAATCTCCTTATTTGAAGTGATGAAGCCAGAGAAACATGGTGCTGAGCAGATATCATACTAGCATGTAAAATGAAGCGAGGAACAAGCCGCTAAACCTTTCCTTTCTTGTTTTTGGACAAGCACCCTTTTAGGCTCCTTCTCATCCCAGCGCTGCAGGAAGGCGCCGCATCAGTTTCTGTGGCCTCACCTCACGTCGGCACATAGAGGCTCGTTTTGTACAACCGACGATCCAAAACCCGCAGACATTCAACCAGCAGCCGGTGATGTCCATCAGTTTTATCGAAAATAATACAAGATTTTTCCGTGGGTCCTTCCGCATGTCACAGCAGGTAAACAACTGAAATCATGGTTCTGCTCTTTTTAGTGTCGCAGCCGTTCCAGTGAGCCAGTGCGCACAATACCAGCCTGGACTAGACTGACCAGGGCCATAGCTGAGGTTATTAATTAGATCAATATTTATCCTGCAATACACGCCAGAGCCGCTGTGACAAGGGTCTATAGAGAGACCAGACTTAGACCAGTCTAACCAGACGTTAGCATCAACCAAAAAGGGGGGGGGGGGGGGGTAATTGTTGAAAACAAACTGAGGAGAACGTAAGAACAATAATGATAATGCATTACTTTCCAAAGGTAGAAGTACAAAGACAGGATAAGAACAGCTTTTGTCACGAAATATCGATGAAATACAGTTAGACAACAACCACTGTAGAACCACAGACTCGAGGCCTGTCGAATCCCAAAAGACTCTCTAATGACAGCGTTTCCATGGTGATGGCATGTAATTTTAACAGGTAATGAGGTTCTTAAGAGGATATTTTCAAGTTCCATTCATGTTTTACATGAAATCTCATTGGATTCCATCATTGTTACAGGTATTGTTCATCCGTCTGTTAGCACAAAAACTGTGCGACCGAATTTCAGTAAACTCGGGTTTAGGGGTGTCACAGGGGCCAGGAGAGCTGCCAATACATTTGAGGGCTGATCCACTCAACAGATTGACAAACAACAATTGTTTTTGCCTTGGTGAGCTGGTGGAGGTACGCAAGTCCCCTCTAGTTCCTCTGTTACTGTAAATCCTAGTTTTTTCTCTCAGCTAATTTTGATCACATAGGAACAAAACTGTGCCAGACGGTTAGCTTTAAGCATTGGGTTTCCTTCATGACAATTAGCAGTAGTGGGAGGTTGAATCCTACCTGTGGGCTGAGCGGTGGGAAGCCTGGCTGGAGAGACGCAGAGAGGCAGCAGGATGGAAAGCCAGAGTGAGCACCACAGAGCCGTCATTCCTCTGGACAACGAGGTGAGACGCAGAGCAGTGAGGCCCGACTCACACAACATCCTCCGTTTGCATGCTGTCCAGCACAACAGCGGCGTCCGACGCCGCAAGAAACTATCCAACAATTCCCTGCCACTGGCCTGAAAAACAAGAAGTTAAAAGTCAGAGCTGAGAGAGAGAGAGAGAGAGAGAGGGAGAGAGAGATCTGGGCGTTCGGAGTGAGATTCCCGGGCAGATCTGGCTGTGAGAGAACACTCCATCAGAAATGAAATCAACAAAATGAAGAAGTAAGACTGTAAAATTGAAAAGTGAACAAAGAAGCGCCGTCGGGTCTGCATTCATGCTACCGTTCCCTGACCTGACATTCCACATAGATTTCAGGGATTAGGCTGGAAATCCCGTTTCACAGGTTTTCTCAGGGGCTTTTTTTGCCCGAGTACCTGAGTGTCAAGATGTCTGCTGATATTAGACCAACATTATCTGAGGGTTTAGGACACCTTTTCCATCACGCCTCCAGTCCACAGGTTCATCTTCCGCTGGTGGAAGCGGGTTAGATTGAGGAGAAAGAGAGATTTCGAACCCGAACAGCCTGACATTCCTCTTCCCACTCTTTTCTGCTTGAGAAACTTTTCTGCAAGGTTTAGCAACCAATCGACATGGATTCACTAATCTTCCTGCAGGATGAGGAATGCCGAAGTCTACAGTATCAGTTGCTCAACATGCCCGGCGGCTTGCAAGAGTAGGAGGAGGGAGCGTGACGGCCACGGCGAGCGACGGCGGAGTGCTCTGCTGTCTGTTTGCTTAAGCGGGGAAAAGCTGGAATGCAGTGAGGTTCACAGAGAAAGCTCTGCGCGAGGTGCCCAGAAAAGCAGAGCACCCCCCCCCCCCCCACACACACACACACACACACGCACTGTTAGCTTAAACTTTAGCAGCTTTGTCAGGCTTCAGAATAACCTTGGCTGTCAGACATCCACGCCGGCAAAAACACAGCTTCATACACACAAAGATTTCGGAGTGCTTGCACACAGAGGTGTATTGTACATACACAGCGAGTCCAGAGAGAGGTTGTGTTGTCTTAAGTCTTAACAGTACTGCTTTTCTTTCCCTCAGAGGACCTGTGACCCACTCCTTGCTCAGCACAAACCAAAGCCCGGCTCTGCAAGACTCTGTTTGCACATTATCACTTTTCAACACAGAAACTTCACACAGGAGTAGATAGTCCCAATGTAAACACGCCGCCACCGCACCTTCCAGCTCCGGCGTACAGCAGCCCTTGATGTGAGCTGCTCTTCTTCTCGCTCGGCCCATCCTCACCTTCACGCAGCACCAGGCGACGCCTGCACGCCGCTGCGGTTTGTTTAGACAGGCCGATAGTCTTCACTCGGCGAGCGGGGAGGTAGCTGATTGCAGGTCCCTCAGAATGAAAAACGTGTTTTCACTGGCAGACGCACAAGTGGAGAGATCTTGACGTTTTACAGGCACGCGGGAGCTGCCTCAGATCGGGTTGGCGTTCACCTGCAGATCTATTTAGACAAGGAACATGACAGCCTCTCCGGCAAAGAGTGAGGAGAGACCGGGAAGCCACGGAGGGTTTTGAACTGACTCATTTGGTGACAGACGATCATTTAGACAACTCCACGTGCAAAGTGAATCTGCAGGAAAGTCTTGCAGGTGATTGAGTGCAGGAAGGAGAGCAGAGGTAGAGGGGAAGTAACCAAGTAGAAATGTGACAGATTTCTCAGGTACCTGCTCCTACCGCACTCCAACACAACATCTATACTTTCTGTGCATCGCTTTTTCGACGCACGGCCGACAAAAATGACAGAAAAGATGCAATAAGTGAAACAAAGGAGAGCTCTAAGGGACGGAGGACTTGTTCACTGCAGCGTGAGAGGCAGGTGAACATCATGAACGCTCCACCTGGTGGAAATCACATCCAGCGAAGGGAAGGATTTGATATCCATGCGTGCTGTCATGGATGAAAGTGAAGCAGGCAAAGCAGAAAAAATACTTTATACTCCTGGTATAGAAGTAGTAAAAGCCAGTAGTTTTTACTTTTGAGTAAACAGGTTGAATCGGTACTTCTATGTGAGTAAAGATTGTGTACTTTTGCTCTCTCTGCAAGTCCTCATGTATTTATATATCTGACAGAATTGTTCCCTTAGATCATTCATTACTTTTATTATATATATATATATATATATATATATATATATAATTGACTGGTGAAACTCAACCAGCACAGCCCCCAAAAAAGCTTTAAATTCGCTTAACAACCTCAAACAGCAGCAGAAGAAGAGCCGCTACGGATCCCAAAGAGCAGCGAGCAGTTCAAAGCCTCCGAAGTGTTTTCATGCTAATATTTTCTTAAAGCTTGAAAGGGGAAACACAGCCACGGCGGTGAATAATACATGAACATTAATCATGCAGAACTATCTTCACATTGTACTCGCTCGGAGGCACAGGGGCGCTTTCACCCGGGTTCAAACCCCCGTCATCCCTCCGCCGAGATCAGTGCGAGCCGCTGGTCACGTGGTTGTCGCACCTTTCCAGAATAAAACCTCAGATTCAATCAGAGAAAGTGAGTTGTTGTTTTTTTTTTAATTTAATTTTATTTTTGGCCAGGTGGTTCGAGACGAGTGGGTACTCCTCCACTCCTCTTCCCCTCCACTCTTTCCCCTCACACTCCCCACACTCTTCCTGAGAGCAGACATCGATAAGGTGAGTGAGTGGCAGCGAGAGCTCTGCACCTCGAAGCCGAGCTCGGCGTGGCTCCGGGTGTGGACGCCCCCCCCCCCCAAAAAAAAAAAAAAAAAAACACAGAAGATTTGAGAAACAACGAGGCAACGACACAAAACCTCCTGAGACCTGCAGCGGTGGCGTGAACATTCCGGCAGGTGCAAACAAACAGCTTAGAAGCTCAGTTTCTGCCACCGCAGACACTTAGAGACATCCAGGGAAGCTCATGCAGGTGTCAGTAGCACCGCGAACGACGGCCGCAGACCAGTGTGAGTCCCTGGGTGGGATTGTCGGTCTGGGAGAGCACTGGAAAGTTATAGTTCATGATTGAATTAATAACAATAATAATAATAATAATGAGCTCTTTTCTTTCACTTATTATGTCCCTCTTTGTAATGTAGAACAGGAAACACTAATTATTAGTTATCTGTTGGTGTTTAGGGCCAATTTCGGTTAAGAAAAAAAAGGCAATCAGAAACGCGTTTGGAGTCAAACGCGCTCGTGTGTGTGTGTGTGTGTGTGGGTGTGTGTGTGTATGTCCTCGGGAAGGCGTTATCTCTCTAGCCGATAGTTGCAATTAATTTGCAGCATAAGTGAACTATTGCCACGCGCGCTTGTCTCTGGCTCCAGTGTTTAATGGGTTAAATCTCCTTTCAGCGTAGCTGCAAGCCGGGGTTTTCTCTTGTTTTTCAATTCCGATGATGATATGTCTCGATGGGAGTCAAATCTGAGAAATCTGAAGGAAAAAATAAATAAAAATCACCATCTGAATCCCATGGAGGCGCGCGTGTGTGGAGCAGGGGACCCGCCGCTGCTGCTGCGGGGGGAGAGAACCGCACAGCTCGACCCTTCAAAGGGCTGAAGCAAAAAAAAAGAAAAAAAAAGTGCTGCTTTCTGGAGAAACTTCAGAGATGACGAGAGGTATTATTAGTCTGACAGAAGCTAATTCATATTTCAGCTCCCAACGAGAGAAGACGTCACTGCAGCGAGGGAGGAAAGGCGTGTTCATCGCGAGCAGCAGAGGATGATGGAAGGGCAGTGCTGGACTTCTCGAGTGAATATGATGGTTGGATCAAGGTGCGAAATTAAAACAACAAGAAACACCGTTTTTACACTTTAAATTCTGCCACTACATTTTCTCATACTTCATGTTTTTTTTCATTGTTTTCCTTGAACCACAGTGTCCATAAAATAATCCAGCACGAGGTTTTAATAATTCCAGAAAATTGAAGTTAATTGGCACTGGGACCAGGAGCCCGGTCCGCCTCCACAGCCCGGCAGCGTGCGTAACTGCACCCCCCATGCAGAGCCCGCGTGAACCACGCGCTTTATCCAAATTCAAAGAAGCGCAGGTTGCGTCCTCGCGGCTCCGGTGCATTCCGGGGAGCGCCGATTGCGCACCGACCGGTGACGGACGAGCCGTTCTTTAGTGCCACCTGCGCCATGGCAGTCTGGTCCCGGAGCTCCACGCCTCACACACACATACATTCACACACACGCACACACACTCACTCAGTACACGCCACATCTACGGGGAAGTTTACCGCGTCTCTCACTCCTCCTCCCCATGACAGGTAAATAATAATAATAATAATAATAATAGTAATAATAATAATAATGATGATAATAATAATAATAAATACTGACCCAAGAAGCTCGCTTCTGACAGCAAGTCTGTCTTTCCAGGTGTCACCAAGCCCTCAGTAGAAATAAAGACTTAGTTTTCCAGTAGACTCCCTGAAACCCAACAAAACTGGGAAATCCTCAAGTCCTCGCGCTTCGTGGAGCAGTTTGGCGACACTGAAGGGGAAAAAAAAGTCCGAATTCCCCCCTCAGCGAGAGTCTCCTGCTCCGGCACAGCCACTTCCAAAGTCAACTTCTCCACTAAATCCCCTTTTCCACAGCGCGCTGCGGTCCAAAGTGTCCAAACCTCCCGGGTACGTTCATCCTCGGGTGCGCGGGCTGGTGTGTGTGGAGGAGGCGAGCGGGACGCGGCTCCTCTCCGGTGCGGATGCCAGTCAGTGTGTTTCGTCCTCTTGGGTCGACCAACTTGGACTGGTGGCTCTCCTCCGCTGGCTGACTGGGAAGTAGGGAGCTGCGTGGTGCTGCCGTCATGTCAGACCGGCGAGGGACAAGGAGGACTTCCGGTTGGTTCTTTCAAAACAAAATACACAAGGCGGTAAAACCTGTGACGCAATGCTTTTGTGAATGGTTCGGCACATTTCCCCGGAACATGCAGTTTAAAAAAGAAAAAAGCTTTATAACACAAAAAGCTTCAAGAAAAGGATAATGAACACATGTCAACTTTTCTGTGTAAGCTGCTTTTATTTGATGTGTTTATTTTCTTTCTCAATAACAAAGTGTAAAAATGTCCATGATTTGGATTCATTCCAGAGTTAAATATCCTCGTAATTACATAGAAAGTGGTTCAGAATGAGCGGCCAGGCTCTGCTGGAGCTGATGTTAACCTGGACTTCGGGCTCCTGTGACACTTGGGCTGAAGTTAATTGTGGGTCCTATTTTTGAGTCGGACCCACTTCATACAGGGAAGTAAATAAAACTAGATCTTATGTGATGAAACAATTAAAACCTATTACACGAGACGTACTTACCTTTTCAAGTCAACCGGTGTCCCACAGTTGTCAAGGAACACCAACAGCAAGGATGTACAGTGAGGCAGCGCGTTGTAGCCTTCGATGAATGGAGAAAAGCAAAGTAGTGCAGGTCTATTCAACACCGGGTGGTTCACAATGCGAGATTAAAATGCTTTTATTTTGGAGGCCGGACCGTCGTGTGCCAGTGTGCCTCGATGGCTTGACGCTGCTCCTCTCCCTCCGCGGTCCAGGATGCCTCCTGGCTGCCTCTCCGCCGGGCAGCGCGCCGCCAGCGGGGGGAGGGAGATCAGATTTCGGCGCGCCGCCCCTCCGGGACCGCTGGAGGCAGTAAGTGACGGATTGTCCAGAACTTCCCACATCTCTTTCCTCAGACATAGCTGAACCAAACCAGCAGATATTCCAGATTCCAAAGATAAAAATGATGAATTTAGATTCAGATTAAACTCTAAGTGTAGCTGCTGCCTGACTGGAGCCTGGGGAGCACAAGTGGACTCAGAGGGCCTGAATAAAGTAGATCAGAAATGGAGTTTGTGACTGAATGCTTTCTGATTAACACAACAAAAGAATTCATTTTTCTCTTCATAGAATTTTCTCCTGCAATGGCCTTCAGGGGGATGATATCCTCATGGGGCCACAGCTGGACAGGGGCCCTGGAAGGTGTTCGGATCTGTATGTGTGTCTCAGCAGGACCGTGCAAAAACTGACGCTGGTTTTCACTCAGCTTGATGGAGGGGAGTAACACTGGCCAGGGTAGAATGCATAAAAAAACATCATGAAAAACTGCACTTTTTGACATGGGGTTTAGCTGAGGTTTGTGTTCTGAGAATCCTCCAGTTTAATTGGCGTCCGTGTAATTTGACCTATTCAGACGGTGTGATGACGATGAGGCGGTGGTGCAGACGTAGAGGAACTGAAGGTTCGCCGATTTGATCTCCACTTTGCCGGGAGACAGTGACGAAGGGTCCTTGAGCAAGTCTGAACCGCTAATTGCTCACGATGTTGTAGGTTGGCGCCTTGAATGGTTGAAATGAAGCAACACTGTAAAGGGTTTTGAGAGCCTCGAAGGTAGAAAAGCGCTACATAAATACAGGCCAATTACCAGTGTGGAAACAGCTTCCAGCCAAATTATATTTGGAGGTTTCTGCACGCTACAGAGTACACGGGGTAATCTGGCAGGATATGTTCACGCTGTAATTTAGTGGTTCTATACAGTCATTTTGGAATGAAATTCTGCTTCATCCTTCCGTGAACTGTGCGTCCTTGCTGAGCCGTACCAGAGGGAGAGACGCAAAGTGGGAGTTTAACCAAAAAAAAAGGCCATTTCAGGAGATCCCCAGTTGAATTGCGGGGCTCAAACTGCTGAACTCTGCTTGCTGTCACCCATCGTTTCGGGGTTGTTGGTTCTAGAGGAGATTTCTTCATTGCCAGCATGAGCAGGAATCCCAACCAACCGAAAACCTCCCACGGTGATCCGTGCGTGTCAGTGAGACTCGGAGACTTGAGAAACGGTGGATCCGTCCTTTAATGCTAAAGTAGCCTCACGCTGAGATGCAGTGTAGAGTAAAATAAACCAGAATCTGTAGAGACGATCCAGTTGGTAAAATTTCTTTTCAGATGACATTAATGTTTGCTGTTTGACTGTCGCCGTTATTTATTCTGATTAAGAGAATAACTGACACTTTCCATCCTGTTTTAATGATCATATTTCTTTAGATTTGACTCCACTGGCCAGGATAACCCTGGATGACCCCACCCATTTTTTTTTTTCAGCAGTGGGAAAAGTTTAACCAGTGATCAATCCCAGTTCAAGCGACCCTGCAGTAGCCACGGCAGCAATCAGCACTTATGGGAACACACAACCCAGGTGAACGAGGTCGTTTTTGGATGGTGCCCAATGCCTCCAACACCAGACCAGAGCTCTGGTATCAACAGGGAGGCGATGAAAACTGGAAACCTCTCAGCCACAAATCCAACCGTCCAACACGGTTCAGTCGGTACTGAGGGCAGAAACACCGTCACTGTCCTCCATGCTGCTTCTGCTACAGCTACTGAAGACCGTACACAAGTCCAATGTTTCCCTTCCTTCCCGTGCCATCAAGCTGTTTATGACCTCAAACGTGGCCAGGAAACACGGAGAGAGGCGTCTCCTCGCAGTGGGAGCGGGTAAACCTGCATGTGGGGGTGTATTTCACTCATGTCACTCGAGGAACATGCGCTGTTGTTTTTCATTAAGATCACGCAAAAACGACACTGCCAGTATTCCAAGTTTGGGTTGATCTGTAAAACAAAAACAAACAAACTGTAGAGGGTTTTGCTGAGGTGACAGCAGCAAAGTCACTCCTCTGTGTGGTTCTATTTAATAAAAGAACTCAGATTTTTCAAGGAATGTATGTTTTTTTCTGATATTTCCACTTTGGAAGATTGAGACTGTCATTCATGTCACCTGATCGTCGTTATGTCCATCTTCGTTTGAGCACTCCAGTGTTTCTGTCACTCTAGAAACAAGCCATCCCAACTGTCACATTGAAACCCTCTGTAAGTGTAAAGGAGGCCATTATCAGCCGATATCGTCTTTGACTCACACCATCAGCACCAGTGTTTGACCAGTCCAACCTTAAGTGTGCTGAGTGACCAGTAAATTACCATTAACCACCCATTTAATCTGCCATATCCAGCAGCCTTCAGGCTAATTACGGCTGTCAGGACAGAGGTGATAGCACCCGACGCGGCTTTAAACAACACACCAATTACTGTCATCGCCTCAACACTGTTTTGAGAGGGAAACTTTATGACGCCATAAAGCGGAGCAGCACTCTGCTGAGTGGCTGGAGGCCGGCGAGGAGTGTGCCGCTGTCGTCCATCTGTGTTTGTCCAGCAGAGATGTGCTCTTCTCCGTGATTTGTGACAATCAGCGTCAACACACCGTAAACAGCAGAAAACAGACAGGCAGACAGACAGATGGATGGATAGCTAGATTACCTTCACGTCACGTGCTGATGGATGGTTGAGTTCAGGTCCAGTTGCGGATAGATTCTACTTAAAATGAAAAAGGAAATATAATATGAAAAAAATAAGACTTTCGGACTTCACACTGACCTTTGCACCATAAACATGCCATCGTTGTTGCCTGTTCGTCTGCTGTTCATCGGTTGTATGCAACTTTTCCCACAGCACTGTGGGAAACTGCGTGTGGACGACGTAAGACAGAATCCCTTTCACCGCACCTTCGGACAGCACCGGAAAACGTCCTGCTCGTGAGCAGTGAGTAATTTCAGACAGCTGAAGAGACATTTTTGAATGACTGTTGAAAATGGGAAGCCTGCTGCTGGAAACGTGGCTGTGACCAGGGATTTAGCAGCTGTCACTCAAAAGATTGACGTTTATATGATCCAACCAATGACTCCTGGCTCATTTCAGTCTCTGTATGTGCTTGCTTTATTACAGTGACGTTTCAGAAACTCAGCTTTGTTGCTTATAACATGTCAAGTATGTTTTTGTTAAAAAAAAGTTCCCATTATTAATGTTAACGCTTCAAGCTGAAAAATTATGTTAGAAATTTTGTTGAAATTTTCTGTGGTTTTTTTCAGTCTCGTGCTGATTTTGTTTGGTTTGTTTTTGCATTGGTAAATATCTTAAAAGTTGACATTGTCATAAAAAGCTGTATCCCTGTTTCCCTGATTAAATAAAAATCGCAGTTTCTATGTCAGGGGTTCAGTGTGAAAATTCTGCTGTTACCTGTAAATTAAATGCCTTTTCCTTTAAGCTCCTACCTTTTAACCTGCTGTACCATGTAACTGTTTCAGGACAGATCAACTGAATCGCTTAAACTTTAAATAAATGCAGCTTATTTCCTAAAGAAGTGCAGATTCTCCGCAGCTGCCTAACACTCGTCCCACTTTGCTTGACTTCACCGTTGAAGCAGAGAACCAGCAGCATGCTATTTTCATTAAAGTAAGTGAGGAAGAGGAGTGCAAGCGGATGATGAAGGCTCGTTGACCCTTTGGACTACAGTGCTCTGTGAGAGACGTCGGTGGGAGGGGGGAGGGTGTGTGTGTGTGTGTGTGTGGGTGTGGGGGGGGGGGGGTGAGCCCGGGAACAAAAGCCAGTCGGGGAGGAGAGGTCATGCAGATGGTGAGAATGCTCAGTCAGACAGCTCGAGTACTGATGGGCAAACTGACCAAATGACCTCCTCACACACACACAAACACACACACACACACACACACACACACACACACACACACACTCTGCAACTCCTCGTATTCGTAGGAAAAACAAAACTCCTCCCTGCACCCCCGCATCACCCCAACCTCTAAATGAATGAATACACACAAACACGTTTGCACACACACACACACACACACACACACACACACACACACACACACACACACACACACACACAGAGCTTTGTATCGCTATCTTAGCCAGCACAATTGTTGGAGTGATGGTGATCATTATCATAATCATAACCGTCACAATCTGTTGCCAAACCAAGTTCTTCCACTTAACTCGACTTAAACCCAAAACCATGAATTAGACCAGAACCAAGTCTCGACCCCTAACTGGCCTCAGAAGGAGTCTCAGGCCTGGTTGGACTTGGTCTTAACATGCTTCTCCACTCACGCCCCAGGTCACCACACCATCAGCGCTCACTGTCTCCCTTTTATATGCAAATAACCCAACACATGACAGCAAAGTCTGCAGCATGCGTAGGAATACAACAGCGTTCTGCGGTTCAAACATGTAGAGCCAAAAGAAAGAGCTGTTTGACTGGAAGAGGAACAGATTTTAATCTGGTGGATAAAATCTGTTCCTCTGCAGTTTCCAGCCTTCAGCAGTGTGAAGACACTGACAGTCAGAAAGTCGCTGCTTCCGGCGCTCTGCACTGACGTCATCACCCTGATGCAGAAGAAGACTTCCCACAACCCCGCTCTCATAGGCCAAACTACCTCTTTGACGTGACAGGTCTCCTGCAAAACGTCAACTGTCAGACTCAGGTGGACTTGACATTTGCCTCTTGAAAGGAGGGGTGGGCGTCGCCTGTTTTTGGCATTCTGTCTTTCTTTTAACGTATTCTTTTATTTTCTATTTTAATTTAAAAACAGAGACACGATACACAAACAACATGGCACGAATCTGTCTAAATCGTTTCTGGATCATACTCTGATCATGAACCTCCCTCCTCGCTCTCTGTCACAGAACAGATCAGCAACATAGCGTTTTGCTCTCGCTCACAACCCAGACTGACAATAAACCACTGCAAGTATAGCCTCTCTAGCTTGCTAGCAAAATCAGCAAATGGGTTTCTTACCCGTCCAAAAGAAAGGCTGCTACTTGCGCGTCTGTAGCAAAACCTTTTGGCTCTTCTAGACTCCCCCAGCGAGCAAATGAGCGAGCAAGAATCACTCGATCTGCACCGAGCCTTTTATCCTTCTCCCTCTTACCTGTTGCTTGTTAGAAAAAAGACCTTTTTCTTTTTGAAGTGTTTTCTTCTGGATTCATGCTCGTCCTCCTTGAGGCTGCTCGCCCAACACCGATCAAACAAGACGTTGATGCTCGCTGAAGGCTTCCCGCTCTCAGCCTTTTGACGGACAGCTAAGCTGCCCAATCATGTGCAGGCTGGTTTTGGCTGTTGATGGACAGCTGAACAGTTCCAACCAATCTAGCTGGTAGTTGGTTTTGATTGGGTGGAGGTAAATTTGTCCCTGCCTCCCCTTATGTATTAGGGATTTTGATGCTTCCTTTTTTTTAAACATCATAGTTTATTGATTGCCATCGAGACATCATGACAAACTCAGGGATTATAACAAAAAGTACATAAAAGTCTTGGAGCCTACCCCTCCTTTAAAGGAAGGTGAGAAAATGTTGATGTCCCAACAAAATGGAGATTCACACACACACACACACACCACTTTCACTCCTCCTTTCCCAGCCCCCCAGGGGAGCCGATCAGCGGGAGATGAAAGGTGAGTGCTTTTCATTTAAAACTGAGTTAAAAATTAAACGAGAGACCTCAGTGTTAAGTTTGATGACTGAGCTCCAAAGAACCCAAAACATACCAGCAACCCTTCAAAAATTCTCTTTCTTCTGCCCAGCACTGTTATCAGCCTGCATATTTCCACTGATACAGCCAAGTAGCTGGTGGCTGCGTTCTCTCCGGGCTCTGTGCACGCTGCGTGCCGCCTGTGTGGGCAGCAGGCGATGAACTCGGGTGGGTTTTGTGTGTACGAGGTGGACAAAAGCAGCAGGACCAATCATTAACACAAGTGATTCTGGCCAGACAAAGATGAACACAAAGGGAGGGAGGTGATCACGGAGACCACTTCACACTCGACTTGGCGCTGCACTCTGCTCTGTACTCCTGACCCAGATACACACTCGCCGGCCAGCAACTGTGGCGGCTGGTCTCTGGAGCCGCCTCTCACAAACACACTGTAGTCCAGCGAGTCCCATGCGGGAGGTTGAGACCCTGCGGGGATGAATCAGAGGGGTCAGAGGATGATTAATGGAAAAAGAAAACATTGTCCACCTGAATTTATGGGCCTGTTTGTGAAAAGTTTTTACAAATAATTTACAGAGCAAAATCAAATATTTGGAGAAACTGCTCATGCAATAAGTTGTGCGGTTTTGATTCCAATGTGTTGGAAACTTTTGACAGGACAATGACAACATCCTAAGTCGGTTCATCAAAATATGATTCTGTCTCTGTTTCTGTCTCAGCTTCGCAATTTTATGACCCAATTCATTCTGTCTGCATAGGTTTACATAACTAAGGGTTCAACGATTTTAATTTGTCCCTCGATGATCAAAAGCTGCCGCGATGCACATCAGACATAATCCCCAGTGGGAAGGCATCCTCAGCTCTGGACGCATATCTTGCATGTTGTTATTTTTCTAATGTGAGATAAATGTTCTGTATCCCCAAATGTAACAAGGAAAGGTCATTCCGTCTGCCCCTGAGAGCACCTCTTTCTCCGAGAGTGGCATATACATACAAGCAAATAAAACCTTTTTTTGTCATCACCAAAGTGTTAGACCTGCCTTCACCAGGCTACCAGAATCAGCACAAGGAGACAACGCGTCCACACACGGAGCTCAAGGTCTAACAAACGAGGTTTATTGGTGTACAGTGGTCGAGGTTTCTCTGAGACACAACAAACAAGTGGAACGCTAATAAAACGCACGGGGCGCGAAAACTAAAATTTGGAAAAACACTAAATCTAAACACGGGCAGCACTACAAGCTGAAGGAACGATAACAAAAGGCGACCGCCAGACTAACTCTGGGGTGAAATAAGAATTTGGGGGAAAAATAAATCAAGGCTGAGGAATCAGCGAGCCAAATTAGAATGGGAACGGAAATCTAAGGAAATCAAAAGGTCAGCACTCTGCTGCTATAATCCAGCAAATGGCTTTAACAAAAAATACCACAGAAATACTGGGTCTTCTGGCACACCTTAGTGGCTCAGGAGAAAGTGGAGCGAAATCACACTTAGAAAAAGTAACAATCAACGAGGAGGTCTCTCTACTCGGACTAGGAAGGTAACAATGAGAAAAAACTAGAAAACAGCGACAAGAAAGCAAACTCGGAAAAAACGTACAAAATGCACGGAATGTGAACAGGTCAAGACGACGGATGCTATTTAATATTCCGGCACACGGAAACAACCAGCTGAGACTTAAATACCTAGGGGGGGTAATCAGGGAATGGATTCAACTGGTGTTTCCGGTGTGCCGCAGAGTGACTGACAAAGGGAGCAGCCAATCACCAACAGGGGCGGAGCTCGGAACTGGGTAGAGAGAGGGAAATAGCACAGGAATGCTGGATCATAACACAAAGTTTTATTCCTCTTTACATTTTTAAGGGTTTTTAACCTTGGAGTTGTCAGCTCAGTGACTGAATTGCATGAAATTTCTTTCTGAAAAATGTATAGATTTTTAATGGCTGTCAAATTAAAAGAGATGTCCTTTAAAAAAAAAAAAAAGACATCAAAATCCGTCAGTAAAACCCTTCGACTCTAACGTTCGTAACTCCGTACAGTACACAGGAAGCCTCGCTGGGTTTGTGAAGCTCCTCCTCCTGTCTGGTACGTTGAAAAACTTGACTTCTTCCAGAAAGCTCAGATTGACTGTGGAATTTATGCTGGCAAAATGAAGCTAACAGGCTGTGAGTGAGCTAACAGGCGATTGCTATCTCTGAGGTTAGCTAGTGGTCGATGCAGATATTCCTTACTTTGGCATCAAAAACCAGACAAAGTTAGTCTCTCATGCTAGGATAGAGGAACGGGGCACCCTCACTGTGTGTTCACACGAAACGTGAATTTTCAGTCGGGCGGCGCGAATCACGCAAATTCGCAAAGCGAAATTTTTTGCAAGTTGAAAATATTCAACTTTGGTGAAAAATCCCTGTTACGACAGCCAATGAGCGTTGAGGTTGTCCTGACGTCACGGCTGACTGTGTCACAAGATGGAGGACAAGTTGATTGTGGCTGTGTGTGGTAACCCAGTGCTGTATGACACTACATGTCAAAATTACAAGAACCGGTTGAATAAGTTGGTGTCCATTCGTGAAATTCTGTCATCGATCCTAGCTAGCAGGTCGTCAAACTGGCCAGTCGTCACCCGAAAATCCGAAGCGGCGGTTATGCAGATGGAGCCCCTGGGTGAATTTCACTGCTCTGTGAAATTCACCGAGCTGTGCTCGCCTCTAGATGGTGTTGTGAACCCAGATACGACGGCGTTTAGTTTTCCGACGTATTTCAGCCTTCCACAGCAGGTACAACGCAGCAGTTCTTTGAATATCTATGGTGAAATGGCGGAAAAATATGTTGCCGGAAATAGTCGCTGCTCGGGCAAGTGAGCGAATTCGCGCAAATGACACAAATGGACACTAAAATGATCTGGCGGTCAAATTCGCGCGAATAACAAGACGCGAAATTCGCATTTGCGTTTGGTGTGAACACACAGTCAGAGTGTTATACCCCACTGAGTCCACGTGAACGTCTGTGGAAACGAAGACGGCTCGCTACTCACCACTCAGACGGAGGAGTGACCAAATGGCTGAGATCCAGCACCAGATTAAGATTGCTCATGAGTCCCAAAACCCGGGTCCTGGCTAAGTCTCCAGTCTTGAGGACTTAAGTGCAACCTTGTCTGATAGAAACATCTATCAGCAGTCAGCAAGAGCAGTCAGGCACACAGAGAGTAGGCTTGACGATCACTCTCAGTGCAACCTGGCCAACAAGTGCCATCTCTGGACAGACCTCCAGATAAGGTTCTAGTTGGTCCTCGTCTACTCTGGAGGGCCGTTCACTCTGTTTGTTTGGTCATGATTGTACATCTGCATGTAAACTCCTTCCCATGAAAATGTTTGCTGTGTGCTATGACAACCCCAGAACAAAGGCAGCCAGCCAGCCAGAGTGTGCAGCGACTCGTGTTCCTCAAAACAAAATGAGATCAGCAGCTTTGAGCGACGTGAGCGGAGCTGAGCGCTCGGCTGCAGCTCTGTGGGGCTCCCACTCACTGTTTGTGTTGTCTCTCTTTCTGCTGGGAGTAATGGCCTCCGTAATGGGAGCTTTTTTGGAGGAGAGTGTAGAGAAGTGAGCCAGTCTGCCTATTTGGCGCAGTCGGCCCCATTACACTTCTGCTGAAGACCACCGAGCTGCGAGTCATTTTTTTCGCTGCGGTTTGACGTTTTTCCTCAGTGTGAGAGAGGGGCCTTGTTGGCATGGCCACAAAACAGTTTGACAGCTCGACGCTGAGCCTGGGGCTGTTTGCTCAGAGATATACATCCAAAGACTAAATCAGTGAAGCACAACTGGATCCGTGTGCTCACACCGCCAGTCCTGGGAATTGATTGTTGTCTCTTTTGGAAATGGGTGAATGAGAACATGAAATGTCAGACTCAATATCACCGCTGTTCACATTCTCTAACATGACCTCCAGATAAGATTCTATACTGACAATTAGTTTAAGAATAAAGCAGATAAACCAACTTTGTTTCTCAAAGTTTGGGCTTCCATCCACATGGCTGCTTACACATTTAGCGCAAGTGTGAGAAGTTATTTTGCACCCTCACAGATACAACTCACTTTCTCCAAAGACCAATTTAGCTGATTGGCAGTTGGGGTGAGTCAAAATCTTGGAAGAACTCCATTTGAATCCTCAGTAGAAAAGATGAGCAACTCACTTATTTTTAGAAAGTATCTGGTCCTTTGGAAAGAAAGACAAATAAGGAACACAAGAGGAAGAGGAAGGAAATAAAACCAACCAACGACGACTGAAATGGTTCATTAGTTATGGAGGTATCAAAGTATTATTTTTTACCCCAAAGTCTCCATCCACCCATCCATCCATTTTCCCCCTCTTCTCCTGTTGAGGGTGGTGAGGGTGGAGCCTATCCCAGCAGCCTTCCCCCTGGACAGGTCACCAGTCCATTGCAGGGCCAACACATAGAGACAGACAACCATTGGCTCTCCCAGCCACGCCTACGGTCAATTTAGAGTCTGGATTAACCTGGTCCCCTCTTGATGTCTTTGGACTGTGGAGGAAGCTGGAGTACCAGAGAGAACCCAGCAGGAACAGGGAGAACATGGAGACTCACACAGAAAGACCCCGTGCTGCAGCCGGGGCTTGAACCCGGAACCTTCTTGCTGTGAGGACACAGTGCCCTACAGCTTGAATTAGGCGTGTCTCCTAACTGGTTTGCAGC
Organism: Aulostomus chinensis; assembly: GCF_037954235.1. NCBI lineage: Eukaryota > Metazoa > Chordata > Actinopteri > Syngnathiformes > Aulostomidae > Aulostomus > Aulostomus chinensis. Next base: position 4,022,543 of record NC_141336.1, on the reverse strand, counting down.
AAATAAACTAGGCTACACAATGTGTATTTTCATCAGACAGCGATGGTATCGGCTGAAAACACCAGGAGTCTTCACCAGCAACTACGCCTACCAACTAAAAATAGACAGGTTTCTAGGAATGTAGTTTCAGTTTCTAGTAGTATTGAATGCTGTCACTTGAGTTACCGCGCAACGTCTGGGTGGACGCACACTTGTTGTTGTTGTTTTGACCAAAATTGAAATGTGGCTTTTGAGGTGCTGCATCAAATCACTGTGCCTGGTCAAGAAAGTAGCTCTGGCCATGTATCAAACTCTAAAATAACGTCAAGTAATTTACAGCGTTTTTATTGGGCGCCACCCTTCTTCTCCTGATGCAGACAAAGACCGCTTTGGCTTGAGACGATATTTGCCGAGTGATGGTAGTGGCACTAGCACTCAGCCATGTGGAGCTCCGTGATGTGGACACAGAGGACAGAAGGGTCTCCGTCTGCTCCACACTGAACAGGACGGATAATAAGTGTAGTAAAGATGCTTTCATACAAATCTTCATTTCCCATTTTTTATAAATTCACCTTTGTTTCTTTTTTGGAAAAGAAGAAAGCAAACTCAAACAAGCATAAGAACTGTTTTTTGTTTTGTTTTTTTTTAATTTTGCCATTTGCTCTACTAGCAATACTCACATCAAAATACTTTGGAAGGATGTTGTAACATGTAAGATATTAAAAAAATGTTTTTTTTCAAACTCTCATTAATTTTAAAGTAATCAAACGACACCAAATCTTCAGAATTGGCTGGAAAAAAACAATTATAAGTTGAATAAAGCTGGTTAATATTTATGCGGAATGATTCTTCCAGATTTCTTTTATTACTTGTCTGACTTTTGTCTCTGGTTATGCCACAAATGAGCTTCTTTTTTTTTTTTCATCAATATATTTATCTATTTGTCTTCAGTGGGTTTATTGAAGCTTGGCGCCATCTGGATCCTCCTGATGTGGCTCCCTCAAGGGAATTAAAAGAAGTTCGTTAGTAGATTATTTGCTGCTATTCAACGCTTGTTTGGGCACAAAGTTGGTGTGATGCTAAATCTTGTCTCTGTTGTCCCGGCACACACACTGGCTGGTTGTTCCACGTCCGGGCCTTGGCACACTCCGACCGTCTCTGTTTCCATCTCTTCCCTCCCTTCAGCTCTGATTATGAGCGGAGGTGTGAACCTTAGAGTCAACAGAGCAAACAAAACAAGCCTTCAGCCATATTTGCATTTCCAACCCCCCCCCCCCCCGCCAAAAAAAAAAACAACAACTGGAAAAAGAAGCTCTTTTATTTTCAGCCTTCTCATAGAACTCAAGAAAAATCAGCTGTTTACGAGGGACAAACAACAGAAGCTCTGGGCTGCACATATCCATTTATATTTAACTCAGACAAAATCAAACAGGAGGGAACGTCGCTTGTGATCGTAGCGTGCAGGCCTCACGTCTGGCTTTGAGACGTAGCACCAGTTCCTACAAAAGGGTGGGGTGGGGGGGGGGTGGGGGGAGACGAAATCATAAAGAGACACCACACTTCTGGGTAGATTTCTGTTCCCATGCAGTGTCTCAGCACAAACTGCAGCACTTCTGTCTGATCAAACAAAACGCTGTTATCTAATCGTCAGACCTGAACGTCAAGTGATAGCTCGGTTAAATCGGCGGCAGTGAGAGCTTGGCAAAAAAAATAAAATCAATCTCAGCGTTAACAAAAGGAAAAATAAAAAAAATGTGAAGCTCAGTCTGCTGTGTGTCAGCTGGAGTGTAGCGGGACCATTTGGCCGACTGCTTCCGTGCCAGCCAGACAGTGTGAGAAAAAACTTTATTGAACTTTATTGAATCAAGGTGGAGACAGTGGAGGCACAGATACGAACTCGAATTAGAGCGAAATGTTGCTGTTCTTTTCTTCTTCAAATCTTAAAGTCTGGACAGAACAGATCACAACCGGAGCTGCGGGGGAAAATCTGGGAAATTAAAGCCACTGAATGACTTCAAAACTTGAATTGAGGACACGACAAATCAATGGTTTTAACCGACTGACGACACACCAAGATTATAAAATCTTTGTTTTTGGAAGGTCTGGGACCAGATTAAAATAGGAATTATTAAGATCACATTTAGGATAATTCAGAAAGGAACTTGGCAACTTTTGGGAAATGAACTTATTGTCCATCGTAATTTCAATCAAAACAAGCAGACGGAGACCCTTCTGTCCTCTCTGTGGGCTCCAGACCCCCACCAGATGACAAACTGCTGGTTAGCTTAGCTAAGCAAGCTTAGCAATGAATGCTAGCAGTGAGGCAGTGGAAAAAGTCTTCAAGCATACTTTTCTCCAAAACACTCTTTACCCTGTATCAACTGATGGGCGTTTCTGCTTAGCTTTTTCTGTGAGAAAAAAAACAACAACAACAACTGAAAACCACAAAGTGTACTTGATTGTTTCCTCTGCCCCATTGCTAGCATTCACTGGAGCTAAGCTAACTAGCAGCCAGCTGTCCGGTGGAGGTCTGGAGCTCCATACTGCGCTCAGAGATGTCTGGCTCTAAAGATGATGAACAACACGCTTATTTACCCAGAAGTTGCTCAGTTGCTAGAGAAAAATCTTCAGGAGAGCAAGTCTGCAAAAAATAAAACAAAACCAAAAAAATGTTGCGAGCTCGTCATCTTAGGAACTTCTTAAATATTGTAGAGTTAATACTTGTCAAAGTGAACCACCACTCACAGGTGGAGCTCACTGAAAGGGAAACATGTCGTTGGTGTTGAAAGAAACATTCAGACACCAGCTGATCTCTGTATCAAGTGAAAATCTAAGGTCTTGATTTTCAAGAATCTCATTCCTTCTTGAATTTACCCCTGAGTTGAAAGTTTAATGTTAAAAAAAAAAAATCTTGACATGTTTTTATGTGAATGCAGCATTTCTTCATTTTATAACTGCACATTTAAAAGGGGAATTTAAGGTAGTTTTTTTGTATCCGGCTGCTGTTCCCCTGTTCGGCAAGTTTGTGCCCCAAATGAAGGAATTCAGCGGGAGTGTCAGAGTGAGACATGTGGATGCGGGAGGCAGCAGCAGTAAGCAGGAGCTCCGTGGGCCCTTGGTGCTGAGAAAGGGGCTGAGTCGGAAAGTGAATCTCTCAATATACTGTGGTCCCGTACGCTGCCCAATCAGTTTACCTCCACAGGGCGACTGGGCTTAGCCTCAGAGAGGAGGGGAGAGCTCCAGGAGCACAGCTGCTTCCCACTGCTCGAGGAGTCAGCTGAGGTGGTTCAGCACCTGATTTGAGGGATTCAGGGCACGTTCAACCGGTAAGAGGCTCTTTGGTCGACCCAGAACACACTGGGGGGGATCACATATCTCATCCTGTGTGGGGAGGCCTCAGAAGGTGTTCCCAGGAGGGGCCCTTTACCCCGTGCACTGCCACCAAAACCGCCTAAGTTGGAAAATGGATGGATGGAGAGTTTTCTTGTCCATCTTCCCTCAGTTTATCACCCTATTAAAAAAAAAGACAGTGATTTAACATTCTGCCAGCATTTGTTTTATACCGAGCACTCAAGCGGCAATACGAAACACATTCTGTGAGAGAGAAAAAAATACTCTGAGGCCACAAGAGGGAACCTGTTCCTTCAATGTATTTTATTTGTAGATCGTTCCCTCAATTTGGATTTTTTTCAGGCCACAGCACACAACTTGCGCCCCCTACTTAGTCATTTTAAATCTAAAGGTATAACTTTCTTCAACAGTAAATCAATTTGTGGCCAAAAGATAGAACTTATCCCAACAATTTTATTAGTTTGATCCCCACCAAAAAAAAAAAAAAAATTAAAAATTCACAAGTGGCCGGGAGACCTAACTTGCCTCCAAAACGTGATGATTTTAACACCTCAAAATAATAAATTAACTATTAACTTGTGAGAACAAAATACTGATATATTTTTTTCCCCTCTATTTCCATTCCTGGGCTCCAGACTTGTAACTTATCAATAGGAAATAAAGACCCATTGGCTTGTACCATCGTTCCCAGTAAGCATGGTGTTTATGGTACAGGGGCAACAGGCTGGGGGTGTTATGGGACGCCGTGGGATGAGAACAGGTTAAAGTACCGAAGCAGTAACTCAGCGAGCGTGACAGACGGTAGAGTAACAAACAAAGGACTGTCACTCGGATCAGTTTATTTATTTATTTATTTTTTCACTGAGATTCTGCTTCTCCAAACAAATTGACTCGTTTGAGGTATTTTTCCATGTTGTGGGGACAGCAGGACGATGTGTTCGGTTCCATGAGACAATCCAAGACACACAGTCGACAGCAGACTACATTTCACTCCACAAACATACATGGAAGCCAGCAGTGAGCCGGCAGCCGGCCAAGTCAGTATACAAGCTCATCTGTTTCGGTTACATAAACGTCGCCGTCTCCGTTGCACTCACCGGATCTGCTGCTCTTCTCAGAGCCAAATCAGAGCCCCTGAGTTTTATCTTGCAGGCGCTGTGATCATCCTACACCAGCGCGACATCGGTAAGGACACACAGGCATCTGGGTAGCGTGTTCACCTGAGGCTACTGCTGACAGTGTCAGAGAAGTAGGGCAGCTGCGCAGAGGCCCTGCAGAGAGGAAGATAAGCTCCAGGATAGTTGCATTAGCATGGCAGAGGTATTGTGTGGAAGCCTCAGGTGGTTAAAAGGAAACACACTCAACAGGTACAGGTGACGTCATCTCAGCGCAGTTCTGCTGGTGGGTGCAGTGCTCTCCTCAGCCGTGGAGGACTGAGATAATGGGTGCAACTACACCTGAAACGATGAAGACTGTCAATGGAAATGTCAGGCTCTCGGCGTCAAAGAGCAAAGACTCGTTTCAGGTAAATCATTCAGCGTTAAGGGAAGGGGGGAGGCCGTGGCTGACGTCTACTTCCAGTTGGGAATTTGCGACGAAAATAAATCAGGAATAGCTTCAAGGATCTGTCGGACTGCTCCGCGGTCACGTGAACAACGGCCTGCAGTCATTGATATTCGTGATCGTTTCATGCGTGCCTCATTGTCTGATGTGTTTACCAGAGCAACTGACGTTTGACCTTGAAACTGATCAAAAACACTGCATAGATTTCACTATTGGAGCAACATTTTCATCACGCGCTTGTGGTAAACTGTCCTACTTTTTGCTTTCTTGCATGTACAACGTTATATTACCTCATATATATATATATATATATATATATATATATATATATATATATGGTATAAGAAGTATTACGAAGGAGGAAAAAGAGCGGCAGGAGAAAGACCTTCCAGCACAAATCTTCCTCATCCTGTATTTATCAGTTATCATACATGTTCTCGGCTCAGGATTTCCTTCTGTGTCCGCCAGCCGAGAAGAAAGCGGTAGAAAGTGCGGTGAACAGACAGATGAAAGGCTATTTTATGCCCGCTCCTCATCCAAAGGCTATTTTTAGACTGCTATTTTTTTCATGACCCCTCCCTCTGTTTCTTAGCCACATCAAAACGCCGCTGCTACAACAGAGAGAGATACAGTCAAGAGGAGATGAATTTCATAGAGCGGGAGAATATGCATCTGCGTGTGTGTGTGTGTGTGTGTATGTGTGTGTGTGAGGAAACGCCTCAACACAGCAGCGTAATGCAGCGCAGAGGTGAATAAACAGGTGGGGGAATGGACGGGGTTTGTAAGTGTACGTGGTGATGTAATGGTGGTTAAAAAAATGAAAACGATTCTGGCAGGTGCAGTGGTGCCCCTTTTCTCCCACAATTCAGTGCTCCTCTAACCACTGCCAGCTCTGATCACACTAATACACTGGATAATATCTCGCCCTCATCTAGAAAGAGATGGTTCTTTTTCTCTGCTGCTGTTTAAACGACTGTGTGGGAGGGCAGGAACACAGATATCTGCCCCGGACTTCTCATGTTCACACACAGAATCACGAGGCTCGTCTGCAGTGTTGTGAGCACGGCGGCGGAGGCGGCGGAGGCGTGGGAGTCGAGGAGGAGGAAGGACTCACACGGCCAGTCCAACCTGTTTGTAGAACCCAGGTGAGAGCAGCAGTCAGGGGCACCGCCTGACTGCCAGACTTGATTTACAATCTGCCAATCAAAGTCAATGTTATCTGGAGACAAAGGCCTTCGTTCACCGCCACTGGAACAGGTGTACGTGACATATGGTTTGTTCATCGCTAATTCCTTAATCACTGTCTAAACACAGAATGTGAGTGTGTATTTACTGACGCAACTGTTTTGATGCTCCTGGCTCAGCTGACCTCTTTATATTTCAGCCTTTCATCAATTTAGATTTTTTTTTTTTTTTTTACAAATGCATCTAAATTTGATAAACAATAATATATTATTAATATTAGCACCAGATTTGGGAGAACTGAGCCAAGAAGTCACAACTCTCCAACGATGTGGAAAAGGTTTCATTGAAGTGTTGGTAGAAACGGTTCTCCACATCCGTTTCAACCCTGGTTTAGTTTGGTAAATCCTCCAGGGCCGGGTGGCGGTGGGATGGACGATGAGTCTGGTGGTCCTGAAGCTTGGATTCACTCAGCCTGCTCACGCTGCCAACGGCCGCTGGCCTCAATATCTCAAGACAACAAATAAAACACAACAAAACAAACAGCGTTTTTCGTGCTGCACAAGCTCTTCAGAGGCCGCGACCTCTGTTGTTCTCACTTACACCTCCTTTCTCCTCTCACTGCGATGAAACAACTCTTCTGCGGTTTAACAGACAAACAGATTCTCCACCCAGCAGATGTTGTCGCTGGACACATCAGAGTCAGCATCTGAACGTTTGATTTATGCTTTTTAATTTGGCTCTCTTGAAGAAATAGATTTAAATGACACCTAAACAAAACGGCCAGCCCGGTACGACAGTATTGTATCTGCTCCAGCAGAAATCAGACGCTTTGGTAAATTCAACGCCATATTTTTCACTACACAAGATGCAGGCAGTCGAGTGTCCCTAACTTTTCCCTGTTTGTCCTCTTTGTCCTCTTTGTCTCTCTTCTACCAGGTGACAAACGTTATCAGTGGACATCTCATCTTCACCACAGCACTCGTCTGTGTCTCCTCTTACAGTTTTTACATCCTTTTTGTCTGTCATGCATCAAAACTACAGCTTGTTTGTTTTTTTTAAATGTAAGGAGTAGAACATACAGATATGTGTCAAGTATTTATATCTGAAAAATCTCTCAGAGTACAGCAATGGGGTATTTTTACGTTGTTACTCCCCGTGTCTTTCTGTGGAACTACCTGTAATCCCGGCTGTCCACACAGAAGATGCGCTGACCCGCACCCTCTGAAATATTCCTTTAAACAACAGACAGCACTATCATGTTATTGTTCTCCTTGTTGTCACAGTTGCTGCAGCACGATAGAAAACATATGTCTGCTCGGGCAGAGGACGCTCTGGATTCCGCCGTATTTTTCTTTTGGTCCTCGTAGTTGGTGCCAGTACACGTCTCTGAATTTGAGGCGTAGAGTTTCTGATGGCTCACAGCAGGGAGGGCTGTTTGTTTGGCTCTCGTTCTCTAGAACCTCTCCAGCATAAACGTAGTCAACCTGACAATAAATATAAATGATCATACGTAAATATATATCTGCCCCCTCTAATCAGGGCTGGAACTGTATTTGCACATCTGTTTGGTCGTCCACAGCTGCACCTGCGTGCTCTGTCGCATGGTATCAGCGCTGAAACAATGAACTCCACATGCAGTTTATGATCTCTGCTCCCAGACGGAGGGAATTTGCCAAGAGTAGCTCAGCACCTCTCTGCTGCCGAGCTCCCTGAAAAGAGCAAAATGTGCAGACTGTCAGTTACTTCCCTGAGGCCACGGGATCGAACAGCCAGACCCGTCAGCGAATTCGCACCAATAAAACTGACACAGTGAGACTTGGTGGAATCAGAGCCCCGCAGTACCTGAGCTCTCGCCTTTGAAGACACTTTGTGACAGCTGATGAATTTGCCTAATTCTGATTAGCCTCCTGATGGGGAGCCTCTCTGTTTGTCAGGGGAAGGAAAGTCTGATTCACTGGTTTCTTTGGGTCTGTGAATGGGGTCGGGTGGACAGAGGCCGCAGAGGCAGAAAAGCCCCTCACCGCTCCAAAGCTATTAGCTCGCTCTCTTTCCACCTGTCACACATTGGTGACTTTATTTCGACTTGGCCGCGGCCCCCCAGCAGATATCAGAGAGATCATCCTCGTCTTAAGCTAAACGATTCCAACAAGCGTTGCGACCCTCACCCCCCGTCCCCCTGTGACCCCCGCGACCCTTCGCCACAACAGGGTACGAGGACCAGAGGTCTGGGTTCGGCCGTGGGGGAGTGGCCATGAGGAGGGAAGGAGATGAGCTCCAATGAGCTCTGTCATGCAGAAAACTGCAGGAGGGGAGTCAACAAACACACACTCACACCCCCCACAGATATGCACACACAGCTGGGACAAAGAGTGACACAAACACACACACACATACACACACACACACACACACACACACGCACAGATTAAAAAAAGACCCAACAGCAACTATGCTCAGCTTTTTTTTCTGTTGCTTTATCTTCTTCTATCCTCACAAAAACTTCCCCTCCTCAAACTTTCTCTCTCTCTCAATCAGACACACACACACACACACACATACACACACAATAGCAGCTGTGACAAAGACCTCTGCAGGATTAGCCAGCCTTTGTTGGCAAAACACAAATTACAAGTCTTTTAGCGTGGACGTCTCCCTCTCTGTAAGTGAGTTAGTGGGGCGTGTGTGTGAGAGATAAAAGTGTGTGTTATTGTTTGTATGTTGTTTATTCAATACCACAGGATTGCATGTTTGTGTGTGTGTGTTTGTGTGTGTCTGTGTGCAACCAAGTGTGTTTCTGTGCATTTCATGTGAGGAGGAGTGTGCGTGAAGGGTTTTAAGGGGGGGGGGGGTGCTCTCAGTCCCGTAGGTCGGTAGAGAAAACGGGCGTGACAGAGACCGACCCCTGACAGGACCCGAAGCACCGAGGAGGAGCGAGATGTCATTTACAGACGTCTTTTTTTTTAGAACTGCTACTCAGCTGACTTCTTCTGCTTCTTTTGTGAACTCAAATGACAGGCTGTTGTTTTGTTTTTGTTTGTTTTTTTCTAATAAAAGTTGTGTATTCACATAATGTAGCACACGGTGAAGCTCCCCAGGAGTTCGGAGACAGAAGGAGACGATGATGGAGAAGCTGCGGGCTGCTGTCATTTGTCAGATGAAGACACATTTCCACCGAAACTGAGCTTTGCTCCAGAGCAGGACCGTCCCTCTGATCGCGGGAGCCAGCGGGGGGGCTGAAACAAAAGGTTTTCTTTTTGTGATTTTTGTGGTGTGGCGGGTGTGGTGATGGTCTGGTTAGACAAAAAAACGACATGTTTTTGGGTTAAAATACAATAAGAAAATAAATCAGCAACAGCTGTGTCCTGAGGTCTTGCGAGAGACATCCAGTTTTGTCACCAGAAACCCATCTGAAAATGTCCCAACATCTCGCTAAAGGCTTTGTTGCCAGGAACGCAAGGGCAAATGTCCCAACTTTTCACTACCAACACCTGGTTTTGTCACAAGAAGGACGGCTGCAGATGTCCCGACCCAACGTTTCGCTAAAACCCCAGGTTTTGTTGGCAGGTCGACGTCTACAGATGTCCAGACGTCTCACTTAAAACACGGCTGCAAATGTTCTGATATCGCACTCCTGGCATTGAATGATGTTGATTATTTTTCATCGGTATAAATACGAAGAGTGAAAGAAAGGAGCCTTGTTCGATTAAATTGAATGATAAATGTCCTACATTCGAATTCCTCTCTGCTGGTGCTTCTTTTCTGGTTGTGTATCAACTGAAGGTTTATATTCTAATGACAAATGTCTCCAGCTTCTTGGGCTTCTGAGCCCATTTGAAAACAGTGACTGAGTGTGTGGATTAGACTGGTTTTCTCTTTCTTGAGGCGATGGTGAGGGTTCTTTGTCCCTCAGAGTCCTCTTCCCAGACCGAATCAAGCAGAGTTATTGAGTATTGATCGTCATTGATCAGCACACGAGCGCAGTAATCATTCCAGCTGTAAGGTCAGAAGAGAAACGCATGCAATACATCAACAGCAGTGTTTCCCTGTGTGGACGAGAATAGAAAGCGTGAGTGTTGGTCTCACTCTTTGAAGCCCTCCTACACTCATGTCACACTGGTTTTGGTCAGAGAAGAAGAAGTTGCATCAACTAGGAAAATAGATCACAATAATTTATGTGCTAAAGCGGTACACTGTGGTAATTACCAAATCCCTCTGAGACATCCAGCCATGTGTCAATAACCACATCAGAGGCTCCGTGTACAGTACGCCTGAGAGTGCTAGTTGGTTGCTAATGCTGCACATTTCAAAGTGTCTGTATTACCCACGCAGGCGTGGAAGGAAAACCCTCACTCTGGCAGCCAGAAAAAAAACAAATCCCAAACCCCTGTGGTCCTTCAAGCTTTCCACGTCCACATGAGCTCAGACTCCTGAGTGAGATGTTGGATCCACGGATGCATATAATCTTGAAAATGATGTTGTTTTTGACCATTATTGGCGAGAGCAAAGGCGGTAATGTGAGGACATGCAGTGACATGGTCTGATTGTTGAAGGGTGATGTCACAGGAGGTACATTAGGTGACCTGGAGCCCTGAAGACCACCATATTACGTGTTACTGTCATGGAAATAGGGCCACTGTGGTGCTTTATCATGGGTGACGCTCTAATTCACTGGTTCAAACACGTCACGCGACATGCAATGGTTTACCGTCGCTAAAAGAGTCCGCGTCAGGAGCCAAGCTGGTTTTTGGACTACAGGACTGGACTGGAGTTTGATTCCTGTCCCAGTCTGTTTTATAACACAACGTGTCACACCATGAACCTGAACCTGGTTTCTGTTCTGAACCTACTGAGACCTGTACTGTACTGACACATCATTATTGTTCCGCTGCTACTGTCAATAAAGAAGCTTTTGTCAGTGATTAATGAAAAAATGAAGAACCAAAACCAAAGTGCGACACTGCTGAAGGGACTGCATGTGTCTCCGTGAGAGGACCTGAACTGCCTCCACTGCAGTGATTCTGTAGTACTGGCACACGACACCAACAGATGTCCTGCCACCAACTCAGTGTGAAGAGGTCGTGGCCATTTCCAAGGTCATTTCATGTGTTTTCTATGGGATCAGGATGGGTGGAGGACAAGGTCAACAAACCCCAGACTCAGTCTCACCAGAGACCAGCAGGAGGCCGCTGCTCAGGTCCAGTCCGCTTTTCCACTGCGAGTTTCACAACTTAGCCACAAGGCTTTCGTAACCCCAACCGAGTGCTGTTTGTGCCGAAACCAGACTGTAACTGAGGAGCGTCGTTACGAAAAAACATGATTGTTTAAGAGAGAATTTCATTTCAAAAAACTCTTTTGAGAATTTCATGTGTTGTTTGTGAATTTCGTGTCGACAGGCTGTGTGGTCCTCGAATGTGACCTACATAGCCGGTACTTAATTCTGGCAACTGGGTTGTCAACTCCTGATGGGTTCAAATGTTGCAACGCCATGTTCCAGTTGCAGTTCTAACATCTGGAAGTCTATTAACTTCCTTTGGAAAGTTCTGTGATTGCTGATGTTTCGGCCAAGCTCCTCCTCTCAGTTTACATTCAGTCGGGTACTCGAGGATGTTTTAGAAATATCACTTTTGTTGAGAGTTTCAAATGAATAAAACATGCTACAACATACACGCTAACAGGCTATGTGTGAACCAGATCAGAGGCTGTTGCTATCAGCTGTCTCTGTTCCATGCAGACACGTCCAGATACTGAATTTAACTTCTCACGTAAGCTTATCCTAACAGGGTCCAGACTCCAGGAAACCAGCTATTTCAAATCCGAGCCTCGGATTAATAGGTTTGATGCCAGCGACGTGCTGTGCTGTTTTATCAACCATGATGTAATTTGTGAACATAAATGAAAGCTGGTCATCACCACGCTGCATCAGTGTGCACACGCTGAAATACAGAAGTGACCACACTAACTGGTTCAGACAGACTGAATGATGCAATCCAGATAGTAAATGTGAAAAATGTGGATGTCTGAATGGAGCATTAGCACTGCTAGCTGTAGCTGTGAGAAGCTACCGGCATTAATCAGTTAAGCAGCCAGGTCAGCCATGTCAATATGTTCCCATATCTGCTGGGCATTGTCTCCTTTATTTACCTTCCCACTCCCTCCAGGGAATAGCATTCCACTCACTCTTGAGATGGCTCCGGATCACTTAAGTCACCCACCATATGTCATAACTCTGCACGGGATTAGGCACATTCTCCACTTGATGGGCTGACTTGTGGGAAAGTGTGTGCAGAGTTGGACTACCAGGGTTACTGGAGGAGGCTCCAGTTAGCTGTAGTTCTCACTAGAAACCCATCACAGTCAGAGGAAAGTATCTAATCATGAGAGTGAGAGATGATGCTCATTTTGATCTCCGTTTTCATCATATTCCTCCTCCGAACCTGAACCTTTCAGTCAGTAGTCAGAGAAACCTATCACAAGGATTTTAGCTCGATTTATGGTGAGCTTTAATGTGCCTCTTCAGCTCATTTGGGCTTATTCTGATTTAATTAAAAAAATGTTATGAGCAAGTTAAATCTATGTCGCAGGTTACAATTACTCGCCGAATATAACCTGATGTTCACAGCCGTGAGTGATCCACCTCCTGACATCCTCCTACACATTTCTATTTCTGAGATTGTTCGGCGGTTCTTTTTCCATTTTACGAAACGTTGTTCATTTTTTTGGTTCAAAGTCTAAAACTATATACTCTGTTTCAGCTGCCGCTACTTGAAGATGTAGACGAAGCATCGTAGCCCTGACACCAACTAGTGTTCCAGTGGTGTAACTGCAGCACACCACCATTCACGCCTACCAGCTGTTTAGAGTCTCCATCCATCCATTGTCTTCCGCTTATTCCTACATGAAGGGGGGGTGGAGCCTATCCCAGCGTCAACGGGTGAGAGGTGGGGTTCACCCTGGACAGGTTGCCAGTCCATCGCAGGGTCAACATAGAAAGATAAACAACCATTCCCACCTACAGTCAATTTAGAGAATCAATCAGCCTCGTCCCCAATTGCATGTCTTTGGATGGTGGGAAGAAGCCAGAGTACCAGAGAGAACCCACACAGGAACAAGGAGAACATGGAGACTCCACACAGAAAGATCCCGTGCTGGAGCCGGGGCTTGAACCCAAAACCTTCTTGCTGTGAGGCCAGAGTGCTGACCACTGCACCACCGTGCAGCCAGTTGAGAGTCTCCAGTTAACCAAACATAGAACCCACACAGAACATGTCAGCTCCACAAAAACTGAAGGCACTTTCACACCGGCCACCGAGCCGCTCATTCGCCCGTCTTTTCTGCGGCTCTGTCCAAGGTGTCAGACAGAGTGCGGCCACTTGGAGGTCAATTTTGGCCCAGCAATATTCCTCCTCCGAGGGTTCACCTCCACTGCTATGTGAATCTAAGCAGTCAATGTGCCGGATCGGTGTGAGGTGGGCAGAGGTGTTGATGATGTTGCAAACTCGCAAACATAACGCTCGCCGCTCCTCCAGCATCAAACACCTCAGAGAATGTCACACAGCCACTGCTGGCAGCCAGAGTGGTGAACTGCTGTTTTGAGACTGTCGCGGAGCCAAATATTCTTCTGACGCATTGTCACTTCAGCCAGATGAGTACTTGGGAAACCACTCCAGCCGGCCATCGGAGAGGAACCCGGAACCTTCTCACTGTGACTTGTGGGAAAGTATGTTGGACTGCTAGTGTAACTTTAAGGGGGTCTTGTTAGCGAAGCACACATCTGCACCACCATGCTGCCCAATTTGATTCAATTTGATTATTGTCTCAGTCTAGCTTTCATCTACAAAATCAACATTATTGGGGGGAAAATGAAGCCTCTTCTTTAATGCAAACACTAAAAATACTACAGTACAAATACCTCTTTCTTTCTGTTTTCATTGCAGTCAACTGAGATGAGTAGATTCGTCCAGCAGGGACCACAAGATTCACATCGAAGGCCCCAATCCTACACTCTAGTAGCTTTAGCGGCAGCGGTATTTTACCAACTTGTAACTAGATCTAAAATAGAAGCGGCCAATAGAAACCAGCAATACCCACAAACCATCTCTTGAGGAAGCTCTGTGTGGCTGTGATAGATGGCTTTACAGAGCATGACAGTGTACTCTTCAATCTGTTTTTAAACTTTTTTGCAGCAGATTCCCACACTGATATCGATATATTCCTCCACTCAGTGACCCTCCTTCCTACTCACTTGTTTACAGACACGTAAACAAGAGACCTGAGAGGCTGCAGACAGAAGAATCAGACCGGATATGTGACAGTCTTTAGATTCTTTGTGCGTTTCGTACCTGTTTTTCTGCCCTGCGGGACGAAACACCCACTCAGCCTGCACTCAGCAGCCACTGCACAAGAAACATGAAGAAAGTTTCACCATGCAATCAAATCAGAAGTAGATTCCCAGCTTATATTTCCCCCAGCCGACATCGCGAGCAGGTGATTCGACTGAAGAGAAACATGTATTATCAGAATGAATGTTGAAACAATAGAAGCCAACAGATGACACTCGTTCGCTGATCACAACAACCGTCTCATTGGAGTCATCGGGTGATAATAGTGACAATCGATTCCCCCGAATCCCGAGCGTGATGGTGCGGTTAATTACGGCAGGTAACTTTAAATGGAAATCGATACAAAAAATAATAAATAACGGTTGCATTGTGGGTGATGGGATGCCAACTGGGTGGTTACCGTGGAAACAGAACAGGATGGTCCTTTCACAAGGCGGATATTAGGCTTTAGCGCACTTTAAAAGACAAGACAAAACAAAATAAAGGTGTAAAATTCACTGCAGTAAAATCCTGTTTAAGGAGGTTTTGTATCTGTTTCAAAGGAAATGAAATAATGTTATCACCTGACCCACAACGCACGCCGGAGGTTGTCTCCTTCCTCTTATCTGGCTTTCCTGCTGGTTTAATACTTTTACCTGTTTTGTCTGCTGCAGGCTGTGCCGTAGTTCCAAGCTCCCAGATAATTTTGATTAAATAAAATCTAGCGAAGTTTGGCGATGCACATGATGAAAATATAAAATTTGCAGCAGTAAATTCCTGTAGAAACACAAAGGGGGGGTTAACAGGCCTGAGGACCCGAGGAGGCGTTTCTTGCGTTGGCGTCTGCTCAAACCCCACCAGGAGTGTTTCAGAGGCTCTGTGTCCTCACTGACTTTGATTTTTGTGCTTTTAACCAGGCTGAGTTGGTGTAATTTAATTGTGTTTATTGGTGTTTTTTCCAACTTATTGCTTTAAGCGACAATCCAACAATGAAGAATCTTCCAATGAAGGATTTATGGCTGTATTTTGGTTAAAAAACATCTCCTAAGGGTTTGTTTTATTTTGAAAATTGACTGGCTTCTTTGCTGTTCCTGTCTGACTTCCCATCTGACTTCCCGTATGCCTCTGCATTAGCTGCTTGACCCAGCTTTGGTCAGGAACACACACAGGTGTGTATTCTTCACAAAGCAGAGAGCAGCAGATCTCATTCTTCATCCCCTCTTCCCCACCAGCACGGCGCCCGCATTACTGTAAAACCCATGCGAGCCAAGCTAGGATTTCTGTGCTTCGTTCCTTGTTACAATGACTTTGTAGTTATATGCTGCCCCCTAGTGGTTTGGAGTGTGAAGCATTAGGTGCTAGCGCATCTCCAAAGTTTTAAACATCATCTCTAAAGACACGGACATCGGCTATTGGTGGCAGGCGCAGATGTGCACGTGCTCCCGTGTCAGAGTCTGACCCATCCATCCAACTGACCTTCGCCTGAACGGCGTCTACATTACGCCACGTCAATGAATGACAGCTGTCTTCATTTAAACAACCACAAGAGGCTGCAGGGACGTACACGCTATTGGCTATTGAAGACATTAGTGCTGTTAACATCTTTACACAACCTCTCATTAGTAAGCTTTGAGTCTGCAGTCTGTTTGAATTCCAGTGGATTCAAATAAATTCACCTCTCAGTCTTAACTGTGTTACTTCATTAACTGTTTGTTTTTTCATTTTTTTCAGGCATTTTCTTTGGCGAGGACAGCAGGGACAATGTGTCACCAACATCATCCATCATGTCTAAGCAACCCAGCCTGCCTGGACAGTTTAATAGCGCCTCAGGGGGCCCGGCATGATCGCCCAGATAAAGGAGGATCAAGCTGGACTGGAGCTCCTGCCGATCAGGGTGGGTGCTCCTCTGGTTCTCCTTTTTGGTCTGATGACTGTCTGCCTCCGTCTCCGTGAGTCTGGGTGTCAAATCGTCTCGGTGTGGTTTTATGTCTGACTGCCTCTCTGTTTTCTTGACTTCGTCTGCTTGTGTGAAGTCATAAACAACGTTCAAAACCTTCTTTGAAAGCAAGTTCAAAGTCAGTCAGCCTTCCTTGTCGTTCTCTCTCTCTCTCTCTCTATGTATATATTTATATATCTGTGTGCTTTTATTGTCTGCTTTTACTGTGTTTCATGAGTGGACAGTCACCCACTTTTATGCTCCCTCCTGCTGCCAGCGACGCTATATCGCAGCGGCTCAGACAGCCGCTGCCGTTAAACACGGGTTACTATGTCTGGTTAGTGGTTTTGTTCAGCGCGACAACCTCGTCTGTTTTCCCAGAGCTGAAACATTTATGTTATGACAGCTAAAAGGAGCGAGTGTAATTACTGCAGCATAGTAACCTGAGTGTTTCTGTGCGGGTGAAAAGACTGCATAAGCGCACACACACACACACACACACACACACACACACACACACACACACACACACACGCTTAAATAGGTCGCATCCAAAATAGAAGACTGCAAATAACCCAGAGTAATAGAAAGAGTGTGGAGAGCACTTCAGCATGAACAACACTAGTAGCTGAGTGCTTTCGATACAATTGTGATACGAGAGCGTCCTCGTCCTCTCCCTCCATTTGTCTTATCTAATCCTCGTCTAATTCTCTCCTTCACTACAAATGCACATGAAAGGCAGCGCAAGCTAGAAAGCATTTGTTGCATCACAATTCATACCTGCACACTCTCCTATTCAGGTCTTAAATCATAGAGACATGATGAATACCTGCACACTGGGTTCAGCTCCCAATATTTGATAAACTACAAAAAGAAGCGACGTCTCAAACCAACTGCGTCTGTCAGGCAAATCTGCTGAACACATTTGCATAAGTTACATAAAACACATGCGTTAGAGGCATACAAGTGCTGCATGTGCCCCCCCATGGAAGAGTTTAACAAAACTTAAGTGCATATTTCACACAATAGCAACTGACAAGGCATTTTGATAGGTTCTGCCAACTAATGCTTACCGTCACCCGGTTTTAATATGTGCTTAACCGCAAATTAAGTGTAAACCTTCAGACGAATCATAGTTCTGCAACAGTTTACAAGGTAACATTCTTAGCTGCAAACTGAAATATCATTTCAGCTAAAAGTGAGTAACTTACACAACCTGTCCAACATAGGCAAGATAACATAACAAAACATAAGATCATTCGACAGGAATTTTCTGGCAAAGAGATACCAAAAATAGAGTATCAAACACACGAGAAAATATAAACTAAAGGGCTGAGAGCTTGTACATCTCTGTCAAAGAAACTGAGAAATCCTTTTTTTTTTTTTTTTTTAAGTTGAATGGCTCCGTCCCAGAATGCACTGGTGTTGGTGTCTTGGGCCCTGCAACACCCTCCGCCATGTGTTAGGAAACTTGGTGTCACAGTTGTAGTCTAATTCTCCAACAAGCACGCAGATGAAATGGAACTGTAGATGCAAACTTTGAAATATACCAACAGGAACGACACATAAATGCACAACGTAACCAGAAGAAGATTCACAGCTGAGGTGTTTTACTGAGGATGCAGTGTGAAACCAACTGACCCCGTCAGCTGGGGGAGTTCATCGGGGCAGTTCTAGTGCGTCGCTGTGCATTCTTATGTGGTTGAAGCGGAGCATTTTGATTTTAATGTTCTGTGACCTGTTGTTTCATATAAACTACCTCTGCTGGTCTTGCGGGTTGAGAGTTTCTCCTCCCCTGTGCCCTCCAATAGCTGCGTCTCCCATTCTCACGATAGCTTGTTTTGACAGCAGTTCCACACTCCAGACAGACCAAGTATTACTTGACTCCAGCCCCCCCCCCCCTTTAAAGGCAGCAAGCCTTGCCTCAGAAACCCGATTAAAGCTTTGGACAATAATCTTCCTCAATTTCCACCCCCTCATCTTCATTCTTGCCTCCTCTTCGCCCCCTCCGCGCCCCTCGGCCTCAGCCAGAGCTTCTCGGTTTTTGGTCAAAAAAGTGCAGCGAGATCCCTGGCGCCGGGGTCAGTGTGTTTTCACAACTGCTTGGCTAAGCACTGGGAGCAGCCTGATAGCTCGGCTCTGTCCACCGCTGGACGCTTAAGACACAAAGGTTCTTTGAGGAAGTGGTGTTAGCGTCAGTCAGTCCATTCCCCCCTAAACCCCTCTAGTATTATATTTCAATCCTGCTGGATTTACTGAACCAATTGACTACTGCTGTTCAAAGATGGAGCTCCCTGCACTGGAACTGGAACCTGTCTTTCCTCTCCTCTGCCTTTATTTAGCCATCACTCATGCGGGCCAGTGCTGCTCAGGGATGCTTGAACATCCTTCGCCGTACTTGTCCATTTATAGGGCGTCTACACCTCGGCGCAGCCTCAACATGCCAGGGAAGACTGCAGCCATGTTTGTCTGTCTACCTCCTCCAATAAATTCAGTTGTGAAGGATGAAACAAGGTGACGGGGCCAACACATAGAGACAGACAACCATTGGCTCTCCCAGCCACGCCTACGGTCAATTTAGAGTCTGGATTAACCTGGTCCCTCTTGATGTCTTTGGACTGTGGAGGAAGCTGGAGTACCAGAGAGAACCCAGCAGGAACAGGGAGAACATGCAGACTCACCCAGAAAAACCCTGTGCTCCAGCTGGGACTCGAACCCGGAACCTTCTTGCTGTGAGGTGACAGTGCTGACCACTGCTCCACTGTGCCCTTTTTTTTTCCAAGTAACAATAATAGTATAGAAGTCAATATCAGGGCTGTGCCATAAAACAAAACAGCAATAAATTGCCACATTTTCAGATTTTTTTTTCTATATACAGATAATAGATAATTATAGATAATTCTATACACAGCCCTCTCACCACTACCATCACCACCACCACCACACCCCCAGACCTGAGGTAAACAGACGGGACAATGCAAACACTGAGCCTATACAAAATATGAAACTACTTCGAAGCATCTACATGATCCTACGTTTTCACATACAAACACATCAACACACTCAAATTTTCACTCATAGGAAGCAGTTGTATTTCCTCAGTTGTGATAAATATCACTTCACTGGTCATATTCACAGTTCTACAACGCTTCTCGATCATCGCCATCCGGTGGGAACCCTCCGACTCCACAGTACGGAGGTCCTGAACCTCCTAACACTACTGAGGAGTGGAGCAATTTGCCAAGAATTGAAACCGCTCTTTTAAGCTGCTCGACCTTCAGCAAGGCCACTGGATCAGGCTTCCCAAAGTGCTTCACTCCCAGCCCATACGACGTTTACATTCTAGAGGTCTATGGTTCCCACAACAACGCGTATTTATGCAAGAGTTCATGGCTTTACGTACAGTACTTAGATGCATATATTATGTGCAGTTAGGGTTGATACATTCTAAGTGATTTGAATGTAGTATCGATGTATTCATGTACTTCTGCAGCCTAATTTGTCATTCATCCTCTTGACTTCTTCAGACCGGCTGCCACGTGTGTATCATGAGTATGCATATCACTGACATTTAGAACGAAATAGTTTTGACTCATTTTATCCGTTGAGTTATAAGTATGATGGGACGTAGCTCTATTCAGTAAATCGTATCAATTATCGAAACACATGGTGATAAAGTAAAGTTTTATGTCATATTTGTGTCCTGTATTCTGGAGTGTCTACGTTTGAGTACATGATTATCTGTGCAATAAAACTGCAATCTTCTACATTGTAGGTGCTAATGAGCCAGAGTTAAAGGTACTTTGGCAGGAGAGAGTTGTATAACTCCCGCCTCCTTGTGGTCAGAACAATGCTGGCTTAACCTTCTCAGGATACTTAGCAGCTAAGCTCATAATAATCAGCCTTTTGTGAGTTACTGAGTGAAAGTGGGTGCAGGTTGGTGGAGAGAGGACCACAGAGGCTCAGAGTGGCTGTTTACAGACGTCTGCCTACAAAGAGGTGATGTGGTGACATCATGCTTTCATGGAACAAGCGTCCTTGTAACCTGCTCCTGTCTGAAGAATTTATTTGAATTTGCCTGAGCAGAAATGCTGTAGACAGGTTTATTAAACTGTGTTGATTTTATTGCGTAATTTAATCAAAAAGTTGTGCGTTCGGTCAGTGTCACTTCACAACATAGTTCTTTAAAGCCTTCAGGAGCTTGTAAAATCAGATGCACAAAGTCTCTCTGACTCGGTTTGTAAAGACGAATGTAGTAAGCGCACCCCTGCACATGTATACTGAAGCGACGCTTCATCTAAAAAGTGTTTTTTCATTAACCTTTCAAGTACTCACAAAGACATTTTCGCCTTCCTGCATTATGTCATCTTGGGCACCCATGAATGCAGACATGGTCAACAACGTATATTTAGCTTGAAGCTAATGGCGACAGGCAGCTAGCAGCAGTTACTGCAACAACAACAACAACAAAAACCTTGGTAAAATTGCCCAAAACACCCAAAAACCCACAACCACTTTGATCTGAGCTAAAAAAAACAAAACAAAACAACAACAACCATAATTTACAGTGTAGTTGAGGACAAACAGCTGGTGCATCCAGTTGAGCCAACTCGCTTGTGCTTGGTCGTGGTAGCACCAACCTCGAAGTGTTGGAATTATTTCTTAGCTCAAAAGAGAGTGTTGATGGCTGGATAAAGATGTGGATTATACCAGAATAGCACATTTGAGAATTTGTCAACAGACATGTTTTGGTAGTTTTGGTGCTGTAGCAGTTAGCTATAAGTTGCTATTAGCTTCAACCTGGATACACACGGCTGGAAGAATTTGCGTGGACAGGCTTCCACATTGCTTGAATCTGCACGTGCACATAAATGAGGTTACAGATCCGCATCTCCCCACCATCTGCGGTTAAAGATGATGCTTTTGCAATCGGTACTTTCTGTTGTCAGCTGCGCAGCTCGTTTCAGCTCCTGATGCGCAACTGCATTGTTCAGCACGAGAAGAAGCAAACAGAGGACAGTGACAGCAAAGCTGAACACTCTCCTGTCTGGAGGCAGCAGAATATCAGGAGAACGGCCTCTTTTTACTCGCATTTCACTGGAGGCATGGAATGATGTGTGACACAACAGAGAACATTAATTAATGGCTATAATGCACCACAGCAGGCCGAGGCTGAAGTGCACACACACACACACACACACACACACACACACACACACACACTGAAGCATGGGTGTTGTCTGATTCAGGTCTGATGAAAAATGAAGTTTTAAATTTGTTTGTTGACATTTCAGAGAATGTAATTAATATTTTCCTCATTAATGATGTGTTATGTCACTCGTCCTGTCTGCTATCAATCATCAAGCTAAGCTGCGCTCAGAGCACCGCCAGTGGCCCGTTCTCTCCATATTCTGGAGTCAGTACAGTATGCAGGAGGTGCAACACTTCACTTCACATCACTTTTTGTGAGTATTAGAAAGCCCAAAACCAGAACGGAGAAAGTGTGCTGTGTATTAAAACTTTTATTTAGATTTCTTCTTCATTTTTCCTCTCATTTTGTTGATCTGCACCTTATTTTTTGTTCTCTGTGCTGTGATTTAAAGGTTCCTTTCACATGCCTGTCTGTTCCCCAGTTTTAGGCCTCATTGTTTCCTTACATGTCTGCCAGAGTTCGGTTATCAGATTTGGGACTGTGTGCTTGGTTTCTACCCATTTTCCAACGTTTCATAACGTGTGTACCATCCAAGGGGTTGGTTTAGTGAGAACCAGCTGAAAAAGATATTGAAAGCTCAGGAGCTCTCTGTCTCTCTAACTGGAGAATGGGTCATCACGTTCTCAAAGGATCTAAATCAACTCACTTTCATTCATCTGAGTCTGCACACCACTGCATCCTGTCAATGCAAGTGATTTTAAATCCTGTTTGCCTACCAGTCTGCCACTGTTTGGCATAAAACAAGACGAAACATTCAGAACAAGATCCTGAGGTCGGCGTGGAGCCGCAGGTTGGGCAGGAGCCAGTAGTTTGACTCAACGTGTTCAACCAGTCTCTTCTTCTATGCCATCTTTTGGGCTGAAGAGGTGACATTAATAACACAATGAGCGTGTGTTGGGTCGCCTGCAGCACAGAATCATACACACACACACTCACACACACACACACACAAGAAACACACAAGCACACCGATCTGCATTCCCTCCGAGCATTCAAGGTGTGCCAGAGTAATCAGTGGAGAAGAATTACAACAACATGCGTGGGAGACAGACAGAGAAGAAGAAGCTCATTGTGTCACCCCTCCTTCAGGTGAAAGGGCCGAGTGAAATAACCACACATATCAATCAAGCCCCGGCTCTGCTGCTGGCGGCATCGACACTCCCCAGCAGGTGTGAAATACCAGCAGAGAGCATGATTAAGAGAGCAGTGGAGCCCCCTGACCTCTGGTGAGTTTTCTGCATGTGGAGACTTGCAGGACTGTTGATCTCTTTGCTTCTGAAGTGACAGTCGTTCGGGGTCCAAACCCAAGGGGGTATGGGAAGCAATGTTGTTCCGATGGTGCTGGGGAGCCTATTGGAATCGCTTGCATCATTTATTTTTTGTTCCTATAAAAAAAAATGCACTACTACAGCCTTAACTGTACAAGTTACGGATGTGAAACTTCAGGGCTGGTACGGACCACTGCATTCACCTCAGACGGTTAAAAATGACACATAGCTACCATTAGAAGACGTCCAGAATGACAGCCTTGAATCCGTTTACTAAGCGGTGGGGGGTCACCCCTGGTTTGGGCCTCTAGTTGACTCTGGGTACACTCGGGTGCCATATTTTTTGATGTGTGGGACGAGCATAACATAGAACTCCACCTCATCTCCCATCTGAAGCTTCACACATCCACGGCTTCTGTTACACAGAAGGAAAGCTTCTTGGGGATACCCACTCAATACTCCATGAGGCTAATCTTGTCTGTGACACAGGGGGACCACAAAGCAGGCCATCCTCTGTCCAGCCTGACATGATGTGTCGACCCCGAACTTGACAAGTTCTCCTTGCTGCAGACCATCTGCCTTGTTTGACCAAACCCATTTCTTTCTGGGAAGAGTTCACAATGCGTAAAGGACGGACAGCTTCCCTCAGCGTCCCATCTGCACCAACATCCTCTCCACTCAAGACACTTTGGTGACCTTCCCAGCCCTGACTGACGATACGCCCCCGGAGAGAATGTGCTCCACCGTGTCCTCCAGGTCTAAGTTCCTCACAGTTCCACTCACCTCTCTGTAGCTGAGGACAACCTCTTGGTCATGATTTGTCTCAAAGTTGTCCTTCAGTGAGGCAAAACATCATTGCAGTGTCTTGATGTTGGAGGCTTTTGTGGTGGTAGGTGGCTCCACCTCCTCCTCCAGGCGCTGCTCAGCACACAACAGTGAATTCTTTCTGTTCTGCGATTCTTAGTGGGCTGTATTGCAGGAATAAAGTGAAGAAGAGCTTTGCATCCGTATCAGCACACTGAATGAAACCTAATCGATCACTCTCCGTTGATACGACCCAGAGGGCTCGTTCATTTTAGTTTGGATTCATACTTTGCCAGGCCCATTAGGTCAACTTTGCACCTGAAGTCCATCCATCCATCCATCCTCTACCGCTTATCCTGTTAAGGGGTGCGGGGGTGGGGGGTGGGGGGGCGCTGAGGCCTATCCCAGGTGACTTTGGGCTTGAGGCGGGGTTCACCCTGTACGTGTCACCAGTCCATGGCAGGACCAACACATATAGACAGACAACCATTGGCTCTCAGTATGGATTAAACTGGTCCCCTCTTGATGTCTTTGGACGGTGGGAGGAAGCTGGATGTCTACTGAATGCCGCTTGTTCTGTTGTTGGAGAGAAGCTCCTTTTTTACTGAACTCAGCTTTCTAGTTAGTGTCACCTTCCTCTCAGATGATGCTGGCTGGGTAGATGACATTATCATCTTCATGGCGCTTTAGATTTATAGGTTTACACTCTGTGCACGTCTTCGCTCATGAAGCATATGCGTTGGACCTGAAAAAGAATATTGGCAAAAATCTTCCTATTTTAGAAAGCATTTTGGTATAAGTTTGGTTTCTGTATAAACTGTGACACAGTTTAAAAAATCCTGATGTCAAGCTACAAATTCAATCACAGTGTAGAGGAATTTTGTGTGATGAAGGAGTTGCACAGACACAGGAAGCAGGCCAGAGCCTCAGAGACGGCCTACGCTGGACCCTTTAATGAACGTCTATAGCAGATGCACCAGGTTGGCTGTGAGATGAGGTTGAATCAGCTCCCCCAGAGTATCTGAGTTCCACCCCTCGTAAACAGTCCTTCTAGTAATGTTGGATGCTACCAGTAAAGGCGTGTTCAAACCAAATGCAACACAAATTTTTTGCGCGACCCGTTTACATGTAAAGTCTACATAGAGAGGCAATAAGGCGCGAATTTGTGTGTATACTCGCTGGGCGATGCGAATATGTGAATAATGCGACGCAAATTTCGTATTCATGTCTATGTCAAGTTGAAAATATTCAACTTACAGGATAAATTCGCATGACGTTGTGTCGAGACAGCCTATCAGTGTTGAGATTCCCCTGGCGTCAGTGAAGTCACGTCAACGGTCCTGGCTGTGGTTGGTGTCCATCCATGATATCCTTGCACCGATCTTCGCTGACAGGTCATCGAACTCGGCCCTCGTCAGCCTGAAGTACCGCTGGAAATGGCTGTCGTCCAGGCGCAGTTCCTGGCGAAAGTGGTGAAATTCACCCAGCTGTGTGCTCCTCCGGATTGTGTTATGATTTGGATACAGCAGCGTTTGGTTTTCCGCCGTATCTGGGACTTCCACAACAGATACAAGCCAGCAACAGTTGTTAGCTCGGCCATGGTTGATGATGGAAAGAAATGGTGGAAATAAATTCTCCTCGCAGTGAAAAAAGTTCGTGAAAATTCGCGTCGTGTTTGGTGTGAACACAGTTTAACACCTCATTGGAACATCCAGCACAATGCGACCTTCATGCAGTCTTAACACAGCTAAGCATCAGGACAACGCTGGCGTCATAAGTGTTCTAACAACAAATTTATGATCGTAAAAGAACGTATGGAAGATGCCACAGGTTCACTCAGATAAATTAGGAGGATGAAGACCAAGAAAGTCAAAACAAGGAATACCAGAGAAATTCCTGATCACACAGTTTAGAAATGTGATGAATCGGCTGTTCTGCATTAGCAACAGGTCTGAGGGTCTAGAAATCAAGCGTCTCTTCGCGTTAAGTTGTACCTTGCTTAATTAAACAGGCTGGAATTTTATTCATAGATATGGAAATGGAGGCTTCTATTGCATTTGTTTTAATTGTAGACACACGTTATCAGGGACCGTTTTAGGACTCCTTGTAGCAGCCCATGAACACACAATAAAAATCGAAGCAGGAAATCACTCCTCCATTACTGTAGTGACCCTCATTTTTTCCCCGACTAACAGTCCTTAAGTTGCAGAAATCCCATTATACTTCGGTAAAAGTCCCATAACCTCTGATCAGAACAACAATAGATAGAAAACACTTAAGTGAAATGCTTGCGCTTGAGAGAGCTGACAGCAGTAATTAAATATTTTGCAAGCCTGTGCACGTTGCGCTTAGAATCAGTGAGAAGACAAATCCTGTTTCTTTTTTTAACCTCACCACTAATATGGCCAACACACCTTGAACGCACTCATACGCACTTCTCCTGGCTGCACACGACTGACAAGACGTTCCTCTGGGAGCATTACGGATTACATGCACATGCATGTGGGTTGGCAGCAGCAACAACAGCAGAGACTCTTCAAATATCTGGTTCTGCTGGCAAGCCATTAATGACTCTGAAGATCTGAGGTTGCTCAAGAGCCTGCGGGTCATCAGTAATCAAACTCCTGTTCGTTTTTTGTTGTTTGCAGCTTTGATAAAAACCAAAGCCTTTGATTCTGCGCTCACATTATTTGTGGGTAATTAGCGCGCATTTTCATGATTTTAATTGCCAAAACAAAGAAGCAGGGGAAGGGATGATGTTTAATTCATGGAGCATATATTGGCATTTATGGCAGTGCCCTCCTGGAGGTCTGCAGCTCAGATCATTCCCATCCTCGTTGGCCTGGAGGTATCCTTGATTCTCCCAGTGACTAATTGCTGTGCACTTTTGTTGCCTTCCTTAATTACAGGAGCTAATGTTTGTATATGACTCCAGCAGCTGAGGGTCTCCCAGTTAGCCGCCGCCATCCCTGGCAAGGAGCTCCCAGCCCCCAGGATGAGCCAATTTCAGAGGCATGTGGTGAACTGATGACCTTCTGTTCAAAAGAAAATGTGAGGTCACCCAAAGAGTGAAATGAAAAATGGTTATGGATCTTATTTTGGTACATCCAAAGGGTTTCTGTCAGTCTTTTGACATGATGAGACGTTAGGCAGCTGATAGCAACTTAGACACTGACAGGATATTTTGATGAGTTGCTTCAATGTAAACACAAAAAGCGGCTCCTCTTCCTCTTCCTCTTCCAACTGCGTAGAGAAGGTTGGCTGCAGTTTCTTGTGTACGCAGAAATGGAAAACATTGTCTTTAAGTACAGCGAATGGTTGTGAGGACTTTACAGGATATACAGGAATGCATCGTTCAAAAAAAAAAGTGATTAACTGAATGTTTCAATGCGGCGTACGCATACATGTCCAGACCACAGCAGGTATTTGACGCAGGCTTCTTTGATTGCTGAAACTACTCACTTGTGTACTGACTCAGTAGAATTGAGTGTATTTAAAGGATGTTTTTTAATTTACCATCTCCAGAGTCAGACAGGATAGATTACTGGACATATTTGTGCTAATGGGCCTGATATATTAACATAAATATTTCTAGTTTGACCTGCTTCCAGTTCCTCCCCTGCCTCACAGACTGGATCTTCCACTGTTTTCCATTGATGTATCACTATGATTCAAGAAAGTTCTTTATTTAAGCAGATAAAAGTTAAGATTTTATTAATTTTAATTTCTTTTTTTTTTGTATCCTGATAAATAAAATGTACACCTTAACAATCGGGTCTATCAGTCGTGTCGGGGTGACTTTTATTTAAACTTCTCCGCTTTTCCATCACAAAATTCATTGCCACTCCAAAAGTCTGCAGCTCCTCTGCTTGATGCCTGCTGTGGAAGGGAGTTCCTTCGCATAAACATTTTAGCAGTTGCAAGTGTTTCATCCATCACTCCGGCTCTCCACTGAGCCTTCAGTCTTTGAGCACATCCATAATAGTCAGATTAGAAAATGAAGTCAATCAATCAGGGGGAGATTGTACCAAATGAAATGCATGCTGTCTTTGAATACGCGGCTGCCTCGGGAGAAGCCACATGAAGGAACGTCAATACTCTGCCACAATTCCTGTCTGTATGAAAAGTAAAGTTTTTCAAATCTCTGAATCGACATAATGTAGTGAAGTTGAATGTGCAAAGTCTCAGAAAGCACCATAGCTGACATACGGCTTGATCCAGTTAGTCGAGCGTGCCAAAGAGCTGTATGTTCTAAACATCCCCCCGTCCTTTCGTCTGCATCTACACGGGCCATACCTTTCTCTACTAAGCGTGTGGACAGACACACATCAGATGTGAGTGGGGTCAATTCAGTAGGAAGCTAATGTGGATGGTTGCTAGCAGCCTTTCTTGCTACCGTGAAATATAACCATCATGACCAGCAGCTTCAAGTTAAAGGCAAATGGTACAGGAGGAGGCGTGAGGCAGCATCGTGAAACCACAACCCTTCCTGGATCCTGATGCTGATGCATGTTGGCCAAATTCAGCCTCCCACCTGAAGGATTTACTGTCTAACCAGTCTAAACTTCTCTGGTTGAGGCTGTAAGCTTTTGAGCCACAGTTTGTAATTAAATGAAAGGAAACATTCTGATATGAATGCTGTCTGTGTGATTCAGCTGTACAAGACCTCTCTCTCTCTCTGTCACACACACACACACAGCTGCTCACCTCTGCTCCCATTCCCATAATGAATGTAACCAAAGTAATATTTTCACCTCTAATTATTTTTTATTTCACTGCTCATGACCCCTCTGCCATTAATCAGGATTTCCTATCCACAAGTCCGGATATCTGCATCACAACCAAACACAGAGTTGAGGAAATGTGCGCATGTGACCTTTCAGGCAGTTTGTATGTATGTAGGAGTCAAGTTTGGTGAAAATGCAAGTAAGAAGTGTGCCATTGAGAGTCACGATACTGCAATGTGAGTGACTGTCCGAAGCTCTGGAGTTCTTTGAAGCCTTTAAAAAAAATCTTGAATGTTTTAACCTGCTGATGTTTGAGAGATAAAGAGCAAAAATGCTGTACTGGATCCAGACAAAATGATAGCACAATAAATGTACGAAGAAATGAAAGAACTGTGTAAAAAAATACTAGAAGATATGACACATACCAGGAGCCAATGAATAAGACATGAACATATGACGTGGCTCATGACGTCACTCAAAATAGCTGTGAAAAAATGTCAGACAAGCGGACCTGAATGGATGGACGCATGTGTCTTCATTTCTTAGGAGGATAAGATGATCCAGTCAACCTGACCAGCCAGATTTATACTGCAATCAACAGTTGCTGGTATCAATATAAACGGTTCAAAAGACAGGGGTGGCACGGTGGTGCAGTGGTCCTCACTGTGGCCCCCCAGCAAGAAGGTTCTGGGTTTGAGTCCCGGCTGGAGCACAGGGTCTTTCTGGGTGAGTCTCCATGTTCTCCCTGTTCTTGCTGGGTTCTCTCTGGTACTCCAGCTTCCTCCACAGTCCAAAGACATCAAGAGGGACCAGGTTAATCCAGACTCTAAATTGACCGTAGGCGTGGCTGGGAGAGCCAATGGTTGTCTGTCTCTATGTGTTGGCCCTGCCATGGACTGGTGACCTGTCCAGGGTGAACCCCGCCTCTCACCTGAAGGCTGCTGGGATAGGCTCCACCCCCCCCCCCCGTGACCTTTAACAGGGTAAGTGGAAGAAAATGGATGGAAGGAGGGATGGAGGGATGGATCTAAAGACAGAACCATCCAAATAAATGGGACAAACTCAACTATGGTTAAGGTTTGGTCCAGACCAGGGCTGCTTCTTTTGGTCAGCCCAAACCTCTGCTGTTTGGTCCAGGCTGTAGTCTTTTGGGGTTGTCAGACCTGTATTGTTGTTCTGGATCAAACCATAAGGTCTGGACCCAACAAGCTGAGTGTGTCAGGGCCTGTTTACAAAGAGGTAGCGCTTGTGAGGAAAATGTGTGGCAACAAAGACGAGCGCCGAGAGACCGACGAGGAAGAAACACAACTTGGAACTTGCGCTTTCAAACGTGTCTTATCACTTTGCATTTTAACACACAGGCTTGACATATCAATCGTGAAGAAAAGGTTACACAACACCTTGTCTTCTTTGTCACCTGGTACATTTCTGCTCACATACTTTAGCCGAGAGTAAAGTCTGAGGAAAGCTGCAGCTTGGACATGAGAGCGTTTTTTTATATCAAGCCAAGGCAAGGCAAGGCAATTTTATTTGTAGAGCCTGTTTTAACCACCAGTTTGTCTCAAAGGGCTTCACATGGCATCATAACAACATCCTCTGTCCTCAGACCCTCACATCGACTGAGGAAAAACTGAGAAACCTCAGGGTGAGCAACAGAGGAGGATCCCTCACCAGGATGGACAGACGTGCAGTAGATGTTGTTACAGACAAGAAAACAGTTTACAATGCAGAATGTGGGAAACATGGAAATGTTAATAACAGCTGAAGAAGGAAGCTTCTGGTAGGGGAGGCAGGCAGAGCAAGCCAGCTTGATGGGGGACTGGATGGTAGACTGGTTCATGGGAGGGGAGCGCAGGCCGGTGTAACAGTAGGGAATAAGGGGGGGGGGGGCGATGCAGGCGGCGGTTGGAGCTCTGGTGGATCTGTGGAAACACAGAGAGACTGCGAGACACCAAGGCCAAACTACAAAGTGCAACAAGTAATGGTAATGACAGTTCCAAGGTGTGTGGGGAGGACAGGAGGAGAGGAGGGGGGGAGGACTCCATGTAACCTGGTGTGTCCCCCAGCAGTCTAAGCCTATAGCAGCATAGCTATCAGTGGTTCAGAGCTACCTGAACCAGTCCTAACTGAAGGCTCTGTCATAGAGGAAGGTCTTAAGCCTGGACTTAAACGTAGTTAAAGTGTCTGCCTCTCTGACCCATGGAGAGATGCTGGTTCCACAGTAGAGGAGCCCGGTAACTAAAGGCTCTACCTCCCAGTCTGTTTGTATTGATACTGGGAGTCACTAAAAGACCTGCATTCTGGGAGCGGAGTGCTCTGGTGGGACAGTGGGGACTAATGAGTTCTTTCAAATGGGGCTTTATCATTGAGAGCCTTATAAGTCAGCAGAAGGATTTTGAAGTCCATTCTAGATCCTACAGGAAGGAGAGAAGCTAAAGTGGAGAGATGTGTTCTCTCTTCTTAACTCCCGTCAAAACCCTGGCTGCAGCGTTCTGGACCAGCTGGAGACTCTTTAGGGAGTATTTAGGACATCCTGACAGGAGAGAGTTGCAGTAGTCCAGCCTAGAAGTGATAAATGCATGCACCAGTTTCTCAGCATCACTCTGGGAAAGGATGTTCCTAATCTTAGCGATCACAGACCAGCATTCAACTAAAGGTGGTGCAATTTTTAAAATGGATGACTCGACACTTTCAGTAAGCAGCCAATTCTTCTACGAGCTAGTCAGCCTATTCTGTCACATATAGATCAGCGATGCATCCACGTTTCAGGCTGCACCAGGTAATAACCAGCATCCCTATTGCACAACAATGTGGGAGCTCTGAACGTATTTTTCCCCTGAGAAACGTTAGATTAGGAACAAAGGCTGAACAACAGAGGGTTTCTGGTCCCGGGAGTTTTAGTGAAGATGACAGGTACTCTCTCTGTTGCTTTTGATGAATAACAAAGTAGCTGCAGCACTGTAGACGTCTTTATTCCATGCAGCATGCTAAAAGGTTTTCCACGACTGAAGATATTGTTGTGCACTGAAAGCGTTGAGGACAGAATCAAAAGTTTTCCCCCTCGAAACATTTATGTTAACCCAGAACACATCGCCATCGAAGAGTGGCTGGTTTGATCCGTGCTTCTTCTGTGTCAATCAAGTCCCATCAAGGTCATTAACCATAAATAAATCGTCTGGACACTCTCATGAGGGATCATTTATTGCATTATTTGACCTCTTGCATCAGCCCGTCCGTCTCTGACTGGCTTGGCTCTATGGTGTCACTGTAGTATTTGTCAGTATTTGTGACTTTAAAAAGACTGGATCTAAAATGGAACCTCTCCCTGCTCCTGTGCCCACGAAGCCATCAGACACATCCGAATGTGATCTGACGGCTCCGCTGAGTTTCTTGGTTCTGAAATGCATCTAAACATGAATCTCCTGCAAATAAATCTCCTGACACTGTTTCTGTTTGGAATGGTTTTAATTTACGCTCTTACCTGCGGTACAGTTTGTGTTTGTTCCCAGCAGTGTGTGCAGGTAAGTTGCTCAAACCGTGCACGGATGAATTGTGTTTTTGTTGCTGTGGATTTTGTCGATCAACATATCAACCCAGTCTTTAACTGACAATTTTTTATCACGAAAGGAATTACCGCCATGTTTTAGAAGATGTCTGGTGTTTGAGAAAGGAAGGAGTGAAAGTGTGTGTGTGTGTGTGTGAGAGAGAGAGAGCGAGAGAGAGCTCAGCTGATGGGTGAGAGACTTTAGTTTTGTGAGCGAGACTCTTTACTTTCCTCGTGTTTATTCGTTAGAAATTAAAAGCAAAAGAGAGCGAACGAGAAACAACGGCACACAACTACACATAGCGGGTCTGTTCCCCGGCATGTTCCCGACAAACCGAACCGCCACAGACGTTTGATGCAGCTGTCATAATAATATCTCTCTATGAGCAGTCCACATGATGAGGCGGGCCCTCAGTGTGGCTCAGGACATGTGGACACATTACTGAAACACTGGCCCCCACGTGTGGCCCACCTCTGAACGGGGTTTTAGTGATCGGATCTTGGGAGTCAACAATTGTGTGCACCAATACATTTCCTCTGGCACGTAAACAAGGCAAATATCGGCTGAAATACGTGAAGCACGTCTGCAGTATGACACGACGCAGTCGTCGCCGCTTGTTCAATACAACCGTTGGCTGTTCTGACCACAGGTGTCAGCCCCTCACAGCACGTCTCAGCTGTTACAGTCTATTTCCCTCCCCTCTGCAGATGATTAGCTTGTTGTGTCAGCGCTCAAGGTGAGGCAGCAGATGATGATGTGTGTGCATCACGATCCTGCAGTTGGACCCCCAGCACAAATGGAGCCAGTGGAACAGCTGGAAAGAAGAAAAAGCTCTGCTCCGATGACACCAGGGGTCTCAGATTCCTTTGGGATCTTACAACTATATGCATTAGCTGAAATGATCATTGTTGCTGGCAGGTTTCTGTGTGTGTGTGTGTGTGTGTGTGTGTGTTATGACACCGACCTTGACAAGAACAAGCACGGTGGTGGTTTTGAGTACTTTGCCAGGTGTTTGAGTGTTTATCTGTTGACAGATTTTGGCACCTCAACAGTGACGCAGTGGTACAACGTGAACGTTACAGGCGTGTGAAAGCTGAGTGTGAAGTTGATGACATATTGTTGTGCACTATTGGGGTGGAACGTTGACACGTTGACGGTGTTGCGGCCTGAAGATGATGTACGATTTTAAAAGTGCTGTACAGCTGTGTCTGATCTGCCTCTCTGAGACTGAAGCTGTCCCTGCATTTAGACTAAGACTAGACTATCTCAATCCAAGCCTAACTCTGTCCCTCAGTCCAGTCTACCTGATACCTGAAACTGGTTTTCTGCCAGCACTCACTGGCTTTTATACTTCTAACTCTCAACCATGTTAGGAGTCATGAGATAACTTTTGCTGTGAATTTCTATAAATCAAATTAAACTGACGTGGTCTGACTTATATTTCTATTCTGTAACGCAAGGGTTTTGTGTAGCAGGCAGGTTTGAATTGAACTGAGCACGACTTAATTGTATAATAGTAACTTTATTTAGTAACAACCACTTGCCACACGTGGAGACAGAGATCTCAACAGACAGACAGGTAGATAAACTGTCTGGTAGACAGTAAGACGACTCTTACAACACAAGTGATCAAGAGTAATTATCATTTCTGACCAGGGAATGGCTGCCTTTCAATCCTCCCTCGCCACTGACAGCTCATTAATCTCCAGCAGCGGAGCCGAGCTGCTAAGCACCACAGCACAAACCTGTTCTGACAGCCTAGATACATACCTGAGAGATGACAAAAATAAAAAGCACTCACCCCTGCTTCCTACAGAGGCCGCATAGGATCCCGTTTGCATATATAGCTTCATCAGATCAGACAAGTCTGAGATTAATAGATAAGAGAGAGATTTAATCAGACAGCCTTTCAGCTTTTGATGAGGAAAGTATTTTAGGAAGTTGTGGGAGTTGAACATTGTGATGATAACACTGCAGTTGAGATGGTTCCAGTTTCAGGTTTACTCGTGACACGTGTACGCTGAGAGTTCATACGTCTCTTATCCGTCTGCGCTGGCAGACGCTGTGGGCAGGTTGCATCACATTCCTGGATTGTGCGTCCCAGTTTTGTTAACGCGATACCTCAGGAACACCTGGAGGAAATTTCTTCAAATTTGCTGCAAACATCCGCTAGGATGCCGGGATGAACTGAAAAAAGTGGTGGTCAAAAGTCACTGTGACACGCACACATGGAGGCGTTAAATGCTGTATTGCTGCTTTTCAAGTTTTGTTTTTGGGTGATGGCTTCAAGATATCAGCTGCAATTGTGAAGGTAAGGTTGGGGTTCACAAACCATATCTAAGAAATTAGTGCATAACAGAGTCCATCCATCCATCAATCTATCCATTTTCTACACTGCTTATTCGTTCGGGGTCATGGGGGGGCTGAAAATGGAGCCTATCCCAGCTGACATTGGGTGAGAGGCGGGGTTCACCCTGGACGGGTCACCAGTCTGTCGCAGGGCTATCGGGAGCAATCAGGGGTTCGGTATCTTGCTCAAGGATACTTGGACATGGTTACCGGGGGAAGTGGGGATCAAACCAGCAACCCTTCGGTTGCTAGACAGCCACTTTACCTGTGAGCCACGCCGCCCCCAGTCTTCATGTAAAAAATGTATAACCAGGTGATAGGCAGGTGCGTTTTTCAGCTCCTGATTAAAATCCAGTGAATGTTCTGTGATTTCTTACAACAGAAATCAGACACAACTCCAAAACAGCTGCCTATGCAGCAGGACTCGCTGCTCTGAGTCTCCGCTGGTTCTTCTCTGGAAGATGAAGTCTGCAAAACCCCTAAAATATCCTTCATTTGTGGATGTAAACAGCTGCGTTTCAAGGTGGTGGTAAGCTGAAGAAGCGCGTACGCTCTCCGTCATCATGCTGATCGTGCCCTCGCAGCCTCTCATTTTGGGAACGACCACATCATTGCGTGGTGGTGGCTTGGAGCGTGTTGTGGCGTCATGGAAGCAGTATCAGTACAACTCAGTGGATTTTTTTCATGGTGGCCACACAAATTCCCTGGTCCAACACTCATGCATGATGGTTGCTGGTTCCTGTAGTTAAAACACAAGAAAGCCTCCGTGAGCAGCTGGGCTGGGGTCCTGGTTGGCACCAACAAACACCAGATGTTGCAGTGGGAGAAAAATGTTCTGGTCTTTGTCTTTCACAGCATTCATCTATCACCTTTCTTCAATCTAATGTTTCCTTCGTTCGGCCAGATCTTGGGTTCAGGCATCAAAAACTTTATTTTCCTAGAATGAATTTCATTTCTCAAAGTTGTTGTCAGTGAATAACAATGAGAGAAGGTACCAGCCTGAGATCTCCTGTGTTTACTATGAAAGAAGATCCATGAAAAGTTCGACTTTCTATCTGCTTTTTAGATCGGAATTGCTGGAACATCATTTGAAAGCATGTGCGACCACCACACAAATTAGCTGTATGAAATTCGAGTGCCTTATTATTCAAATATGGATCGTATTTAAATTCCAATGCATTGGTCGGCCGCTGGGGAGTTCAGGGAGGTCCCAGAACTCGTTGAAGTCTGTGTGTGGGTGTAATGTTTTATTACGTCTTTCTCAACAACGCTTCAACGTTCTCCTCAGAGAGGAGACTGCTCCGATGGACACTGAGGTGACCGACACCAAAAAAGGATCAAATCGTAAATACATATTTGCTAATGTTTATTCATATCGGCTTCATCCAACAGATTGGAACTATTCATTGATAAAAGATGCCCAGATCCTTCGACTCTCCAGTCCCTAGATGGGCAGAACCCTTTCCTTCCAGCTATGAGCCCTGCCAGGAAGTGAAACAGATGCTGTTGATACAATGTGAGTTCATTTGCAGCCTTAACAACTCACATTGTGTAAAACAACAATAAAACAATGCCCATTTGCCAGAGGGGCATAAACAGGCCCGCACGCGAGCCTGTTTGCTGTGTGTTGGAGGAAACAGCTGGAGAGTTTCCAGTCATTGTTTACCATCCGTCTGCACACTGCTGTCACACTGGAGCATTTACCTACAAGAATATATCCTTTTATGAATGAAAAAACGGTGTTTCTCTACAGCTCTGCCGACGTGGTGGGCAGCCTGCCTGGGAGTAGCGGCAGCTGCAGCCTGACAGCTGTCCGTCAGTGCCAGCGAGGCCTCACTTATCACCTGACTACAGAGCAGAGGAGCCAGCGCCTCCTGCCCAGCCTCAGTCGCTGGGATTTCCAGACTGTTGCTGTGTAATGATGGTAATTCATTTCTATTAAACAGGTCCGTTATTATTGTTAAATCATTAGGCGATTAACACTCGCTGCCAGACAGCAGACGGAGCGAAACAAATTAAAATCCCATCACCTCAATAGTCAGCGGCAGAGTCGTCACCGCTGCCACCCAGCCGGGAGAGCGCCGAGATTACAGGCTGCATGCACTGTGTTTTCTGTGAAATAGGAAATGAAGACAAGCAACAAGGAGCTGTATGTTCACGCTTTATACACAGTCACAGAACAAAGAGAGTGACAGGTACAAAGGTTTTAGAAACATTAGAAGATACACAATCAGTCACCAGTGCAGCTAAAGCATCACAACTAAAGCAAGATAACACACTGATTTACTAAGACCCCGAGGACGGACACATAAATCACATTCACACTCTCTGCTGTTGCACATTTTGTTGTTTTTCGAACGATCGACCAAAGGTCCATTGGAAAATGCAGACAGAGCCTTTTGTCCGTATTTCTGCACGTTTCCATGAAGCTTACAGATACAGACCAAACACAGCAGTACCGCTGGAAATCGTGGGGGCAGTTTTGCTGTCACTAGCTGATACGTAGCTCTAGTGAGACACAAGGAAGAAATAACAAAGGTGGAACTTTTTGAGGCGAGATCGGCTGCGTCCGAATTGCCAAGTACCAACCTACGTCCTACTGCTACGACCTACTGCTACAGCCTACTCCCTCAACCTAAACACAGCGGCACCATTCGGACACCCTAGAAGATTGGTGGTGAAGCACGACCTCTGCTGGCAGAGCACAGATACCGCAATTAGGTAGACAGCACCAACAAAAGCCCCACCTGCTGGCCTGACTGTCGTACTGCACTCCACTCTGAACGCACCTTTCTCTCATTCTCTAATATTAAGCACATTAACGCACCTGTAAAGGTGTGCTCACACACGTCGCGTTTGGTGTGAACACACCTTTAGTCATCAACAACGACTATAAATGTTGGTGTTGCATAAGAATGGGAGACTGTTGGTGGCGCACTGTGTTTGTTTTTGAGTTTGTTGTTGTCATAAACTTGTGACTGTGAGCTGCCCCCTGGCAGATGTATCAGTTAACATCCATGCCAACGTAAAGGACGCATGGAAGCATGTGAGCAGTGACGGTAACATCGCTCTAAACGGACGCATACATTTTCGTGTGCATGTTGAGTATAAATGGGCCTTAAGAGTAAGTGCATGATTGACAACAGGTGCAAACTTTTGGAGGCGGGACTGTTTAGATGAGGGTTTTGCGTGTGTCAATAGTTGCCGTCCCACTGCTGAGCAGCTGGGGACTGGAGGGGGAGGAGAGGAAAAAAAGAATAGGAGTACAAATGTTGGTTTAATTTTCTTTCGACAACAGAGGGTGTGAATGTTCTGTTTCATGAGGTTAGAGGCCACATCAGGAGCTCGTTTACAAAAAACAGAACTGTCCTCAAAATAAAGGAATAAATGGAAATAATGTAAGAAACCAAAACCCCCAAGTGAATTAAAACTGCAGAAAAACATGACGAAAGAGTAAACGAATAAATGATATTTTCATATATTGTCATCATCTTAGCTGGTGTGTGTGTGTGTGTGTGTGTGTGTGTGTGTGTGTGTGTGTGTGTGTGTGTGTGTGTGTGTGTGAAGGGTGCATGTGTTTCCGGAGTCACACTGGATCTTCCCGTCCACTACACTTGTGCTCAGTTTCTTGCCCTCAGTCAGCCTCAGCCCATCCAACAGCTCCAGAATAGAATTTTTGAATTGTGATTTTTTTTTTCTTGTATTTTTTTTTCTGTCTTCCCAAAAATGTTGACATGAGTGGAGAAACGCTGTTCTCTCTGCTTTTGTTGATTTGGCCAGTGCCTCCTTGCCAGTCTGTGCGCAATCCTGCACAGATTTACAGAGGCAAAGCTTCAGTAAATGGGGCCCTCAGACTACAGAGTTCTCCAGGGACGAGGCCATTTTGAGGTTAGCGTAGCCGTGAGCACCCTCAGCCCAGAGCTAATTTTACACTGGATTTTTGATCATAGAGGAAAATTAATTCTACGCTCATTTTTGGTTCATCAAGGTCATCAAAACAAATAAACACTGTATTACACTCAATTATTTTAAGTAAAATGCGAATGCTAACTAGCTTTGCGCCTCCTCTGTTTTCGGCGCGATGTCAGAGACTCCCTCAGTGGTCTTGAACAACCTCGTCTTAGCAGCTGCCCTTTTTAAAACACATACATGTTTGGAAATTTTGTGTTAACTTTTGAATTTTATGCAAACCGAAATGTTAAAATATTTTTAGCTTATGCTAACCACCGCTATAATATCACTCATTTAACAAAAACCCAGCAACTTTGACATGATGGAACGGGATGTTGAACAATGCAAACGTATGAGACAAGGTTTCAGAACTCATCCCTACTCCAGTCTGTAGGAGTCCACGAGAGAGTGACGCCGCTTCTGAACCGATACATCAGTAAACTAAGTTTATGGTCTCCAGTTCTGTAAGAAGCAAAATCTTAATGTTGTAACTGTTTAGGATCAAATAGACCCTGGTTATCCTTTCCAGCCGCAGCCCTACCCTCTCACCCGTATGGAGCTGAGCCAGGGAGCTCGTTCAGACACGTGACACATTCATGTGACACATTCACGTGACACACCCGTGACACGCCTCACTCTCAAATGGCCCAGTTTGCCCACTTGTTTGAACTGCAGGAATGTGTCATTGCTGGTTGTTCTAACAAGGATCTGCTTAGTAATACATTCTTCAGGCGTGAGTTGTCCGACTGTATTTATAATTATTGTGCACAATCTATGAAAATCCGGCATCACCAGCCATCAGCGCGCCGGTGTGAACGCCTGCAGTCCAAATGCAATAAGACAGTGGGGGCAATGCTGTGGTGACTGTCTAGTTTGATTGATAGATAATTGGGCTAAACTACAGCTAAATAAATACAAATGTCTGCAAGCACCCAACAACTCGCTCCTGGCTTACAGTCACATGAGGTATATACTGGCTGCGGTGCACGACTGTTGTTGGTGAGAGGAGTGAACAGGAACAGCCTGACTGGTTGCAACCTGCCAAAATGCCAAAAGTCAAGTCCACAGCCCCGTAGGTGATGTCACAGTGGGTACGTCCACTTCTTACACGCAATCTAGATTGTCTGAGAAATTTCACAATTTGATTTTATTAATTTAAGCATATACACTGATGGAAACAACAGCAAATTGTGTCCCTCTGTAATTTCACACTTGAGTCATCGCCTCAGTGGTGAAAACGCCTCCTTCTCTTTCCCGCTTGTGAAACTTTCTGTGTCTGGCTGATGTTTTGTCCCTGGATAATAACGCTGATATTCAGACATCCCAAAAGCAATATTTGCAACATTAGATGTGAATAAATCCCTCTAATAGATTTTCCTATCCGCCCCTGGGGTTTTAATTTTTATTATGTCTGCCTGGCACCACAAATGTCTTCCAAGCCCGTCTGTCTCCCCTGCCACCACAGCAGCAGCAGCCGATGAGGGGAGAGGGACTTTGTCGAGGGACATGGAGGATGATGGGGGGTGGGGGTGTAAAGGGTTAGGAAAATAGGGTTTGTGGGGGTGGGGGGGGGGGGGTGCAAGGACAAAGAAGCGAGATGAGAAAGGCTGAGAAAGTGTAAAGACAAAGAGATAAAAGAGAATACAGGAAGAGGGAAGAGAGTGATAGATTTGAGAGGGGGGTGAGCTGGATAATGGATATGGCATAAAGGATGAGGTACAGAGAAGCAGTGAGGACAGAGTAAGGCAGGCGAGGAAAATAATCCAGCGGCCAAAAAACCCACTAACATCTGGCTTTCTGTCTGCTAGGGGTTTAATCAGGATTCCCTCCCCGGTCAGACGAGCCTGCAGGAGTCACAGTGATTTATCAGCACTGGTGTAAACACAAAGAGAATCCCTGAATTTACCGATGATGAGCTTTTGTCATTTCAGCCACCAAATTCAGCCCATCTGCACTCAAGCAGCGCTCCAAAGTCGTTCAGTCGCCTTGGAGTTTGCCTTGAAGCGCATTTCTCTCTTGTGTTTGTGTGTCGATGAACAGTTTTTCTAGGCGCCAAAATGTTGTGATGAATGAATTGCGAGTGAGTGAAGGGCTCAGGAGGCGGAGGGGCCTTGATCCTGAACCCTCTGATGTCTGCTGATGAGCAGGGGTGTGTAGCATGGCAGCAGCCGTCATCGGTGTTTGCGTGCGTGAGTGAGGCAACCTTCTAAAGGTAGAAAAACCACAGGATCACACCTGCAACTACACGTTAGATTAAAATGCTTGTTATTTCTTTCTCCTTGCTTCCTTTTGATCCTCGAAGGGACCCAGCATGATACAGTCACCAGGTAACACTTGTTCCAGAATCTCCCTAATAAACGGTGTTAATAGCGCTGACAGTCACCAGAAGGCCCTCATGTCATTGGTGGAAAACACCCATCACTGTAGGATACGCCGCATTTACCGTTTCTGTGCGGTGGAGTGTTGTTGTCGTTGTTTTAGCCTCCTGAGCATCGCCAGCTTCTAATATTTAATATTTATTGTTATTTTTGAAGTAGAAACTTCAGTAGCTGTTGATGTAAATCAGCAGAGCATCTGCTAAAGTATCTGAAGGAGAGAGCCGCCCACACTGCTGCATGTTGATCAGTTAAACTGTGATTTATTCGCAGCGCTGCAGTAATTCCCTGATGTTCCTGATGACCACCGGCGCCCACTTGCTGTGTTTGTGGAAACAATGAATCTGCTTTATACTCTTAATGTTTGGAAATACATGCAAACAGAACCATCCTTAGAAGTGAGGATTGAAACTTTG
Source organism: Aulostomus chinensis (assembly GCF_037954235.1). Classification (NCBI taxonomy): domain Eukaryota; kingdom Metazoa; phylum Chordata; class Actinopteri; order Syngnathiformes; family Aulostomidae; genus Aulostomus; species Aulostomus chinensis. Next base: position 3,981,564 of record NC_141336.1, on the reverse strand, counting down.
CAGCATCCAACCCACTGGGATGATTGTAGCGGTGTAGTTTCCTGTTCTTTTGGTTCAGGCTCGTTGCTGTCTGGGTCTGGAACTATAAAACCCCAAATATTGTTTCACTGAACCTTTTTATCCATCCTGGATTGTCAGTGTGAAACAAACAACAACAACAACAAAAAAAATGCGGCAAAATCAAATCAATCCCCGTTTAACTGGTAAGAATTTATGTTATATATACAGGTGCTGGTCATATAATTAGAATATCGTGAAAAGGTTGATTTGTTTCAGTAATTCCATTCAAAAAGTGAAACTTGTATAATGTATACATTCATTCCACACAGACTGATATATGTAGAGTGTTAATTTCTTTTCATTCTGATGATAATAACTAATGACAACTAATGAAAATCCTAAATTCAGGATCTCAGAAAATAAGAATATTGTGAAAAGCTTCAGTATTGAAGACACCTGGTGCCACACTCTAATCAGCTAATTAACTCAAAACACCTGCAAAGGCCTTTAAATGGTCTCTCAGTCGGGTTCTGTAGGCTACACGATCCTGGGGAGGATTGCTGACTCGACAGTCGTCCAACAGACGACCAGCGACACCTCGCACAAGGAGGGCAAGACACAGGCGGTCATTGCTGAAGAGGCTGGCTGTTCACTGGGGGTGCAACGGAATAAAGATGAACGAAAATCAGAAATGCAAAACAAATATTCTTTGTTTTCTTCCTGAAAATGCAGACCTGCAGGTTTTTGCTGCATCAGGACAAAATAAAATGCTCCTCGCTTTAAGAAAACTAAATATTTGTCTTATATATATACAGTATATATCACCGTTGCTTTGTCTTTTACATGGGAAGCCAAAATAAGTCCACATAACCGATTTGTCTGATGGAGGAGCGTCTGCTACTGTTTGACCTCGTCTTCCTCCATTTTGAAATAATTGTTTCACTGCTTCTTCTTCTATGGTGTTGCTTCAGTCTTCTTCTTCTTCTTCTTGAAATGTGTTCACAGTAGGCGAGAGGGTCAACAATCATCAGTTTTAGTGATGCGCGGAGCCGCTTCGCATTGTTTTTGTTTTTTTTTACATTGATTTTTATTTTGTGGCTCTTTGAATTTTCTTTCATCACTTTTGATTTCGTGAAATCACGTGACGCAAAGTTTGGAACACCCCGACTGTTCACCGAGGTCTGTGTCCAAGCGCGTTGATAGAGAGGTGAAGGGAAGGAAAAGATGTGGTCGAAACAAGTGTACGAGCAATAAGGATAACCGCACCCCGGAGAGGATTGTGAAACAAAACCCATTCAAACATGTGGGGGGGAGTCACAAAGAGTGGACAGCTGCTGGAGTCGGAGCTTCAAAACCACCAGGCACAGACGCACGCATGACATGGGTTTCAGCTGTGGCATTCTTGTGTCCAGCACACTTGAACAAGAGACAGCGTCAGAGGCGTTTTTCCTGGGCTAAAGACAAGAAGGACTGGACTGCTGCTGAGTGGTCCGAAGTTAAGTTCTCTGATGAAAGTAAATTTTGCATTTCCTTTGGAAACCAAGGTCCCAGAGTCTGGAGGAACAGAGGAGAGGCACGGAATCCACGTTGCTTGAGGTCCAGTGTAAAGTTTTCAGAGTCCGTGATGGTTTGGGGTGCCATGTCATCTGCTGGTGTTGGTCCACTGTGCTCTCTGAGGTCAAAGGTCAACGCAGCTGTCTACCGGCCGGAAGTTTTAGAGCACTTCATGCTTCCTGCTGCTGACCAACTTCATGGAGATGCAGACAGGACTTGGCACCTGCACACAGTGCCAAAGCTACCAGTACCTGGTCTGAGGACCATGGTGTCCCTGTTCTTAATTGGCCAGCAAACTCGCCTGACTTTAACCCCATAGAAAATCTATGGGTTTTGGGAAGAGGAAGATGCAACACGCCAGACCCAACAATGTAGAAGAGCTGAAGGCCACTATCAGAGCAACCTGGGCTCCCCTACCACCTGAGCAGTGCCACAGCCCGATAGCCTCCATGCCACGACGCATTGCTGCAGTCATTCAGGCAAAAGGAGCCCCAACGAAGTATTGAGTGCTGAACATGCTCATACTTTTCACTGGGTCAACATTTCCAAAAATCCTTTTTTTTTTGTATCGGTCTTAAGTAATGTTCTAATTTTCTGAGATCCTGAATTTAGGATTTTCATTAGTTGTCAGTTACAATCATTAAAATTCAAAGAAACTAACACTTGACATGTGTCAGTCTGTGTGGAATGAATGCAGAGATTAAACAAGTTTCACTTTTTGAATGGAATTACTGAAATAAATCAACTTTTTCACGATATTCTAATAATATGACTAGCATCTGTGTATATATATCACTTGTAATACAATTATAATTCAGAGTCCGTGCCCACAAGATTTATTTTCTGCCCGGCAACATCAATCTTCAAGGGCTGTACCTGACTCAGAATCTTCAATTGACTTGGGTTTGGCTGTTCAATAGTTAGAATATTTGCTCCCACACAACAAAATCAATAAATGCTTCTTTTATTCCCCAAGTTGAGATGCATTTCTGGTTTCTTCTCCCTCCTTTTGATGACACACACTTTCTTAACAATAAATGGGGAGCAAAACTGGAATCCTACGCACGTCAGAGAGAGAGAGAGATGCTGTTTAATAATCTGGGTAAACTAATCCTCAGGTCACAGGTCTGTGTCTTATCTTGGATTTAGTTCTGAGCTTCAGTTCCCACATTAACAAAGTCACAAAAACATCTTTTAATCTGTCTTGTAAAGCACTTTGAGCTGCATCTTTCCTATGAGAGGTGCTAAACAGTTAAAGTCTACTATTATTTTTTTGCAGAATTTATTTTATTTGCTCAAAAAGCATGCCTAGCTTCAATTTTTTACAATATTTAATAAGTTCATTGAGACTCTGATTTATTAGATGGAAACAGCTGTCACTGACAATATTGCAAATATTGTCAGGCGAGTGTCCCTGGTCATGTTTCCAGTCAGTTAGCCATGAGTTCCCAGTGAAGGATCGTGGAATTGCTTGGAGCAACAACAACAATCATTTGAGAGAAGCGTCTGGAGTTTGTGGGTTCCTCCGGTTGAGGAAAACTTGTTTAGCAATCAAACGCCACCTATTTTTAGCTCATCTTGATCTCACTCGTGTGTAACACCTAAAGCAACGTTTGATACGCTTCGATTCTTTGACAGGGTTCTGTTTTCCACTCTTTTCCTCCAGGATACACTGCCGCAAGGTTAAATACGGAGTCTTTACAGGGAAAGTGAGCTGAGAGCTCCGGGGGTGATTCAGCTCTGGAGAAACAATGAGAAGATTGTGATTCCTGTGAATCTGTGATGGACAAAGTCCTCTGGACCCAGAGTGGAGGTATTTCACTGAAAACCTCTTAAAAGCCCCGGCAGCAGTTGCACGGTGTTGATGGAAAAAAGTTTTATGTCCCAATAAAAGTTGGTTTACTGCTCTAACTGGGCGTGTGTATATATATATATATATATTTATATACATGTCTATAAAAATAAAACCGAGGGAGGACTCATAGAAATGTGCACATGTGAATTACATTAAAGTCTCCTCTAAGCCTGAGACAAATCCTCCTGGACAACTAGAGATGAGTATTTGGTGATTTCTCTCTTCTTCTTGTTCACGAGCTGATGATGAAGAGCCAAAACAAACCAGACTGTTCTCATTCGCCCCAGAAAATCAAAATGAAGCACTGCATGTGAGTTCAGATCAGAGTGGGACGTACTGTCTCTTCTAGGCTTTGCTTTCTAACACGATGTAACAGTTCTGGGCAGGTCGGGTGGGTGTGAGCAGTAGTGGGGGGGGGGGTGGGGGGGACAGGGTGAGTCCACCGGGATGACTGGGAGACAAACAGGCCTAAACTGGTCTCTGCAAACAACCGCCCCTGTGGTGAAGATGCCCACTGCACAGCTGCCTTTCCCCAAAATGGGAGGGTAAGAAAACTGCATTGGTTCCTGCATGAAAGTATACAGCTGTGTGTGTGTGTGTGTGTGTGTGTGTGTGTGTGTGTGTGGGCAGTGTGTTATTCTGGTTAGCAGAGCTATAAGAGGACAGCAATTCAGAGTTCTTCTTACCGTAACCTCCGACCAAAACACTGGCACAGCTTTTCTGGGTTCGTCCCACTGTCGCTGCCGCCCTGCTGCAGAATTACAGGCTATAGAGTGAATAGTTGCAGCCAGCTTCCGACCAGGAGCCTGTTCTACGGAGCCGAGTTAGCGGTTAGCGAGACGGCTTCAGGCTTCATTTTCGGAGCTAAGATACCGGGTCAGAAACACTCACAAGCTCCACCCACCAGTCCAGTCAACCAGTCAAGTCTCAGGGACGCCGTCGTCACTGTTCATCTCACTAATGATTTGAGTGGATAATTTATCTGAGTGGTACTAAAAACAAGACTGCATATTCTTCCAGGCCAGGTGGGTTGATAAGGAGACGGTAGATGCGAGCCGTCCTGAGCGTCTGCTCGTCTGGAGTGTTTCAGACTTGATTTGCTCTGTGACAAATTGAATATTCTGTCATTATATCAGATGTATTTTAGCTCTGTTCTCAGAGGGAATATCTCATGTGCTGCTCGCTGGTTTCCCTGCAAGATTTACCTGTGTGTGTGTGTGTGTGTGTGTGTGTGTGTGTGTGTGTGTGTGTGTGTGTGTGTGTGTGTGTGTGTGTGTGTGTGTGTGAGATGGAAAAATTATAAAGAGGCTCCAAGTTCTGGTGACATGAGAAACAACACTCAAACAAAGTGTTGTTGAGTCTGAGCAATTCTTTCATCTTGCCAGAGGGAAATTTGTTCAACACACAATGGGGATGTGCTGAAGAAGAATCCAGAGTTCAGAGCCACTTGAACTTTTACACAATCTTAGTTGCCAGGCAGATTAACACCAGCCTACCCTGAAGGTTATGGGAACATAAAATCTGCTGTCATATATAAGAGGAAGTAGCAGATGAGCTCTTGCACACCTGACAGACACGAAAATTCAGAGGAACAAGAAAATAGAGAACTCATCGCCTCAATGCAGGGACAGGAAGTCCAATACGAGACGTGTTGCTGACATGCGACTGTCTCAAACTCAAGGTCGCACTTAACCACAGAGTTTAGACATAATGCAACGATAAAAACAACACAGAGTTCAATCATAGTTCAAGCACAAGACAACACAATGTGAAAAATACATTTTTCCATTAGTGTGTGTTTGTGTGTCATTACATAGTCTTTAAGTTTAATTAGTTGTTTAGTTTATTTTAAATAAATTATATATATATATATATATATATATAATATATATATATATATATATATATATATACATACACACATATATAAATTATATTCTATAATTTATATAATGTAATATTAAGTTCTGGAATTTTTCTTTTGTTTTTTTCATCGTAAATCTTCATGTCTGTTAGTCGCCTCTACACAAGCTGACAGACACAATTATACAATAATAGAAATACATTATCATATAATAGGTAACTCATTCATTGCTTTTTAATTACTAATCAATTATCTTTTCCCTGCAATGACAGGATTTGACTTGAAATTAATATAATATTCTTGCTGATTGATTTTTTTTTTTTTTTCCCAGTGGAGAATCGTGAAGGTAGTGAGGATACAGTAGAAGTGGAAAACATGTCTGACCAGGTGGACAACCAACACTGTAAGATAAGATAAACCTTTATTCCTCCCTTAGTGGGGAAATTGGCAAGAGAAAAGAGGTCATAAAGACCGAAAAAGTGGGAGCGACTGCAACAGGCAGCCACTCAGGCGGCGCCATCTTGGTAAAAACGTAAGCAAAAATGTAAGCAAGTCAACCAAGTTCAGAATCAACCATGATTCTTTTTTGAGTTAACGAGAAATGACAAAGTAGGGAAGAAGACACAAGTCCAACAAGCTAGTCTCTCTCAGATGACTCCATCGAGGTTTTGTTTCTTTTCTTTTCAAAGCATTTGTCGTGTTTTGAAACCTTCGCTGGTTCGCTTTTGAAAAAATAGCACACTGAGTGCAGCACTGACAGGCCGCTTGCAGAGTGACGGTTGAGAAATGTTGGACTTCAGCAGCCTGATCTATTCAGTCGTGTTCTATATGTCCAGCCCCGCTGCAGAGACACGTCTGCCGTTGTCCCGCCATCGTCGTCCTTCCCATCGCTTGTTTTCAGCCTGGGAGAAGACGCGCCGCCGCGCTGAGCAGAGCCCGCTGGGCTTCTTATTAAAGCGTACTTCAGAATCTCAAAATATTTGCATAACAGAGTCCTTTGCTCAATTTGAAGTCTGCGGCATTGTGACCAAAGTTCCATGTGGTTAGCGTGTGGTTTGGTGCGCCTCTTTCTCAAGAACACAGAGCGAAACATAAATAATTCCAATCACAAGCTTGAAAGCGTTCGCAGTCACTGGCGGTGGCAGAACAGACGTTTCTCGCTGTAAGACAGAAAATTTGTCTGGAATAAATTTAAAGTATTCATAAATTGTTCCCACCCTCATGATAACCCTGTGTGTGTGTGTGTGTGTGTGTGTGTGTGTGTGTGTGTGTGTGTGTGTGTGTGTGTGTGTGTGTGTGTGTGAAAGCGGGGATGGCACCATCGCTCCCTGCCTGTGTGACGGAGCAGCCAGACCACCCACACAGCCCCCTACGTCAGCAGATGCCCTGATACCGCAGGCCGAGGTGCTCAGCCCCGTCTGCTGAATCAATGAGGAAACTTTCAACTGCAGTAACAACAGAAGTAGCATCGCCACAAGAATGTTGAACATGAGAACTGGGGATATTTTAAGTTCTCAGAAGGCTTTGCAGCTATTCTACTAAAAAAAACAAAAACAAAAAAAAAACATATTTAAATCAAACTACCAAACTGCTTTGTAATTTCCAAACCTTCAGCTGACATCGTTCTGTGGTAAACACTGGAACATAAACTTGTATTTTCTTTTTAATTTGAAATGAGAGACTGTTGAAAAGCCTTGTTTCCATCTGCAACTCCAAATGGCAGCAGAATCCTTGACAGCCGCAATGACAGATGAGCGCTTGATGTTTTTTTTTTAATGTATTTTAAAGACAGTTCATCTAGTTTGTTTGTGAGATCAATGAAGTGTTGTTGCTTCTTCCATCTTGAAGTTGTTTCACTCCAAACAATCAGAGGCATTTGATTTCTCTCGTGAACAAAACTGTGATGAAGATTAACCACTATTTAAAGGCGTTTATGCATATAAAGTCAGCCACGGCATTTAAATCAGACTCATTTGTGTACCGATGTCTCGCTGGAGAGAAACATGGCAGCTCAGGCCGACTGCAGTTGAGGAGAGGCAGCAGGAAAAAGCCTCGACAGAAAGTTACTGCAGCTGTTCTTTCAGTCAGCACTTGATTAGACCAGAAGATCCATCTCCCCTCTAGGCTGCTTCAGGGGGCTGAGGTCCTCAGAGACCCGCTGACTGCTAGTTAGCCAATCTACGGCCTGGATGTGATCTCAGCATCAATTGCTTATCATATATATATTACACTTTGGCTTTCGTGGTTTGGTTGAGGCTCTCATCAAACATTAATCATCCTTCTTAGCATCCATGACAGGCTAATCTGAAATGTGCAGGGCTCATCTAAACTTCCTGATGTAGGCTGTTTTCCCTCCAACCACACGCAAACAAGTGGGCATTTTCGGAGTCCGGGACCTTTACACGGAATAAGTCTCTAACTTCCTCACTCGACTTGTACGATTGGTGTTTTGTCACCATTTTCAGACACCACTGTGCCTCTGCTTTCAGCGTAAGCGTAAAATCTAGATGCTGCTGGGAGATGGAGGTGGAGTCACGGTGGAGACGAGAGTAGAACAGATCTGCCAGGTGCATTTGTTGGCGGGCTGACTTCACAGCTTTGTGAGCCGCGCTGTGTGCGTGTGACTCCACTGCCGCGACTCCAACCGTTCCAAGGTTGAAACATTTTGTAAACAAAATACACCGTGCCTCGTACACCTTTCCCCGTACCGGTTTGGGCCACGTGGAAAAACCTTAGTTGATTAGCCAATAATTGCTGAATGTACACTTTCTCGTGTCATTCTGTGTAAAGCGACTGCAGCTAGTTAGCATGCAGCTAGTTAGCATGCAGCGGACATCTGCTCTGGGCATTCCGACAGCGAACATATGACTGTTTTGTTGTTCCCACAATCCTGATCTGCAGGAGGCACGCAGTGAATTAGAATAAATAAATGTTACCAATTATTTTGAGGTTTGAGACTAATTACAAGGTCACAAAACAAAATCACTCCCATATGTTAACATTTTCAGAACAATCAGACGAATAAAAGATTGATTTAAAATGTTTTTAATACCAACAAAGGTCTTGTTTTTAGATTCATTAATTCAGTTCCCTTTGAGACTTTCCCCAGATCTGCAGGAACCCTGTTTCAGGTCCGATTAGTGTCTCAGTCATTGTTACATCTTCTGCTCACTTTCCCCTGTTGCTAAATTGTACACCTGTTTAACAGTGCAGTTTTGTCTGTTTAATTCTCATCTTATTTGCATTAATAAATGAAGTCCCACCTCCACCTACAACATCAAACCTCACAGCACTCGAGATGTAGTATTTATTTATTCCTGATCCTCCCCTGAAAATCTCTAAAATGTCGCTTCCATTCCATTTTGTGAAATGTGTCCTGAATATTCCTTGTCAGGATGTGAAAAATTATGTAATGGCCCATTTCTGCACATGCAAGTCAAAGACAAATTTCTGCCATTTATATGCAAAAAAAAATAAAAGAAGAAGCATTTTCTATTTCTAAACGGTACAGAAGTGAACCGAGTCGAGTCCTCAAATGCCTCACTGATTGTGTGGCTTTTGAACAAGGTTAGCACATTCCAGTAAATCGCAGAAAACTGTGGCCTCACTTTACCACTGTCTTTTTAAAGCTGAAATATTTTGGAAAGCAATTTTTCTTCTGTGCACCATCAAAATGTCATTGTGTGTGTGTGTTTTTTTCTTTCTGTAGAAAATGAGCATAACTCTCTGAGGTAAACTCTGTTGCCACAATTTCATTAGAAGCTGCTAGTCTGTTCAGCTGCTTATTTTAATGTCCGCCCCAATAAACTAATATGTCGGTTATGTTTTCATTTCTTGCATCTGTTGCTTGGGTTCTGCATCTACGTGTAATTTGAAATCTAAATATTAATCTCTAATTTCAAATGGGAAAACAAGTTTTCTTTACAAAGAGTTGGTTTTCATGTTATTGGTTTGTCTACCAGACAGCAGTGCAACATAAAAACTACCAGGCTAATTTACATAGAACTTGGTGGAGACGTGTCGTGCAAACCAAAGAAAAGCCAATTAAAATTTCGGAAATGCCGATAAAACATCCATCCATTTTCTCCCTCTTCTCCTGTTGAGGGTGGTGGGGGTGGAGCCTATCCCAGCAGCCTTCACCCTGGACAGGTCACCAGTCCATGGCAGGGCCAACACATAGAGACAGACAACCATTGGCTCTCCCAGCCACGCCTACGGTCAATTTAGAGTCTGGATTAACCTGGTCCCTCTTGATGTCTTTGGACTGTGGGAGGAAGCCGGAGTACCAGAGAGAACCCAGCAGGCACAGGGAGAACATGGAGACTCCACACCGAGCCGGGACTCAAACCTTCTTGCTGTGAGGTGACAGTGCTGACCACTGCTCCACCGTGCTGCCACTGTATAACATAGCCCCCCCCCCCCCCCCCAAAAGGGGAAAAAAAAAAACCTTTTGCATGTATCGGCGGAGGTCCTCACTCTCAGAGTACTCTTCAGCTGACAGGAGGTTCACTGGACGTGATGGAGGGATTTCTGAGGATAAAGTGACCTTTGGGCGCTGACACACCGAGCCAACAATTGGTCGCAGTGGGCGTCTGCCACCCTCAGGTTTTATGGTTTTGTGATTTTGTGGTATATCTCTCACTGCTGATTGCAGTCAGCCTGTGGAGGCCGGTGAGAGAACACGCTTGGATAAGCAGTACAGCTCAGGGAATCACGGCTTGAGAAGAGCAACGCAAGTGAGAAAAGCAAGCACAGGGCAGGTCAACAAGCTGCAACACTGTTTTCATTTTCTCCTCAAGAAACATCAATACCTTGAAATACCTATCTTTAAGCTACCAACAATATTGAGAATTCTTTCTTTTTAATAATGCCCCTGAGAGCTTTTAGAAAGGTGTAGAACTAAAGTCTAAAATTACCTGAACATATGAATATAATATATATTGTGAATTTTGTTGAGGAGACAACATTTTATTGGGTTGTAAATGTTCCTAATAGCATGAACGTGTTGATGTCACATGTATCTATGTGTCCTCACTGATGGCAGGAGCTCAGGAGACGCTAAGTGTTTGGATTAACCTGAAAAATGTCTTCATTCCGTCACCCATCTAAATACTGTCAATACTGTCAATCAATGCTGGGGATAGACGACCCTCAGTCATCGTCTGTGGTGTGACCGGTCACCCCTGTCGTCAGCGATGTGTTGTGAGCCTGCGAGACTTTAGTCATACAAGTAATTAAATCCTTTCAATGGGCTTGGCCTGTGAGCTAAGCAGAAACCACAGGCTCCATCCATCCCTCTGTCAGCCTCCTCCTCCTCGAAATTCGACGAGTAGACTCCAGCATTCCTTCGGCCTGACTGCATCAAACTGTGCTGAATTATAATTAATTAGTGGTTGGAAAAAAATAGGGACTCAGCTGGCTTAGAGAAAATTATATAGTGTTCTTCCAGAGAGTAAAATTTAGGAAGAGTCTAAGACTTCTGCTGCCCAAGAACAGAAAAATACACTGACTTTAGTCTCTGAAGGCGACTGCAGCATCTGTACTCAGTCTTGGTAGGACCGAGAGAACACAGTCGACAGGAACAATGTAAATTACCATCCAGCATATAGATGGGAATCAAACAAATACTGGATGAAGTGGAATAATTATGGACAGAGGTTGTTGTTTTTTTAAGTTCATTTTTTAAAATTGAAGTGTCAGAAAAGTGGATCACTATAAAACTAATTAAAGGGCTTTTTTTTTTTTTTTTTTTTGCATCATTATCTTCATCTTGTCACTTGTCTTCCTCCTTACCTCTCAAACTGGAAACACACTTCAAGAATCCTTCACCCAGTCAACCCATGGAAGCTGTCAGGCGTCTCTGAGAAAAGCTGCTGACAAAACACTGTGGTGCAGAATTTCCTCTCCACTCAGTTAATAAGATGTGAATTTAATTACAAAGTCTTCAATGTTTCTGTATCTCCACCCAGTTCCAATTATGCTGAGTTAAATGGTTTTGGTCGTATTTGTTTAAATCTGCTCTCTGAGATGTCTGACAGTTGTCCAGCAGCTACGGCCATGACAACCTCGATATTTGACTCCATAATTCAATCATATATGTGGAAGTTGGTGAGAAAAAGGGGTTAAAACTAACGACAAAAGATAAAGGAATGAAACCGGTGTGAAATTCTCCTCTTTAATCATTAGAGGTGTTGAGGTAGAGGAGGAGGAAGGACCTGACAGCTGCAGGAAATTGAACCCTCAACCTTTGTATTCCAGGCAGCTCCACTTGGCTTTACTCACCATACAACATGTAATATTTGACAGTTTCTAAAACAAACACTACAACGAAGCGCTCAAGTGGTTCCCAACGTGGTAACCCTGTATTTTGGGCCACAGGCACCGGGTGGGAGAGATGAGTTGATCCAAACTGTCAAATATTTATTTTAGCAGCTCTTTTGTAAATGTAGCCTTGGTCATGTATCAAATGTCTCTGTTAGTTTCCTTCATATTTTTTCATCCTTGTCCCGTTTCATTCAGTTTCAGTCGACTAGAAATCTGAACATTCTAGACTGAAAAAAAAAAAAAAAAAATATATATATATATATATATATATATATATATATATATATATATATGTATATCATAGCTCTTTGGTTTTAGTCAATGAAAATCGGCCTTGATTTCTCTGTGGTGAGCCTCTCGGCTAATTCTGATTATTTTTTGGTGAAACACATTTTAATCTTTTAATCATTTCAAATTTTATCATTAATTTAAGTCTCACTTTAGCTGATGATATGTTTTTGTCTTATTTTAATCAGTAAGGTTAAAGTCACAGCCTCAGCCTGGGGTGGATCCAGGCGGTACTTCCACCTAGCTACGTCACAAATAAATAAACTCAAACATAATACCAGCAAATTATTTAATATACAATAATATTTTAATGCAAAATTTAGAAGTTAAATATTTATTTATTTTAATTCATGAAACATTTTCTCCACTCAAGCCATTGTGCAGATGATTTTTTTGTTGTGTGCCCTCTAGTTAGTCCGTCAACCGTCTGTTATATGAAGATTTGACTCAAGTTTTTAGATCAGTAATGAGCCTTTATGAGTGCAAACGATTTATAATTATCTACATGTGCATTTGCAACTATATTAAAAAGTTTAAGGTTTTTTTTCTTGTTATTTCAGGGAGCAAAATCACCTAACAGATACATAGCCAACAGTATTTGTGTTTTATAAATGTACCTATAATACAGGAGCTAAAATGTATTTACACATCCAGCAGTCGCTTGCGTCCTGCTTGCTGTCTGACTTGTTCACGTCCAGTATTTGTTCTCCTTTGGTTTGAGTTTTGTCTCTGCTACCGGTATCTGGCTACCTTTTGTTGGGCATTTGGTCCTGGGCAGTGTACAGTGAGTTTATGCTTTCTTGCAAATCGAGGAAACGAATATGAGCTTGATCATTACAGCGAATGTGCTGTTGAACCGAAACAAAAAAGAGGTTATAAAGTTGTGCAATTCTCCAGACCACAAGGACACATTCACACGTTATGCAAGTTTGGGTCTTGTAGGGAACTAAAACGTACTCAGCTCTGAGTTTGAATAATTTCTACCTCAGTAAATGAAATCATAGAGGATGAATCCTACAAGACGTTAATTCAAACTTAGCGTGAGTGCTACTGGGTACTTTCCACCTCTGTTTATAACCAGCGAGAGTCACAACAGGGGGAGTGTATCAGGGAGTGTTGAGGGGTTGGAGAGCACAGGCGAGCCCTGTTACACTCAATACACACCATTGAAGGTGAGGCACAAGGTGACAAATGCAGCTATTTATTCAGTCGATAATTTATCCGGTTGAATTAGTTTCAAAGGTGGAACTGAAACCTTGTCTCACCTCTTGTAAAAGTGCTGAGTGTTGATAACGTTATGAGTAGCTCAGGTCAGAGCTCCCGCCACTCCTTGTGAGGTCAAAGCTGTCGATTCTCTACCGCTGAGTGAGTGCTATAGGCTCCGCCACAGGCCACACACGCAAACTTATATTTATCCCCCAGGTCTCCAGCTAGTTTTCCTTTCGTCGCGATGTCTCTGAGGCGCTTTTCAAAAGGCCTGTAAATGCTCCCAGTGTAGCCCTGACCCTCGTAACACTGGATTCTTTTTATTCTGAAAGTAGCCCCTGTCTTCCTGAGTCCAGTGCAAATGTCCCGTTATGTGCTCTTATATATCAAATCTTTCAACCTTGTTTGCTCCTGCTTGCATTTTTCCATCATCACTTCACTCATGCTCGCTGCTGTCCAATCTTCTGTTTCTGGAATGTGAGCGAGGTGGCTAAGACTCAGTGAGTAGAGGTTGTTAGAAGCTGTAATGTACAGTGTGTTACCCAGGAGCTTGTGTGACCATTGGTGGATTGATACATTTGGTATCGCTTGAGACCGAAACTTGAAGTTCTTTGGGCGCCAAACATCAATATCATTAACAGTGCAGTGAGTAATACGCACTTTGATAAAGTAAGTGTTGAATACGTCTACATTCAGACCCCCATCACTGATTCTTTGGTTGGTGACGTGGGTCTCCCAGTCCCTCAACTCTGCAGTAAACAGTTAATACCTCAGTGGAATCCTCTCTCCCGATTGGCTGAAAAAAGGAAGAGGAGACCAGAAATTGCAGTGTGGAGGACCTCCATTACCGACAGAACACTTTATGTTGGTAGTGGCTGTCAGAATGTAGAGCTGTTTAACACTTTTTCAAACAACACTTACAGGACCTTTTAATAACTAAATCTCATGGGTGTAGACACACGACAAAATATAAGTTAAATACATTTTGAAAATAAGAAATGAGAGATGCAGCTTTTAGTGATATGATATGTTCACTGTATTATCATAAATCGTATGATGTACTTTTGGAGGTGATCTGGTTTAGATTGGAGATCCTAGGTCCTGAAGACTGTTCTAGGCCATTAGCAGGTTGACCCTATTGGTGGGATTGTTCCTTAAATGCCACAGGCTTGAGTCCATGGGAAATCACTGTTGTTGGAAGACTGACAACGAACAACAGCAAAACTAAGCAAAATTCCCCTTTTTACAATCTCTCAAAATCACGTATTTGTACAATCCCATGTCATTCCAGTCATAATAATTCCTAACTTAAATAAAAGTATCCTCTTTAACATGAGCATGGCCAGCTTACCCTTTCCGTAGAAGTCCTGCCTCCCAGCTCCTTCACTGTCCAGGACATTAGCACGTTAGCAGCAGAGTCTGGCTAATAAAATAGCTGTTATTAATCTCTGGTCTCCAGTTGGTTTCAGCAAAATATATGCGGCTGACCTTTGTTGACTTCTGGACTCCCGAGAAGTAACGAAAGGGGAAAAATTCTTTATTTAAGAGAGCTAACAGTGAGTAATTGAAAAAAAAAATTTGACGATGTCTTACGAGTGAAGTATCACTTTAAGACGCCGGAGATGCTACGGATTAGGCTCTGGATCAGGGGACTTTTTTTTTCTTTTTTGGCAATTGGGAAGAAAATTGACAAATTTTATGAAATGAAGTTCATATTTTGTATCCACATATTTTCCGAAGTATTTCTATTTTCAACAGTCAGCGACTTCTTAACAGCTGACAAAATGTTTGGAGGTGAAAATAGGGAGAGAAACAAAGGCAGCGACGAGTTGCACATGTTGGAGAATCTTCATCGTTTCAAGGTCGAGTACCAGGGTTCAGATATTAATTCACCATGGCAAGAATGCAATTTCATGGGAAATACGGTTGTATTTGGGTGCTGTTTGTTTGTCGTCGTTGTTGCTGGATAACAGAAGCCTATTCCTTTAGGATTTTTACAAATATTAATGGAGGTTATGGAGCATTCGCTAAGAAAGAAGTCATTACATTCTGGAGCACTCTTTGACATTTTAATTAATTTCACCACATATTTTACAGACGCTTAGGGGAAAAAAAATCAGGCGTACACCTGATAGTTTTAAAAATCTATCTAGACATAGATGAGGGTGTCAGTTGCATATAATAGAAGAGGAGGCTATTGGCCTTGGCTGAGCTCTACCCTCTCTGAATGGATTTCTCATTAGTATATAATGAAAATATCTGTCATAACCGTGCTTTAAAATAAACTATAATTGGAAAATAAACTATAATTTAGCTCAAGCTAATTTGCTTGCTTCTACTCCCTACACTGGTTCTGATTTACAAATAGGAGCTCTACAGTGAAAAAGAGAGTGTGAGTGAGTGACAGAGAGATCGATGTCGGTTTATTTGGTCTTTGAGTTCTGTGCTGCTCTTTTTTGGGGGATGGTGTTTATGCTAAGCCTTTGCTCCAGCAGTGATTAATGCGGTGCACCGAATGCCACGGCCGGCTTCTACATCAGACAGATAACGTTTTTCTGCCTCCTGTCAAAGTCCCAGGATGGGGAGGAACTAAGAAGCAAAGAAAGGATTCTGGGTGTTCACGCAAACACATGCAGGTATGTGCGACTGGCTTCTGTCCATAGAGACCCAAACGCATTTGTGAAACCCACTGACAAGGGTGTAAGAAGCTGGTGCACGCACACACACACACACACACGCTAATGCATTGCTCAGGCTCTCTCTCCCTCAGTGAAAGTCATGGCTTTCTTTTTCCATTGTGCGACAGGTGACCCTAAATATTTACATTGCTTGGCAGAGGCAGTGCCCGAGGATTGTGTCTTGGTGAGCTCCCATTAGGGACTGACAGGAGTGCAGTCGTAGCTGTGAACGTGTCGTGTGTTTATACTGAGTAACGGAGGAGTGGAGTTACCCAGAGTTCATCACGTCAGCTGCTTCGTCAATAACAGACAACTGCTGTCAATGGCACTTGGACATTCGGCCCACATCCACTGAGGTTTTAGCCTTGCATTCTCACAACTCCACTGTCATTTATCATGTGAGGGCAACAACAAAGACTTCTAAATACAATCAGTTAGTTTACATGATGTTAGAAAACATAAATCATTGTGCTAATCCAGCTAAAAAGGGATTTATCCATTTATCCATTTTCTCCCTCTTATCCTGTTAAGGGTCACGGGGTGGGTGGGTGGAGCCTATCCCAGCAGCCTTCAGGCGAGAGGCGGGGTTCACCCTGGACAGGTCGCCAGTCGATGGCAGGGCCAACACATAGAGACAGACAACCATTGGCTCTCCCAGCCACGCCTACGGTCAATTTAGAGTCTGGATTAACCTGGTCCCCTCTTGATGTCTTTGGACTGTGGAGGAAGCTGGAGTACCAGAGAGAATCCAGCAGGAACAGGGAGAACATGCAGACACACCCAGGCTTCAGCCGGGGATTGAACCCGGAACCTTCTTGCTGTGAGGGAACAGTGCTGACCACTGCTCCACTGTGCCGCCTAAAAAGGGATTTAATTCATCTGAAATCAAAGTTTTTGAAGTCAGACAAGCATATCTAGATAAATGGGAATCAGTGCCACTTCAACTGCCTCATAATAGACTGGTACCCTGTTCCACGTGTCCCGGTGTTGTGTTTAACAGCAAAGAGACAAGGAGACATCAGCACATGCCAAACTTAATGTAATTCAACACATTTCTGGACGGATGAGACAAACTTGATGTGTTCTGAGCTTGATGAGTTGTCCATTTTTCTTTATCAGTGTTACTGTGTGTTCACACCGAGCGCGAATTTCACCATTCGCGCAAGTTTAAAATGTTCAACTTTGGCGAAAAATTCGCGTTACGACAGGCAATCAGCGTTGAGGTTGTCCCGACGTCACTGCTGACGTCCCTGCTGTGAGCTGTGTGACAAGATGGAGGACAAATTGATTGTGGCTGTGTGTATGTTCCCGTTGCTATGTGACACAATGTGTCAAGATTACAGGAATCGTTTGAAGAAGGAACAGGCGTGGGAGACTATCTGGTAAGTTCCGAAAATATCGGTCTGTTGCTTTTTAATACGTTACTGTGATCCAAGTTAGCGTTCGCGCCGGTTAGCACAACTGCTAGCACAGCCGGCTTTCCCGGCATTTACTTGCCTGGGTTTAAATTCAACATTTTATGTTTACGTATGTTTCTTGCCGGAGGACGTATGCAGAAAAAAGTGGAATGGCCTCAGGGACACCTACCTGAAGGAGACAGAGAGGAGGAGTGGGTCGGCGGCAGGGCAAATGAAAAAGTGGAAGTACTCTGTGGTCCTGTCTTTCCTCAACCCCTTTGTGACCCCGAGAGAGATCAGCAGCAACATGGGGAGGGGGGTCGAGGAAAACAGGACCCCAGAGTAAACAGAGCAGGATGCAGGGCCAGATGAGGATGAGGAGGCAGCAGCAGGGCCTTCAGGAATTGACAAAGGAGGTTGGTTTACAAGTGAAGATAGGTCATATCGGAACTGTATAATATATGTAAATATGGGTGCATTAATAAAATGCTTTATGTGCTATAATTGACAAAGCTAGAATGACAAGTTTTATTGGACAATTCATATATCTGCCTAACAAAAACATGACATTTAATATATTGTCTACAGACAAACCTGATCAGTCATCGGAGGGCAGTGAGGTGGAGAGTGCTGCTGCTGCTGCTGCCTCTGCCTCAGAGAAACCACCCCCAGGTATTTATATGACAAAAATTGGATTCAGCTTGTATGTTATTAGTGCACAAAGTAGCAGTAGTTTTAAAAAGTTTGTTTACATACAGAGAAAAGGACACGCAAGCGGACCAGGAAGAGTGACGGGGAGAGAGTGATAGAGGAGCTCCTCATGGAGATCTTGAGGAGGGCTCCTCCACTGACAGAGGATGAAATGTTCTTGAAAAGCCTGCGTCCTTCCTTGCAGAGATTGTCACCCCAAAGGAAGGAATTTGAAAAATTTCAAATTTATGAATTCATTTATGAAAACAGCACTTTTGAACTAAATTTGGAACCGGTGGAATAATTAGATTGGGGCGACAATGACTGCAAGACTTCATTGTCATTGTAAATAGTTTAAGTGTTTCCAACAACTGCCATCTTAGATTAATAAATTTCACAAATCTGACTTCTGTCATGTTCTTTACAAAATACAGTTGACACACAAAGGAAAATTTAATTTGCCTTTTATTATGTAATAGTAATTTTTCAGGAAGTTTGCTCAATGGTAATGTGGTGGCTCTTAAAAGAGCCATTTTGGGTGTGCTGGTGCCCTCGATGCTGTCTTGCCTTGGAACCGTTCCTTCTGCAGAGAAGTGGGCAGTGAAGGTCTCCCTGACCCTGATGGCTTCTCTTGCTGAGTTGTTTGCAGCAAGTCTTCCCAGACCAGGCAGTGGCTCCACCTCACCAACTGGGCTGCTTCCCCTCACTGCAGCAGTCTGGGTTAACCGTCGCAGGAAATTATGGAGAACGCAGGTGGCCTTCACACACGTCTCTGCGACTTCTGGATGGACCTCAATCACACGCCTGTACATTCTCCAATGGGATGAGAGGATCCCAAAGGCATTCTCCACAACCAGCCGTGCTCGGGACAGATGGTAGTTGAAGATCCGTCGCTCTCTTGGCAGGTTGCGCCCAGGTAATGGCCTCATGAGATTTTTCCTGAGTGGAAACACTTCATCTGCAACAAATACGTTGGTCCTCGGTGGTCAGCTCCTGGTAGTGGCAGGTCAGCAGGCAGTTGGTGGTTGCCAGATCTGAGTGCTTGACCAAAATTGGAGTTGGCCAGAATCCCACCATTGCTTGTCCTCCCAAAGCCCCCGACATCAATCACCCTGAAAAAATAATGAGCATCTACAACTGCCAAGAGAACAATAGAAAATGTTCCCTTGTAGTTGTAGAACTGGGATCCTGAGTTGGCAGGGGCTTCGAGAGTAACATGCTTTCCATCCAGAGCTCCACAGCAGAGAGGAAAGTTCCACCGCTCCTCAAATCCCATGGCAATGGACCTCCACTCCGCTGTGGTGGGCACAGCCATGAACTCCTCCACAAGGCAGTCCCAGATAGCAGCGGCAACATCTGGCACAATCTTGCTCACAGTGGAAACCCCAACGCCAAAACTATTGGCGATGGACCTTAAGGAGTCACCTGTGGCTAGGTATCTAGAGTGGAGAAAACAAGTGAAAATACATAAATGTGTTGTTTGTGGTAGTAATATTATATGGTAGTAGTTTTAGTACATGGCTGCACTGGTGGTCCAGGGTACACAATGAGTGTTTATACTATGACTTTATTGTGGTGGATGAGAGATGATTTTCAAGCGCAACAATCACATATATATATGTGTGTGTATATGTATGTGTGTGTGTATATATATATATTGTATTGTATATATTGTATACATATATATGTATATATGTATTGCGTCATGTGTAAAGAAAGTAGTTTCTTCAGAATTACTTATACTGGTTTTAACTTAATGTGTAAATCTTGAACAGGACTGTACAACCTTGTGTGGCTAAAAATCATGTAAATTTGACTAAAATTAGGGTACAGTACATTTGGATATAATGTGAATGTTACATATCGAGCCAACAGTGAATTAGCTGTGATAATGTTCATTACAGGAAACAATTTATTCATTTGACAACAATTCATTGCCACTCACCGGAGACAGATGGACAGGCACTCGGCCGCTGGAATTGAGCGCCTGTAGTTGGTGTCCATCCGTGAAATTCTGTCACCAATCCTAGCTAGCAGGTCGTCAAACTGCAAGTGAGCGAATTCGCACAAATGACACAAATGGACACTAAAATGATCCGGCATCAAACTCGCATTCGCGTTTGGTGTGAACACACAGTTAGAATTGAAGTCCGCTGCTCCACAGAGACGCTGTTTGCAGCTAGTTAACTTGTGAATTTGCCTTTTCAATAGAAAAGTGTACTGGAGGAACGTCTCCCACCTGTCAAGTGACACTTTCTCAGAAAGAGCTGTCACCATCAGTGACAGTTTACAGAAGCTCAATACCACACGCATCTTCCATCCCCTACAGAGTTGTCATCCAAGCAGAAGAGATGCTTTTTTTCCTTTTCAGGCACCTAACTAAGCTAGAGACAACTCAGGGAACCACACCTGTAGCCCCCGTGTTGCTAGAGACTAAACCAGTGCAGTCGTGCTGGTCATAAGATTCTGTTTTTAGATGATAATGTATTCAAAGATTGGATTTGCTGCCTGAACATATGCAGCACAACACAAACCTCATGTTTTAGAGATTAAAACCTCCAAGACCGCTCTAAAACCTCATCATTTTAAACTTGACTTTGACTGAAAGGGACAAATTAACGCTTCATTGCACGAACACGTTCTCTCTTACGGATCGCCGTAGCACGCCCAGTAACCCGGGCCTGCCTTCGACTGGAACATCAAAGCCCGCTGGATAAGATGTCAGACAGAAAGTTGGTATTGAACATTTTTGAAAAACCACAAATTATTTTCACAGACACAGTTTAATGTTAAGGCAACTGCAGTATGGTTATAGATATCGATCAGATTACAGAGCAGTTGTGGAACTCCAGTCTTGCATGAAAACTGGCCAGACGACACAACCTCACGAGACTCACCTCATTTTACTGCATTGTGTTTTAAACCAAACACCGGCATTGGATGCAAATCATGCTGCTTGCCAAACAGAGCCAAACATCTCCTCTGATGAGAGGTTTTGTTTTCAACCGTCTTGTGTGTTTTTTCCTTTGATTAGGAGGATTACATACAAATGACCAGGCTGATCTTGATTATTGTTGGTGGAGGGGTGGAGTCAGGACTCTGCGAGTGTCCTTGTAGTTTGTATATGGAGGTTGGAGAAGAAATCTCTTGGAGCACAACCAGAGTGGTGGTGTAAGCTCACAACAACGTGTGTCATACCTGGTTCACATCCGGTGGATTTTTTTCCCTTGATTTTAAAAACATGCGAGACCACAGTCATAGAGACGGATTTAAACTGATTTGTAAGATTTACTTGAAAAACACACACAAACTAGATGATTCATTGAAGGCCGCAGGCCCAGGCAGTTGGCCTTCCTCCTTTTGTGAGGCAGTTCCACTGACTGGAGAAGTGACAACAACAACAAAAATTTAAGGAGATGGAGAGTTCTTGACGTAAACTGGTTGTGCTTGTGTGTGCAATGTTTAGAGTAGAAATGCAGAATCAAGCAACTCAAGCTGCTCGTGAGTTGTAAATTAAGGTCTGAAATGGAGGAAGTGCTACAAGTACGCAACATTCAGTTGGGGAAGCTTCCTGGTTGACTCCCTCCCATAGATGCTGGAGGGAGAACTTGTTTTTGTTGGCCGACTCAAAAGATGAAATCCCCCCCAGGTTCCCTCGACCAAATGCCCCCAAGATTTTTAAATGGAATTGTTTTGGTTTTTAGTTTATTGCAGAGAATCAGAACCAACATCTATTTCTTTGCATGTTTTGTTAAGCAAGATAATCTTCACAAATAAGGACCATTTTTGTGATTTTGTTAAGTGTAAATGCAATCGTTGTTTTACAAAGCTAACGTTAGACTGTGACCAAACCACACCTCGGACGCAGGACTTCACCAAAGCTAGCTTCACGCTTCTTTTGTTTTGATGTTCAGGCATTGAGAAAAATTCAAAAATCCGTCTTCTGATATTTACTGGAGTATTTCATCCACGAGAATACCTGAACCTGTTGGTGTGAGTCGAGGTAACTGCAGTTCCACAATGCTAACCTCTTTCTTGTTTTAGATCTCAGTCCTGCTTCACTCTCGTGGTTATTGCATGTTTCGGCTCAACATTCCATCACTTTCTCACTGTAGAATCGATCTGAGATTAGGGAGTCTGTATTCTAATCAGGAACATTAAGATTATGCCAGTAAAACCCCTCACGCGACGAGGTCATTTGGGCACCTAATCTGTTCTGATCAGCCATGAATCATTAATGGCCCTAATTCTGTGGACCCAGAGCAAGTTTAACAAAAACGCATTTCATCTGATTGGTAAAAATCTATAACCGCTTGCCCACGTACATAACACACGCAGCTCATTTTTTAATTTCGAAGCGATCTGAATGGTTTCACTTCCACGTTCTGCTGACTTTCTGCAGAGTGTATTTAGTTGAAAAGCCACCAGCCAGATGTCTACTGATGGCAGGCTGCCACAGGATGCCAAGTATGACAGAGTGTAAAGAGGACAGGAGCTTTGCCAGGACACTTTTCACCCTCTCAGTGTGCTGGAGCCATGCCTCAACAATGTCTCAGTTAGAGTCGTGTACATTTTCAGGCCCACGGTCTGCGTCGTTTTTTTTTTTTTTTTTTTTACAGCGCTCCATAGTTATTCCTGCGTAAGTCCTTCTCCTAAACTGAGGAATGCTGCTGAACCCAATAACAAAATGACTCCTTGGTGCCTCTTTTTCTCTGATATAATTTGCTCAAGTTTTATTAGTGTTGGCCTGTCTGGGCTTCTGTGCTTGTGGAGAGCTATTAACTTTAACAAGGCTCAGTCAGCTACTTCATCCAGCACAGCGCGATACACACCGAGGGTGGACCAGTAGGCAGAACTGTAATTAGACAAAAAGACATTGGGACGGGCAGTTAAAGCACATCTTACAGTGCAGCATATATCACGTCACAGTCCCTTTGAAATATACAAGGTGGCTGTTTCCCCTGGTGTGGATGACCTGGTAATGTTGGCACCATGCACAGTTATGGTTGAGGATTGCAAACACAGGCACTACTGAAAGTACTGTAAAAATGAAGTGCACCCAGAGAGCTCCGCCAAGATTCCTGTAATTCTTCCTGAGTAAAATATCCGGGGACAATTATCACTACATGCTTAATATTTTTAATGAAAATTTTACATGGAATGACCCATTGCTGGAACAGTAACGTAGCCAGCTAGAGATAAACAGTGTGATGTGTTTGAGGTGATAAAAGGCGGAAGTTGGGGAAATCCCTGGGTGAACTGAGATTTTATAAACTGAGAAATTAGGGTTTGCCATTCACTCGAGTTTGGTTGCAGAGCAACTTGGGTTTATTCTCCCCCTGAGACTGCTGCTTTTGTTTGCGACTACTGTTTAAGTACTTTTCAAGCATCATTTAGGGGAAAATGTAGTCCACGATTTGCCGACCCCAAGATGTTGCAGATGTGGAAGGTGAGCGCTGAGCGGTCACAGCTGCTGCCGGTGCTTGGCAAGTTTAACTCGCAGGATCTCACATCTCTGACGTCTCATGTTTAACCACTGCGGTGTCGGTGGCAAACCTAAATGTGAGTTGCTCAAGTACAGTATGGTTATTCTCATTCGCGACAGCGGAGCGTGCAAGCAGCGAGGCATGCTAAGTTAGCGGCCCTTACTAGCATGCGGGGTGACAAATTATGTTAATTGCTGTCAGCATCCATGGCCCCCCGTAGACAACAGCACGTGTCACCCCATCGTCTCAAAAACTCCCCTGCAATCAGACGCCCCTTCAGCGGTTTCGCGTGAGGAATTAGTTTTTAGGGGAACCAACACCCCATTGATAGCTCATCAGCTGCCGATTCAGAGTTTGCTGTGATTATGGTAACTAATAGGTTGTTGTTTTTTGTTTTTTTCTTCATTTCATTATAAACTGTGGTTTGAAAGTGGAGAGTTGTAATTCTAGAACAGTTGTGTGATTTTTTCATTTGCTTTCATTCAGAGAGAGAGAGAGAGAAAGTGAGCGAGAGAACACCAGCATCATAGGGAGCTGTAGAACCTTTGTCAGGTCCCGCCCTGCTGGGGGTAGATGAAAATATCTCAGAACTCTTTACATTTTTAAAATGGAAGAATACACTGCAGGAAAATGAATTTTACATCTACTATTTTCAAATTGAAGCTCTCTACATTGCCGTGTGCACATTC
This sequence comes from Aulostomus chinensis, assembly GCF_037954235.1. Classification (NCBI taxonomy): domain Eukaryota; kingdom Metazoa; phylum Chordata; class Actinopteri; order Syngnathiformes; family Aulostomidae; genus Aulostomus; species Aulostomus chinensis. The sequence goes on along the minus strand of NC_141336.1, from coordinate 3,957,533 downwards.
CTGAAGTGAAGGGCAGCAGAGAGAGAATTCCCTTTCAAAGCATCAAAGACTTTAGGTGACAAACAGGTGCTACAACAAAAATGAGGGCCAACAAAGAGGTTTGGGATTACACCATCATTGACTGGAGCTTTGATTCTGATCCTTTGCTCGCAGGTTCTCCCTCCGGGGCTCGCGATGCCGAGGTTTCCTCTCGTTGTGTGTGGAGTGCTGCGTATTTGGACCTGTTGGTTGACAGCCAGCTGTGGAATGAATGAGGACCGACTCACCCTGCATTTGGCCCATTGTTCCCTCCCTGGACTTTGAATTGGGGAGCTTTTTGTCAGCAGCTCCTGGCGCTGCTGCCTGGTAGAAGACGTCTCCTCTGGGCCAATGTCATCAACTGTCGCTCAGGCAGGCCATCAACGCTCCGGTTACGTGGCCAGAGAAGAGGCCGTATGAAAGGATGAGCTCCCACTTTGGGACTCAACTAATTGAAAATTAGTATTAGTATTAAACTTTCTGCAACTATGTTGTTTTTTGCTTTACAGCTGCAGTACATCATAGTTTCATATCAAATAATGCGCCATACATTCCAGCCCTTTTGTTTCCCAAATGCTTTCACAAAATGCTCATTAAGCTCTTCACCAGATAAACACAGACTTTGTGAGCGTGCTCTGTGGGCAGAGCACTAGAGATTCAACGGCTGGGAGAGGCAGCTACTGCCAGGTAGCCCTCCGCTAGAGTGGAAGTAAAGCACTGCTAGCGATCGAAGACTTATGTAAATTTGGAAAGCTGAACGCATTCTGTACTGTACGGGAGACAGGACATGGAGGAGATTGATTGACAATGGTCTACAGCCAATCAGGACGCAGAACACAATGCGCTGCAAAAAACCCCCCCCCCAAAAACATGCAAAATTGCACTACAAAAATCCCCGAAACTGCGAGGCCGCGAAAGATGAACCGCGTTATCGGGAGGGACCACTGTATTTCGTTTGTAGTTTAGTGTTTAACACACATGTTATTTTGTTTCTGGTCAGGTTCTGCTGCCACTTTCCTCACTGGAGGGAACTTGTGAATCTCAAAATGGCTGACAGTGAGGGATTCAGTAGCCTATGCATCTCCGTGGCAACAGCAGGGTTCACACTGATACACTTCAAGATTGTGGGTAGTGTAGCACTTGATTAAAACCTGTTTTTCTCTGAAAACAAGGTTGATTTCCTACCAGCTTGAGGCTTCCACATAATGAGTGATGTTATGAGGCTCATAACCAACTCCTCTATGGAGAATGTAGATGCGAACGTCTGGACCCAGTAAAGTAGCCAAAATGTCCTACTTTAGCTTAGCTCAGCTTAGCTCTTAGCACAGGATGTAGTGACTCAGGGGGGAAACTACATTCTATTCTGGAAACCTGTTTATACACTCATATTTGCTGTGTATTTTTAAATCTATTTACCTCAAGAACCCAACAGACCTTCCTTATTTTATGATCCTTGCCATTTTCATTGGGTATTTTGCTACTAGCTTGCTAACACTTGAGTTTGTTTTTGTTTCTTGTCGCATGGGAATTCAAATACTGGGCTCTGCACACTGCTGGTACTTTGAGCTGCTCACTTGTGATCAGGTCATCCAAGAGCACTATGTTAATGAGTCTGAACAGGCTCTCACTCTTTCCCAGTTCTTGCCTGTAATGTAGTTGCTGTTTAGGGAAACGTATCTGCCTTGCAGAGTTAGATTAAGAATATTGATAACAGTTGTGTCTGAGCATTAAATATGGCGCTGTGAACAGGAGGTGGTTTGCAAAATTGAAAGAAGGAGGAAATAGCTTGCATGGCCTCCACTAAAATTTTAAAATACACTTACTAGCCCACTAATTAACTCACTGGATCGTGTTTGTTTAATCTGCACATGGCCAGAAAGGCAAATATGCCACTGTGGTGTGCTGTAACTATTACCTGATGAACAACAGCTTATTCATGTGTCCAGTACTTCTGGGAATAGTTACATAACTCCAACTAAAACTTTAAACTCTCCAAGCCCACGATGATGACAATACAAGGATTCATTTCACTCAACAAAGTTCCATCTAAATATACAAAACACATCATAACGGATTTCACAGTTATCCAGTAAAATCACTGGAACGACCGTTTGACAACATCCAGTAATGGTACTGATGGTACCAATCGAAAATTCCTGAATCTGTTACAACCTGAATGCAGCACTTCAGTTGACTAATACGAATACTGAGTGAATGCCGTCAGGCTAAGACCCCCCCCAAACCCAATGCCCACCAAAGGGTTGATGTGGTGGGTGTGGTGAGCCATGAGCTGGAGGGTGGGAGTCACATCTTGCTAGCCGGGCACAATGGCTAATCCATGGGCTAAATACTCAAAGCCCTGAGCTGGGCTCTGATCCTGGCTGTGTGAACAGTCGTCACGTTTGGGAACGCTGGATAAACAAACCAGTGAACTCCCTTTGACCACTCACAGCCAAGCCACTGCACAGTTCAGCCTCTTCATTGGGTCAGTTCCTGACAAAATAAGTTGCTCTACCTTTCCAAGATTCTGTTGTTTCCAAATCGGTTTGCACAGTCAGATTGTAAAATATTGGTCCATGTCGGCAGGATGATTCTCTGATGGAGAGGGGTACTGTAATATTTTACCATAACTGCAAATACCAACATCCTAACCTCAAGTTGTGTTGCGTTCACCAGTGATGACCCACAAGGCTGGAGATGATTTGGTGGGCACCTGATTGGTTGTTGGACCCATCACCAGTCAAAGTTGCTGTAGCTCGGTTTCTTTTTGTAAGAGATTAGGTGCTCTTTGTGTAGAGGTCAACTGATCAGACATGGGATCCAGCGTTTTTATGTGTGTTGGAATCCTGTTTCCTATAAATGCAAATAAATATAATGCATTTAAAAGTGCTGTCAAATCCCAGCTGGCACTTTTAGGCCACATGATATCTAGGTAACTGTTTCAAGATAAAAGAGTTCATTTATGTAAAACTTCTGTTATCCCGAATTTTGTCACCAGGATGGTAAATTTTTCTCCAAATAGCAGTTCTAAATATTCCTAATCAGTCTCCGTGACTCATAATAATCGGTATTAGCCATGAAAACAGCACAGCAGTCTCAAACTAGCTCTGAGGTTTGTTAATTTCTTGTTAATTATTTATCTTTTCCTCCTCCGTTTGGCTTGCTAGAGGTAATACAGGACATTTCAGTCATCAGTTGGAGCTGCTGCTGCTGACCCTTGCCAGTTGTATGTCAGCACTGCTGGTTATTCAGCTATATTTTTGTTAATTCAGTATGATTTGACAAAAGCCAAAAGGACACTTAGGGGTCACTGACATTCTCTGCAAACTAATGTTTGTTCTCAACCGCCAAGATCGCTCTGGAGGGAACTTTACTGGCCGAGTTACTCAATGTGTTGCTCTAAGGTAGAAAAACCGACATCGTTTCTCAAGGAGAGGGATTAAATAACTGTACATAGCCAGAATAGCCTTCATAAGAGCTTTGGATATGAGAATTTTCATACTAGATTCATATTTAAATGAAACCTGGAAATAAATAGGCAGCTAGCGCACTGACGTGGTCTGGATGGGACGATATTTCAGGCTGTTCTCATTCCCCTTTATCCTACAGAATGAAATGCAGTTTAATTTGAAAAAAAAATCCACTGAATTGTGAGACTGGAGAGAGTTGTCGTTCTGGCATAAAACTGGGTGTTGTCAGAGAAATTTGGCGACTGTCCATAGATATTTTATAGATTTTTATATCTATTTGTTTGTATTTTAATGCAAACCACAATCTATTTCAAAGGACGTGTCATCGAGGGAACTCCAAAGCTCCCAAACATGCATTTTGATCGGAGCAACATTACCTTTCCCACCACTGACGTTGAAAGCAGTGTCTCACATTTTGGTTGTCGCTACAGGTTTCCTTGCACGGATCTCTCACGGTGCTGGACATTTGCAGGATTAAACGCTTCCTCTTCTTTTTCTTTCCCGTGTATCATACACATTTTTCATGAGAAAATCCTTTTTTGATATTTAAATTTCACACAGAAATGCTTTCCTTCTGCCTTTGGGTGTTGGGGGAATATTTCTTTGTTCTGATTTTTCAATTATTTTCCAGACTGCACGGTGGTTCTGTGATTCGCACTGTCGCCTCACAGCAAGAAGGTCGCGAGTTCAAGCCCTCTCAGTGTGGACTTCGGTTGTTCTCCATGTGTCTGCATGTCCTGTTCCCCTGCATTCAAAGAAATGCAAGTTAGATTAATAACCCTGTTGGTTCTCCTAACCAAGGCACAGGAGGAAAAAATCTAGTTAGTCCCCAAGCTGCTCCGTACAGGATGACATAAATGTAGATATTTTTGTACAACGACAAGAACGACTTCTTCTATTTTTGCAAGTTTTCAAATCTTTTGGCTCACATTTCATTACGTCTGGTTTCAATGGCAGCCTGATGCTTTTAAAGAGCCTCTGTTGTATGAAAGGTAGGACCCCGGCTCGCTCCATCCTCAGTCAACCAGCAGCCCCCTACTCTCATGAAGCCCTCTCAGGTTGTTTGCTCAGGCTGTCGCTCTGAAGACAGCCCACTCAGTTTGGATGTTCTTTTCCCAGGCAAGAGCTGCTGGCTACATGTTTGCTTTCCCTCCACTCTCAAAGGGCACATTCACCTCAGGCCCCGAGGAGAAAGGGAGCACAGTATATGAAAGTATGCAGGCATGGTGGGCAGCGCTACTTTGAAACTAAGTGCCCATTTGGTATGTGCATGCAGGCGAGGGTTGTCTTCGCACGGTGATTTATGTATGCATTTGGGAAAGGCGCTTGCATTCCTCGTGAATCAAGACGGGACTCAAAGGTGTAGATAGACTGACAGACGGATAGATAGATGGAAAGATACTGTAGATAGATGGATAGATAGAAAGATGGATAGATAGATAGCCATAGTAAGTGCAGCAGCATGGGACTGCAGCCATTGATTAGCCAAATGCATTGACACCTTTAACACACACACCCAGCAAAAGTAATTAGTGCAGAGATTTAGTGAAAGTCTGTCAGATTATTTCCTCATAGCTTGTTATGAAAGTCAGACTTCATGTTAAACTCTTAATCCCCTCAGACTTAATCCCTACACACTATGATCTAATTCCACTTTACTATCAGAATATTTTTCACAATTTTTGTCTGGTATCACTACTTGTGTTTAAGTTTCCGTGTCATTCCGTGACTTTCCGTCTCTACGGATTTACATTGTGCAGAGGAAACGAAATCAGAGGAATGCAAAGAATTGCTCCCGTCAGATCACTGGATGTCACGAACCTGATACCGTGATCGTCAGAATTGCTGACAAATCTTGCCTGAATGTTTCCCAGGATGACTCGTGTCGTCCTCGCTGACAGCAGAGCGGGAGGGGGGGTTGCTCGGTTTCACCAGGTGGTTTTTGTCGATAAAATTTTTAAACGTCATCTCTTTACGGTGTAAATCTCTGCGGAATCGGTGAGAAAATGTGTGGCTGTGACATTTAAAAATAGAAAGTGACATCATGGTGTGTGGTCTGCCACACAAACAGAGAGGATGAAACCGAGGAAGCAAGGGAGAAAAGAATAAATGAATGAGGTGAATAAAAGGGGAAAAAGATAAAAAGAAAACCAAAAGCAGCAGGAGGTGAGGAGGTATTTCTTCGATTTAACAAACAGCCACTGAGGCTCAAGGGTCACCTGAAAAGATTTTGTTGTTCAAAAGTCAAGGTGACCGTGACAGGCAAATATACAGAAGCAATGTGGTATTTCTACTTTTTTTTCTTCAAATACTCACTTTCTAGATTTTCTAGAAGTCGTCAGTGTACCTGAGTGTAGGTGGTTTACATTCAGGTCGTGCGATTGTAAAAAAAAAAAAAAAGAGTCAGGAACGCCGGTCTGATAGACTCTTAACGCCAATGAACTGATCTCAGTCTCCAATCTCATGCAAAGTTTGCAGAAGCTGCACTGTTACTTCAGTGTACATAAATTCATACAGAACTGTGCATGTATTCTCTAACAAAACTAGACACAAAAGTGACATAATTGAGACAACCAAGCATGGATGTTATTTTTTGACAGCATGTAAAAGACTGATACCAGAGAACATTTTGATCACGTGTTCTATCCGAGTATAGCCTATGATGCTAAATTTCTATAAGGTGAATGTGTAAAGTGAAACATTATTCACAGTAAATGCATAACATTTCCTTTTGTAAAATAGAAAACACCGTTCTGCCTACAAATGCCTCTCGAAGGGGATTTTCAAACATGTGTTAGTGCTGTTTTTCTTGTGTGGTACAATTTGTTTGGGCAGATCTGCAATTGTACTTGGGAGCACCCCAAGACACACAGAAGAAGTGGTCTCAGTCGGGTCACAAACCAACTCTGTTCGTGGTGGGAACATGATCTGATCGACTACTCTGCAAGCTCGCACGAAAGAGCTCCCCTATCTGATTCAGACCAGCCAGACCAGCCAGATCGGTTCAATGTTTGATGCTGACCAGAGAGCGGACTTGCTCAACATCATGGGTTGCACCCTGAGAGCTCGTGACATGTTTTAATCCTCTGGTGTGTTTCTTTTCCCGCGCTCCTCCAAGTGGTGTTTCCCGAGTGTGGCTTTGGGCCCTCTTGGTGACATCTGAAGTTGCTCTACCTCAGGATCCATCACATACATTTTCTCATCCACTTGTATCACAAATGTTGTTTCAGTTGAAGTTCCTTCTGACAGATGTGAGTTTTTTTTCTTGTTAAGATGTTATTCTGAGTAGTCTTTCCTCTCAAGAACCTAGGAGCGTGTTCAGACTGGCCCTCTCATTCATGTGAATGGGGATAGTGAGTTTGGGCTGTGGTGGTTTTTGCAGCAGCAGCACAGCAACCACCAGAAGAGCTGATACAGGATCAGTTCTTCCTGTTGTGTCCTTATTGTGTAACCATCCTCCATGTCTGGTCAACATCTACGCTGCAAAACAGCGATCCAATGGCCGGCTGGAGCCTTTCTGTGTGGAGCTTGCATATTCCCCCGTGCCTGCGTGGGTTCCTTCCAGGTGGTCAATCGGAGACTCTAAATTGCTTGTAGGTGTGAACAGTTGTCTGTCTCTGTCTCTGTCCAGGGTGTACCCCACTTGAAAAGACTCGTCTTTAGTAGGATAAGCCGTACAGATGATGGACGGTCATGTGTCACAGAAATTAACCATGTAGCAACATGCCAACACTGCTGCACGACCACTGCAGTCACTGGTTTGGTCTGAATGCAGCCTTAGCACGGAGGGTACAGCTTGTGACGTCCCCTGGGACTGTTTGGGGTTCGAAGTGGAATTGTAGCGAATTGACTTAAAGCCTTCAGATTAAGTTGTACCTCTGACCAGGCAGCGAGGGACACATGAGTCTGAGCAGAACCAGCTAACAGGTATCACTGTCCCTTCGCTGAAACGCCCATTACAAGGGAAGTTTTTCAAAACCAAACACTTCCTCTGGGCCACCTCTCCTTCTCTGTTAGGAGACATTGTGGCTGCGCTGCTATTCCTGCCCGCCTCAGAATGGTGTGCACAAACAGAAAGACTGTGGACAATGGGCAGCATGCAGTGAAGTGCAGGCTATAATGAGGCAGATGTCTGGCTATTGGGAGCCCACAACAGGCAGAGGGGGGGGGGGGACACATCCCTGCTTTTGTTGGGGAGGCTCAACCTCTCCCTCTCTCCCTCTCTGTTCTTACCAGTTTGCCTCTCATGGCCCCCTTGCTCTTTCTTCATCTCTTACAAACATGTGAACATGCACACATGAAAACACACACACACACACACACACACACACACACCCTTCCATTGGTTTTAATTATCCCACTCCAAATCTGTCGCTCCATTAGTAGCTGTATAATAGCGCCCCCCTCCACCTCCCCCTACCTCCCCTGCTCCTCTCCATTCAAGTCGGGCAGAGAAGCTGCCCTTTGAGCCCCTGTCAGCCTTGTTGGCCGGGGTCTTCAGGTTCTCACATTCCTTCCCGTCCAATCAGAGAGCTGCTCAGAGGCAGGGCCCAATTAGATGACAGCGTCCTGCCAGAGGAACGGAGGCACACAAAAAAAAGACAGGGAGAGAGAAAGCCAATCGCTGTGATTAATTTATTCAGATTCCCTCGGGGGAACGACTCCTGGAACGCACCCCATTTTTATGTACCCTCATACCCTACACCTCCTCCTCCCTCCTCTTCATTCTTTTATTGTGAGGAGTGATAGAAGAATGCAGAGTATTTCTTTTTCAGGCACTTTTAATATGTGCCCCCCCCCTCCCCTCTCTTCACCTCCCTATTTTATCCTCCCCTCCTCCTCTCAAGGTAATTACAGAGAAGTCTCAATAGATGGGAAATTCATGTCTTTGAGCCCCGGCCATATGATGCATGAGAGAAGCTGGTGCAGAATTAAAGGAAGGAGACGGGGAATAGGGGGACGGCAGGAACTCCAAACCGCAAGTGTTATTGTGCTCAAGCCGAAGGGGCCAAAACATAGTATCCATGGTAAATAAAACAGAGTGCTTCTTCAGGCCCCTCGACAACCCCTCCCCCTTCCTCCCACCACCCCTTGCGACCTGTTGCTTTCTTCCAGCCACTATTGTCCCCAAGTGTGAAGTGGATGACATCACCATTTCCTCTTGTCAACAGGTGTGATGGGAAGGGAAGAAAAGCCCGCGGTGCACCTCGGTGCTCTCGTCTCTTTTCAGTGCGTGGGTTCCATTTCACCTCGTGTCCCCCGATGCTGCTGCTGCAGGGGCCCTCCATCACCCAACCCACCTCCTCTCGTATCCACTACATGCGAGTCCAAACACAAGAAAGGAGAAAAATGAAGGGGGGGTGGGGGGTACCACCCTCCAGTGCCACCTGTGTGTCTTCAGTGTAGAAACATCATCAGCATCTCAGTTTTAGCTAAATGGATCATGTTTTATGTAGATTTTAACCTTCGATTTCCAGATGGAGGCTACTTTGCCTGAGGGAGAGCCAGCTGGTTCCTCCCTCTAGACACCACATTTCAGTCACATTTCCTCCAGGTTTCAAATCAAATGTTCACACGTACCAGCACACCTGCACAGCGGGAAGGATTCAGAGTCACCCACACACTCGTAGGGTCAGCTCTGGCTTACTCTTAGAAAGCTCATTTGTGAACATTTTATTAGGATTCTGCGTGTTGCGAGAACTCTGGCTATTCTCTGCTCTCCGTGAGGAAAAAGAATCAACCGGCCCTGGAAACCTTCTTTATTTAGGTTTTTGATTTCTTTTTTTTTCTTTTTTTTTTAAAGAAATAAATCAAACAACAGAAACACACCATAGTAAAGGAACACAACAGATTAAAAACTCCATGTTTTGAGTTAATAAGGGACATACCTGGTAGACATGTTGACGACTTCAACCCAAGCCCTACCAGAGTTTTTGTAGCATTTTGCAACACTTAAAAAGTTAACCTTGAGCTCAGCAATTTGCATCATAAGCAGGATAACATTCAAAGTAGACCATAGTAGGATGATGACAAACTATTTCAGTTCAGGTTCTGGATGCAACATAGTGTTAATGTAGGAATATGAATGGAATATTCAAGGAAATTCATGGTAGAGCCTCATTCAAAGTATGAACAATAGTTGGAATATTGCTCTCTGTGTAAATATAGCAGTTGTCACTGACTGACTTCCTGGTTCTGTGAGCAAAAACATTTTAAAACACCAAGTATGCTTCAAACACAACACCTCCAGTACTCAACCCTGTCAATCCAGAGTAACTGCTTGTATTTGCTGTTGTTATTCCTGTCAGTCAGGCATGCGGGTAGCAGCTACAGTGCACTTAAGGGATCTTTATAAAAATGGGAGCAATTTTGCAATTGATTACAACTCACATGTCTTGACATGTCCAGTTTTCCCTCCTGGCTTAGAGTTTCACTGCCCCTCCAAGGTGTTTAAGCTAATTAAACAGCTCACAGCAGTTTACTGTGCTAAGGAATATTCTGTCTTACTCTCCGTCACAACCTGCTGTGTCATTACCTTTACAGCTGCAAAATTTGGGATTAATTGTTTTGGGTGTCATAACTCCTGAGAAATAACTCAAATTAATTTAACCTGGTAACATTTGGAAAGGCTAGAAGAGCCACCTGAATACATTATTTATCCGCATTAATGAGAGCAGAGGGCTAACTGTAAGCATAGCTAATTCAGCTCAAGTCTGGGATTGAAATGTCCATGGGACCTGCTCTGTGTGCGTCGTTCTGTCAGATTAACCGGGCCGCGATGACTTTTATGTACTGACTAAGGCTTGAAGGTACGAGTTCATTTATATGAATATATGACGCACCGTGAATTTAATGGTTCAGATTCAAAACCAGAAAACATTCTGAGGTAAAAATAAGAAGCTTGTTCTTGTTATTATATTGAAGCTTTGTTCCAAAGTAGACATACAGAAAAGTTCTGTGTCTGTCTAACATCGCTCCTCTGTGTTTCCCATCTCTCTTGACGCTGTTATCCAATGAAGCAGAAATACCATTAAAAGTGGGTTTCTGCAAGTTTATGCTCTGTTTTTCCATTTTTTTCAGATCCCACACTCACAGTGCTGCTGCACTCTCTGTCCATCCTGCACTGTATTAACCTCTATTAATCAGAGTGCCTGCAACCCTGCCGTGATGATTTATGCATCAGGATGGGCACGGTGCTCTCACCAAGACAAACTTCACACTGACAACAATCCACCAGGGAGGATAATTAGCAAGGCACTTTCACAGTTAATACCGCTGCCTCATTAGGCTTGAAAAATAACGTTGCATGTGCTTTTATCTGCTCCCAGCTCACTGACACGATGCAGTAATTTGGTTTTGATCTCGGAGCATCGCATTTTTCGACGTTGCAGCCGCTCTCAATTCTTGCCGACGAGGGTGGATGGTTGACGACAGCTGCTCGTGATGGTAGCTGAAGATTTCAAGCTTAGTCAACTGTTGCAGTCACAGCAAATCACGATGTTTGGAAAAGTCCAGTTAACTGTTTGAGATTCGTAAGCACAGAAGAGTCCAGCTTGAGTGTTCGCTGTCATCCGCTGTATCCGTTCTTAGCTGCAGGGATATGACAACTGCTTGACTCATCCTGAGGAAGGCTCGCCGAGTTCCCATCAAATGATAGCGTTGGTGTAGTCATCCTGTTCTACCGGGTGCAGGGATGGCACATCACACACAAACCATAAAATATTAATCTGAGGGTGGATTAACTGGCATCGGTGTTCAACGCCTCCTTGTCTGCTTGCTTCAAAACGAATAAATAGAAAACCACATTTATGTTTAAGTGCTTAAGTGTCAGAAATGTGTTTATAGGATCATAGTCTTTTTTTTTTTTTAACAGTTCAAATAAAATTATTTGTGGATTAGCACACGGCAGGATAAAGAAAACCTGGCCGGTACCAGGCGGTCCACTTGAGAGATTGTAAACTGATGTTTTTTTGGGCAGGTTTGCTGTTGTTTTGCCGTTCGCTGTCAGTAGCCTCTAGCTTCAAGCTAAATATAGGTGGCTGGCTCTTCCTGCATTCTGTAGCCGTGAGGGAGTGATGCAGGAGGGGAAAAAATGTTCAGAAAATGTGCCAAAAAACACCTGCTGGTAGTCTGCATTTATATTCTCTATTTGAAAGGTAAAACACGCTTCTTCTTTTTGTTGTTGTTGTTTCAAGACTTTGGCGAGTGCACGAATCAAAAGCACGTTACTGCAGTTCGATGAGAAGATGTTCCATCAGCCCTTGTAACGTTCAGTTTTTTGTTTTGCAGAATCTCCCCTTTGAGAGTGGTTTCATTTTAATATTGGACCATCACATTATTTACATTTATTATTGACATTAAATCTGAATTTGTAGTTCCACCAACATGATAATGTTCTCAGCGCTGTGTTTGTCTGTTAGCGGGTTCATGCTAGAACTGCCAGGACGATTGAACTTGGTGGAGGGGTGCAGCGTGGGGAAAGGAAGAGCACATTAGATCTTGAGGCAGATTGATTTACAGTAACACAATAAAACATTTTTTCTCTATTGGCTTTTGTGGTTCAAGTTAACCTCCGCCAATGAGGTAACGTGATCGCCGCTATTATTTTTTTCTGTTGGCAGAATAACTCAAAAAATGGATGGATTTCGCTCAAATTTGGTAGGACGATAGAACTCAGGCTGAGGCACAGTGGGTTTGATCAAGATCTGATCAGATGAGGAGGCTCGCGTCGTCTGCTGTTTTTGCTAAACTGAGCACTTCCCACTGCTGAGACTCTTCTCAGCCTCAAACATCAGTAATTTAAGACAAAAATCTGTTGGTGATCTACCTGCCACAGCGGCACTGTGCTAAATGCCAACATAAACCTGCTAACAGAGGCAACATTCATGAATTTTTAAATTTCATAGCTGTACATGAAGTATCACCAGCAAACTCGAGGTGTTGTTCCTCTGGGGGACCTTCAACATCTCAAAATGCTGCCATTTATTTGTCAAGATGGACGAAAGTGATGAACTGACTCTGACCTACTGATCGGGTTTCCTACCCCAAAGCCCCAGGCTCCGTTTCTAAGGTTCTTTCTCGTATTTGGTTTAAAAGACACAAGAACAAGAGACCACTCATTATTACTGTGAGGTGGGCTTGATTATGCAGTGGAACAAAAAGTTTGAGAAAAACTGAAAAATATAGCGAAGCCAAAGCCAAGGTTTACGAAGGTTTATAGCAGAGTATCGTAGAAGCTGCAGGAGCTCGAGCAAGTTGTCCACTAACCTCTGCTCCTCTGGTCCAAGTGTCAAAGTCTCCTGATGTGCAGGCAGGCGACGACGTCACAGTGAGTAAATGTGAGAGTGAAACTGTGAACCAGAGGCCATTAAAAATTTACCCCCCCCCCCACACACACACGTACGTTGGCATAAACACACACTTTCATGTGCAATCTCTTATGGGTTGTTAAGAGTGTTTCCCTCTTTGCTTAAACCTACAATCAAAGTTGAAGGCTGCCACTTTGTTTCCAGCGCTCAGCATCGTCTTGTTTTAATATTCAACTGAAAACAAAATGGAAGGAATTGTCACACATAAAAGACAGCCTGATGGTGGGTCGCAGCATCGTACTCGTTCTTTCACCACGATGAGAGAGAATCCCCGGGGGTATTCATTAGTCAACCCTCACTCCCTCCCCATCTCGCCTGGTCTCCCTCTGCTTGTCACTTAATTGTAAGACTCCACAAATGGCGCCACTTTGAGTCCATGCTGAGAAATGCCAGCATTGTTGATTCATGCTGGGACGCAGTGGACGACGCAAACAATACCAATGAAGTTGCAATTTGAAGAGTAACGGGGGGCTGCTTCCTCGCTAATGTCCCTGGGTTTTTCTGTGTGTGACAGCTTGTGACGTGGACTCCATTTGATCTCGTGAGGATGCTTTTCAAAGGCTTCTCTGAGGGATGCAACCACGTCGTCATCCGACTTTGAAGAGTTGACGGCGAGGTCACAGCCCTGATCTTAACCACAGCATAATGACGTGTCATAAAATCCTTCGTGCAACAACCGTGGGATTTGGAATATCTCCTAATGGAGAGGACATGTCATTTTTAGCATTGTAAGCATGAAGAGCTACTTTTGGCTCCTCATCTCTTACAGTTTGGATGTGACAGAGCTTTAACCACAAAACACCGTGGAGATGATTTATAAAAGAATACATCAGCAGGTCAACATGGACCCAGAAGGTTAAAGCCAGCGGGTAACGTTAAGTTGGGGGTGGGTCGGTTGAGCAGTTGTTGAGAGAAGTGAATAACACGCACAGATTTCTCTCTTCATCGGAGGGATGTGTTTTTAAAGGCAGATATCGCTGTTTTAGGAACATCTATTTTTCCATCTGACCTTTATTTCACCAAGCATACAATATTCCCCACAAAATGTTTTTTCCATTGAGGTTTCCCAGTACCACAGTCCTGGCTCCATGGCATCTCACTCAAACACTTTATTGGCCTCGATCCCCGACATGATAGATAGATCCAGAACCTGAATTCTAATGTACAGCTGGTGTTGTGCGGATAATTAGATATTGTTTGACTGTCAGTGACGGGGGGAGAAATTGAGAGAGACAGCTGAGCCACTTCCAGCGTGTAGCTCCACTAACTTAATCAAGGAACTCAATGTAGCCATTAGAATATGATGATTGGAAAATAACTGTTCCTCGTCCGTGCTCTAACACCTTCAGTGTGACACAGGAAGACGAGTGTGAACGGAAGCAGCGTACAAAGTAACATTTCACAAAAGATTTGAAAAGAAAAGCTGTTCTTAGAGTAGATTTTGGCTGTGTGATTGTTCCAGCGCTGGTATATACAACCCATTTTAGCATGTCCTGGTTGTGTTTGGGAGCAAAAACACTTGTTTGTTTGACAATCCATCCATCCATCCATTTTCTTCCGCTTATTCCTGTTAAGGGTCGGAGGGGGTGGAGCCTATCCCAGCGGCTTTCAGACGAGAGTTGGCCCTGGACGGGTCACCGGTCCATCCCAGGGCCAACACATGTAGACAGACAACCATTCACGCTCACAGTCAAACCTACGGTCAGTTTAGAGCAGGGGTCTGCAACCTTTTTTATCAAAAGAGCCATCTCACCCCCTCTTTCGCCAAAAAAAAACAGTCTGGAGCCGCACAACACAACTTATAAACTTTTAAAAGTTTGAATATTATTTTAAACTTTCCCTTTAACAAACACTTACACAATGTTACAACCACTGAATAAAACAAACTCAAGTGCAGCGTGCATGTGTGGGCCTACTCTGAAATAAATAAAAGTGAACTATGCGGGCCTATTTGAGTCCTTCCTAGGTTTTGTCTTTGCAGAGAGAGGCATTTCTCTAATTTTCTGATCAGTTTGCCCTTTGTTCTTGAAGTCGGAGAAGAGATGCTCTGATATTTTATGAACATTTCTCTGATGAGTTCCCCGTCTGTGAACGGCTCACCTCTCTTCACGATCTCCTGAGCTGCCACGCAACTAGCAACTGTAGCTGACTGAGGAGAGGTGATCCACTTCTTGAACGTGTGTTTGCTCTCTTCAGCTCTCCGTTGCAGCTCTGAAATTGCTTTCTTTCGCTCGTCTTCACTTGGGTATTTTTCAGCGAATGCCGAGAGCTTGTTTTGAAAATGTTCTTTCAACTTTACATTTTTTGTTGTTCGATAGTTTGTTTCCACATATCAAGCACACCGGTAATCCAGCGTCGTTGGCAGCGAAGGCAAATTCATCGGTCCACGCAGAGTTAAAGTCTCTTTTTTCGTCTGAGATTTTTCGTTTTTTACTCACGGTTACTGAATGGGTCGCACGCTCAAGAAGCCGCCTGCAGGCAAAGGCGAGGGTTCCAGACGTCGATGTGACGCATATTTTAGTTGACACATTATTTTTTAAAAAGTTTACAAAATTACAGTAGATGTTAAAATAGGCTATATAACCGTAGTAGTAATAAATAAAATGCAAAAATAATAATGTATAAATAAAAATTAAATTAAGAAATAACCGTTATTCATCCATCGTCGTCTTCTGCTTATTCCTTACTAGTAAGGGTTGCGGGGGGGGGGGTGGAGCCTATCCCAGCATCTACAGGCGAGAGGCGGGGTTCACCCTGGACAGGTCGCCAGTCCATCGCAGGGCCAACACACAGAGATGAACAACCATTCACACTCACATTCATACCTACGGTCAATTTAGAGAATCAATCAGCCTAGTCCCCAAATTGATGTCTTTGGACTGTGGGAAGAAGCCAGAGTACCAGAGAGAACCCACGCAGGCACAGGGAGAGCATGGAGACTCCACACAGAGAGATCCCACGCCCGAGCTGGGACTCGAACCCAGAACCTTCTTGCTGTGAGGTCACAGTGCTGACCACTGCACCACCGTGCCACCTGGTTTGACAATCAACAAATCAGCAGCCAGGTCCTTCAGCCTCTGGGCCGGCTCCGCTGCCCGTCAGCGTCCCTAAACATCCCGTCAAAACAGTTTTCTCCTCTCCAGAGTCTCCAGCGCTGCAGTCGCCTCTGTATCGCTCCATCAACTGCTCCCTTTACCTCCTATTTCCTCAACTTTAATGAGACTTCCTACTTTTTTTTTTAGTAGTAGGAGGGTTTTATTCTGTCATCACACACAGCACAACAAGAACAAACGAGCTGACGGTATGCGCTCCAGTGCACAGTAAGTTTATACATTCTAGGTAACAGCATGAATTAAGATATGTCGGTCATGACTGATTATGCATGCCTTTCCTACATGAAATCCGAATCAAATTACCAACAAAGAAAAAGATAAGTGAGAAAATAAACCGACCCCTTTTAATTCGTAACTCTCAGGAACTGACTGATAAGCCATTTATTTGAAAATCAATAGTGAGTTACACATTATTAAATTTGCTCATTCCTTCTATGGCTGAACCTCTACTGCAGAAATACACCTCCTTTTAATCCCCCCCCCCTTTTTTTTTTTTTAGCTTTTGGCACATAAGAGCTGTCAGACGTCTCCTCCACCCCATTTACACTCTGACTGGATCTGACCTGATTTTGTTTTCAACCCTGTACATTAGTTGCATTATCTTCAAATGAAATAAATGAATCGCTCAATTTGATAACACGAGACTTCATGAAGGATGAGTTTGTGTGTAACCGCTCATTTTTATAAGATCTTTAAGATTTTTATGTGGTCGTAATCATTATGGCCACTAGATGGCACCTGTCACCGACACGAACGTAGGATGTTCCCGTCACTGGTTCTGGTCACTGTTCTCATATCTGCTGGTTCTTCGGGAGCGGCGGGCTGACTTTGTCTGCTGTAGCGAGTAACGCACGCTGCGTGAGCTGCTCAATGAATTAAATACATTTTGAATTATGAACCATATTCTTCATACGCATTCACCAGGTGTGTGGATGCCAATTCCAAACTAAGCAAAACAACATAGAACAAGCAGAAGGAGCAGAAGAAGTACAAATAATCCAAATTAAACTTGTGAGCAGACAAATCTGCATTTCCCAGAAAAACATCCCTTGAGAGTTATCCAACAGAACAGCCTGAGCCCCCCCCCCCCCCCTTAAAATGGCCCACCAGCTCCTGCAGCAAAGAATGATTGCACAGGTGTTTGTTATCCTGCTATGAAAGACAAAAGGTCTTGAGGTTAAGGGTGACGTGAAATGTTCCTGGTTGAACTGTGAGCATCCTCATGTACGTACCGGATCAGACAAACACACAGTTCAGTGCAGCTGTTCCTTAAAATGGAACCACAACTTTCTGAAAATACGCTGGAGTGTGAAATTTGAAGCACAATCAGGTCCGCTACAAATTACACCCTTGAATTTGCATACACCATTTTTTTTGTCTCTTCCTTCTCATTAGTCCTGCTTAAAACCTAATGAGGTGTGTGTGTGTGTGTGTGTGTGTGTGTGTGTGTGTGTGTATGTGTGTGTGCGCACGTGCACACGCAGTGAAAATATATCCCACAGACATTCTCAGACGTGCACAGTAGATGATTCAGAAAAAAGCTCAAACTAAACCAGTGTTCAAGATCATTTAAAATACAAAAATGTGCAAGAAAGTCAAAAGATTTATCATCCAGCATCTCTGAGCAACAGCAACTGATAACGGAACATTCCACAAAACCTCTCAAAGCTCTGAGGTGAGGGCGTCTGGGGTGCCTCATTAAATCAAGACTTTTGCCAAAGATAGAAGGGGGCAAGGTCAGTGATCCCGTGGCCCGGGATCTTTTAGCATTCCTGACGTCTGATGCTCTTGGCTCCAGTCGTATGGACCCGGCCAGAGTCTCAGAACTCAGAAAAGCCTGGTCTTCGAGGTAAGCTCTCTCCAGAGGAGGAGGGAAAAGTGCCTATTTTTCAGGTCAGCTAGGGAGGCCGAAGTGGGTTAAGATGCGTACTGCTGAGATGCAAGCCTGCCCCTGACATGCTGCAGTTCTACTAAGATGTAACTGAGAGCTCAGCGACAGGCGACTATGTGACAGGATACTTCTGATTAGTGATGCCTCCTGCCACCATCAGGTTCAGTAAGTTAAACTGGGTCAGGACTACAGTGCCTCTCAACTACATGAATTTAAAATATGGCTGTAATAGGATGTTTTCTTAACCTTTATTTGTGAAGGAAAGGGCTGTTTGAGTGAGCTATTTTTTCCCACTTAGCATTTACTGCAACACATGTGGAGTGTCTTATTGATGCAACAGTTCCAGAATTATGTAGAAATGAAGGGATTTTTATTTTTAATAGGCTCCACGTTGGCATCATGAGTCCTCAGGGTGCATGTATCCGAGCAGCAAATATGGCAACAAATCCACAACTGGAACAGTTATCCTTATACAGTGCAGAAAGGTGAGTAACAAAAACAAAATAACATTCTTTCCTTCAGTTTCTTCCCATGACGTGTAACCTCAGTCGTAGCTGAGATTAGCTCAGCTACTGACAGACAAGGATTCACATGCCATTCAGGCCTAAACATACCAAAGTTAGATCAAGTTAACCTGTCAGTTACAGCTGGAAATACACAACATGACTCACATTGGAGTTCACACAGGATTCACAATAGTGCCGAGCATGTCCTCGTCTGCACCAGCAGGCACTAGTCACCAGTCAACATGGCAAGTTGGCACGGAAAAAGAAGTATGAGTGATACTAACTCGTGTGAAAAAGACAAATGCAAAAACATACGAAACATGGCGGATGACATGCCGTTAGCCTGGGTTGTTGCAACCTTTGCCACTGTTGCACCAAGCGTTAGCCTACATAGCCTAGCCTGCAGTCCGAAATGTGTCACTCTGCAGTCCACAGGTGCCGAACGCACAAAGGGCCCGTGTCTAAAGATCTGTTCCTATTCTTTTAAATACCCTCCCAAAATCAGCAACTTCTTCTTCTTCTCTAGTATTTCCAGGAGAGTAGATGCCTTGCAGCCTGTAGCTGCCATGGCAGCTTTCAGTTGACGTACTGCAAGGACTCTGTGGGCGCTATTGGCGTCAGCTGCTGCCCTGCAGAGCTGGTTAGTTTTGCACTATGGAGTCTGTCCTTCCCACATCCTCCACAAATCAACTGAACGCTTTTTGTTCTTTTTTAATTATTCAAATTCATTTTTTTCTTCAAATTTTCTGAAATAAAAGCAGTTAACCTCCATGTTTGCTAGTCTGCTAACTCACCTTTACTCTATGTGAGAGTTTGGTGTGTTAACTTTGCCCGTCAGCTGTCTCTTGTGTCGGTTAATACGTTTTTTTGATAGTCCTGTCCGCCCTGAAACACTCAACATCCTGATGTGTGTCCCTCCACCTCCACAGATGGCGCTAGTCCCATCAGTGGCTAGGCTGGCAACGCTAAACGGGCCAGATGGGTTTGACAGCCTTCAGCTGTTGTTCTGTATTCACTTTAAGTCTCTGCTGCCACTGTGTGTGAGGTGAGGTTGTGTAAACCATTTATAGCGTTTCAGTTAGCTAGGGTGGCAGCACGGTGCTGCAGTGGTCAGCACTGTCGCCTCACAGCAAGAAGGTTCTGGGTTCACACCCCAGCTCGGGCACGGGGTCTTTCTGTGTGGCGTGTGGCTGTGAGAGCCAATGGATGTCTGTCTATATGTGTTGGCCCTGCAAGGGTTGCTGTCCAGGGTGAACCCACCTCACGCCTGAGGGCTGCTGGGATAGGCTCCAGCCCATGGATGGATGGAGTAAGCTAGGCAACATATTCGCTATTACAGGTCTTTATTTTTCTAACCCAGGTGGTATAGAGGGGACTTCCTCTGGAGACTTGCCCACATCCCTACTCTGCCTTTGGGTTTGAGGAGCGAGACTGATCACAGTCACAGCCAACCAGGGGATACAACAGATTCTTTGGCATCCCCCCTGACGTAAGTGCTCACAGGTACATGCACCCTAGTTTGGGAATTATCAGTCCGGTGTTTCCAGAGCCTCAGGGCTAAGAGCAGTTACCCTGCAGGGAAAATCTGAATGATGTCACCACATCCTGCAATGTTGATGTGCTTTGTGAGGCAAAGATGATTTAAATCAGAGCTCTGTCATTCTCTGCAATAGTCAGACATATTTTTGGTGGGCAAACAGACATGAATAACAGTTTCTTTGAAGACAGATGTTTGAATACCAGTGGGGCTCTCGTCACACAATAGTGGAATTGCAGTAATTAGAACAAGCACATTGTAATTAAGTGAAGTAAGGCATTCCTTCATGTTGGTCGGTGAAAACACAATGACACCCTGGTGATGTGAACCATGTTTTCATCAGAATGTTGCATCGGCTGTCCAAGTGTCAACTCTGAGAATGTTGCAGCCACAGACCAACAAACAATGCTGAGGCGATAAATAAATGAAATAGCTCTCAAACCACAAGCAGCTCGTGGGTCCATTTGGGTGAGCGTATCCCCCGTCGTCTCGAGCTGGGGAAGTTAATTGAAGCAATATAAATGTGTTGGACAACCACAAACTGACCTGGAATGCGACGTAATTGCAGTTTACCGTTGGGACTTCATGCAGCCGTGCAATGATGTGCGAGTCAGAAGGGTTCTTGGCAGACTGAGTGCTAATTCCACTTTCAGAGAAATGAGACAGCTGTAATTGTCTCCAAATAACTCAAACTATTTTCAACTGTATTATTTTTAAGTAAATGATGGGTATTATGAACTCAGCTAATATTACTGATTATTTGGTGGTGGGAGGAGGCATCCGGTGTCACCGAGATAAATATTTGCAATGGCGCCCATCTTGTCAAAGACTGACAAAGATTAAAAACCAGCACTTCTCAACTTTCAGACCCAGTATGGACTCACTGACACGATAACAACAAGCCATTAAATAACTGCAGAGAGAGAGAAAGAGCCAGGAAAATAGCCTATATGTTAACATATTTGATGGCCATGGAAGCTGGAAGGTGTTGTGGTATGATAATTTTCCTGAGAACCACAAATGTCTCTCGCCGATTTGACTCATGCGCTGCTCAACATCATTTCAGAAGCAGTATCAGTTTGAAATTTTGAGAACGATATCTCGTGGTGGGTGATGAGTGGAGGCAAGTCTCTTCCTTTTTCAATCCTTTTGGCTTCTTGGGAATAAAAGTTCACTGTGAAACATAATATGAGAGGAGCGACATTCCTTAAAGCGGGTAATCAATTTAATCAGTCAGAACATTTGCGTTGACCAAGGAAGTAGCAAGAAAGAACATGGGACCACGCGATGAATCCCTATTTGTTTTCAGGCATTTATAATTACATGAAGTCCACAGAAGTGTGTTCAGACAGATACATCCCGTCCCACTGCGTGCAAGGGAACGTGAGGCAGCAGAACGATGTGTGCTGTTTTTTTCAACATCTAAGTCGATAATTTGACTCCCACTATGATCTAGTATCAATATAGTTCATGTAGAGCAGATGATCGTGTGTGGGAAACGCTGACCCCCTTTCGACCTGGAATTAAATGCCTTTTCTGTGTTAAGATGGCGATAGAATAGAGGACAGATTGTGATCCAATCAGCCAAGCGTGGTGGTACGGGAACCGCTGTGACCACATTTCACTGAGGTTTAGATGCAAATGTGTCTCCAGTCTGAGTCCAACTACTCAGAGAGCTGAAACATGTCATCCATGAGGTGGGAACAACTGGAGGAGGAGGAGGGAGAAGAGGGGCTACTTACCGCAGGGAGCACAGCTTTGAATGACAGTCCGCGCTCCTTTCCAGTGTCATAATATCGGCGAGGCCTGTTTCCTCCTGGAAAACTAATGTCATGGCTCTGCAGTGACCTAACATCCAAAAACCTCACACCTGGAGTCACAGTCACTTTGCTCATGACAAACAGGAGGGGTGAAGCCTTGAAGCCTGAATGATGAAGTAAAAGCAGCTGCATGACACTGCGTTCTCCCCTATTTTTGGTTGGTATTCCGCTTTTGTTGACGTCTTCGACTAACTTCATGGGGAGCGCAAAGTTTTTTTGTTGTTGTCTTGACTGGTGTGTAAATGTGGCAGCGGGGAAGCCTGCTACCAGAAATGCTCTACTAGCATGAAGCAGCGGAGGAAGAAGATGATGATACAATGTCCGGAGGAGAGAGACAAAGCGCAATCCCATCTCCGTGCGGTCACTGGAGACATACTTAAATACCAGGTGTAAGCGTTTGTGGTCAAGTCAAATCTGATTGCAGTCCGATCACTAAAAAGACACATCAATGGCAGGTGTAAATGGGCCCAGTGTCAGTCAGTGTACGAAAACTCTCATCTGGGATTCCCGCAAATAACACTGATTCCGCCAGTGAAGAGCAGAGCACTGACATCCTGCTCGTATCTCCTCAGAAACCACGTTTGGGAGACTGCTGCCCTGCAGCTGCGTACAGCTCTGGTGGAGCCAGGAGCGCAAGCAAAGACAAATGCTTTGCCCTGCTGATGTTCCACATCCAGGGCATCACTAAGTGTGTTTCAGCTGTAGAGGTGCAGACACCCAGCTGGTTCTGAGGTTGGTGGCACGTTAGGCTGCTGTTAATCTTCAGAACATGTCAGTCCTCTCTGTAATTGGGTGACTGAAATACAAATAATCTATGCCCAGCAGTGCAGACGCATTCAGTGGAAGCCTGCATGGAGACAACTCACTGCAGAGAGTCTGAATCAGAATGGGCTCAACTACAGACTCTCTCTGTCTGGCATTTGAATCCTTTTAACATATTTGAGTAGAACTAGAAATTTTGGTCTGATGTTGGTGGTAAATTAGGTCAAGAGATGACTAAAAACTAAATGCTTCCTCATCTGGCAACCATGACGACACTATCCACAGTGAGTTTCTTGGAAACCAGTGGTTGCTAAGCTACAACATCTGTGGACCAAAGGACGGATGCCACATTTGCTTACACCAAAACAACAGAACTGTTCATGTGCTATTGTACCGCTCGTGCATCCACATACACGAGTGTTTCTGATCCACCCCACAGAAGCGTTTCCTGGTTTGGGTGCCTGGAATCATAAAACCCAACAGTAATATTTTGGGGGTCACAATTATTGACTCTTCTGTGTTGTGGGGACAGTTTGGATGGAAAATAATTTTTAAAAAAATGCTTTGCTATTTAAATGACCACATCAGGTGTCTGCACAACACCATGTGGTACATCATGTACGTCGCCTTCACAACCATCTGTTTTATCTTTCCCCGTTCTTCCAGTTCCTCCTTTTTTTTTTCCTTAAACCACACTAATGTACAGGTTGCTACCATATATCCTTTCTCCCCAAGAGGGAATCACTGGCTAAAAATAGAAAGAGCCATTTTGGGTATCCTTTGATGGTCCCATCCTGCAACAGGAAACAACTAATCCTCACAACTAATGTCAAGAGTGAGGAAGGAGATTGTTTTGGACCATCATCAGAGCGGCGTCCTCCAGCCCAAACCCCTGTTAGACAGAGCCAGGGAGGAAGATATATAGAGAAAGACCAGCCATGTGCTCTCCATATGCTCCACTGAGTGAGAGAGGACTCTGGATTTCCGCTGTGACGCCTCACACATGCCAGTCACTCCCCATCATTCATCCACTATCACCCCTTTGGTTCATAACCTGAAGCCACACAGGCTGAAAGAGACCCATCCTATCCCAGCTGACATTGGCTGAGAGGTGGGGTTCACCCTGGACAGATCGCCAGTCTGTCACAGGGCCATCAGGAGCAATCAGGGTTCAGTATCATGCTCAAGGATACTTTGACTTGGTCACCAAGGGAAGTGAGGACCGAACTGGTGACCCTTCAGTTGCTGGATGGCCACTCTACCTCTGAGCCATGCCACCTCCATCTTAAAGAGGCCAGCAGAGGAAAACACAGACCTGGAAGAAGTGTTGAAGAAGTGCTTGAGTGTGTAGGACAAAGTAAAGTAAAGTGATAATGCATTCAGGCAGGCTGGAATTAGCAAATTTCCCTTTTAGGAATGTTCCACTTCCTAGTAAAGCGCATTCACATAATGACAGTAGGCATCATGGCTGCCGCCAGGAAACCTGCTCTATTTTTGCTGTCAGAATACAGAAGAGTAACCAATAAAAACATCACCCGTAAACACAGACTCAGGGACCGAATGAGGCTCAGTAGGTCAAAATCTGACATTTACTGTAGGTAGCGTAAGCAGCTAGTCAGAGCTAACAAAGCTACATGCAGAGAGAAATTCACTAAACTGCTGAGAAGCCTCTTAATTACAACCCTGAGCTAATGAGTACAGCCTAACTGACTAACAAAGTCATGTTTTTGTTTTTTTTTGAACATTTATTAGAAGAGGTTCCTTGACAGAGTCACACACATCATTCCAAAACCTTATGACAAGGTACTCAATACACAATATTCTTTGCAGGTCTAATTATGTCCACAATAGTAAGAGGGAGAAAAATAAAATAAAATAACATAAAATAAAACAAGGAATAAAAATACCATCCAGCCCAGTTAAATAGAGACAATATTCTCATCTCTCCAAATACATTATAACGGGTGCCCATTTTTCAAGATATAAGTCAGTCTGAAGTCGTAGGGTTGCTGTTATGCGTTCCATGCAGTTTACATCCTTAAGCCTTTGGTACCACTGGTCCAGGGTGGGTGGGTGGGGTTTGAGCCAATTTACTGTGATCATTTTATGTGCAATTAACAGAAGAACCCTTAGCAAAAACACCTGGTTTTTCCCTAAATCAATTATTGATGCTGTACCCAAAGTCAGTTGCTGTGGTTCAATTGGTCTATTTATTTTTAAAATCTCACTTATTTGTCGTTTCACCTCTTCCCAGAATTTTACCAATTTAGGACAGTCCCAGAAGATGTGGGAAAAGTCCCCTGCTATGCCACAGCCTCTCCAGCACAGGGGGGAACAGTTGCTGTCGTAACTAGCTATTATCAAAGGAGTTTTAAAATATCTTACTCTTAACTTCCAGCTGAATTCCCTCCAGGCTGGGCTGCTTAAACATTTCTGCCAGGGCACCCAAGAACTCTCCCATTCTCCGTCAGCAATCACGGCATTAGATTCCAGTTCCCACTTAGCTTTCACATCCAGTGTATCCATTGAAGTGTCCATACGTATCCTGCCGTATATGCAAGATATTGTATTTTTAATGTTCATTTTATTCTCAACTGTCTCAATCCAATATTGTTCAAAATTAGATGGAGCTTCTTTAATATTGTCCCACTCTTTGTGTGTCATCAGATAATGCCGAATTTGAAAATATCTAAATAAATCCTTATAGTCAATACCGTATTTTGCCTGAAGCTGTGAGAAAGCCCTTAGAGTCCTTCCTTCGAATAACTGATTTATTGTGATTAGGCCCTTCCCTGCCCATCTAATGAAACCACAGTCCATTTTTGCCGGCAGAAAGTCACATGCCGTAGTTATTTTTGCTGCTCTCGATAGAGATAGAGGTAAATTCAACAATCGTCTTGTCCTTTCCCAAACCTTTAGTGTATGATTAACATATTCATTTTGTATCCTAAGTTTACGCCTTGCTTTTGAATTTAGAAAGGGAAGAGTTGAAAGCGACACATTTTTTACTGAACCTTGCTCTATATGCACCCATCTTGTGTCCATATCTAATTTCATCCATGAAACCAGTTTTCCAAGTTGTGCTGCCCAGTAGTAGCTTCGGAAATGTGGCAAGGCCAATCCACCTTTTACCCTGGGTGTTTTCAATCTCACTCTAGGCCTTTTGTTCTGCCATATAAATTTGGAAATCAGCTTATCCAGTAATGTAAAGGTAGATACAGGAGCGGTGATAGGTAGAGCATTGAACAGAAATAACATTCTTGGCAGAACATTCATCCTGGTAGTTTCTATCCTCCCTAAAGTCATGTTTTTTTGGTGCTGGGTGAGAAGATTGCTTAAGTTTTAAGCACCAGGAGTGTCAGGATCGCCTCTCTGCTGGTGCGACGGGTGCTGCCTCCCACCTCGCGAAATAAATGGACCGTTTACAAGCACGTTCTCTTCCTTGGGAGCACTAAAACTGCTCTACAATGTTGTCTCATTCACTCATTCACTCATTCACACCCGCTGATGGTGGAGGCTGCCCTGCTAGGAGCCCACATACAGTGCATACATAATCAGCTGTTTAGTAACAGGCTCAAGGACACTTTGACGGAATCATTGGGGGAAGTCAGAATTGAACCAGCGACACTTCAGTTGCTAGATGGCCACTTGACTTTCAAACCGCGCTGCCCTCAACTGTTCAGGATCTGAATGTTCCCTCTTCCTGGTTGCTCAAGGTTCCGTTAACCTCCTCCGATGCACATGTTGAAGTATCACATTCGGCTGAGGGCAATGGCAAAATTAACAGTGCTTTTTACACTCAAATGCATTATTTTCTTTATGTGTGTGTGTTTTCAAAAAGAGTAAATGTACAGAAAGGAGCATGGGAACTCCTTAAAAGTGTGAACATTTAACTCATGAGCCTAACCAGCTGTTTCCACCGCTGGCATCTTCCCGGACATTCCCCAACTTTGGTCTTTGTTTCTTAGCAGCAGGCAACAAGGCCGATACCAGCTGGCATGAAAGAACTACAAAAACTTGCCAAGTAATTCCCCAGGTTGACTGGGGAAATTAATTCACTCCAAAACCCTTTTGCCACATTTCCAAATTTCACTTAAAATTTGCTTAAAAATGAAATGGAAACATGACTAGTGAGGATAGAGAGACATTTCTCTGGGGAGGGAATTATGCAAAACATGTTGGCATTTGTATTTTTTGTGGTTTCATCATTCGATGCAAAACAAGACATTAAAATAATAATGATTAAAAAAAAACAGCTGTAGTTTTGGTGTGAGAATGTTGGATAGGGACATATGCATAGTAAAAGTCTATGAAAACAAGATGGGAACTGGAACACGTGTATTGTAATTTTCATAACGCACAAATACACACACACACACACACACACACACAGAGTAAGAGAGAGACCAGACGAGACTGGGGAGACTGAAGTGTTCTCATCAGTCTAACAGCTCTCTGTCTCACCCCCTCTTATCTAAGGTCTTGGCCCTCCTCTCCAGGGTTACATACGGGGGCATTCCAGGGATTAAGACCCTTCAGTTGACCGGCATTTCTGCGTTTCATGTGACCTCTGTGGGATTAAAGTGCCTTCAGGTCATTTATTAGCAGAGACATTCAACAAGGCAGACTCTGCCCGAGAGCTGAGAGGTGGGAGACGACTCAGCCGAACGTACAGAAACAGACATCTTCACATGTTGAGTCACATGATTTGTGTATTTGCAATGAATTTATTATAAACATGCAACATTGCTGGAAAGCAGGTGCTCAAAGGAAGCGCTACAGGCTTTAAGACATGAGCACTCGAGGGTTTCTATGCAACTGACTGTTACGGCTCGTTCCTGCACTCCTCCTCCATTCACAATCTTGCAGCCTTGTGGCTCATTAAATGAATTTATCCTCCTCGTCAATGTTAGAGTGATTTGTAAAAAAAACAAAAAACTTAAAGGAACTTGCCAACTTTTTACAAAATACGATTGTTGTCCTGTATTGGTAGAGTCAGACTCACAGATACATACGCTTCTCTCCCTGCGCGCTTTGTCCAGACCCCCACCAGATGGCTAACCGCTAGTTAGCTCAGCTGCTATGAATGCTAGCTGTGGGGTAGCTGAGAAAGCTGTCAGAAAAGTCATCATATACACTTCCTCCAGAACAGCCTTTGCCTGTTGTAACAGAACTCGGACTGTGCTTAACGTTGCTGTGAAAGAAAATCCTGGTGGAAAAAAAAAATTAGAAGATATTCTCTTGGATCCAGACACATAGCTGGAACTACTTTCCTGACTGGGCTCATTGATTTGACGCAGCATCGCAAAAGCCACAGTGACACGTTGGCCAACATATCTTAATGTTTGTTGACGACTAGAAGAGGTTGGCTGTGACTAATCATGGCTGACTTTGTACGAGAGGATGAGGAGAATGACTGCTGGACAAAACACAACCCTGATCCTGGTCTGGAACTGCAGGCTTAGGAGCGAGTAGTTCTGAAGTTGATGACACAGAGTGTTGTAATTTTTAGCAGTTTTTTCCACAGTGAAAGTTTAGCATAACTCTGTTCTACTGATACATGCAAAGGCCTCACTGCTAGCATTCATTGCAGCTAAGCTGACTAGCAGTTAGCCATCTGGTGGGTTTATGGACTCCATAATGCACCCAGGTTGGCCAGAAGGACTCCATCTGCTTGTCTGACACTAAAAATGATGGGTAATAAGCACCCCCCCCCCCCAAAAAAAAAGTTGCCGTGTTCCACTGAGACTAAATATACTAACACCTTCTTCACAAGTGATTTTGACATCATCACCATCATCATCATCATCATCATCAACATGCCACCAACACTTAATATGGTGTTTAAGGGTTGTGGTCATTTCATGTGTTTCTGGGAGATCTGGTTCATTGTGAGAGGACAGGAAATTTGGTTTCCATTTTCATTCACACCTAACAAAATACCATTTTAGCCTGCTTTTAAAGGTCCCGGTGGTCATTTAATGAATATGTAAAAACAAGACGGGACAAACATGTTTTTGCAGTCGTTGGTTCATATTTCAAAATGCACGTTCATTCAGAGCTTTTAGATCGTGGGTGTGTGTTATATTTCAGTATTCATGGCAGGATCTGGGGCATTTTGTCAAAATTGCTTTCCTGTAAAGTATAATGAGCCTGAGTTCCTGGTGCTACTGGTCACACATGTGGCAAGGTGGCCTGTGGCTGAGGTGGTAGCCCTCGAATTCCTCTCCTTCTGTTTTTTAGTCCAAACCAACGGGGAAGCAAACATTTAAAAACAAGAAAAAACCCATCCAGGATGCATCCCAACATGTGTGTCGTGAGCAATCAAAAAAGTTGATTCCTGAAACACTTACATTAGACTTTAAGGTTCCAGGACCAAGCTACAGTGCTAGCTTCAGATTTCAATCTTAGCTGTGATATGCTACAGGAAACTGTGGATAAAAGCAAAATGTTAGCAGCAAAAAATTACAGATAAGGCACATGCAATAAATCAGCTTTCATTTATTTGACACCAAAACAAAAGTCATGTCAGTTTTATTTCTATCGCACCAAATCACAACAAAAGTTATCTCATGACACTTTACAGGTAGAGCAGGTCCAGTACCTCCCTCCTTCAATGAACCTCCACCCAACAATTCTCCATCAGCAAGCACATCCTGCAACAGCGGCGACGAAAACCTTCCTTTTAACAGGTAGGAATGTGGAGCAGATCCAGGCTCAATGGGGACGGGCGTTACTGCAGCTGATGTCTGGTCACCGGCGCCGCCCTGTTTGTGTACATCCACACCAGAATCCCAGTACCTTTTACGTTTGTACCTGAGCAAATGGCAAAGTGAAGACTGCCAGCCTCGTCAGCTGACACCACAGGCTCCACTCTGTGTGTGTGTGTGTATGTGTGTGTGTGTGTGTGTGTGTGTGTGTGTGTGTGTGTGTGTGTGTGTGTACCTGTTTTCTTAACTTTTGGAGATGTTTTCTAGCATTAACACCAACCTTAACAGGACCTCTAGTCCTCATGGGGACCAAGACTGTTTCTAACGCAGCATCACGTAATATATGAGTTCTTGGTTAAAACTGGAGTTAAGGTGAATTGAGGATAGGGAGGTTAGGATTAGGATTCGGAGAAGGGTTTGGGCTTGGTTGTGTATGAATGGAAGTCGATGGTACGTCCTAATAAGTGTAGCTGAGCCAATGTATGTGTGATTAGACTGTGCAACCTCTTCAATGCAATACAGATGTTTGTGTGCACAAGGATGATGTGTGGTGTGTAAGAGTAAGTGTGTGTGTCTGTGTGTGTGTGTTCTTGTACTTGCTACATATTGAGGACTAGAATACATAGTTAACCCACAGAGTGAGGACATTTTTGGAACGTAAGGACATTTTATCTGGTCCTCACATCTTCAAAGGGCCGTTTGAAGGTCAAGACTTGGTTTTAGGGTCGAAAATTAGAATCAGGTTCTGGTTAGGTTTAGGGTCCAGGTTAAGGTCAGGCAGTCAGTTGAGATGGTTAAGTTTAGGGTGAGGGGCTAGGGAGTGTATTACGTCAATGAAAGTCCTCACAAAGATATAAGTACAAGGGTGTGTGTGTGTGTGTGTGATTTAACTACTCTTCTTCTCCAGTGCAATAAGGGTAATGCCTAATTATATGTGACCACCACTACTAATGATATTTATTATCCGTCCTGTGGAACATTCCCTAAGTGCAGTCATTAGCTGCAGTGTTCAAAGTAGTTCATGTAGCACAGCGTCTTTGAATGGTATGTGCTAATAATGTGGAATCTTTCTTTCCTGCCCTTTGACACCTGCAACGATATTTAGTTGAATTTGTTCCAGTGACGATAAAGCATCTTATCCTTTCTCTCCTCTGTCTCCCTCCTCCTCCTTCACCCTCTGATGCTCCATCTTTGCTCACTCACTGAAGCTAAAGCTAAACTAGCTCCTGAATGTTTGAGGGGACGTGTGATGTGTGGAAGAGTGACGGTACACCAGCGAAGACTGGTAGGATACGGTGGTAGGGTGGACACCAGCTCAGCTATGGCGTGCAAGCCCCGCCCACAACCAGAGCAGTTACGCATGCTTATTTGCATAACTTGCATTCCTGTGATGGGTTAAAGCCACTGTGGCGCTATTTTGAACAAATAGTTGAATCTGCAACTGCCCCCATCACCCATGAGTAAATGGATATACATTTCTTTATTCCTTAAACAGTAAATACTGACTACAGAGCAACTGCAGCGCTGCACGTGCTGACCCACATCTACGGCTCTGACGGTGACTGACAAGCTCATACAACTTCAGAGCAATAAAACAGAAACATCACACTAAGCACACACCACTAAAGACACAGCGGAGAACTCACTGAAGACAAAGTAGAGTTAATCCAATTTGCAGCGGAGAGCGACGCCACAAACAGACTTGTCAGTAAAGGAGAGTCATGCTGACATGCGTCTCAGGATTTAACCGTTTACATTTTGCCAGTTTGGTATTTATAGACTACATTGTTCATCTGGGTTCTTTTGAAGCTCAACATGACTCCGCAGCAAGCCGGCCATAATGACCATGACAAAGATGTCCCACCGCCACAAAAAACCCTGCAAGCTTATGGAAAATGACAAGCCATGAAAATGTGGTATGAAGTTTGGGAAAGGACCTGGGAAACTTTGGGAATTTAAATGTAAAGTGAGTGTGAGAGCAGTGATGACATAATGTTCCTCCTGATGAGGAACGTCTTACTCTCTTGTTCTTGCACACCGTCTGCTAAATCCAAGCTCATAAAGATCAGCTGAGGTTTTAACTTTGACAAACAACCAGTCGCTGCCAGCGGTGTTGAATTTCTTGCGCCCAACGAGCCGAATGTAGATAAAATTAAAGCTCATGGCTGTGGAGCAGCGGGACGCCTTCCCGGGCGCGGACACCTTCCCAGCAAGCTAGCACGATCAAAGTTTTTGTGGATCACTGAGCATAGGGCTGGAAAAGGAAGACGTGGGTTATATCAGATGATGTGCTTCAGAGTTTGTCCCTGGATGTTTTTAGGGAATTTTTGTCACTGTAGCTGTTGCCAGCTGTCAGTAGCCATTAGCTTCATGCTAAATATAGATGGCCAGCTCGTTAATCCCCAAAGAAATGAGGTCTGATTCGCTCGTGGTGTTAACACGTGAATTTCTGGCAGTACTCTGAGGGGTTTGATGTGACTGATGGATTTAAATATTTGGTTTGGTTTATAAATGCGTGCAGTGCTCCTAAACATGTGGTGTGATGATCTGAAAGTGCAGACTTCCCCTCATGGCCCAATCAGGTTCACAGACAGTGTCGGTGTACTGGCGAAGAAGACGCGTTGGCCGTCAAGTTTGGCAGCAGAGTCGAGGACCTCAGCTTCTCTGCCGATAAGAGATAGGATCATGGCGTAAAATCACATTTAATTTCAACTACTTCAGTTTTTGTTGTGTAATTCACACAAATTATTATCAAATTCATATGATTTGGAGTGAATACACTTTAAATCCTGTTCTGCTAGCATGAAAGCCTCATTTCTATTTTAGAAACTCTTAAGATATTGGCTCAAACGCTTTCCTGAGATTGTGAAAGTTGTTGGCAGTTTTTTTTGTATGTAACAGGCTCAACAAATCTGGCGTCTACGGGAGCTAAAACCAACCACAGATATGACTTGCCAGCTTCGGTGAACTGTTGAGAAACTTTTTTCTTATACATCTTAACCATAAGACACCCGTGATTGATGGTATTTCAGCTAATAGCAAAAAAAAAAAAAAAAAAAAAGGAGCCCTCTGCAGCAAAGCAGAAAAACATTAGGATGGATGTAAAGTGTTTGATGTGCAGCTTCCATGTGCGCTTGGGCAGAGTGAAAAGTTCATTCTGTGTGTGGACTGAGTCAGAACTGGGCCACGAGTGTACGTGCAATTACCTCTTGTATAGTCGTTTGATTTAATCATCTTTAAAGCCAGATGGGTGGGTTCTACCACATATGACAACACCATGAGTGCAGGAAAGTTATTTAATAACCACACAAGATTGTTTGAAACTTGATTTTGATACTATTTGCTGTGATTGACAGCTTGTCTAACAAAATCTGATGCCATAAACTTCACCCATCTGGTGCTGCACGTAGATTAAAACAAACACTCGAAGTAAGAATCATTCGCAAATAGCATTTAAATGGGTTGTAGTGAGAGGGTGTGTGTGTGTGTGTGTGTGTGTGTGTGTGTGTGTGTGTGTGTGTGTGTGTGTGTGTGTGTGTGAGGCAGCGGATGTGAGTGTGAGGAGGGGAGAGCAGTCAAGGAGGAGCAGTGTGGTTTTAATTAGGCGGCTGCTTCAATGTTGCGGGTTAGAACACTGTGCCAGGACGTCCCGGGAGAAACAGCACTGACGCCTTCGAGGCCTGCCAAGCACGGCCACAGCCTATCCCAGAATGCCCCTGTCACCGTGGGGGAACGGCAGGGCCACAGAACATCTGACAAAACAATCATTTTTGCCCCACTGTCGCTACGGAAACAGAATTTTGCCCTGGGAAGGCAAATACGGCTGGCTTGACGTCTGCTCGGTTTCAACTCTGACGTGTAGCAAAATTAGATTTTGATGTCTTACATGCTGATGCATCACATCCCAAAACATGTAATGACGTGGGCGGGACGAGAGGAGCGTCAAACCTCTGAGAACACGCTGCGTGAAGGGAAAAACATCAGCCTCCATGTTTGTTCACGCTGATGCGCCCCAGGATGCTTTCCCCCGCTACCGACACCTACAGAGAGCACCACGGATATCCTGAGAAATACTGTTAACAGCTGCCATGGGCCTGGGCGGGTCTGAATGATCCAGGAACTACACTTGAAGCCAGATCACCTCCAGAAGCTAATCACTTGGTACAGTTTATATTATGTGTAACTTGACTAGAGTACGTAGTTGGTTAGGTGACAAATTAACGCTTTAGTCTGCTGCACCCAAGACTCATCCACCATTCCCCGGTCCCCTCGTGACCTCTGGCTGGTGGGAGAAATGAGGAGGAGGAGTCTACTTGCTAACAGAGCAGCAAACACATGCTGGTGATACCAGCATGTACCAGTACCTTCTTTCATCAGTAACTGTACTTCAATTAAAACATTACAAACTGCTACTGAATGCGACGTGACAAAGTCACGAAAAAAGATCATTTATACACGTTTTCCACAAGTCTGAGGATAAATAGCAGCCATATTCCCCCCCATTCATATTTTTTGTAGCTTTTTTAACCACTAAACATACTTTCGTAGGCCGACCCAGAGGTTAGCATCACCATGGGTTCCCTGACTAAAAGCTAATGAGATTTTTACTCTTAGCGCCTGATTATTGTGGCGAACAAAACCTTATGAGACTTTTACATTGGGTTGAGCAGGATCGTCTTGTGAAACGTTCAGCACTTTTACGGTTTTCTGAAGCATAAATGCAACAGCAACAAGTACAACACGCTAACAGCATGCTAAGAGCGAACAACGTGGCGGACGCATGACTTCAACAGAATCCCATTTGTCTGACTTGTAATGCCCTCGATAACTTCTGTAGTCTCCACTGTTTTTAAGCTACGTGAAGGCTACGAAAAGTGTGATATTTAGTGATGAATTTAATGCTGTAGAACAAAACATTGACAACATATTAAGCTCGTGTTTTCCACAGATGTTATATCAGGCATTAATCAAAACTAAAACACAGACTTAGACACGAGGGAACTGGACATTCAATAACGCAAAATTACTTCTTGTTTTTTTTCCCCCCTCCAAGGTGCACTTAAAACAATGAGAAAGTCGTAAACGTTCAACATTTGAATACAATGAGGAAACGCACCAATACTTAACAAAAATTCGCTGCAAATGTGTGATGTAGAATCACATCATTTCTTGTGAAAACCTCTCTAATAACTCCATATTTGGATGGAAAGTTAAGGAATACTGAAGCTCTTTTGAGAGGTAATAGTATCCCTCCAATAATACGCACTACTGCACGTGTACGAAATTTGAGTTGTTGCAGTGGAGTACGGCTTCCGTGTACCTGTGTAATAATTTGACTGCGAGCGGTAAATGTGGAGCAGCAGCAGTAGTAGAGGAGCCTGAGTGAAATAGTCTGTGTGCGTGTGTGTGTGTGTGTGTGTGTGTGTGTGTGTGTGTGTGTGTGTGTGTGTGTGTGTGTGTGAGGGTAGTTTGGAGGAGCGAGCGATGAGAGGCGAGATTGGAGTTCAGGGTTTCCTGCTCCAGGTCACGGGGTGAGAGGCGGGAGGTAAGCCTGATAGGGTATTTCATTTCAGGGTAAAGTTAGACGTCGATCTCCCACCGTCATACATAATGCAACATCCGTTTTTTGCGCCTGCTCTACAGATACAGAATCCCAAACACTCCGCTGCCGTGTGCGCACCACCATTCCACTGAGATTCCCCCGAAACGCTGGCGAGATGTATCCTCGGCTGGCACGTAACGAGAGTCTAGGATAACATATGCATTTTTAATGAAAACACAATATGAACGCTGTGTTTAATCAGGGCCACATTATTTTGGAAAAGCTGCATGGTGGATATAATATTTTGTTGTTAGAAATTTCATCATGCAATTTTGTCACCTTGGGTACAAAGTACATGGGCGAGGGAACAGAGGTATGCTTCTTCCTCCCTGGCATCTCTAAATGAAACTAATTCCAAGAAGGATTGTCTTGCTGATTCTTTTTTTTCTTTTTTTTTGTCTCCCTCCCTGTCGGTCTCTTGCTCTTTTCTATCTTTGCGGCTCTCTCTCCTGAAGTGGAAAATCTGAAGTAATTGGTTTCTAAATTAAAGAAAGCAAGCAGGGATGAAAACAGGCTCTAATTCATTTTACTCTCTCTGGGAGAACGAGGTGGCAGAAGACTTCTTGCGAACGAGCGTTGGCCCTCGATTTCCCTCCCAACAATCAGCAGCATCATTTACCGTGGAGGTGTTTCTATTATTAGCGCTCCGGCCAGCTTTGGCATGCAGAGGCTTATTTTGATCCGCCTCTGCGGCTGTTAAAAAGAAAAACAAGAAATAGTCTTCGCACTCCTCAGAGTTTAGGGTTTCAGAGGAGGTGAGAGATGGTGTTGCTGAAAAGAGTTTAGAAATACATAATTGGTTGGCTGTCAGGGGAGAAGAACGGCAGAGATTCACAACGTGGGGAGAACTTGTATTCAAACAACAAGAATTAAAGACGCCCTTAAAGACAGTCTGACAGGAAGGCAGATTGTGGCGTACGACCTGAAAGTGAGCTATTACATCCATACTGGTCGCTGCTGTCCAGAGTATCAAGACTTCCTCCAAACTTATGCGTGTTCCACTAAGAGCACATAGGAATCCATTTTATGAATGTGCAACTTTAGTGCATAAACAAGCATCCAAGAGTTGCCTGCAGTGATGCATTTTACTCAAAAGCGTTTGGGCGCAGATTACGGGGCGAGCGACTGCAGTCACACAGGAATCCATCTGGAGAGGGAGAGGACGCATCTGAGAAATGTTCCAAAGTGATGCTTCAGATAAAAGAAAACTAAAAAGATTAAACTTCACTCATAAAGTACCTTTTGCCTTTCAGGTATCCAGACAGGTGATATATTTAGCTTGAGGTTATTAGCAACTAATGGCTAACAACAACGACAGCAGCAACGCAACTGGAAAACTGTCCGTAAACATCTTCATCCAGCTTTAGGATCAGTTATCCACAACGATTATAACTTTCCCAGATTGGCACTACTGCTAGCAACCTGTAGCTGTTAGCTTTCACTGACCCTTAGCTTTAAGCTAAATATACGTGGCTGGCTCTTTCGGACCTTGGGAGACACACAGAAATGATGCAGGAAGACAAAAGAACTTGGTGAGTTCAAGACACCCAGCCTTACACGCTATCAGCTGATTGGATCTTATTTAAGCTTGTAATTTTGAGCTCTCCCCCTGCAACCTGGCACTCTCACAGTTAGTCTTCTCATGGCCTATCAGTCATGATCCCTCGGCAAAAGAGAAGATCTCACACCAGTATGACCTGAGGAGGAGACTTTTAGCGGTTAAGGACATTTTGTAATGAAACAAGTGTGTAGACTATTGAAGGAATGAACTTTTAGCCCATATTGCCTTCTTTTATTCAAGTGTGAGAGTGCCCCCCCCCCCCCTCTCCTCCAGCACCTGAGTGGACTGAAGAGCAGGTGGAGAGGAAGTCAAAGGCCATCATTAAAGAACACCTGTTTCACAGGTCAAGATGGAAGACGAAGGATAAAAGGAAGGAGGACGGGAAAAACTCTGAATACTTTACTAGAGATCCAGGCAAGAACGTTCCAACCTCACAATACGGAGATCAGACCAACCAGACAGAAGTAAAAAATTATGAGGCAAAAACCAAGTGATGGACAGGCAGGGTCAGAGCCAGGTGAACGCATGAAGGAAAGGAATTCCAAAGCCTTGATGTGAAGAACATTTAGCAAGCTATGGAGGCGAGACAACCACAATAAATACTGAGACAAATGGGCCAACAAGCCTCGGGTGTGGGGAAGCGGCAGGGCGAAAGGTGGGTGGGGCAGTATCTAAGCAACAAGCCACAGGTGTGAGGGATCAGGAGAGCCGGGTGGGAGTGATGGGTTCTGAAGGCCAACAGTAAATGATCACGGGGAACCGGCAGTAATCGAGCAGAGATCAGGGCAGATTCCTAACATACCACCACATCCATGACCTGAGGGGACATACAAGACAAGTTTGCATATTACCGAGAGAGAGAGAGAGAGAGAGAGAGAGCGAGAGAGAGAGGCAGCGCCTCCTTGGTGTTTGTGAGGAAGAGCTTGGAGTCCATAACTCAGACTCAGACCAGTGCTAGAGAGCCGATGGGCCTGTTGCTTCACCAGCTCATCCAGGCTGTGTGATTTTCAAGTCTGAATATCTGATTTTGGGTCTGGAGACTAAAAACGCTCCTGGAAACAGCAGAAGACATGGTCATCGATGAGCCTCACGTCTGGCTCGATGTCGCTGAACTCATCACCCCCTGCAGGCCGTGACGGTAGGTTGCCCATAAACAGTTGTTAATCCGTATCTTGTTTTATGTTTTTTAAAAAGGAGAACCTAATTGGTTACAGAGTTAACAGTATTATTGTAATTGGATGAATCATCTGTTTGTTTCTCCTCACTAGACTCCTGAAAAAGGCTGGTTTCATGAGGACTGAAGCTGGACTGGATTGGAGTGACTTCTTGTCCTTGGATGAAGATGTTGACATGTTGGTCACTGAAGTTGGTCTGTAGGAGGGAGGAAAAGTTCAAACAGTAAACTGTCAAGCCCAAGATGAACGACATCAAGACATCAGAGTAAAGACAGAGCTAGCCCCGTATATTTAGCTGGGAGCTACGGTGGCTGACTGCTGACACCAGTGCTTAGTCCTGCAGGGCCTGCAAATCTTTAGAATATTAAATAAAGTGGTAACATTTTCAAAAACACAAAAACAAATGCACCCTCTCATCATGTATTCACTTTTCTCAAGTTTAAGATGAAAATAGTGTCCTTCAGCATCTCTATATATTCTTTTTACATTACATTTTTTAATGTATTATGTTTATAGAAGAAAAAAAAACCCACTGTATTTAGAAGCAGAGCACATAATACTGGGAAAACCTCCAACTGGTCTTAATCATGGAGAAAATTATTTACACAGAATTTTAAGAATCACAGCACTGAGGCAAATTTCAAGAAGGTGAAAAAAAAACCCTCTCCCACGTTTAATAAAATGGAAAAGCATCAGTCCAACGAATGGAGAAAGTGACTCACAAAATATGGAAGATGTATTTGAGAAAAGGTGGACCGTGGTTGATGGAAATCAGAGGAAAGATACTAGGAGAAAATAGGGGCAAAATAAAACTGACTGGGAAAATATAAACTATATAGCATAATATAAAAGAGAAGTAACTGCGAGAGTCCCATGCCAAGGTAAATGGAAAAGTAGTTGCTGGTCAGTGTTGCAAGCGCCAGCGCCAGAATTTTGCCATTTAGAAAATCAATGCACTGATCTCCTATCAGTTTGCTAATCACTGTGTGTTTCCACCATCACCTGGTGCAGACCATTTTAAGTCAAAGATACAATCAATAGATTGGCCTGAGCTATGCTAAATTACCTGTTGTGATGAAAAGAATGAAGAAGAAAATCAGTCAGAGCTCATAGGCACAGACCAGAAGTATCATCCAGCTATTCTGACCATGAAGCAGGGAGATCATTTGAAGTTGAATTGAAGTCCCTCCTGATTATGCGATTGTGTAATTTAATGTATAATCAGCCTAAGCCCGCACATTTTTGTGCGGACTTTGACTTCCGCATCTTTTCAAAGGTGCCACATAAATTGCGGATTTCCACACAAAATGTGCGACATATGCAGGGCTTGCATGACTTCATAAGCCCCACTGCAATAAAAGTCCCACAGAAAGTTGAAAAATGTTGTGTTGACTTCAAACAAGCGCGGCCATTTTCCTCCTGTTGCCAGGGGAACGTTGTAAACTGACATCATCAGAAAGCTGCAAAACCTGCGAAGAAGACAACAAAAATAAGGTTGGAATTTGTTTGACTCATCAAGTAAGTATGAGCCGTGTGTTTATTGAGGTCTGAAATAAAACGAGAACTTCCCCATTCCCAGCACTCTGTGACGTAGGATGCTTGCTTACTATCGGAAGTCATTAGAAGTGACTCTTTACATTAAGGTCGTAGCCTCGTGAGAACAGTGTTGGGGAATCACTTTTTTTGACATTCATCAAACCGTAGTTTTTTCAAGTTCCTGCAATTTTTGCAAATTCCCGCAAATTCATTGCATAAAAATCCTGTATATTCCATCGCATTAAAAAAAAAAAAAGTGCCGCATAATCAAGGATTTTTGCCTGCAGCAATCACAAAAAAAAAAACTGCATTTTTCTGGAAGGACTGTAGTTTGGCCTTCCACCGCTGTTTGTTTATCCCAACCCGCATTCTGGGCAGAACTGCCCTTCTCTGCTTCTGATTGGCCAGTGCTCATTTTCTTCCATCCTGTGAAGGGATGCATTGCCCAGTTTTCCGCCCAGAGTGTCTTTAAGTGATGAGTGTCAGAGAAAAGCAGCGTCTGTCCGTCCTGGGTGAGGGATCCCTCCTCTGTCGCTCACCTTGAGGTTTCTCAGATTTTTCCCTGTTAAAAGGGTTTTCTATGGGGTTTTTCCTCAGTCGATGTGAGGGTCTAAAGGCAGAGGATGT
The DNA here is from genome assembly GCF_037954235.1 of Aulostomus chinensis. Classification (NCBI taxonomy): domain Eukaryota; kingdom Metazoa; phylum Chordata; class Actinopteri; order Syngnathiformes; family Aulostomidae; genus Aulostomus; species Aulostomus chinensis. The sequence goes on along the minus strand of NC_141336.1, from coordinate 3,917,837 downwards.
TGTTAAGATGCCATGTGAAGCCCTTTGAGGCAAACTGTTAGTAAAAACGGGCTCTACAAATAAAGTTGCCTTGCCTTGCCTAAAGCTAATGTGATCATAGCTAGCTAACGTTATGTTTACTTGCTGCTGAAACGTAGGTTTCTTGAAGCTGAGCACCGAAGGACCCGCACATAAGAATTTCAGGCACTGAAGAATGTTGACCGACACTGCGTCGTGACTGTTGAACCTGCTGACGTGACATTAAACAACCTGAAGTAAGAAATGCACCTATGCACAGAAACAGAGCAGCTAACGGAAGATTCTCTCTCCCTCCTGTTTGCCTGACAGCCACCTACACTGTCAATCCAAGAAGGAGTTGTGGACAATACCTTTGAGGTCCGGAGATGTCAGAATTAAATGAATTAAACAAAAAAAAAAAACAAAGAAATGTTGGTAGCTATAGGTCAATATGAAGAGAATGTTTAATGCCAGCATCTCTGGATAATTCAAAGGCTGTTCTGAAATCTATAAGAACAGTAGGAATTGTAAAGTAGCGCGTATAAAGAGGCTAAAAATAGATTCTTTATGAGGAGGAGAGAACAGCTTGGTGTAAGGCATATTTTTTGTGTGAAAAAGAGTTTTGTGAGAGGCTTTCATGGCTGTGCTCCAACACCATTTGCATAAACTTTGAAAAAAGGAGATAGGATGGCGTCCCTCAGGGTCTTCACACTGGTAGTGGTGAAGAAGACCCAGAGCTTCCACATGATTTACCAGGAAGGGAGGGAAAGAAATGATAATGGAACTGTGAATGAAGGGGATGGAGAAGAGCAAAAGGGATGTGGCTTCAACAAGAAAATCTAAAGTCTCCTAAAGCCTGCATTGTAACTGTGTGTTCACACCAAACACAAATTCGCACTTTCGCGCGAACAGTTTCCATACAAAGTCTATGCAAACACGCGAATGACACAAATTTTCAGTCGGGCGGCGCAAATGAGGCGAATTCGCGTGGCGAATTTTGTGTCGCGAAATTTCGCCATTCGCGCAAGTTGAAAATATTCAACTTTGCCGAAAAATTTGCGTTATGACAGCCAATCAGCAATGAGGTTGTCCCGACATCACGGCTGACTGTGTCACAAGATGGAGGACAAGTTGATTGTGGCTAGGGTTGCCTCCCTTCAGAAATAGAAATAAGGGACGCCCAGGCGAAAAAAAATGGGACAACCCCAAAACTCCTAAGATGCATAGAAATGTATCTATTTTTATATGAAAAACAAAATGCTTTTATTTAAAGTTTTAAGTGCTTTATTAACATTGAACATGTGAACATGACTGTACAGACAGCCTGAACCTGAGCATGGTCATAGTAAACCAGTAACATAGACAACATATTCATGGTAGAAATGGCCATTTATGTAGATCTCAGTAGGTCAGGTCTCTGTTTCTGTAACTAGCCAGCAAAGCGTCTGCTGTGGAAGTTGAAGACATCTTTGTTGTTGTTTTTAAAACGCACAGCGGTGCACTGAGCAGAGCGAGCGAGGTAACTAGGCAACGATCGGTGACCAGGAAGTGGAGCGCAAAGGGGCTGGGCTGTGCAGTGCAGGGCAGGCAGCAGGCAGGCAGATAACATATTTTGTTGTCTTTAATATTTCCTGTCCTTTATTTTGTTCTTTAATGTTAGTTCAGTGTTCACGTATGTGTGCGGGTGTGTTTGTGACATACGTGCATGGGACAATTGTGAAATACGGAATAAACTGCGTTCCGTATTGAACCAATACGGAACGCAACTTTTAATTCCCAATTACGTAACGATTCCGTATTTCAAGGGACGGGTGGCAAGCATAATTGTGGCTGTGTGTGGGAGCCCGGTGCTGTATGACACTATGTGTCAAAATTACAAGGACGGGTTGAATAAGTTGGTGTCCATTTGTGAAATTCTGTCATCGATCCTAGCTAGCAGGTCGTCAAACTGGCCAGTCGTCATCCGAAAATCCGAAGCGGCGGTTATCCAGACGCAGTCCCTAGAGGAGCTAGGTGAATTTCACAGAGCCGAGCTGTGCGCACCTCTAGATGGTTTTGTTAACCCAGTTACAACGGCGTTTAGTTTTCCAACGTATTTCGGCCTTCCACAGCAGGTACAACTTAACAGTTCTTTGAATATCCATGGTGAAATGGCGTTAAGAAATGTTGCCGGAAATAGTCACTACTGGGGCAAGTGAGCGAATTCGCGCGAATGACACAAATGGACACTAACATGATCCGGCTGTCAAATTTGCGTGAAATTCGCATTTGCGTTTGGTGTGAACACACAGGAAGGAATCTCCCACACAGAAATGTGACACAGATTTAACCCTTTTTTTCCCCCCTTTAATTTGTAAGAAAGCATATATCAGACGACAAACACACTTGGCATTTATTCTGAACGGCTTCAGAGTGGTGAAACCAGAGATGTGTATTCAGAGAAACAGCCGAGGACAACTTCAGATACATCAACCAAAAAACTAACCAAAAAAAACCATGGAAATCAGATGACAAAATCAGCAAAGTTATTCAAGTTTGTCGCGGGAGCTGAGGGTGACTTGGAAATCAAAAAGTGCTATCTCAAACAGGGTTAGCGTTAGCTAAGCTAACACATCAGCTGTTTGGTGAAACTTCCTGTTCAGCTGGCGCTCGCTGGAGGTCGACCCTGATTGTTCAGTTGGACCACCCTATTTTCAAATATCCAAATCAGGACGCCAAATCAACTGCAAACCCCACATATAATCTGAGGGTGCACTTCGCCCATCTCTAAGGCCGGCCCCTCTTAGTTACTGTTGCTAAGGCCATCAAGCTTTCTGAGCCACATAAATAAATAAGCGATTTCAGACAGAAGGGTCTCAATTATGCATGTGAAAGATATAATCAGGATGTCAAACTGACCCGGCAACAAAATTATGATGACAAAATACTTTTAGGTTTTGATTCTGGTTTTGGCGAAGGAAGAATTGTATCAACCTCTCCAGGTATCGAGTGTCACAGCTACGAGTGCCCCAGGTACAATGGATAACTGTAACTAACTGAAGGTCCACAAATGAAGAGAGTCGCAAGCTCTCATATCAGAGTCAACGGAGAGCTGCCACGAAAGTGTCAGAGCCGGTCCTACGCTGCGCTGTGATTGGTCAGTCTGCATTTCGGGAGCGTCGTTTCGTGATGGGTCAAATGTTTTTTTTTTTGCATCAGTGCGCCTTTTAATACCACGAACACCAAAATCCCCCAACTTCAATTTGAGAAATATGAGTACATAATGCTACTTCATCAAACAACAACAGCCAACTTCTCACCTGGGATCAATGTGGTGATTTCAGGACATGGAAGTTTAAAAAGGTGCCGTGTTAACAATAGCGGATACCACCTGATGACTCCTGTATTCCCTTTGTAAAAAGACTATCCTGTCGCATAGGAGCTCAATGTTTTTATATGTTTCTCCAGCATGAACAGGCTTATCTGCAGATGGGAATATACCATGGGTTGGTTTATTTCTGGCGGCGGTGTAGTGAGTCACAGGGCATCAAAGGTTCCTGCAAACCTAATGTAAATGGATGTTGATACAACAGCCTGCAGCAGTGCTGAGAATATGCATAAATATAGGAACCAGAGGAACACTGCAATGAAAACCAGCTACCACTTGGAAGATTTTCTTAAACTGGGACTAAAATATACTCTGTGCACACATGATCATATATGGTATATAATATGGTATATGTTTGTTTGAATGTTGGAATAAAGGGAGCTGAACAGCCTTAAAATCCCTTGAAGGTGTGGGCCCTCCCTTGAGAGAAGGTGCAAAAGAGAGGAAACGTGCCAGGGAGGACAGTTTCCTCCAACATTGGAAGGCGTGGGGGGGGGGGGCTCAACACATTCACAAGTTTCAGGGTCAACAGCTGCGTTTGAGGCTGCTGAACAAATCAGTATCACAGCTTCAACCGAGAAGTGAAATTTAAGGTTCGATAGTCGCACCAAGATCAACTGGATCAATAAAAAAGACAGATTTGTCCTTGACTGTTGATATATAGAACTGGTATATTAATGAAACTGTTCTGAGCTATGGAGAACATTGGTGGTCTAAACTTGTCATGGTTCTGCTGTTCCTGCTCCTGAGGTAGGTTCTATGTCACTGTTTGCAGCTCAGGAATTGATCCCGTGCATGGCTCTGCTCAATCAAGATGCTAACGATGACGTCACACCACTCTGAACTGACAGTGATAGATGTGCTGTGAAGAGCGTGTGTGTGTGTGTGTGTGTGTGTGTGTGTGTGTGTGTGTGTGTCTGGTATCATCATCCCTGCTCTTTAGCCTCAGCAGATAACCTCTGTTTTGAATGTGGAGGTTAATCCGGGGATCACGAGGGGACGTTCCTCACAGTGCTGCATCTGCAAACTTTTGGTCAGTAGGGATTTAGCCGTCCAGCACAATGGAACAACTGTCCCTGTCAGTCTCAGAGCCTCTGGCCCTCCCAGGATCAGAGCATGCGGATCAAACCCCTTTACTCAACCGCTGGATCTCAACATGAAGGGGATCAATTCATTTGAATGAATGAATCTCTTTCATGGGTTTTAAAGCTCGATAAGCTAAATAGTAAACATGGTAAAATTGCACATGCTGCCTTTTTGGAATGATTATGTCTTACCCACAGAATAATACTTAATCCGAATATGCAACATTTTTTGGCATAGAGTAGGCGGTATTTTCTGACTTCATTTTTCAACCTTTCATTCTTAAGTACAAAGTCCCTAGTACCATTTTTGAATTAATGTGTCTGCTCCACAATCTAACTAGTGTGCAATTTGAGACGTAAACCCATCTCATTCAAATGTAGATCTCCATCTCTCTGCATAACAAAGTTATGGAAAACCGTCTCAAGGTTCAAAAATACAACCACAAAATGTGCTTTTTTTTCCCGTAAGGCCTGGTTTACCCTGGGATGACCTAACAGAATTAGTTTTGACAATGAAAACCGAATAGTTGCCAAGCAGTTTTATAGGCAGACATTGTACACAGAATACCCGAGCTATTCAGAACCAGTACATGTTCAGCCATGACTCTCATGCCAAGGTTTTAATAATTCAATTCAATATTATAAATGTCAGGGTGTAATAATCTGGATTGAGTGTCTGTAAATCCTTTCAAACATGAATGCACTGTGGAAATGAACACAAATCTAGGCGGTAACACAGGATTACAGGTGTGAGCCTCCACCTCTGTGTCTCCGCAGTCACATGACCACAGTAAAGTCAGAGGAGTGGCAAGATCAGCTTAAAATGTCTTATATCGGACATTTAGGAGATTATGGGTGTAGTCGCAGTGACCACCCTGGGGCCACAAGTTAAGACAATGTCATCACACTCTCCTCAGTGCTGAATGCATAAACTGCTTTTTTTAAATCCGCGTGTATGTCTTGCTAAATCCGTCCTGACTGCAAGGTCAGAGGCACTTTGTTCCTCTTCAGCCTCTTGTGTTGTCTGACGCTCTCCATCACTCTCACCACGAGACAGCCCGACGGATGAAGCGTGCTCCCTAGATTAGTGCTGAATACAGTCGGCCTGATAGAGCGCTCGCACAAGGCTCCACTTGTGTTTTCCTTCGTGTCTGCTGACAAGTCCGGGATTGTAGCAGGGAGGTGAGGGACGCCATGTTGGGCAAGGCTGACTGGTACAACAACAAGGGTTTGTTATCAAAGGAAACAACATCAGGTTTTAAAAAGATGGTTGTTTTCCTAGTGTGCTTGTTGGATTTATTTGAAAGAGCGTAGTGAAGAGAAACAGGGAAGTGGACTGTCTCCACTCCTTTAACAGTTCAGAAAAGAAACATAGAGAACATGTGGTCCAAACCACTCTCTGGGAGCCCACTGGAATTTTGTTTTTACTCATTGCCTGAAAGTACCATGCAGTAGCCTATGGAGGTTAGACGATCACTGCTGTGTAAATAAAAACTGCGGCGGTCAAAGATCAAAGTTAGCGCGACCTTCCGTAAATGCAATGTTTCTGAGTGCCTTGAGAGAATTTACTCCAATTTGCCACAAACATCCACTGCATTCAAGGATGAACTGAAAGGACGAGGTGACCGTCAAAGGACGAGGTGACCGTCACCCTGCAAGAATGCAAGAGAACTTATTCAACGTTGCTACAAACAACCACTGATAAATTGAAAGGGTTTAAAGGGTTTTGAGTGTTAAGGTCACGATCACCTCACATGGTCACATCTTATATATATACAGTAGAGAGATATATATATATAAATATATATAAATATATAAATATATATATATATATATATATGTTTTTTTCTGGTTGGAAGTTCTGGTGACAGGCCCATTTCACAGAGACGTACAACTAGAATTCAGTCTTCCTTCTTTATTGTAAGGACATAAAGCACAAGTGTTTAAACTATGAATGTTTGCAGGTAAGAAATCTTTTGGCTGTTTTTTAATTGTATTTTGTTTTGATAATGTCCTTGCTTGTATGGATAATTACCGCTGAGTGATTGCTTCGCCTGATTTTATGCACCGCAATTTAAGTGGTCATCAATTCAGCACCCGACTAATACCGTTCAACAAGAACACCACCGATGTGTTAATTCTCTGATTGTTTCCAGCGTTAAATGAGGTGGAACGATAAATCTGAACTGGAGCTGAGTCTGTGGCCCTAAGTATTAGATAAAGGGCTCATCACAGTACGAGATGAACCTCTGAATAAGACATCACGGCATCCAGATCCATGGGAGCTCCCCGTGACGCCCCGGGCCTCGGTGTCAGCTGGTTCCCACGGAGAGAAACTTGAAGCAGGAGAGAGCTGTAGGCCCGCCGGCTGTCCCTGAAGCTCCTCACTCAGATTTCCCGCTGCAATCACTAGTAAAGACAGAAAGATCTCTGCCGAGCTGAACAAAAAAGTTTTCTTCGACTGCGCTTGAGAAGATTTAGGTCAAATACTTAAATGTGGTTGCCATTCAAATGTCTTCACCTTAAGTGATATGTCGTGTCGCACTCAAGGACACACTTGGCTGTTCATTCCAGAATCAGACAAATGATTCATATTTTAACAGGTGTAACGAGATGTGTAGGCTATCCATTGTATGTGTTACTGTGTGTGTCTCCTGTAATTGTCCTTTAATTGAGACGTGTGTGTGACTTAATTGAGGCATCTCCCCAAACCCCAGTCAAGTCAGCGACTTGGCTATCTGTCCTCTGCCAGGCCTCATTATCCTCCATGCACGAGTCTTCGCTGCCAAGCTGATGTGGTGCCAAAGTTATTACATGTTGTCATTAAAGTGACTACACCAAAATACAAAGTCATGTCATCCCCAGGCCTGGGGACCAGACCGGGGCAGTTCCCATCCCACAGCGACGCTGCTCTGTCACAGCCCTTGATGCTTGATTCTGACATGCAAAGTTAGAGTAAATGATGAGTTGAAACCTTGTCTAGTTCTAATCTGTGGTAGGTCTGGTACAAACGAGCACAACACTCAGCACAGAATCAACTCACCACAGTTGCACAGGATCCAGCGACCGTACCATATCCAGATATCCAGATGTCCAGTCAAAACAGCCAGGAAACAGCATCACACTCACCATCACAACTGTTGTCTGCCACAGTTCCCTACCCAGCCACTGCTCCCTCCACCTCCGTATCCGGATCACCTCACCGATATTAGTTCCTTCTTTCTTGTCATAATTGCTTTTGCCATTTTGAGCAGAGAAAATATCTTTGATATAAATGGATTTACTTCCATCAGTATTTAGAAGGAAGGTCTCTGTGTCTAATTAAGGCACCTGAGCGTGCCTTGTGTTTAGATGACACCTTAAACACATGATGTGCCCTGTACACGTCAGCGGTGTGTCCCGGGCTCGTTGAGCAGCCACTCTGCTTCTGTCCGATGTCTGTAGCACAAATCGAGCATTTCAAAGGAGATTCTGTCATTGTAAAATCACGAAGGGCCTCATCTTTGCAAAATGACACAAGAAAATTCGAAAAAATAGAGTTGCATTGTGCAGTGGCCGATGTCTCTCCCATCGACCAGGTTTGCTGTTCAGGCACCTGATCTGCTCTGATGAGCTGAATGTTGTTATTTACCTCATGGAATCAGAACATTTTGGAAACTGTTTTAATATTTTTATGTGCCACAAATTAAAAACGGGGGGGGGGGGGGGTGTGAGTGTATAAAAGCACAAAAAGAGTCCCAGCTCTACATCCCACCTCCTGTGGATCCAGCCTACAATGACACCCCCTGTGGATTATTTTACTGCTTTGAGTTTGCAGAACCACAATCCGACGAACCTCAAGAGAAAAGGTTGGTTGGATGCTGATCAGATCTTGAGATCATTCAGGTGATTCCAGCCGTGTTTCCAAAGGAGCTCCTCAGAGCAGGAGCGATGGGTAAGCAGGCTGTTGTCCTCAAGGAACTCCTTATCTGTCCTTTGTTGGCCCTGCGTACATTGCTCACTTCCATTGTTGTGCTTGTCCCATTGAGGCCGGGGTGAATGAGCCTGCTGTGTAACAGCTTTCTCCTCCCCTCCAAATGAAGACGTTCCCACCGATACGGAGCTGACACGGTGAGGGAGAGCTAAACCTGACGCCGCGCAGACTTCATGCAGCGCACAGCCTTGTTCTACTGTACCTGCAGGAGCATTCGATTTTCAGATGAGCGGATGTCTAACATCTATTTCTTTTCCAAATGAGAAACAAGCAAAAAAATCTTAACTATATGAATGGTAAAACAGAGTATTTTCAAGCTGCTGCTCTCCTTAAAGTTGCACATTTTCTGGAACTTTCAAAGCATCTCATATTTGCATGACTGTTTTACCATTTTACTTGGGAGCAGCAATAAAGCTCTGTGTTAAACCCAAATGAAGCATGACACACACGTTGTCAGCTATTCTGTATTGGTCCTGACCCTTTGGCAAGGTTTTTTTTAATCCCATTTTTTTCTTCTCGTATATTTTTAACTGTAAATGGACGTTTCACCAGTTAAGCTGTCTGGCAGCGTTGATGTCAGATTTTAATAATAATAATCCTCCGACCACAACAGCTCATACTTCTTGGCTGCCTTCTACTTCATGCTAACTTAAACACAATATTTTCACAACATTTTCTTTTATTGACCATTTTTCCATCCTCCTGTTTTTGGTCATGCTGTATAATAATTGTCTTTTCATAGAAGCTGCTTGTGTCTGCTGGCTAAGAAACTTTGTTGGCAGAACTTCATTATTTTTATGAATTCACTGTGGAATATTTATAGGAAAGGAATCGTCGAGCTTCGTTTAAAGGATTAATTATTGTTAAATGTAATTACATCAGACATGATCCTCATTTAGGGCATTGAAGAGTTTTGTGATTCCACAGATGGCTGGGTTTAGAAGGAATATACATTTTTAATTGGGACATTTTTGAAATGTGCCTTAAAGGAGAAACTATATTCTAACAGACAGGGAATTGTTTTCATGTTTAGTGTCTGAATATAGCTGCAGCCCGGCTGCTTCATGTGTCAGTGGTTTGGGTGTGGTGGCTGGTGTTGGTGTGCTGTGCAGGATATACATCAGTATATGTTAACCAGAGCAGGTGGGACACTAGTGCCCTCTTCTGGAGGAGGCAGGTCGCACGTTAGAGCTGCAGCCTGAATGGGCTGGCGGGTAATCAAGCAGAGGACAGAAAAAAACATTTCCCGATTGCCACCATCCTCCAGCTTTTATTCCTCCTTCGTTTTTAACACACACTGAGTTGCTGTCTAAGTTATTTGCAGTGTTTTTAGAATTTTCTGCCTTTTAACCATAATGAAAAATTTACTGACTAAACACACTTCATCTGCTTCATTGTCTTCACCTGCTGACTACTAATCACCCATCTGAGTCATACACAGGCAGCACATTTATAAGGCGCCACGGAACAATCTGTTTGCATGTTGGTCATGTTTAATTGATTTGTGCGAAGGCTCAAATTTGCTCAAAGATTCCCTGAATGTTGCTTCCATGGGGCTTAAAGAAATTACATTTCAGGTGAGGGAATCACTTAAATCTGGAGGGGTTTTGTTTTTTTTGCCTTTCTTTTGAAAATCTTGTGTAAAAGTAGAAACTAAAGAGACCCAGAGTTAGAGGAATATTTCTATGTCAGGCTGTTGGGCAAACAGCATGAAAGTGACAGTCAAAACATCAAAAAAAAAAAAATCCTGCACACACACACACACACACACACACACACACACAATCACAACCGCCCAAACCTGCAAAATGATACTGGCCAACTAGGATGTGATATTGACAGGAATGGCACAACACTGCTGTCTTTGTGAGTGCGGCTCTCCGTTGTGTGTATGAGGGAGGCGGGTCAGTTCATGACTCCCCTTTGCTTATCTTTCCCATGATAGTGCATCTCATGCTGCGTGGGCTGGACTCAGCCCTCCTCCTGGCAGGACTCGGCTATTCTCCTCCCTCAATAGCTCTGTGTGACTCCCCCAGCGGTGGCCCGGGTTGTCTGAGGGCCTGCAGCCGAGTTCCTGCTCTTTCTGGGACCCTCAATCCTGCTCACCCTCCGGCACCACCGAGTGAAGAGAGGGGTCACCCTTTTTATGCAAAAAGATAAATGAATGAAATGATAACTATGCTGCCAGGTTGACCCAACGCTAACAGTACACGCTCATGTAGTTCCCAAGGACGGGCCACTATGGGAGGCAGGGAGAGGGATTGGAGGGAGGGTGAGGGTGGGAGGAAGAGAAAACAGGGAGGCAGAAGACAAAAATGAGAAAGAAAGAAAACAGAAAGCAAAAAAAGGCAGAGTGGGGACCATGAACTCTTTCATCAGGCGATGGGAAGAGACAAGACTCTAGAAATCAAAGGAGAGGAGAGGGAAAGAAAATGAGAATAAAGAGAGGACAGGACCTGGAGAGCGCAACAGACAGACTGAGAAATGAATGCGAAGACAAGAAAAGACAAGTGCAAAAAAAAGTCCCTCAGCCTCCAAGGAACTATCGTTGATGACTGAGATCTCCAAGGAGGCATAAAACCCATCAAACTAGAAATACTGCTTTGTGTTTGTCTGCTTCTATGATGTGCAGCTGTCAGTGACACCAAACATCCCGAGTCCCAGTGGACGTTTGTACCTTAAAGACTTTTTCCTTAAAGAAATTCCCCAGACGCGTCATTGAGATGGACAACGACGCACAAATTCTCTTAGTTACTACTTACAACTTTTGGTGTTGAGTTTAAGGCAGGAGGCTGAACACAAAGAGTAATATGAAACTATTGTGTCAGTATTTATTGTGAAATAACATGTCAGGCATGGCGCCACATTCATTTGATAGTTTCTGGAGGACGAAGGAGCTGAATGGAAACGGGGAGGGTTGACATCAAGTAATCGGATAATACTTGGTTGGAGGATCAGTTCTTTCTTCATACTTTGAGAAATAAAGAATATTGTCAGTAGAACTTGCTGAATCATTGCGCAAATTCAATGGGACGTGTCTAATGACGAGTGAGTAAAATGACTTGAGATGATGGAGATTTTTGCAATTTGAAAGAGACACAAAAGGATTAGTGACAGTAAAAGGAGAGAGAGAGAGAGAGAGAGAGTGAGAGGAAGGCAGATGGAGGTCGGGCTGAATGGGAGGATTGGATGCCTGTGTGAGATATAAACTCGGTTACAGTTCTCTCAGCTTTTTCACGGTTGCCATGGACACCTTGCCGTGGAGAGACGAGCGTCCCAGGGTGTTCTCTGCATCTTCTGAGAGAATTGTCAAATGACATCATCACCAGCTGTTACTGTGGCGACAGCTCGGACAACAGACACACCTCACAAGGGGACTTGTTGTCTGCAGGTGGACGGGCGGAAAGTTACCCCCCTCACACACACACACACACACACCCATTGACACCTCTGTGCTATGCTCTCACTTTCCGGTCCATCTCCCCTCCTGAAGCCTGCAGCAGGACGTGATGGATTCTCACTTTGGGAAAAACTTCCGCTCTGCTCCTGGCAAATTCCAATTCACTTAATACATAGGATTTCCTATATTCAGCTCTATAGCGACAATACAAAGTCGGCTTATGGGAGGATAGAATGTATTAATCTCGAGGTTCAAAGGGAAAAATGTGAAAAATTCTTTGAGGGATGTAAATACTGGGAAAACATCTCTCTCAGCACGGATAAATATTTGGATTAATGCTGGTTTTCTCATGCAAACTGGGGCCCTAGCGATACCTTCAGCAGAGCGGAGGCTCCTGGATGAGTTAAGTAAAGCCCAACGGCTTAAAGAGATCAATTGGAGCCCCCACCACCACCACCACCCCGTCCCCATTTTATCCATCTGCCCATTCAAAGAGTGGCCAACAGCATGAGATGGAGGCACACTCATGTGTGAAATAGACTCTTCATAAGGATGCTTGGCCGTCTCGTTGTGGGACCTGCGTCTTAATCCCCCGCCGGATTCTCAGGGAAGACGAAGACGTGGCCTTTTCTTCTGGAACAGAGGGTGAGGGGCGGGGCCGGGGTGAGAGGCCAATGAATCCATTGACAGCAGTTGTGTATCTGTGGAGATTTAGCTGATGATTTCATAATTAACGGTTGACTGAGCAACAATGGCTGCACAACTCGAGGAAAAAAAAATCCCTCTCAGCTCCGCAGTTTCCTCCTCCGCTGGTGTGTTTGTGAAGCTAACTGGTGAAGTCGGAGCGCATGTGATCAACACACACACACATTCATGCACAAGCGCACAAATGCACAGTAGCACACACAAAACTCCACCAGACACAATAGACATGTTTCCATTAAACTATACTTAAAAATCAAAAATCCCATCTATTATATTCATATGGTGGCACAACATATGTTAATGTAGCATTTTTCATACAGAGCCACAACACAACACAACACAACACAACAAAACTACTGTTTTTGGGTTAATGTTGCCATATCGCATAGCTCTGTTTTGGTTTTTTTTTGGTTTTTCTTTAAAAGAAGTTCATGTTTCCACTGTTGCCGTCTTACTGGAGCTTTCCAAAAACCAAATTCTAGCCCACATCAAAGAAAAACAACATCTTGCCCAAATGAAAAAAAACATTTTTTCCTCCCAAACAATGGTTTGGTTTGGTTCTGATGTGTGGTGCAGCAAACTGTGGGACAGTTGTGTGTCTCTTCTTGGTATTAATTGAAGTGCTAGCTCTACATGTGGTGGAGATCAAATATGTTCTCCTTCTACTCCGTAAAGTACAGTAGTTCTTTGAAATTGTTAAATGTGACCTTAAAGCCCTCTGAGGAGCTTTATACGGCCTGGATGATTGACTGGTTTCTGTTGTGCGTCACACAAGGACCAAGTTCCTGTTTCTGCAGTACCAGGACTGTCCCTGCCCCTGTGGTGTGGAGCTGGAGTTTCGGTCTACAGCAGAAGAGTCCCGGCTTTAACCTCCTTCCTGGTTTCTTCTGTCTTCTTGTCTACCGTCGTCCCTACCCGTCAGCTTTCTAGTGGTTACGCCCTGGGTGAAATTTACCCCACCCTGCCCATTCTGTGGTTGGATCCCACTCCTTCTTTGCCTGAAATCCTATTGAACCTTGTTTGTGACCCGCTATCACCGCCCTCAAAACACGCCAAATCAGCCAAAAGTGTTCTGGAGTTCCTTCCAAATTTTCAGAGCCTGACCCTGCACCCCTGAAGCTCCACTTTCCTCCTCCCCACATCCACGGAAAAATAAAAACGGTGATGCCACGATGAAGCTGGCATGAATGAAGACGGATGCAGACATCAAGAGTTGAAGTAAAATTCTTAGATGATGGGAAACTCCATATGGCAGCCGCAGCCTATTTGGTATGAGAATCCTGCAGCCTCCTGGAGCCGCTGGCAGGAGTTTGGACTTTAAGTGGTCTATCGAGAAACTCTTGAATACATGACTACATCATAATACCTCCGACATGGAACGTCTCCCATAAACTGGTGAGCCTTCGATCTGATAATGACGAGTTTTCGATGCTCCAGAAATGAAACAACAGATACACGCGTGTAGTTGTACTAACAGATGCTGCCATCACCGGCCCGTCCTCCCCCAGCCGTCGCTATGATGAATCCTCCACTCTCTCTCGCTGACTGGCCCATAGATTCAGCTCCCACTAAGTAATTAGCCATGAAAAACCTCAGAACTCAGTCCTCGCTAATGTCTAAGGATTCATTATTGTGTAAAAAAGATAAAAATTCAATTATTTCCTCCTGCATTAGTTGGGATTGTCCTCCTTCTGTTCAGGCTGTTCTCACATTGTTGTGCTATCAACACCACATCACAACCTGGTGGCTAATGCAGTGCTCCTGGTTAAACAGAGAGAAAGTAATTGAAAAACATCATTTCATTTAATATTTTCATATATTTGAAAAAAAGGGAAAGTTCCACTGATCACCGTAAATGACTTTTATGGTCTGTTCTCTGTTTGCAGTCATAATAATCACCGTCTGGTGACCGAGATAATAATTAAATGCTACATTTACATTAATGGTTGTCCTCACGTGCCTCTCGTAATGTTCCACAACTAGAGCTGCATATTTTATGAGTTTATTCTTGAATGCAAGAATCTCATTTATCCGTTCTGTCAATTGTGATGTATACCATATCATGCGCCGTGATACTGACCATACCAAACCTTCCTACAACTCCCAGAAAACACTGCAGACATGTTTAGTTCCTCCACTAAAGTCCTGAGTTTTAACCAGCAACACTGCAGTCATAAAATAAATGACCACGCTACCTTTGCAAATGTGTTTTATCTCAAAATTTGGCTCAGTAAATACTTGTTTCAGCCTTTATTTAACCAAATTCTGTCCGGCAACATACAGTACTGCGTATGCTCATGCTAGCACACAAGAATCTCTGTGAAAGTACCCTCTTTTATTATTTGTCTTCACAAAATTGTGACCTAGTCAAGTGATGGCCTCACTTGCTGATGACAGTTATCACAACAGGTAAACACATTTCTGAAAAACAAAACTACATGGAGAAGAGAATTCCATCCATCCATTTTCTTCCGCTTATTCCTGTTAAGGGTCGCAGGGGGTGGAGCCTATGCCAGTGGCTTTCAGGCGAGAGGTGGGGTTCACCCTGGATGGGTCACCAGTCTATGGCAGGGCCAACACATAGAGACAGACAACCATTGGCTCTCCCAGCCACACCTACGGTCAATTTAGAGTCTGGATTAACCTGGTCCCTCTTGATGTCTTTGGACTGTGGAGGAAGCTGGAGTACCAGAGAGAACCCAGCAGGAACAGGGAGAACATGCAGACACAGAAAGACCCTGTGCCTGCGCCAAAACTCGGAACCGTCTTGCTGTGAGGTGACAGTGCTGACCACTGCACCACCGTGCCGCCTGGAGAAGGGAATTCTTTTTATTAATTTTTTCATGGAAATCTTGTAAAACCGTGAGCACAGGACAAATATGGTATAAGAACTATGAATGTTACTTAAAAATGACTAAAAGGTGGCATAATACACACAGCATTTAGCACAGGAAGCTATAGCATGTGCTGCATTGAGAACATCGAAAGCTAAGTGATTGATTAAAGATTCAAGACACATTGAATATAAATAGCAGGATTAAAGATACAGTTTGTAGAAATATGAAGCTACCTTTGCCATATGTGTGATAGCATTAACCTAGCCTAGCCATCTAGCATGACAACTTATCATTCTAGCCAATGGGGGAAAAAAAGCATTCAAAATGAATACAGGCAGAAATAGCCTGGCAACTGCAAACTGAACAAGAATGAATTTAGCCAGAAATGTCTTAAGAACCTAAAGATTTGATGTGAAGAGTTTTTTTGTATAATTGTCAAAAACCAAACTTAACAGTTGTTTATTGTTTTATATTTGTTAGGGTCGGGTCAGTGATGCTGGGTGAGATTTTTTTGCTAAAGGTGTCAACCAGAATCTCTCTCAGTCGATCAAGGTTTCCTGAAGTTTTTGTCCTTCTGGGGCCAAAACTCAAACCAAGCAGGGGGCCACGGACCAAAAGCAAACATGTATGATGTTGACGTGCCTGTTGACTGTGTGCCACCGTCACTGCAACCTCCTCAGTTATTTCTTACCTCATTTGTGCCAAACTGACATCATGACAAAGATTTTGCTGCCTGATCACATCAAGAATCATAAATATTAGGGATCTCATACGTTTACCTCACAAAAAAAACAACAGAAACAGCGATTTACATATTCTTTACTAATTTTTGTTTTTAGTCTGTTATTGATTTTTTTTTTTTTTTCTTCCCCAAAACGGTGAGACAACATCACACAAGCCGGATCTGGCCCCCGGGCCTCACTTTGAGCAGCCCCGGTATCTCTCAGTACCTCCAGGTCTCCAGGTGCATCAACTCTCATCTGTCCCGGTGTAAAAGCGTGACTACAAGCCTTCTCCCTCTCCGACTCTGTTTGTGTTTGTCTTCTTAACAAGACTTTTCTGTGCAGCAACACTTAGAACTCACTAATTTGTCTCCTCTTTTATCACTTAATTAACTTCCAGCGTTTGAGCCGAGAGTCTGACGATCAATATGAGTCACCGCTACAAACGAGAACCCTCTAATGAGATCAGATTAGGAAACAGGATTACACCCGCTGCTGCTGCTACCAATGATTAGGAATCACTAAGTACCCTCAGTGCTATTAAAAGGCCATTATAACAGCATCTATATACTCTATTTCTGTCTGTGACAATGCAGTAGTTACAGCCTCAGTGGTTCTCTCTCCTCCTGCTTCCTGGCCTGTAGTCCTCAGCTCCGTTGATTGTGACACAGTGTGTGACGATGAACCCATTAACGTTTTCACAGGTTTCACATGTGAGACAGCAGCAGCTGGTGTTCATGAACACTTTGATGCCCTTTGGCCCCGAAACCTGCAGTGCATTAGAATTGACTTTAAGCTTGATTAAATAATCAACCCAAAGACGGAGGCGGACTCGAGTGCACTCCTACATTCTCAGCTGCACAATAGTCCTGTTCTCGTTTATGATCAAGTTAATGTTTTTGTTTACTCTCACCAATGAGTGACAAAACTAATGTGCAGCAGTTGCCATGAACGGGAAGAGCTGCAATTACAGAGAGGAAACCTTATTATTTCATTGAAAAAGTCAAGCCAAATAGAATCAACAATAATCCATGTGATACAACAGGGAGTCTGCAGATGTGGGCCAGGAATTTTTTTCCTCTTTTAAATGTACCTGATTCCATTGTTGACAAAGTCCACATGAGCCTTCAATGCTTATCCAGGGTCCGGAACTGGAGTTAGAAGCTCCAGCGGGGAACCCCAAACTTCCCTTTTCCTGGCCACTCTGACCCGCTGTGATGGAGGGGAACCAGAGGTGTTCCCAGGCCAGCATGGAGGTAAAAACCCTGTCTTTAGTGCGCCCAGAGCCTCCTCTCAGCTGGACGTACCAGGAACAGCACCATAGGGCGGCGTCCTGACTAGCTGCTCAAACCACCTCAACTGGCTCACAAAGAAGCAGCGGCTCAACTCCGAGTCCCTCACGGAGGACCTCACCTCTCACCTTATCCCTATGGGAGACACCAGGAAACCCATTTCAGCCTCTTGTATCTTATTCTTTCAGTTAATACCCACAATTCATCACCAAAGATGAGCGTACAAAGGAAGACTGAGCAGAAGATTGGGATCTTTGCCTTCTGGCTCAGCTCTTTTTGTCATCACAACAGTGCAGTAGAGTAAACACAAAACCTCTCCCGCTGCTCCGATTCTCCGTCCCATCTCACCACACCCTCAGTCAGGAGCAGGGCCCTGGGATACTCAAACTCCTTCCCTTGGTGTAAGAATTCATTCCTGACCTGACATTGGGAATCCACATTTCACCTGCAGAGAACGTTGATTTAGAGGTTCTTAGCTTTAAAGAAGCCGCAGTTCCTGAATTCAGGTCAGGACACAAGTTTGGCAGCTCCACCCAGCCCACTCCTCTGCTGCTCTGGTGATACACGCCATGCTTCCTCTGTCACATGTGGCGCGGCTGGCTGCATCTTCACCAGGGGGACATCATGTATGAGAGAATCCTCAAAGGTATACAACATTTTCCATTTTTAATTATTTTATTTTGTTACCCAACATACTGAAAGTATGGTTAGAGACGAACAAAAGGGCCTTTTTTTATAATTCCCCTCCCACCTGGGAGGCCCAAACATGGCAAAAGTGCTGAATGTGGGCAGGGATGTCTCCATATTTTTGGCCAGACACAGAGTACAGAGTCAGACACTGGGAGATACATGTGGAGACCTTCAAAGGGTGATTAACAGTCAGCCCGCGAGTGGGAGAGATGGAAATACAGCAGTCCCACATCATTGCAGATTACCCTAATAAACACATTGTCAGGGTCTTGCTGACCTTGTGACTAAACCAGCCTCCTGTTCCGGTTCCAGGTACGGAGATCAGTTGTAGACAGGAGTCAGGAAGTGGGGGCAAACGTTCTCACAAAGATAACAAAGTTTACTATGGGAGACAAAGTTTTTGTTGTCCTCAAAACCGGAAAGATAGAGCTGTTGGCAGTGATTCTGAAGAAGTTGTGTACTGTGGTCACAAACGTTACAGTGCTTTGTGTTACACAGCAACACAAAAAATAGGATTTAGGATTTAGTAGTCACTTGTTTCTGTAAAATCTTTGAAATTCTTAATATATAAGGCCAGGAAAAAAAAAACAAAACATTGAAGGCACAGCTGAAGAAGTTAGCACAGAGACATAAATGCAAATGTCATTGATTCATGGCTGAGGGGGCTTTAAGTGGCAGATCTCATCACACCTGACAACCTGGGGAGATTTAATGCCCATTCGGGTAATGACACATCTCCTCACACAGCTTCTCTTCCGTTTCGTCTTTCATTTCGCTTCTCCAGAGCGTGAACCTCTGAGGGTAGGACACAGCACAGACTCAAGGAACTGTGACGTAAGCCGCACTGGCCCTGACCGACCCTGCTGGACGTTGAAAGGATCATTTTAGTTGCCGAAGCTGACCTGGTGATTGAAACGTTTCGTGCGTGTGTCTTTTTGAACGCCGGCCTCTTTGGCCCCGTTCGGACCTGAGACAAGATGTAACAATCTGAAACGTCTTGAAAACATTCCAAGATCTACAGTTCCTCTGTGACAGGTGAAGCGACAAAGCAGTTTTAGAATGTTTAAGAGGAAATTCCCACCCTGTGTAAGGGAAGCTGTAAGCAGTGGCAGGGAGTGCGTGAATCATTGATCTGAGCTGGTTCTACGTGGGTATGCTTTATTTATCACAGTCAGGAAGTGGTTCAGCGACATTGATGAGACTGGATCAGTGGGAGGAAGAAGGATATCTCCCCAAAGAGGAAGTGAGTAAACCAGGTTTGGTTTAGGGTCTTCAGAGCAGCATGTCATGCACAGGAGATTGGTCACCAACTCCACAGCTACAAGATGAAAAGAGACCCTTTGGCTCCAAACACTCTGCCAGTGAAGCTGAATGTATTTATAAATTGAGCTCTATGGTGCAGCAGAAGTCATCCAGGTCTGCGTCTTTGTGTGAGGGAGTCCTGATCTATCACAGAGCTTCCTGTCAGTGTGTCGGAGGGTAGAAGCGGAGGAACATGGCCAGGCTGCAGATACTAAAGAAATCCTGCACTATCTCAGCGTCCGACCCCTGAGACAGCTCGATCCCTGGCATCCGGACTCTCTACCTGGCTTTATAAGGCCTTGAGCAATGCCAGAATCAGGCTATTCCTGGAGAAGGTCCTCGGCGCTCTGTACCCAGAGGGCTTTGTTTGGACTTCAGACAGAGGAGATATGTGGCTGCCTCTGCCACACAGACACCCTTCTCCTCCACTTCACCCAGTAAATCTTGATTGTCACACAATCCAGTGCTGGGGGTGGGAAGAGGCGATGCTCTTCACTTCTGTCTCTGTTCTAGTTTAAAGGGGGATTGATGGGGTTTAGGTGAATAACAATGCAATCGCTGTAGAGAAGCTCTAAATAATTCTGAATGTTTGTTTAAACTTGCCACTTGGGTGCAGTTTACTCAGTCTGATCAGGGCAGATTGACCCCCACCTTTGAAAGAGGGAGGGTAGTTGCTTTATGCAGAAAATACAGAGGTGGTTTCTAACAGGAGTGAAGATACTGAAACTAAAATCTAAAACATGCGCGTGTGGGGGCTGGGGGTGGGGGGGGCAGAGCATACATGTACCACGTAATCTGCAGTCTGCAGGCAAAGAAAAAATATTTGATTGGAGAAAGAAGATCTGTTTTCTGTCCGTGCTGTTATTTACAAGTGATGAGATGAGATTTGTCGTGTCACTAATTCGCCTACAAGAGAAGCGTGAACGTTTTGTGTGTTGCTGTCTCAGGAGGCCCGGTGCTGATTTTCTTAAAATTACTAAAAAATCACAAGAACAAAGATTCAGTTACTACGGCATACATGATGACACGTGTTTATCTTATTTGTGTTCTTAACTCTGTCTTTTAAACATGATGACAATTTGAAAAAAACAAAAAACAAAACTCCATTTGGGATATTTGATAAATACCCGACAAGAAATGATCTTTCTGCTCTGAATACTTTTCTGACATGTTAGTATTTGACAACTCTCACCCATCCGTCACGCAGCGTGGGTTCAATACAGGTTAACAGCTAATATTCACACAACTATATAATCTACTCTGTCGTACGCATTAACGCAGTCGATGTGGAAGTTAATCTGGAGTGTAATATTTAAATGAAATCGCTGTTCGTCGTCAGCTTCAGTCCAAAATGTATCAATTTTTTTTTTTGATGAACGTTATCAGAAACATCCATTTGAACACAACGTCCTCACACCAAATCTGCCTTTTCTAAAAGAAACAGCAAAGCGTAGAGGTTTTGTGAGGGGCTCCGCTTCATCTCAGCCCCTGTTGGGTCTCAGCTGTTGGATGGCAGGATGGAATGGCCGACATCCAAATGTAATGTTTACACGAACGTGCGCAAGTGTTCTGTACGTCCTCACAGTGAGTGAACGATCCCGAGGTGAGTGGATCACGTGCTGTGCTGATTCCAGTGACACAGGTGCACTGGCAGACACAAGGAGGTGGGTGGGTGGGTGGGGGGCAGGATGGGACTGAAACGGGTCCTCAGAGGCCATGTTCAGTTGCTGTACCTCATTTTATCAGACCCAGGAGAACATTTTTACAGCAACTGTCTCAGCCTCACATTGATCTTCATTTTTTCCCTGCACGAAATCCCCTGTAAAAGAATGTTCTTGTTTGGTCCTGATGGCGCTGCAGAGGGATGCTGCTCCCGGTGACACATGGCTGCTTCCTGTCACCGCCACCTCACAGCTTATGAAAAGGGAAAACGGCAACAGGAGCAGAGCCACCCGGTTAATTCCTCCCCGGCTGACTTCTCGTCTGCGTTTCTCTGACTGAAACAGTGACCGATTATTCGCCACATCAAATTCTACAAAATCTACAGCAGGTTCAGCTCAGAGATCAACAGACGGCGACGCGTCAACGATGCTGAGAGACAAATGGCTACAGTCACAAGATATAAGGCTGCATGTGAAGACCATTGACTGTATCCATTAGCAGCAAGAGAGAGTGGCTAATGAACAGAGGGTCATCGGTTCAGGTCTCCAGTGGGCCCCTGCTGTTGTAATACATGCGGCACTTAACCTGAATCTTAACCTGCGCCGGCTCATTAAACATCCAGCTGTACAAATGGAAAAATGTGTCCCGAGTGTTTTTCCGTTGTGAGTTTTTTTTCTTAGGAAAGTGCCGGCTAGGCAAAGAAGCATTAAAAGGGATCAGTTCCTGTGATGCGGGGGGTTCAGGCGAGGCCAGCTCCGCAGGACCACTCTGGCTTTCGTCTCTCCTCACCTCCAGAGAGCTGCAGATATTCGTTCCGCTGATGCCTCTCCTGCATCCTCGGGCCACTACGATTCCTCCTGAATTTAAATAATTTTCACAGAGGTAGAAGGGTTGAATGCAGCGAAACAGAAAAACCTTTACAACTTTATTTTTATGTGTTTTTTTTTGGGAAAGTTTAATTAGATGTGTTTACCAAGTCAAACCAGTGAACCCATTAATTACAGCAAGAGCAGAAACGAAATAAATAAATAAAAATATTTATGCTATCTGGCAGCCAACTATTAATGAAAGGGAAATGAAGAGAGAAGATAGCCCAAGTCTCTGTAGTCCGTCCAGTAAAAACAAAAGCGATGCACAGTAAGAGCTCTGTTAGTGACCTTCATCACGGCAATGGAACACACACACACACACACACACACACACACACACACACACACACACACACACACACACACACACACACACACACACACCTCGTTGACCCTGGTTTGAAAGGTTCCCTCTTGTTTTCATAGATAAGGTCCCAACAGTTTTGTTGTGCTGTATCGTGCAGTAAAAACACTCCTGGATGTTCAGGGAGAAGCAATTAAAAAGTTCAGCAGCAGCAGCAGCAGCAGCAGCAGCAGCAGCAGCAGCAGCAGCAGCAGCAGCCGGCTCTCTGTCACCTCCTCTGTCCACTATCGTCTCACCACAAAAACGCCACCACAGCCGCGCACTCCCAGTACACAAAATCATCTCCAGCTTTGAGGGAAAGTTCACTCTTTGCATTCGCCCACGCGATTCTGCACCATTTCACTTCTTCGTACACGTATTCACACATGCGCCTGATATTTGCGCAGCTGCTCTTCACCTTTTATTAGCCGGAATTTAAATTTTATGGATCAATTAAATTTTATGGATCATTTAAATTTTATGTGTGAAAATAATGATTTTTAAAGTTTAAACTGGAAGTTTGCTTTAGGACTGCATAGCAAATTCAGCAATCATTCTAATTCTGGCACTTCACCGTTGATGCTACGACTGATATGTTGATTCATGTGCACTGCCCTCATTAAATAAACTCAATAAGGGATTAATTTGTCATTTGTCACGCATTTTAAAACTTTCGAAGTGTCGAATCAAAAAATGCATTGCAAACTTAATAAATATGAATGAATTCCTTTATTTTAATCTCAAACTTCTGAAAGATATCTGAATTATTCTGACACTGAGCATCCGCGGCATCCACAGAAAAAAGCAGTTGTTTTAAATTTGGTTTGGGGTTTTCTGCCGTTGAAAGGCTCAGACTGTGGTTGTCTGTGTGCAGACTGAAGGGACTGTCAACATCTGCTGGAACAACAATTGTCAGTATATTAATCGCTAAAATGATGACATCACTTGTTGGTAAAGTCAGCAACAATTTCATCATGTAAATCTTAGTTATTTTACCTTGGACACAAAAATCAAAGCAGTATTTGGAGGGAGGATTGTGCTTTGTATGTTGGGAGTCCTCTTTGTTGCCGTCATGATACCAACCACTTGATTTATTTGTAGAAGAGTTGAAAAAGTTAGTTTAATTTATTTTTCCCAAGACTGCACCAGAACAATGGCAGGATTGGTCAGGACTGCAGGGGAAGGTCAGTTCAACAGGCTTCACCTGATATTCATGTTAGATGTCAGACATTTAAGAACAGGCATCTTTGGCAGCCGCACCGACTTCCCTTTTCCACACTAGAAAACTTTGTCAGGGAATATAATCCAAATAGTAATTACACTTCCCCTCAAAAACATAATTAGCAAAACCAATTCGTTGTATAAACATCATTTCTCATGTTTGATCAAAAATTAAACACAATCCAGCGACTGCATGACCTCATTCTCATCTCAACTGACATTTCCAGCACAAACCCTGGAAGTGATCTGGGAGACTGCACGGTGAGCATTTAGCCAATCAGGTGCAGGAGGGTTGATCCAGTTCACCACAAAACCACCGACGGCAGTCCGAATTCCAAATAAAGATGGAGCTCTGCCAGAGAACAATGCTGGTGTTGCATTGACTTTCCCTCTGATGAATTCTGCCAGAGAGATTCAGGATGGACTGCCTTGCTCATGGGCTCAATAGCAGCAGCAAAAACTGGAGATTAACGTTCATGCAGCGGGGGATTCGAGTCATACAAGACGGGGTTGGTGTGGCTGAATGATGCCCCCTGCTCTTTGCAGCTGTCTTTGCTGGCAAAACAACTCGCGCGGCCCTGGCCGTCTCCAGCGCTGTCAAATCAAGTAAGTAACGATCTCCTGGAAGCTGTTCAACAACCAAAAGCCATCAGTCAGCCAAACAAAGGCCCGCCCACAGCACGGTCTGGCCCAGAACGCAGCCATTCAGATCTGCGAGGGAGAAGCTGGAGCACCGGCCAAGCCTTTCATGGGCAGAGAAAGGGCTTCGTAACCAAACTGTGCTCAATTAAGTCCCCGATTCGCCCGTGGAGATAAGGGGTAATCAATCATCCATTGCCAGGCCTTGTGTAAACAACGTCAGGATGTGTCATTCCAGCAGCCGGAGTCAGCTGACGCCTCTCAGACAATGGTGCGAGGGCTTGTCAAACACTTTCACACAGAGCTGCTGTATCAGAAAACAGAGGCGCTCTGTGCAGCCCCCCCCCCACTGAACACTGCCATGTCATCTCGTGATTCAGACCAGAGGTGATGGAAATACAGACGGACTCAGACATGAATGTTACCGAGATAAAACTCTCCAGCACCGGTAGCTCATCAGAGCAGTGGCCTCCAACTTTCTACCAATACACTGGCGATGCCGGTTCAGTTCCCAGACCCAGCAGGTCGAGTGAGGGTGTGTGTCCCGGTCGCAGCACTAGCGCCTCCTCTCGTTGATCGGGGAAGGGAACTGGAAGGAATGTGTGATCCCGTGCTCATCAGAAGGGGTGGAGCCACGCCCAGGACAGTTTTTACTTGATATATATTTATTTTGATCATGCAAATGACAATACAATAAAAACATTGAAAAATTAAGATAATAATAATAATAATAATAATAATAATTATAGGTGAACAATGAGAATTGAAAACAAAACGAGCAGAACAGTGATTTTTGTCAGCTATTCATTACCAGCTCAAGTTACATGAAGAAAAGGAGAAGGAAGAAGCAATCTTGGGGAGAACAAGGAGGGAAATGCTAGAAGAAAACAGAAGATGACAAAGGAAACTATCACATCAGAGCTGAGATGGGAAAATCAGCTCCGCACAAGTGAAAACACACAGGCTACGTTAAAACTTGATCATCTGAACCATTTCTTCTATCATCATCGATTCATTCAACCATCCATTCTGCTCTGTAGCAGTTGTCAGTTATCAGAAGTCCCAGAAACCTAAAACTTAGCCTGCAGCAGTTGGTGAACAGAATGCATTCGCATGTTATTCTTGGAATTTAACAGATCATCCATCAAATTTAAATCACTGTAAGCAAAACTGTGGCAGCGAATTTGCCCTAAATTCTAAAACATTCTTAGGCAAAGTGTAAAACTAAGGAATGTTAAAGTGATAAAATACAGATCGTCATTCTGCCATGAAGAAAACTGGGATATTTTTGCCCAATCGTGCAGCCCGAATCAGGCTTGATCATGGTTTTGCCTCTGTCACATGTCCTTTTACATTTAGTGACACACACACACATATATATATATGTATATATATACTGGAAGTATTAGTATCTCTAGAGCTTGTTCCTTGTATGAATAAAGGTTTGAATGAATGGATGGATAACCTTCCTTCCTTCCTTCCTTTTCCTTTGCGAGGGTTAAAGAAAATATCAGGATCTAAAATGAATCCCTGGGAAGAAAAAATGAGAATCTCATTAAGTTGTAGTAGCTTTTAATCAGGGGTGGAAATGTTATCAAGTGTATGAAAACGCAGCAGAAGTCACGTGCCAGACATCCATTCAGGCGGGGCGGCGTGGCTGAGAGGTCAAGCGTCCGTGTAGCAACCGAAGGGTCACTGGTTGGATCCTCACTTCCCCCCGATGATCATGTCCAAGGAGAGCAAGATACTGAACCCCTAACTGCCCCCCACAGCTCTTAACAGATAGGAGGGATGGATGGTTTCAGTCAGGCTGTTTGTAGGGTTGGGTATCGTTTGGATTTTTCCGATTCGGATTCTCACTATCGATTCCTGCTCTAAACGATTCCGATTCTTTGAGATGGAAGTCAGCAGGTCACAGCCTATTCATCAGGAGAATTTTTGTTTGTTTGAAACAGCTTTAACACAAGTAATGTATTTATTCAAAAAACAAAGATCTGCAGGCCAGACGAATGTGTATGTATATGATGGATGTCGGACTCTGCTGGCTGGGGTCGCCGGCTGCTTCACGTAGCAGCAGCAGGTTGTGACTGGCTAACGTCAGCCTCACTTAGTGAGCGTTCAACAACTATAAACAGACACAGTTTTAAGAATCGGTCATCTATCACTGAAGCAGGTTTGTTAAGAATGAGACAACTCTAATTTTCACCTGTTAACAATGAGGAGTCGCTGGCTGATGATGAAAGTTGAGTGTCCGAAAGTGGAGGAAGCGACGGGAGCAGGAGAGCGACGCCACCAGTTGAGCACAGTCCACTCGCTAATTGTTACACCATGCAGGCCGAGGAGTTCCGTCATGTTTGTGGTGATCCTCCTTTGGCAGAAATTGTTTTTTCCCAATGTTTCACTGTGCTACTCCGTCCTCTTTCAAATTGAAATGAAGCCAGACTTTCCAGTGTTTTTTGCGGTCCGTGTTCAGACGACTGATATTCTTGCTAGCAGACGCACAGAGAATGCAGAGTGGAGTGATACACACCCGAAGACAAACTAGAGCGGAACCGAAAAAAAGAATCGAAATTTAAAAAGCTGCTGAACGGTTCCGGAACCGGACGTTAGGAACCTGTTCCAAATAGGAACTGGTTCTTGGTACCCAACCCTGGCTGTAAGTGAATCTTGGGTTAATTTATGTAGCCTTTACCATATAAATGCATCTCAAGATTGTCCTTGCGTTTCATATTTGGCATCGGCAAACAGCCGCCGCTGCAGCCGTCGCTCAGACCACACCAGCGCTCCACCCGCCCGCTCCCAACTTTGCTCTTCATATCCACAGAAGTTGGCAAAAAGAGAAGACATTCACATCACACCGCGAATCATTCATCAAATGTGACTGTGGATTTAGTTGGGGTTTTATGAGATGGACGACTTTGCAAAAAGTCTACAAGAAAATGACGCTACGTCTCAAATATTTAAGCCCAGTAAAAATTCCCCTGATGAGTTTAAGACCTGAAAGACAATGAAGTAAAACTGGGTTCAATTTAGAGCGGAGTACCTGGTAAAGCAGGTGTGACCAGCATCCACAAGGACAACGATGTTGTTCCAATACAACACCTAATACCAATCTTGACCTCACACAGGAAGTCCTCCTGGCCACGCCCACTTGTCCTGTACAGCGGAGCGCCGTCATGCCTGGACAGTTTGATGAGTTCGCTAGACTAACTTGTCGATGTAGTCTAGCTGTCTGGCTAGTTAGCAAGCACAACCCGTTCAAGAACACTCACTCGTGATCTATGCGCCGCACGGGAGAACGGAACCAGCACAGCACAGCTGCCCTCGAACCTCCAGCCCTGCTTGCACCCGAGAATGGAGTTCCACTGATTTTCTCACCTTTTCCCCACAAGGAAACCGTGTTGTTTTGTTGTGTGGAATTATGCTAATTTCAAGGACTCGCAATTAGGTGTCTTGTCCGTTCTAAAACCGCCTGCCTTGCGTCGGGTCTCTACTGTGTGGCGTGTGAGGGGCTTACAGGTGTAGTCTGGCCCTGGACCTGCCTGCCGCCTGCCTGCAGAGGTCTACAGAGAACAGCTTTGCACACACACGCCCTGAATCTGGTTGTTGTTGGTTGTTAGGTTCTTCACTCCAGGCCAACCAGAAACATTAAGCTGCTCATTTGGTGGCAAAAGTAGTTTTTCCTGGGAAGAAGCTACCAGACGTGTGTGTTCAGGCCTCAGAGGTAAAAGGCTTCTTGAACAGCCTGCAGGTTGAATCACTGGTAGCATAATGGACCATTATTTATAAAACTGTCATGGATTATTACTTTTACTGTTTTAATATCCGTCTACTTTTTTCTTTTCCTTTTTTTTCACCGCCTCTTCTCGTTTCACACAGGAATAATTTCCTTCCCCATAGACATGTAAAAGCACTGTGTTTTGGATGAGTCACCGGCAGTTGGGCACCTTTCAACTGTTGCCTTCTGGTCGAAATATTTACCATTTCGTTCTGTCACATGGCCGAGATCTCAGAGGAGACGACAGAGGGCGAGCAGACGGCGGCGTCCTCTCTCTCTCTCTCTCCGTGACTCATCGCCCACCTTCTGCTTGCTTGGATTCTGACTCGCCAGTCTGACACCTTCCTGTTTTCCAGCAGTAATACTGTCCTACACATGCATAATTGGAAAGTAATGATTAAAAACTGTAAAATGAACAATAATTTAATATATTTTCTCAATCTTGACAACAAGTCTATTCATTTTTCTGCTGTAAAGTATGATTTAATTCACAGATTACTTCAAATTTTCCCGATTCTGACGCTAAATGTACTAAACAAGCCTCTGAGTAGTTTAGCCTTCGGAAAATCTGAATCAAAATGATGTCCAGACCTTCTTTCACTCACCTCGCCATTTACTGTGTCTTCTAATGTGAAATATGGAGACGTATCAATACTATGGATCACGAATAAACCTCAAAGCTTTTTACATGCAATTATGATGGATACTTTTAATTCATCCATATACATGGAAAAAAAAAATGTTGGAAGTTTATTTTTTATACACGTACTTTGTAGCACTGCTTTTCTTTGTGACTGCCCTGAAAAATTGTGACAAAAAATTGGGGGATTTTCGGTGGTAAAATTCTAGGAACGGAGAACGGAGAAGTTTGCTCTTTGGTGCGGAAATTGCGATTTTTGTCATTCTGAAAACGCCCCTTAACAGTTGTGTACAATCACGTGCTGCTGCTGATGAAAGGGACATGTTTACATGTTGCCATGACAACCCAGAGGTTGAGCTGTGCAGTTCTAGTATATTCCTTAAGTGGTGTTTGTGTAATTACATGGATGTGGTGCATTTAAGTCCATCCATCCATCCATCCATTGTACTCCGCTTATTCCTGTTAAGGGTCACGGGGGGGTGGAGCCTATCCCAGCAGCTACGGGCGAGAGGCGGGGTTCACCCTGGACAGGTCACCAGTCCATGGCAGGGCCAACACATAGAGACAGACAACCATTGTCTCTCCCAGCCACGCCTACGGTCAATTTAGAGTCTGGATTAACCTGGTCCCCTCTTGATGTCTTTGGACTGTGGAGGAAGCTGGAGTACCAGAGAGAACCCAGCAGGAACAGGGAGAACATGGAGACTCACAGAGAAAGACCCTGTGTCCGAGCCAGGACTCAAACCCAGAACCTTCTTGCTGTGAGGCCACAGTGCTGACCACTGCACCACCATGCCGCCCATTTAAGACCAATTATTGGTTATTTTTACCATGACGTCTTTCATTGAATTCAACTTGTGTGAACTGGAAGTGGAGTGGGACCTGCCATTTCCCACTCATAGAGGATAATTTATTTGAAATATGTCAACTAACATGTAAACGGTAATATTCCTGCAGCTGCAGCATATAAACACCTAATTTGGAATATTTAACAAACCAGATTATGGATTATAATGGGAATATCATGTCCCGGTGAAGGTTTCACATGAATATGCACACGAGGTGACGTGTTGAAGCATCGCAGCAGCGGTGATGTCAACTGTAGAAAATGATGGCCCCAAAAACAAAAAAATGCAACATTTTCCGACATTTTGAAGTGAAACCGATGACTTTAAAGTGCAGGACTTATAAACTAGTGTATATACTACAATGTACTACAAACTATCTATAGTTTCCCTATAGCTTCCCTCAGCATGCTCACCTGTACTGCATCTGAATCCGAGTCAGTACTACTACTGCTGTTGTCTTTGTCACTACTCTCATATGGTGTGAACAACCGAGGCAAGGCAATTTTATTTGTAGAGCCTGTTTTCACCACCAGTTTGTCTCAAAGGGCTTCACATGGCATCATAACAACATCCTCTGCCCTTTGACCCTCACATCGACTGAGGAAAAACTGAGAAACCTCAGAGTGAGCAGCAGAGGAGGATCCCTCACCCAGGACGGACAGACGTGCAGTAGATGTTGTTACAGACAAGAAAACAGTTTACA
This sequence comes from Aulostomus chinensis, assembly GCF_037954235.1. Lineage (NCBI taxonomy): Eukaryota > Metazoa > Chordata > Actinopteri > Syngnathiformes > Aulostomidae > Aulostomus > Aulostomus chinensis. The sequence continues at coordinate 3,887,764 of NC_141336.1, read as the reverse complement.
ACGCAGAATGTGGGAAACACGGAAATGTTAATAACAGCTGAAGAAGGAAGCTTCTGGAAGGGGAGGCAGGCAGAGCAAGCCAGCTTGATGGGGGACTGGATGGCAGACCGAGTCCTTCTAAAAACAGGGATGCGAACTCGAAACTGTAAAATAAAACAAACTAAAGTTAGACTTCAGTGTCGTGAAGGGCAGAGCTGCAGCAGGTTGATGCTGAGACGTCACCAGCCATGAAGTGGACTGATGATTAATAGCGCTTTCCTCCCCACGTTTAATTACTCATTTGAAACTTCCACACTTGTTTTTTTTTTTTTTGCAAAGTTTGTCCAAACCAAATTCTATTAAACTGCAATTGTCTCTGACAACAGGGGTATTAGCCTGCCGTCAATCATCTTACTCTTGACACATGCGTGTTGCATTTACAATGGCTGGCCAGTGGGTGGCAGTGTACAGGATGATGTGATATGATGGATGATGCACAACTGTTCCACTACAACCCATGCAGGAAGAGAAAATGCCTTTTGAGCCTCAGGAAAGATATGCAAATGAAGAATCTGCTCACAGAACAGACAACAATTGCTGGGTACTTTGGATTGAACTTCTAACCCCATTTTATTCTTTTATTAACATGCATCATAAATCTGCTTCCACATGCATGGAGAGATAAACAAATATATAAGTAAACAAATGAATAGACAGAGGAAGGGAGGGCAGAGTTGCTTTCGGGGTCAGATCAGTTCCTGGGGTTGATGTGGACACTGTGTAATGGACTGTCTTGGTGGATTGGCCCGGAGCAGGAAGTCTGCACAGGGAGCCCAGAACCCTTTTCAGATCAGCCATCATCCCATGCTGCTAGCTGCTCTGACTTCCACTGGCCTGGGCTGCAGAGACCTGGTTGGCACGTCAACTATCTTTTGAGGATGACAACTCCGGCATATTTTCTCTCCACACTTTTCCCGTCATGTCTCCTCTCATGAAAACCCCTGGCAGAGACAAGATCCAGAGGAATGGATGAGGTGATCCAGCTTGCTCAGATAAGAAGCTATTGTCTGACTTCTCACAGCTCAGAATCACGAAGGATGCAGGTTTGTTCCATTTGCAGGAAGCTTCAGCAGGATAGAAGATGTGGTTCTTTTTTTCTCATTTAAGTTAAATGACATGGTTTGGTTTAGTCCTGTTGTCTTGATGATTCTCAAGCTCAAAGCTAAAATTAGGACAGGAGTGTGAAACGGATGCTAACAAACCCCAATGAGGTCAACAAAAAACACAGAATTTTGCAGTGAATAATTTAAAAAAATGTATTGTGCACCTGGGGGGCACGGTGGTACAGTGGTCAGCACTGTGGCCTCACAGCAAGAAGGTTCTGGGTTGGAGCCCCGGCTGGAGCACGGGGTCTTTCTGTGTGGAGTCTGCTGGGATAGGCTCCACCCCCCGCGACCCTTAACAGGATAAGCGGTAGAAAACGGATGGATGGAGCTGTGCACTTAAATATTCAGTTTACAGTAAACAACGTTAATTCATTACAGATACACGCGTCCTTTATTTCCTGTCTAGCACAAATACCTGGCCTTGATTTGGAGTCCAGAGGTCACATGAGGTTCCACCTGGACCCCCTGGGAGTCAGCGAGGGCTGCCAGACTTGATCAGTAGGTCTCTTGAGGGACTTTTGCTTGACTAATTGTCTGCCAGGTTAGATGGAACTCATCAGAAGCTGGATCAGCCATCAGTGTGGAAGGTGGAGGAAGAGCGGAATGTTCCGTTGTTCATCAGTTTTAGAACTTTGAAAGGATGTTGGAAGGGGGGGCTCCTTACTTTGTCTTCACTACATTTAATAGGAAATATTGTACTTTTTACTTTACTGTAGGTATTTCCACTTTCCAGTGGGACCAAACCATGTTAAAGGAACGAGCCAGCGGGGAGTACCACAGGGAACTACTGTCTAGCTCTTTTTACTGTTTGTGTTCACACTGTCATGTGACGTAAGCCGGCCGACAGCAGGTGGCGGCTATTCTCTTTTCACACCACTGCTGTTAAAAAATGGTGGTTACTGGTGCGGCACTGGCATGTCTTCTACCACTTGTGGTTCCTGTTGTGCTGAAAAGTACCTACTCTGAGGGAGGAGCTGTGAAGTTTCCTCAAAATGGGGACAGAAGAACTAAAATGAGCACCAGTTGCAGTCGTCTGGACACGCCCCCTCCAGCTGGTACAGGAGCTATGACAGGTCCCCCCTGCCTGAAGGAGAAACACCTGCAGGAGAAGCTGCCCGGCTGAATAACCTTGCTAAAGAAACAGGTCTGAAGATCCGCACATCGAGGGAAGGGGGCCTGCAGTTCAAATAGATGTAACGCAATGGTCGAAAATGCAAAGGTGGAAAAATGGCTGCAGTCTGACGATTGGACAAAGCCCTTTTGGTGGTTTTAAACTGCTCATTGAGCGTAAATCGGCTACTTTAGAAACAATCTGCTCGTATTCATCGTCCATCAGCTCCGCGCAAATGTCTGAAGTTGCTATAGGGACTGTAAACATTGAGCAGCGTCCAGAACAAGAAGTCTTGGACTGGATGTCTGCTGGCTACACGGGAACCCCAAAATTCTGTGGCTCTTGTTCTGAGATTTGGTGAGAGGTTCCGACATTCAGCCTGACTGCTAGATTTCACTACACGGGACCTTTGAGAAAATCAGGACGTTGTCACAAGTGAACAGAGGATGAAAGAGAAGTGTTTGTGTTTTTCATGTAGATTTCGAATTTAGCGAACGCACATCTGTTCTGACAGAGTTAATCTCTCAGAGTCATACTTAGCGGAAAGTTCACCGCTGACACACACACACACACACACACACACACACACACACACACACCCCTGCTTGTTTGTTCTCAACATTTAAAAATCTAGTCTCATTTTTCTACTCATGTTCATTCATTATCTTAACTGCCTTTCAGTGTAATTACCAGCAGTAATAATGAACTCAGATGCGACCTCTGCCCCCAGTTGCCCTCAACTATCCTCTGCTGTGTGCGGTCGCCATGGCAACTGGCACCACACTCATTTTCCTGAAATGTGGCCATCGCTTTCTAAAGAGAAACAAAGTTCGCGGTTGTATTTGCTGTACGTCCTGTGAAAGCACGTCTTTCATATGTTGCCAGACTGCCTGCCGGCTTTGTGCGCTTTAGAAATATGAGTGGCAGACTTTTTTTCTCTCCCTGGTCGTCCTCCTTCCTCCGCCTCGCTCCGCTGGTACCGTGGGACTGCATTCGGGACACGCAGTTACAAAAAAGAGGACCACTGGCACTGAGATGGATACGGCTTTAATTAACCATTGTTGACTTCTGCCAAACAAGCAGCAGGATTTACAGTCGCCTGTGGTACTTTCAGCTGGGCTCCCCGGGGTGGGATCCTGACTGAATTAACCGCTTAATTTGATTTAATCTGATATCTATGATGCTAACAGATATTTTAAAAATACACTAAATTTCCCCAAAGTCTAATCAATTTTTTCCCATGTTTTTTTTTTTCAAACCAAGAACGTTATAATCTTTGCTTTATTTTTTGTACAATTTAGTAATGAAACACGCTTCCTGTTTTGAATCATTGTTTTGTCTTCTAAATTATTTTTTGCACGCATTAAAGATCACTAACCAGAAATATCACCAGTTTACTTTGTTCCATTGCAGACAAAGGCAGCAGGTTAGCATGTTTTTGGGCCAGTGGGAAAAAGGCTTTACTAATGAAATGAAATTGTGAAAGCTGGCATCAGATTTTCACCTCAGTCACTCATCAAGAGGGACTGAAGAGCGAAGAAATGCCACGAAATAATAACGATGCCACAAGTCCTTCTGTGAGCAGTGGTCAGAACTGTCCACTCACAGCAAGAAGGTTCCGGTTTCGAGCCCCGGCTGGAGCACGGGGTCTTTCTGGGTGAGTCTCCATGTTCTCCCTGTTCCTGCTGGGTTCTCTCTGGTACTCCAGCTTCCTCCACAGTCCAAAGACATCAAGAGGGACCAGGTTAATCCAGACTCTAAATTGACCGTAGGCGTGGCTGGGAGAGCCAATGGTTTTCTGTCTCTATGTGTTGGCCCTGACATGGACTGGTGACCTGTCCAGGGGGAAGGCTGCTGGGATAGGCTCCACCCCCGTGACCCTTAACAGGATAAGAGGTAGAAAATGAATGGATGGATGGATTACAAACAAGCCGAATGCCCAAAAGTTGTTCTATAAACTGTTTCACTTCTGATTCAAAAAACCCTTTTCAGTGATAGATTAAGCCCTGGGTGTTTGATGGTTAAATAGGGTATGTGACTCCAGCCTCCCAGCCAGCCGCGTGTCTTTATCTACACAGTTCTCCATCTCCATGTCACATTCCTGAACATTCATCTCTCAGCTGATTCAAGTGGTTTCTACTTTTAAGATGCAGCAAAGAAAAAAGACTGTAAATCATTGACTGAAGATCAGATGGCTTTCAACAGCCTCTCCCTCCTCTTTCACGGAAGCAGACTGAGGGTCATGCTGCGTTTGCACAACTACCCGTCAATACGTGAAGAAGACACAGAGAGGTGGATGGCGTTTGCATATCAAAGACCCACATCTGATTCAGCCCCCCCGCCTGAACCCACAGTAAGTGGGGCACAGTAGGAGGAGGAGGTGGGAAAAGAGAGAGTCCGCAGCTCGGAACTCTCCAAAGGTTTAACAGGCGCTCATCAGTCACATGACCAGACGTAGACCTCACCCACCAGGAGGGGATTAGGAGGAATATGTGGGGGAAGACGTTAACACCAGCAGGGGTGGAGAGTTTCGCTTTCTACCCAGGGCTCCGATTAATCCCGGCTCTCACAGACATACGCTACAGTTTCTAGAGCCAAAGGTCAAAGGTCAAAAGTAGAAAGGTGAGTGGGAAAGTAGTCATTAGAGGGTGGAGAGAATAAACGGATACGAGAGATTACGCAGAAGTGTGATAGCGGGTGGGGGTGAGAGAATGTGAAGCTGCTGGGACAAAAGTAAACAAATCACCAGCAAAGATGGAGTGATTAATACCAGTAATTAATCTTTTACACTCCCGGTTAATTAAACATAAAGTGAAAACAAATTCCAGCGGTTTTTTTTGTTTAACAAAGTTCATGCACACACTGAAGTCTTGGAGCCCTTTCACACCGGCCCTCTTCAGTCTGGACTTTTCATTGTGATCCAGTGTGAAGGCGCCCAGGACCAAAGCCCGGACCAGACAACTAGACCGTGGTCCTCCTAACGTGGTCGGGACTGAGTCCACTTCCAAGGGAAACATGGTGTGTTTTTTCTTGAGGAATGAAAGCAATCGGACCAAGTACAGGAAGCAAATTAAAACCTATTAATTTAATTGACACCGAAGCTGTGAGACAGCGAGGACAGACAGGAGGTAGGAGGAGGAGCTGCAGGGTTGTGTGTTTTTTTTCATGAACAGGAATACAATGGCCATTAAACGCTTCCTGTAATTGGACAGTTACAAACTCAGGTCCTTTTTATGAGGACAAAGAAACTCGAAGGTGTGGATTCAGTTGAAGAGCACCGGAAGGTGAGCAGGTTAATAACGTTTCACAGAAATCTGACAAAAAAGCAACAACTCCCTGACGGAAACATCCCTGTTTAGCCGCGTGGAGGAAAAAATAACAGCACGTTGCACATGGAATCCAAGTGGCGTCTCTGTTCTGACCACACAATGTTTGTTCACAATGTTTGGTGCACTTGGCAAAGCGACAGTGCGAGAGTGAACCAGGTCCAACCTGAAAATGCAAATATTTTGCACCTTCTCCCCTGAACCCTCCGAGTCCACTGAACTACACATGTGAAAGCCACGTTGATGACAGGTGGGTGGGCCTTCAGTCTCCGGTGGTTTCCTCCGATTGGTGGACTCTTCCCAAAAGATGAAATGCATTTGGAGCAGTGACCCCCGGTGACCATGTGTAAGTGGAACTGGGCGAGACACTGGACCCCTAACTCCTCGTGATGAGCAGGTTGGCACCTGTCATGGCAGCCTCCTCCATCAGCATGTGCGTGAACGAGACTATGCTGAAGTTCTTTGAGCACCACTAAGGTACAAAGGCGAAAAAAAGTGAATCCATTAAACAACCCTAAAACCATAACCTCTCCAGCCTCTGGCGCTCACTGGTGGAGACGCACACAAATCAGTTTTAAGAGCTCCTGGAGTTTCCAGAGCAAAAGCTGGCAGAGGTAAAGGATTTGTGTATTTGATGTTTGAGAGTAAAATATAGTTGACCAGAGCTTTAAATCTCAATAAATGCAACATTTCTATCTGTGAATATGTTGTTGGAACTAAAGTAACAGAAGATGTGAGGGAGGGAGAGGGAGCAATTATTCCCTGAAGCCTAAAGAGTCCAAAGCTAAAAGGCTGTGGCAGGTGACGGCACATATACGAGGCAGGCAGCTCAACAGGTGCTGCAGCAAGAAGCGAGGCAGCGCTGACAGGCATGAAGAGAGATGAATGTTGGGAGTCAAATCCCCTTGTCTGGCTTCTGTCCACTGTCAATGAGGTGGAGACAAGCAGAGGAGAGCAGTGCAGTGCAGGGAAATAGAGCGAGGGGAAACCAGCGGGGAAAAAGGTCTCTTGGCCGGATGCGGGACTTACTCTGGTGCAGCTGTATTTAATAAAAAAGGCCCGCAGCAGTGATCTGAGCAGGGAGCAGATCTCCAAACATCCTGCAGAGCTAAAAGCCTGGTGGAACCCCCTTCCTGGTCTGATCAAGAGCTTCCTCTTTGAAACGCTCTTCCACTTCTCCCACCTTTTCGCATTTAAGAATTTTTTTTTTTCTGTCGTCTGGTTTATACTCTCCTGCTGGTTCGGGCCTTGCAGGTGCACCTGAGACCAACGCTCATATTAAGTAAGCAAACCAGCGTTGCTTTCACACAAGATGAGGCTGCGTAAGTCGATGAATCATTTGTTGGCCTGCTGCTGCTGCTTCTCCAGCCTTGTTAGCGACACATATGGGGAAACAAGTTTCTGTTGACGGACAGCAGCTCATGCAGTACTTTGCTGCGTTTCTCTTCTCTGGAGAAGCCAAAGAGCTGATGAGTTGAGAAATATTATGGTCATGAGTATTAATGGAACTGGAACCGGACTCGCGTTTCTTGACAGACAGGCCAGCTTTGCTCCTCTGACAGGTTCTGCACGTTCGGGTCCTAATTAAAGCTGGTCAGCAGGATTATGCAAACACTGTCTGGTTGATTTTTCACAAAACATGGTTGGTGTAGAAAGAAACCGTGGCAGGAGCTGTTGATTTCAGGGCAGGTGAGTCATAGTTCCCCCTAGGGACAAAAGGAAAGGACACTTCGATGCCACCGTCGACCCGATTCATGTCATGTTCGATCAGAAACACAGTAAGACCTCGGTGATGGTTTACTGTGAAGACTTTGGCCTTTTAGCTTTTTTTTTTTTTTTTGCCAGGGATGAGGTAACTGTAGTAACTGGGCTCCATGTGGTCAGAACTTTCCGAACTTCTCATGTTTGATGAAAGGGCGGACCTGAAGACAAGCTGTACAGTAGTACAGTAGTGGTTACAGGAAGTCAGACTGATGTAACTCATTAATGCTCGCATTAATTAGAGCTTTAATTAGAGCACAAAAGGTCCAGGCGCCAAAACAGCTTAGTGGAGGCCCTGGTTTGGTACCTGTTCAACTCAGTTTAACCTTTTCCCACTTTTACCTGACTTTTACTGGACAAGACAAGAAGGGTCTGGACACCTTGAATCAGGACACAAACTGCTGTAAAGCCTGAGGCCGGTGACCACGTGACTGCAGCTGCAGCGCAATTCACAAGAAATGAAACTTACCCTCAAGAGCACATGACACTTCATCAAGTCCAGCCTGTTCCCTGTCTCTCCAGCCAATGATTTACTAATCTTGGACACACAGCCGGGTTTATGTAGGTGAGTTTATCTAATCTGAATGACCTGTCGTCTGGGTCTAATTTGGGTTCAGATTCAGAAGCCTTAAATAAGTCACAGTGGCCCCTCGTCGTAGCTGCTAGAAGACATGGCCCCGACACTGGTGAGTCTGCCGCTGCTGCTCAGTTTGCCTTGTTGTTTTGAGGTCTCAGCTTTACAATTTTTTCCTGTTTATGCACACACACCGGCACAATGTAGTGCGATCGGTGAATTCTACTTTTGCATGATGATGGGACAGAGTGGATTTGTTGTTGAGCTCGGCGGTGCTGATGAACTGCGCTGTGCTTTACCCAGAGGTGTCATGTTTTGACTTCCCACATTTATAAGACATCAAAAACATGTAAAGAATTCAACTTTTCAACTTTCTCTTTCCTGTTTACAACCTTGGAACTTTCACACACTTCATAGCAAAATACATAAATAAAAATAGAAAACTGCAAGTGCAATCTTGCCGTTGACAATAAACTTGCTGATGACAACCCATTTTTTTCTTAAATGATTTTTTACCTTAAACATTTAATATTTTGATATACTTTGATGGTGATGGTGCAGGCTTAGCCAAAACGTTGAGGATGAGGAAAAATTCAAGAGTAGCAATTTACTGTAATTCAAAAGTGACATCTAAGGGATTTTTTCCTCCATCATTTTAGTTTGAAACACTTCCAAAGCCAGGGGATCTGATCGAGATCTCACGCGGGACATTCAAGCACTGGGCCGTCTACGTCGGAGAAAACGAAGTCGTTCATTTACTTCCTCCAAGTAAGTGAAATAGCGTGCGATGGCGGCCTTTGATTGACACTGTCAGACTTTGACATTCATCTAAAACTCATGCATGACCGTGTTCGGCCTACTTGTGGCTTCTATTATAAACTTGAATGAAAACACACACAGCATCGAGATTTTCTTTAAATGTGTTATAAATAGGAGTTGGAGAGTTACCTAACTGGAGAGTGATTTAAGTTACATGAATGAGCAAAGCACTACACCTTCACAATGTAGTGGGAACATGACAAAAGAATAAAGAACCTTGAGATTAAAGCTTTGGCGTCCACCTCTCCTCTTTCTCCCAGTGCCAGACAATGATTCGGCGGCTCTGAGCAACCTGTTGTCACTCATGGACAGCTCTCATGCAGTGGTGAGGCAGGACAAGATCTGGAAGGTGGTCGGCTCGCACTCTTTCCAAGTGAATAATTTGCTGGATGACAATTACGAGCCTCGTGAGCGTCAGGTCATCGTGAGGGACGCTCGCAGGATGGTGGGTCAGGTGCTGCCGTATTCTATCATCACTGACAACTCTGAACACTTCGCCACCGAGCTACGATACGGCAAGGCAGAGTCTCGCCAGGTAAGCGCCATCGTCTCAAGTGTGTCTCGGACCTGATTCGTGAGAAGCTGAAAAACTGACACGTTAAAACGAGTGCGCTTGTTTTATCCTGTGATTTCTAATTGCTTCATTTAAAACGTTTAAATGTGTGATGGAAAGCAACGCTCTGGTGACTCTCGTTTGTCTTTTGCAGGTGCAAACAGCTGCTGTGGCCGGTGCCGTAGGTCTAGCAGGTATAGCCGTGCTCGCTGTAGGGGCCTCGCTGTTATCCAGCTTGTTCCAAGATAACGACAAGAGAAGACATCGCAAATGACATTAAGACAGAAAGATGAAAGATGGACCCTTGAGTACTCGGTTATGTAGAAAATAAGAGTGATAATCAGGAAAATGTTGGTTTAAAAAGAAGCTGTTAACATTTTTGCTCATACTGCGTCACAGCTGAGGGGTGGAACAGCTACACTGATGAAAGCGCACGTTTATCGGCCAATCAGGTGAAGAGCACGGAGCTTTGCTACGGCATTGTTTGACGTTTGCTCCTGTTCTGTTTTCTTCTTATTTTTACTGGATATTTGATCTCTGGTTTGCCACTCCAGTCATTGGTGGTGGATGCTTCAGTCTCCATACTCCAGCAATTTGTATGTAAATTATTGAAATAGAAAAAAGGAGTAGGAGCAGAAACGTTTTAGGTTTTTTTTTTCTTTCTCTTTATACTTTAGAAGAAAAGAACAAATGCCCATACAGAGATGGAAACCCTTAATTAAAATAAGCTCTGACGTGGTGAATCTAAACTAAACTAATCATTATACTACCTGTTGCATTTGACCAGTTGGTCCAAAGTATTTGAATAAGATCTCTGCACATCAGAGTGTGTGACAGGTGCAGCGGAGGGAAGTTCAATCTTGAAAAAGAGGAAGAATCGCTGCGCCGCGCGGCCTCGCCCGTTGCTGCAAAGCAGCGGTTCTCTCAGGTGCCGAGCAGAGACAAATTCAACCAGTCAAAACATTTAAAAAGCAAAGAACACGATCAAAACAATATTGGAGTAAAGACAGTTTTGGTAGGCGATGTCCTGTTCCAGCTAAAGTTAGCAAGACCCCGCAGTGAGCACAGCACCTGCTTCGTGTCGGAGCCTGAGTGCATACAGAGCGTGTATAAAGTGTGTACTACTCTTAAAGGTGAGTCCAACAGAGGTACCAGCTGTCTGCTGATGTCAGGTAATTATATTTATCATAGCTAGTTTAGTTAGTTTGAACCTCGCTCATCGGGGTGGTGCATGGAGCTCTTATCATTTATTGGTGTGGTACTCGGTTAAGAGAGCTGCTATAAAGTTTACTGGTTAATTGTTTCAGTCAGACAAACAACTGTAAAAGTTCCAGCCCAGCTGATGAAAACACAACGAATGCACTATTCCTTATTGTCAGCCTGTCAACAATTAGCTTAAAATGTGCTTGATTAATGAATGGAAACAGAATTACTGACAGCGACATACTTGACGGGCTTCCTCTTGAATAAAAGCATTTCTATCAGATGATGGAGGTTATTTTGCAGGTTTGCAGGACGGTAAAGCCTCCAGCAGGTGGTGGCAGCATCGTGACAGCACCCCGCATCGTTCCCGGGTCACCGACCGCGGGCTGCGTGACACCCAGGGGAAGCCGAGTGGCTGCAGAGACATTGAAACCTCATACTGTCCGCGTTCTGAGGGTTTGAGAAAACGGCTTATCACAGCAGATAATTGGGCTCTCCGAAAAAAAAACCACGCTGGGACGCCCCGCCAGCCTGCTGGTGCTGGCGCATAATATAAAACTGTAGCGTTTGCAGTTCAGCACCACCTACATGCGACTGTGCGTGTCATATACAGTGTCTCTCTTTTGACTGTCAAATAATAGCACGATCGTTATCATGCCTCGAGAATAGTGATTTCCTGCACGCCAGATAAAGCGTCCTGTTCGAACGAATGAATGACGAGCAAAAAAACCCTCCATTTTATCAGTTGTCCTAAATCCTGTGTATCAATTTGTGTCCCACTTTAAATCGATACTTGTGTTTTTTATCCATTTACTTTACATGTTTTTACAAACAAACTCTTGAACTTTGTAAATGAGCCTGTTGCTTACGCTAGTTTTGACATTTGGTTTGGATTGACAGGCCTCATGTCGATATGATGAAATCAGCTCATTCAGAGCTGTAAAGGTGTAGAAGTTTTTACACTCAGGCTAAGTAGTTATTTAGTTGGTTTAGGAAAACAGCAAATTTAAAAGTTACGATGAACTGGGTCTAAATGTATGTGTATATTACAACTGCATTGTTTTGACCTGTAAAATTGAATAAAGTCTTGATTTTGGGGGCGAAAGAAAAAGTCTGTGCTCACCTCAACAGTCTGTCAGTTGTCTTGCCTCAGACCTGAAGTCTCATTTGCATCTTAGTCACAGTTACAAAACAGGATTTGCTATTGTGGGTTTGTATTGTGGCCTGAGCAGCAGCACTGGGCCAACATGATTTACTGGAGCCAGTAAAAGACCAGAGCTGCCTGTGAAAGAAGGGATGTGACAAGCAGAGCTAGAAGCCAAAAGCTAACTACCTTTGGTGTCAGTGTCACTTCAGGATATATATGTTCCCCCTCCGTGGCCCAGTCCGGAGCACTGAACCCCACCAGTGTCTCCCAGTTGGTACAAAGATGCCATTGAGCCTTGTCTTTGCACCTGCTCACGCCGCGGACAAGATGGCAGATGCTCTTCCTGTGTGTCTGGGGGTCGGGACAATAATCCACCACCTCCCCGCCGCAAAACCCCCAACAAACTGGGTTTTATTTGTTTGTTGTTGTTTTTTTTCTTAAATCAAACTGCTGTCGTGCCAGCAGATCAACAAATGAGGGCCAGTCAAAGTCAAATGTGAGGTTTTCTGGACGCTCATGGCCGTTCAGGTGGCCGCTACCCCCCACCGCCAGCGTCCCTGCCCCTCTTCATCCCCAGGCCCTTCACTCCAACAATGAGGAAACTGTTTCAGTGGGGCGAGGGTTCTGCCTCCGAGGCCACTGACGGGGCGAGATTAGAATAACAATGGCCCGGGTTAATGATGTTTGTGCCGTTAAAGACACAAAGTCGTTACTGAAAAAGCCATTAGGCCTTGAAGTCAAAGCAAGTGAAAAGAGAAGGTTTTTTTCCCCCCCAGATTATTGGCAATGAATTCTAACCAGAACAGTGATCAGCACACAAAACACCAGCGGCTCAATGTCCCATTTTATGGCGGTTTGTCTGTATTTTCCCTGCTGGTATATATTTTTTGGCCAGTGAGATAGTAGTTTGTTTCGTGAATTAGCTGCAGTTCCTTTCAGGCTTTTCAGCTGACATCTTCACTCAGTTAGACTCATCGCATCGAGGCAGCAGGCAGAGTCGAGTCGGTGCAGGCGAAAAGGGGGCAAAAATAAAAAAGCCAAAGGAGAAAATAAAGTCTTTGAAGAAGACTGAGCCTGCAAAGCTGTATTTTAAAGTTGGATGGCACATCAGAGGCACGAGGAGCTACAGTTCTGCCTTTTTAAATGGATTTATACACTCATACAACAGCATCCAAAAAGAACACGCTCTGTAAAGGCAGGCGGAGTGAGACCAAACACTTGCCACCATGCTTGGAGGCCTAATTATCCTCTGGATCACAAACAGGGAGCTGGTTCCAGTGGCACAGAAAGGAGCCGTCTGACAATAATGAAATGTGACATGATTTCAACTGTTTACGTTGAAATTATAGGCTGACACTACGCTTTAGAAAGTCTTCGTGCAACAGTAGAGTTGCTTGAAGCTTTATGCATGTTGACTGGGCTGGACAGAAGGCTAATCAACGACGAGATCCGAAAATAGTCATGGACGTATTCCATCAGTTTGTAAGAGGATCGTTGGGAGGAGCTGAAGCGACGTGTAGGAGGGAGCACTGCGAGGGAGCGGTGGCTCAGACCAGCTGACTTTTTTGCATTTGTTTAGTTACTACAGAACTGATAACCGATGTCGCACAACCCCAGCATGCAACTGTCCAAACCAAAAAGCCACTGTACTGGCTTGATAGTGGGATGTTCAAATGACTGCCGGGCATAATATCCTAGCAGCTCGTCAGCTGCATCTATAAAAACTGACTGTGGTGGAATGTTGCAAAGGGGAGGACATTTGATCTGATTCAGAAACATCCCGAAAGACGAGAAAACTAGATTTCTTCTGTGAAACACACCAGGAGCGAGCAGAGGGAAACAGAGAACTGGGAGGCTACAGGCTCTTCATTTCAGACTTAGACTTCAACACTCCATTACCTTAATATTTTCAGCCAGTGGACTCTTATTATAATCATTGTCACAAAGCCAGATCATTTGTGTCCCTTCAAGCTTCAGTTTTCTTCCAGAGTCTCAGGATGAGGAGAAGCTAAATGCAGATGTCTGGATACTGCAGCGCAGGTTGTGTCAGTGCTCATTAAAGCACCCTGGGTCACTACAAGGCTAACGTTTGCTCAGTCAGGTTTGGTAGCATATTGATCGCTATCTGTGGATGTCAAGTGCTTGGTGAGCTTTGACAGCTTGAATTTGCACCGTTCAATATCATCCAGACTTTTCCTGCCAACATGGCGGTGTAAGGAATCATGACTCCATAGTTTGTCATTAGAATTTCTACATCGCGTTCACCCTCACGTGGCTGCCCAGGCCAGAAGCTTCGGCATGGCCACACTTGAGACTGTATGCAAAAGGAAAAAGAAGACTTGTGTGTGCAGGGGGACCACGGTGATGGATACAAAACACACCACTGGACGTGGAGAAACCTCAGCAGCAGCCTCAGGACAGGGTGGGTGGTTACACAGACAACTCCCACCAGGAGGCGGAAGCCCACATTGCATGGGTGGTTCAACATGTGACATCGCTCCAACTTAGTCAACGTCCTGCAGCCATGTCAGCAGATCCGCTACCTCGGGCCGTCGTTGCCAGGTAGATGAGGGCTTGCACGGGTCAGTGCTGCAGAATCCAGACAACTGAAGGAACAGGTCTAGTCCGGTGAAGAAGGAAGAGTCAGGTGGAGGCGGGAGTTGGTGATACATGTAAATGGAGAAAGAGCAATTATGTTGCCTTTTTCTGAAAATGATGAAGTGTGACATGTGCTCAGCCTTCATCTTAACAGCCTCCCTCCCACACAGGCTTGGAGAGGTGACTGGGGAGAAAGGAGCTGAGGAAATGCCTGTGGCGGAGCCTCTTATTTTTCCATGGCAGAGTTATAAACATATAGAGCAATAACATCTCCTGCATGTACTCTCTCTGCCCACAGAAGTGTAGCCGGACTCTCAAAAGCAGCTCTATGTTAGTACCGCCTACTATGAATGCCCTCTATGTGTGTTCATGTGCTTATATGTGCGAGGAATGTCTGCGCTTATCTGCCTTCTGCTGCGCTCACATGGATATCTGTGCATGCATTTGCTCCTAAGAAGCGTGCGACTTATAATAAGTGCAAATGTTTATCTCCAAAGACTTCCTGTGTAAATTATCCTGCTCAGCCAAACACAGGTAGATTCACGGAGCCTGACGTGTGGGCGTAAATATGTCACTGAAATAGACTGGAGGTAAATGTAGGATTGTGCGTGGGCTGAATGGGCCCGACTGTCTCGGAAACAGTAATAAATAGGTCTTTGAATGCACAAACTTGCAACCCAGCCCCCCCCCCCCCCCCCCCCCCCCACACACACACACCCCCAACCAGAACTGGTAAAGCAGCAAGCTTGACAACTCTACCTGTTTAAGGACATATTAGAATTTACACACTAAAGCCATTCAGGCAAGGAAGAACCACGGCTACACATTGTTGTTTGATTCGTTAATCTTCAGTCACGATCCAACTTTTTAATCGTTCAATCTTTCATTTCAAATTCTACACTTTAACTCAAACAGCAAGACGGTGTTGAGAGTTTTAAGTATTTCCCCATGTGCTTCTTCCACACTTACTGGGTGAGCTGTATGAAGGTGCAGACTCTTACTGCTCTGCGGCGCAAATATCCATTCCTGCATCCACGAGGTGGCGCTATGGAGCATAGAGCGCTCGAGTTTTACGGTCAAATATCAAAATTGTTTGCCACATCATTTCCTGTCACCCCCAGTTGGGAGTCACATGACCTCCATGACCTCTAACGCCACAACAAACCGAAGCCCTCAAGTTAATTTATTCTAAATTCATTTTAACCTTCACGAGTGTATATCATGTGTCCTCAAAGCTGTTCCAGATTTTTTTATGTATCTTTGGTTTCACATGTGTTCTTTGAATCACGTGGCGGAGAAAACGAATTTGAAATGAGGGGTTGGAAGGACAAAGAAGGTTGATTATAGAAATAAGATTTTTAAAAAATGGCTGAGTAATGGGAAAATAATTAAAATATAAACTGGCAGTTGGTGGAGACAGGATAATGTAAAACCCCTAAAATGTAATTTTAATAGTACTGATATCACGACTGCCCCTGATGATGTCACTGTGGGCTTTGTAGCATTTCAGTCTTTATGAACCAACAGTGGAAGCTGCCTGTCAGTGCCGTCTGCCGTTTGTCTGGAAGGCTTCAACAACTTCTGATCAATCAGTAAGAAAGTTCGTGTTTTGGCCTCCAGACTTTTGATTCTCATCTTTCAGCCGGAAACAGAAACCAACCTTTGTGAGACTCCTGGAGGCAGACGAAGACATCGTCAACCCAACCATCCTCCAACCTCAGGACGGGCAGCAGTGTGGAGGGAAACGCAGAGTCCCACTATCACGCTCCAGAAGTGTGCTGTGCTGCTGTCCGAATTGTGTTTTTTAAAGGGGAAATCAAACTGAGATACTCTGTGGTACTGCATGTCCTGAGCTCGCTCCCTGGCCTGGATGGCGGCCGGGTTTATTAGGAGGTTTAGAAGCCGAACTTTAGAGCATTTTCCCATTTGTTTGCTGCAGCGACGTATTTAGTTGGAACCTAATCGTGTGCTGAGCGTTAGGACCACATCGAGGGAGAAAATGTTTTCTTGGGACTTAGAGAATAGAGTTGTAATTTTACGAGAAAAGGGATGACATAATGGTTCCTAACCAAGGCAAAGTCAACAGGCGTGAGTACAAGCATGCATGCTCCTGGTGCCGTGCCGCTCAGTCACATGGTTCTGGACTCAGTTTCTTGCTCATTATTCCATCGGTACTGATACTGATGATAATGTGGTGCTGATGAGCCAAAAGGTGAAGTAGCCCGTTGACTTGATTGTGAAACAAACAGTGACGTACATTCACGCAGGGGTGCTCTTCTGATGTCTCTCTCCTCAAATAAGGTGATTCTTTTCCTCTGAAAACTACAACTTTGTTCTCCAACTATCCTTTTCGAGTCTTTGAACCTTTTTTTAAAAGTTTTTTATGGCTCTGCACCGGCCAGACGCGGGCCGGAGGAAGACTCGTCCATACAGAGATGAATCCCTCTGACCCATTCTGGTTAGCGCGATACCACAGGATGTCTGAGGGGATTCCTTCTAATTTGGCACAAAAATCCCCTGGCACACAAGGACGAACTGCAGAGATTTTGGGGGTCAAAGGTCACTGTCACCTCACAAGAATGTTAAATCTCTGGAATGCCTGGTAAGAACTTCTTCAGATTTCTACAAAACTGGTCCCGGATGAACTGAGATGGAAGAATTTGGAGTTCAAAGGTGGATGTCACTGAGGCAGCAGTATTCCTGAACTCGTCCTCGCATGAAAAAATGGCATGACGCTGACTCATCAACTCTTTATTATCTAGTCTAAATTTAAAAATAGTCATTTTCAAAGCCACGGCAGAGTCACGTATCACGTTTCAAATGTATCATGTGAATGCGATGCTCAAATCGGGGGCGTTTCCTCTATAATTCCGGGTAGAGTAGCAACACGCCAGCCCTAAACAATTTATGCGCTCCACTCGTCTTTGAGCATTTCTTGAAAGATTTACCAGCAAGATGCTTTGAAGAGGCCTCGACTCTGAAGCCGCAGCAGCTGGGTGGAGCGGCGCGCGCTCTGCCTCCACTCTTACATCCTGTTTGGCTCTTTTGGCAACATCCCATTAAGGTTTGAAGACGTCTATTATGCTCTTCTTTAATCCAATCTCCTGCCACGTTCCCTACGTCTTTGAATCGTGTCACAGAGAGCACCGGAGGTCAGCTAATCACCCGCGCTACAGATATCCTCTGTATGTTCTGGTAATTTCCTTTGTGTCTCACACCACATGGAGCTGCTATTTTGAAGAATGGCAGCGATCGTGAAGTAATAGTAACAAATAACAAAAGAGGGCTTTCATGTGGTCTCCGTCGCGTCACGGACCCACATTCTCTGATCTCTTGGCTTCTTTGAATCAGGCAAAAATGTTTCGTCTCTCAAAGATTTTGCTGAGAGGAGCAGCGGAGCCAGGGAGACGTCCCCTTTCCACAGCCGGAGATTCTCATACATACATTTGAGTTTGTGAAACACTTTTGGCGACGCATGATGAGCCCAGGGATTATTGTCATAGCCAACCCCGATATTATAGAATTACAGTCAGACAGAGCGACTCCTGGTGCAGTGCGGACAATTACTCTGTGGCCTGGATCTCAGTGGAAAAGCTGCATTAAGAGAAAAAAAAAAAAAACTCAAGTCTATCAGATGCTGGAAAACAGGAAAGGGTTGGCAGTTAATGTGTCAATATGAGCCCAAGTCATCACTCACTCACACGCTTTATTAGAAAGTTCCTCTCCAACATGAAATGCAACACCAGAGGGATTTTCCAAACAGGTTCTGCCTGGAGAAAAGTTTCTATCTTTGCTTTTGTTTTAAAGACCATCAGGCAAGTGGTTTCCTCTTTCACTGCTCTTTCTCCAGACTCTCAAGGGTTGGACTAAGCCATTTACATGTTGTCAGGAAGCAGAACTTAAGGTTCTCCAAAGACCTCCTCAATCTGCAGGAGCTCGAAGAGCAAAAACCACATTTTCTTATTAGATTTCTGAGAGCCTAGTCATCCAGACGTTTGATGGCTTACTGGAACCTCCATCCAAAGACATTTTGAGTTGTTTAGCTCTCCCCTGTGGGTGCAGGGCCGGTTCAGGCACCGCTCTGAGCAGTGAGACGCCTCCATCTGCTGGTGAAAGTGTGAAAGTGTGAACATCACACGAGGAAACCTGAGCGTTTAGAAAGCAGCTGGTTGGACGGGGCTCTGCCACAGACTAGCAGGCGGCTCAAGGTGGCAGTGTGGATCCACCGAGGTTGAGACGAGCCGGAGAGATGCAGAGGGAGAGAGTTCTCCTCTTGACGGGACTCCACAAGTGGAGGGTTCCTGCCCACCGATGAGAGGAAAACACTTTGGTAGACTGAAAGAATGCTGATCTGATATGATCGTGTTTATTACTGTGTGACGATGACTTTAATCAGCATTTTGAGATCAACATAAGGGAGCGCATGAATGTGAAAAAATAAACATAAAAAGTACGACATTTACGAGTTTTATAAGAACATAATTTTGATTAATGAAGAATAAAATACAGGGAATTTTTAGATGTGTATGGTAATGTTTAAAAAGGTTTTGAAATTAGAGTGAAAAAGGTTAAATATCAGATTGAGAAAATATGACACTACAAATATCAAAACTAACAATCATCAGGTGAACTCGGTTATCTCATATCATCAGTTAATGAGTTCAGCTGAAAACTAGCAGACACGTCGTATCTCCTTTTGCTTCACGCAATAAATTGTGTATAAAAACATAGGAAAACATCGGGTTGTGACAGTGGAGCCACCCGGGAAGGCGCTCTTGTTGGGAAGAGGTGATATTTCATGACGATGACGACGATGACGATGAGCAGTCGCTGAGCGTCATCGCGCACATCCACTAGCCCCTGATTTTCATTTCCGACTACAATTTTGTATCTGAAAGCCACCTTTCATCAAACACTCACGTCCAGACGTTGTTCTCACCCACAAGAATTTTTGAGATTTTAGAAAAAAAGGGAAAAAAAATCCAGCATTTGCAACCAAACGATGCCGAATGCAAGCACTTGACGGTGCGCTGAGTTTAAATATTTCAGTCACTTTCAGTGTGGTGCAACCGGAACACAGGGGTTGAACAAGAATACACGTCACAGCTGTGATGCTGCTGAACAGCTGCGTGAGGGGAAGTTACAGGGAAAAGAAGATTTTTTGGAGAAATCACAAAATTTAAGTTCTGAGCCCCGCTGACAACTTCATTTGTCATTTTCAATTATTTGAAGACGATCAAATAGAAATATACATCAAGAGCAATTAGAAATCCCTGCCTCTGTAGCCACGGGAGCCTCTGTGCTTTTGTTATTTATGCATGATATTTGCATCTAAGAGTTTTCAAAACTGAGGCTAAACCGGGAGGGTCAGCGAGGTGGAGAAATACTCCATTTACTTCTTAATTGTCTTGTGCAGTGATTCGTTTTAAAGTTGATACACACAGTGAAGGAGAAAGATTTTTAATTCCCAACATTCCCCATTAAGTGTGGAGTCCTTCCTGAATGTCAATAAGCAGCACTCGACAAACACGAGGGGATTTGTAAGGTTCCTTGTTCCACCTTCTCCTGTTGTAAAATCATCAGAAGAAACGATCGAGTGGACCTGAAGCTCTAAAAGTCCATCACTCCCCTCCCAGAAGACTCACGTTCATGGCAGAAAGATCCCACCTGCAAATGTCAGAAGCAGTTTTCCTTTCCGAACAAACCCTAAATACATTTAAAAGAAAAACAGTTTTACTCTTTCGTTCCAAAGTGGAAGAATACTTCAATATGTTCATTTTTTATCTCAGCACAGAAGTTTTATGAGATCAGCGAAAAGTTAAAATGACAGAAAGGCAAATTTGGGAACGTTCTCAGACACCTTAATTAGACTCTCAGCTTGTATTGCTGGCCTCAGGCCGTGTTTAAGGAGATCGGTATGTCGGCGTCGGCGAGCAATTTTCCGTTCAGAACTTTGACAGTTCACATTATTAATACGTTTACATAATTACACGCCTCGCCATGTATTCAATGTACACATAGTGATTTTCCAACAGGTTTTCACAGTCGCGTACATCTGAGACCAAACTACACCGTTGTACTACACGAATGACGTACAACACACGAGTGATTGACCGCCATGTGTAGTCCTTTGAGATGTCTTTACAAATTTTGATTTATTCATGAAATCACGGCCACTTTGCATTTCTGTAGCTGCGACCTTCGATCGTGCCAAATAAACTCCATTCAAATCCGCCTGGTTGAGTCTGAAACGCGTCACATTTGTTCTGATGCTGAGGACGATGGACGGTAGTTTGGTGACTGCAACTCAGATCAGTCCCGTCCGGTTAAATAAACTGGTTAAGTGAAGAGGCTGGCAATCAAGGAAACCTGTTGAAACACAGAAATGCTAAAATGGAACAAATCTGTTTTTTGGGATTCTTTTGTTTGTTTTTGTTCTTATTTTTTCTCTGAGTTTCTCTGGAAATTTGGATAACAATTCTCGCTAAATCTGATCTTTTCAGCTCTTTCACACAACCATAAATCAGATTTCCCCCTAAAAAAAAAAAAAAAATCAAGGAGGTTCGTGAGTGACATGAGAAAACGGAGTCAAGAACAAATAGAAGTGTGAGTAAATGTTGGATTACAAGTGGTTGTCTTTAGGGAAATATCAATCTACATGTGTGGATATTTTCTTGTTGACTTCACATTCGCATTTCTTGTTCAAGTCAAATGTTGTTGTTTTCTCTTCCTTGACTTCAAATCCTGCTCTTGTGTGTGTGAGCAGTTTGTCGAAGCGACACTCCACACCTACAAGCCCAGGTTTCTGGTCCTGGCTCCGTGTGCTGCTACACCTTTACCTTCACACTGAATCCAGCACAGGGGTCGTGCTTGGACCGCCTGTGCGTGATGTCACATGAGGGCTGGGACATCAGAACACGTGTAAAACAGATCTAAACTGAATCGTCAGACCTGAGCAATAAATCCAAGTGCAGCACTGCAGCTGAGGCAACAGTTCAACCAACTTAATAACATTTAACACGCCACCCTGCAGGTTCTAAAACTATGAGCAGATTAGTGGCGAGACGTAACGAGTACTACCAGTTGTAGGACTCAGAGGAAGTAGAGAAAACTGTTTTTTTACAGCCTGAGTTAAGCTGATGGGTTGCTGGCTGGCTGTGCATGATCCCAGTCCACAGACTACCTGAACCCACCGGGTCTGCTGGGTCCCTGCAGGAGGTTTTGACAGGGGAAACATTAGGGAACCAGTGACCCAGTCTCTGCAGAATGAACATGACCACACCCCCCCGTTAATCCCTGTGTGTCTATTGGCTCCTGGGAATTATGTGACTGTCAAGGCTTCATACTTTTAAAACTCTCCTCCATCCCTCCTGACACTTACAGCGTCTGCCTGGACGCTGAAGGAGACGCCACCTCGACCGTTTCAGCATTTCCTTCTGGGGTTTGCCACGGGGAGTGATGAACTCCATCGACCCTGAGTCCCATCACCACCACCAGCAGCACCACCAGCCGCAGCAGCAGCACCACCATCACACCTCCCCGACCGTCGGCTCGCTCCCTCCCAAAGGCGCCCAGGAGGCCCCGGACATGGCCGCTGTCTACTGCGACAGCTTCAGCAGCATGTACCACCAGCAGAGCCTCCAGGGCGCGCAGAGACCCGCCGGCTACGGCCTCGGAGATTACGCATCGTCTCCAAACCCGTACCTGTGGCTCAACGGGCCCGGAGTCAACTCCTCCGCGCCTTACCTGCACGGCAACAACGCGGCGTCCTTCGTCCCGCCCTCCTACGGTTCCCAGCGGCAGTTCATCACCAACTCACCTGGCTTCGGCGGGCCAGACCTCGGCTGGCTGTCCATCGCCAGCCAGGAGGAGCTGCTGAAGCTGGTGCGTCCGCCGTACTCCTACTCCGCCCTCATCGCCATGGCCATCCAGAACGCGCACGAGAAGAAGCTGACGCTGAGCCAGATCTACCAGTACGTCGCCGACAACTTTCCCTTTTATAAGAAGAGCAAAGCCGGCTGGCAGAACTCCATCCGGCACAACCTGTCTCTGAACGACTGCTTCAAGAAAGTGCCGCGGGACGAGGACGATCCAGGTACAGTGAAGGCACCAGGAGAACTTTCCTTCCGGTTCGTGGGCTCTGACCCACCTGTGGTGAACCAGGCTGAAGTAGATGGAAATGAATCACAGCATTGTTGCTTTAATACCGGAACAATATAGAACATGCGGCGCGCTCGTGTGGGTTTGTTTATTCATAAATTAATCTGGGATTAGGGTTTAAAAAATGCTGCCTGCTGAAGTATAGTTGCTTTTTAAAAAAAAACATTGTTTATTTACATACATGTAATGTAATCAAACGCTCACAACTTTTTTTCTAACTAGTAATTCAAAATATTTTTATCGATACTTTTAGACAGCTAATAATTCAGGAGAAGGAATACTCTGTCTGGAAAATTTATTTTAGGTAAGTTTGTTTTCCAACAAAGGATCCAAGATACTGGATTTTTTTTTCTCTTTTTTTGTGTGCCAATGATAAAATCCAGTTTCTTGCATCCCTACTTCATGTCTGATTTCGGGTGATATTTACCGCTGATCTTATCAAAAATACATGAGGTGAAGTGAGGATGGTGCATCCCTGAGCCATGGTGGCTCAGGTGTTGCTCAGGTGTTGCTCGCTACTGAGTCCAGTTGCTCAGAATATTCAGCTTCTAGGAAACCGACTGAAAAAAAAGCGGTAAATGAGGACTTCATTCACGCTGACGGAGGTCGTACAAGTCACCTTGATAAAAGTACTGAGGAGTGTAGTGTTTTACTCAGAAAGTATTACTTGTTGCTCCAAGCTTCCGCAGTTTTCATCAGCCAATCAAAACTGAAGTACCTAATTATTCTAACACTGTTATGCTTCTCGTGTTGAATCGTAGGAAAAGGAAACTACTGGACGTTGGACCCAAACTGTGAAAAGATGTTTGACAATGGAAATTTCCGCAGGAAAAGGAAAAGAAGGTCAGATCCGAGCAGCGTGGGAGCAGCAGCAGCAGGGGCCACAAAGGTTGATGACAGTAGGCCGACGATGGCGGCCCCGCTGAAGCCCTCGGACAGCCCCCAGCTCCTGGGGCCCTCCTCCCCGGAGATGGAGGCGATGAACGACAACCACAAGACGTCGTCGTCGTCGTCGCCGCCGCCCGGACTGGCCACAGCCACTCCGTGCTTTAATAACTTCTACAGCAGCATGTCGACGCTCAGCTCGGGGGGCCCCAACAGGCAGGGGTCCCTGGGACTGCTGAACGAGCTGTCGAACAGGAACATTACCGCCCTGAGCCCGTACCACCCCAACCACAGCGGGCAGGACTCGGGGGCATCAGAGCATGGCGAGGGCCTGCATTTCAACCGTGGAGTGTATTACAACACGTTTGGCGGCGGGCAGAGCGGACAGTTCAACAGTCACTTCTACAACAGCTTCAGCGTCAACAGTTTGATCTATCCCCGGGATGGGGCCGAACTATAGGGGCCGCTTCATCGCCACGCTGGTGGGACCTGTTGATCCGGGAGCCCGTGTGGATGCGCGTGTGCCTGCGCGTGTGCCTGCGCGGCGGTCAGGCTGCAGGCCGGAGAGAGAGAGAGAGAGAAAGAGAGAGAGCAGCTCGTTAGTTCACCAGAGATACAAATATATCAAGTATTTAGTTCAACATGGCGAGCGAGTGCTGCCTCAAACTGTGGAGACTTCAACTCTGAGGTCCAACTAAGAAGCACTTATCTGGTTTATTCTCTCTCTTTCATTATTAAGCTCTCATGAGAAAATATATTTGCAAAGTTAGGCAGCCACTGACTGAATATGTTTTTTTCTGGTATTTTAAATATTTTTATCTTGCTGCAGCAGAAACTATTCTTGTATTAAAAAAAACCACCTCTCTTCCTTGTTTAAATGTTTATTCCATATTCTTCTGCCAAATCGAGCCCACATTCCTTCTGAAGCGGCCAAATTAAAATAAACCTGTTCATGCATAATCAACTCAAAGCTGCCAAAGTTGCCTTTGTTACCTCACTGTGACCTCAGAACAGCAGCGGACGAAACGGCCCTTGATGGAGGCGCAGCTGAAAATACTCCACCCGTTCCCGACGCAGTACCTGTGGTAGGAGCCGAGGTGGGGCTTGACTTGTGTTTATGTTCTCCACGTTGACTGAAATTATCGCACTACGGCTCAAAGAAATGCGTGTGGACTTTAACAAATGTGTATTTTTGTAAATTATAAAAGATAGTTTGTAACTATTTATGCTATTTAAGCTGATAGGCATTTGTTTTCTACTGTTGTCTAGTTTGATTCTTGACGTTAGATCACAAAATGTGCAGAAAAGTATCACTAAAACACAGATTTCATAAATGCATCGATCAAAAACTTCTCTCAGGATTAATGTGACAATCACTGAATGGCTTTTGTATCTATTATTGTACTTTTTGAAAAATCTTAAGACAGTACATCCAGTTTGCGGGCAGCACCAACTGTGATTATTAATAAATATCCTGTGCTCTTGTATTGTCATGCATCATTTTCAAACACGCTCACTGCTCCGTCATGATTTAAATGCGCATCCATGAATTGACTTTAATCTCAGATTTAATCATTTTGACTCCACTTCAGCTCAGCGCCGCCTCTTGGTTTTCTGTCTTTGGTACACATAATCCAAACATCAACTACATCCTAATGTGTGTGTGTGTGTGTGTGTGTGTGTGTGTGGTCAGCACATTCAGAGCTCTGTATCTGTATTTTAATCTTTAAATATGTTTTACCTATTCGTCTTTCAAAAAAAAAGGGGTATGCAAATACTAACTACAAACTAAACTGAACTAAAAAAAAAAAATCAAGATATTTATCTTTATTATTTATCTTTTTATTTGGTTCAGACAGAAATTCCACATTTACCAACTCTAGAAGAGAAGAAGAAGCAGCAACAGTAACAAGATGATATTTAACATTTAAATGCCTTTTTTATTGGACTCAAGTCGTATTTTGCTGGCGCCACTTTTCAATCCAACTAATAATTCGAACTCAGTTTATATCAGCTGCTCCTGTTGGCTTTTAAGAAGCGGTGAGAAGGAGAGAAGGGAAATAGATGGAAGATTTATTGAAGCCTGAGCACGAGCTGATAGGAGGAGAAGCTCAGTGAGAGGAAGCTTTAATTCAATATGGCAGCAAAAAAAAAAACAAAAAACCCACAACTTGTAAGTTCTGCGTGATTAAACTTTATTTTATAGGTCAACGGTCCCTTTATGATTTGGACGCTTCCTGGAATTATATGTGTTTTTTTTTCTGCTAATCAATTGGAGATGGACACAGTGGAGCCCAGCTAATTAATCAGTCCAAATTAATTACTTACATAACCAAAGTCTTCCATTTAGAATTATGTAACAACTACACATTTAATACGCATTTAAACTGAAGAAACTTCCCTTTTTCATTGCAATTAGGATATCTATTGTTATTTATTAATATTATAACTATTATTACTATTTTAAAATTATCGTTTTTGTGTATTTATTTATAAAAAAAAAAAAAAACACTCATCGTTTTCTGCCTGACGCATCTGAGCTCTGGTCCGAACGAGCAGCTCTTACATCCTCCGTCCTCAATCGAGGGAGAAAGTTGAAGTCTGGAGCCGAGCCAGGCTCCCTGCCAGGTTGACAGACGTCTTGATTCAGAACAGGGTGAAACAATGGAGCCTTTGTCCTCAGCCCTTCACGCCAAGCCCCATGTATCAATTAGGGATTCTCTGAAGAGAGGTGAAGATATCTCCCTCCGACTGACGGGATTTAAGTATTTCTTTTGTCTATATTCACCATTGTTTGGCCCAAATTGAGAGGAGGCCGCGTTGCTTTGTTCCCGCGAAGAAACCACCGATCATGAGATTCCCTCTGAAAATATTTGCCACCCAGCGTGCAGATTAGAGGCCGTGCTTTTGATAAATCGTTATCATTGCATTCGTGAAGCTACTTAAGCATTGTCCCGTGAAGCTGACAGGGCAGCACTGGACAATGTGTTTGAGTTCGTGTTCTGCAAGTGTGTCATGAAGGGGGCAACTGCAACTGCCGGTTGACAACAGCGACAACAAGTAAACTCACTTTTATCAAGAGAAAATTCAAATTCAGCATCACAGTCACAAGCGTGAGGAGGAGTGGAGCAGAGATTCTAGATATTCAATTGGAGAAAAAAAGTGCTTTTATTTGCATCCTCACTCTTGTCTTTAAAAGGAAAAAGCTGATCATGTTATTTTTCAACCACAACAGTTTTGGAACCCCCCCCCCCCCCCCCCCCCCAGCTGAATTGGATCAGTCGAACCTGTCGCTTACTGTTGGGTTGCGAGTCATTTTACAGTAATTAATTAAAAGGAGATAACTAGAATCCCGGAACCACCCCCACATTTTAAAACATAACCCGACGCTCATGCATACGTGACAAAAACATTTAATTTCACCGGGTCTTTCGACGTTGTGTGGCCCGTGTCTAATTAATCCCACTCGTCTGCTCTCCTACGCCAATTTAACAACACCATCCTGACTGGAGACATCAGACTTGGTCCTATGCATCGTGCAGACTTTTCCAAAACTTTTCCACTCTGGCAGAGTGCACCAGTGCTGCCCAGTGAATGAGGACCCCTGCTGCCAAGTGTAAACTTCTCAATTAGAGTACATCCACTGACCCAGGCTCTGTTTGATCACCTTTGTTTGCGCCCGGAACATCGGGCACCCCATCCTAATTTGGCATCAACATGGTTCTATCGGGTAACATTTGAAAAGCGCCATTGTTGGTCCGGCTGGGAAGCAGGTTTAACACAGGCCACGGCTGCCATTTGGAAGGGTGACTGTATAGGTTCATGTCCTAAAACAACCCCACGGGACCCCCAGACCCGATATGTTGCCCTGCTAATGGATGGGAAAGAGTTGACACCTCGCTAATGAGAAGCATCTTCGAGGGAGCACTGAAAGCAACTGTTCACTCTTGTTAGTATGTTTCGTCAGACAGGGCACCAACTTTATCAAGGAACCCTGACTGGGATGTTTTTGTCTGACTGCGTCATTTCAGGACACACAAACAAACAGAGCAGATTTGTCGCCACAGTCGCGGAGGACTCTGACGCACGAGTCCATGAAAAGGAGAGATCCCGCTTCTCAGCTGATGCCCTTCAGCATCGTTTTGCATAACTGCATTTATACGGTAGCAGAAGATAACATTAACAACAACAAACCTTTTACACCTAAAAACACAGAGAGAGGCCTACGAAATACCTGCCTGACACAGAGAGCTTTCTAAAAGACTTGATCAAGACATCACCTTCCACTATAACCTTTATTTCAGACATTTCCAGACGTGTTAATTAAGCATTGCTATATCAACATGTCTGGAAAGGATTAAGAGGAAGAATAAAGTTTAAACAACTAGAAATATCAGAAGACATCCATCTGATGTTAGAAAAATAGACTTCACAATCACCTTGATGCTGATTCATCGCAATGATTTATTAACATTGTACAGACTTATTTCTGAATTTTCTGCATCGACAGAAACACAGAATGAAGCAGTTTACAAATCATCTGTACTGCAGCAGAGTGGAAGCACAGTAATCCAATTTAATTTGTGACTGTCATCAAATTACTCACAGGATTAACATCAAATTAGGCCTGCAGGTATGACCTGCTACTCTCATCGTGTGTTTCACGTCAGTGTTCAAATATTACAAATATTACAATCACACACTCTAATCTTCACTCCTCCGTAGAGGCACAATGTCCCCCTGTGCTGCTGGACAGGACAGCAGCGCTGCAACACCAGCAGGTGGAGGTGGACAAAACTGGCAAGTGGGAAGACCATTTATGCGTGATTGACCTATATTCCAAGTCTTACTCTCCATCCCACCTTAAAAATCTCCAAATCTACCAATAGCAGATTCGAGTGCAAAGGTTGGACACACTCATCTCTTAAAAACCATCAAAATCCTCCATGAATGTGACAGCAGACAGTGAGGATTAAACTTTCCAATGAAGTGACCGATTAGTCCTAAATTTTAAGTGAAAGTCAAAAATAAAGAAACGCAAATTAGAAAAGTTTCAATCAACTGGTTTGCCGCAATAAAATAGGCTGTGCAGGGCGTATTTTCATCAGAGGGTGGCGGCATAGGTGGCGTTACGCACACCTTTAACAGGGTAGAGAAAGAGGAAGTCGTCCCAGCTGTCTGCAGCGTCTTCCAACAAAAACTGAGAAGTTGAGGAAATACTTTGGACAAGTTTTAACTGTTCTTCATGCCAGCAAGTATCAGACATGTTGCTACTGTCCAGGGACTAAAACGGAAGTTTGAGATCAGCTGACAAAACACTGACCGTGAGTTACAGACTTGTTGAAAATGCCAAATGTGAATTACTGAACTGAAGAATTTGTTTGTTTCCATCAAATCTTTCTTAATAAGATTCCATAAACTTCCAATCGATGGAAACTTGGCTTCTGAGAAGTGAATAAGTTCGATCCTGGATGACACCGTTCTAGTTCGGCCTCCATCACAGGATCAGACTACACACTCTCAACCAGATATTGGCATTATTTTATCACGATTAACTCATTTCCACCATCAGTTGTAGTGTGAAATAATCCTAGTACAAGGCTGGGAGGTCATGGGGTCAGGGATGGCCCCCCATCATGATGGATCCTCCTTCTCATGTCAACACAGATGTAAACATCATGGCAATGAGAAAGAGGGGAGAAGCTGCTGTCAGGTGGATCAGGTGGGTCGAGCAGTTTCCTCGAGGGACAGCCATGACCAGAAGCAGGATAGAGCAGGTGAGTAGCTCTGCCAGCTCAGCTGTGACTGGAGGCAGATCGACGGACGGAACATGAAGATCTGCTCGAATCAATCTCAGAACCCATTAGCTATGTCTGATGACTTAGCCTCTGGGAGCAAGAGCCAGTATTTTGAGGGTTCTGGAGTAGCCAGCGAACTTCCCTGTTCCATCCCCAGCTGAGTGTTTGTGGTCCGTGTAGCAACGTTTGCATGGAGTTGAAGGTAGCCAGTTTACGCTCCGGACAGTTTAAAATCACTACAACGGCTTTGCTAAATCATCAGACTGCAGCCTTTTTTCTGACCTTACATTTCAGCCAGTGCATTCCATCTCTTTTGCGCTCCACACAGACCTATGTGGACGTGGCCTTGGTCCACTCAGACCTGACTGGCAAGAGCTACTCTCATGGAAACCAGAAGCTTCCCTGTCCTGACATTTCCTCCCTTGCCCACAGAGTCTGTATTTATATGCAGAACCTATTTATAGAGATTAGGTTGGACTTGGATGGGTCTCGTAGGCTTGATAGTCTCCTGACCAAGACAGCAAGAAGACTACAACATGGTAAATATGACCCAACCATCACGAAAGACCTGAATACTGAGCAGTATGATAACATGAAACAGGCAACTCAACATTAAAAAGATCTCTGTTGAATTCTGGCTCAATGCGTTTAATTTGTAATGAGCTCAACCAGCTGAGCGAGACTGGAACTTCCAGCGAGGGACGGAGATTTGATGGGGAGTCCGTCTTTTGCTCGCTGCTTTTTGGTAAAGGTCCATTATTGTGATATTTTGATGTGTCACCTTGTGTTGGTGGACAAGTGACCCTAACTGACACTATGGTGTCTCACCTGGAAAGACCGCAGCAGCCTAATTTTATGATTTGGCAAGAAAGACAACAGCCACTGAGCCTTGTGTTCCAGTCCAAAATGTTCATACAAGCTGTTTTTTTTTCTTCCTAATGCACATCAAGCATTTGACGAGAGGCTTCGCCTCGGATCGTTGTTCCTCTCCGGCCTTGGACAGAGAAAGACAGTGCAGAAGTAAAAGAAAGAGGGTGTGTGCAGGAAAAACATCTTGACGGGCTGCATCCGGGAATGAGCCTGGGACGGGGTGGGTGGATCGCGAGGGTGGCTTGGGGGGGTCCTGAGTATGATTTGATCCTGGAAGGCTCAATTAAGTGGTTCGTTTACCCCTCGTGTGGAGCTGGTGAATTGGAGCCAGGTCAGCTCCGGGTTAAGGTGTTATTCATTATTTTTCCGCCTGTCAGATCCCATGAGTGGCCGCTGGAGACAGTGGCTGCTCGGCGGCCGAGGAGCAAAGGGTCTGCCGGTGGGGTACGTCAAGCACACTCAAAGCCTCTCCCCTTGCCTGTGGGATTATGATCAACAAAGCATGTCCCACACCTGCACCGGCCAGCACAATGGAAACTCCGCGGGCCAATGGAGACGCAGGGAGAGACCAGTTATTAGAGGCCCCCACCAATGAAATGGATTATATTAACCCCTTCTGTTGTTCTTCCTCCTGGAGCTTAAACATTGAACTGACAGACTCTACATCCAATTGAGAAAAATCCTGCTAACACTTAAAATAGCTCAATTCTGTTTCAGCCAGCAAGCGTCCATCTGGGAGGACTTGATGAGGTGTTGTAAAGCTGTGATGAAGCCTTGGTGGCTGGTTTTCTGTTCACTGTACAAAGACTTTAACTAAGTGAAGAGAATAAGTTGCAAGAGCGGTCCTCCAACCCAAGGGACCATAAAAGTCCATTTCTGGCCCTCCGATACGACCCAAGAGCCCGCTACCTTACTAGAGGGATCAAATGAGCCTCAACACGGTGGTTATTTTAACAGGATTTTTATGAATTAACCACTGTCTTGTTGAAAACATTCTCTTCCTCTCTTGCTCCTTCTGCTTCTTTGAGTGCCGAGACCCCCCCCCTTTCTTTGAAGAACAATGATGGTTCATTATCAAGTGTCAGGATCATCACATGTGAATGATTTTAATGAGCAACTTTTCAACAATAAAAAAATACAAAAGCATACAAAGTATCTTTTTTCTAATTTTCTATGATTTATTTACTACAGAGTGACACAGAAATGGATACTAAGATCTGGACATACTGGAAGGCAGCATCCATGAAGGTCTAGTTCCCCCATCTCTAAGTCTTGGGTGGGGGGTGGGGGTGAGGGGGCTAGGGGGGTGGTTATGTATCTGCACCAACCAAAGACAGAAATATTATGTTTTCAGGTTGCTCAGTTAATACGGCCATTTCTCATTAGGAGCCTTTCTTCAAATCAGGCTCAAATGTCCAGCAGGTCTCAGTGATGAACTGAGTAGATTTTGATGGGCACAGATAAATCATCTCTAGCCGCCTCGAGGGAATTTCTCCAAACATCCACTGGGACTTCAGGATGAAGTTTTCTAGTTTTAAATGGAGAAGCGTGACACTAGTTGTAGTGACACTGAAAATTTCCATGTATGGTGTATTTTCCTTGGGGCCTAAATTTAGCCTTGTCCTTCCAGGGATAGCATTTATGCTTTAAATATCGTAAACGTGTTGTAGGAAGAGGAGGAAGGACCAAAAAGAGCTTGTGTTCCGATCAGTAGGAAAGAACAGAGGAGGAAAATAAAGCAGAGGAGCAGATGGAAGAGAGAAGAGTTCATGCATTCCTGGTTTTTGCATCTCAGGCGGCGTGGCTCAGAGGTAGAGTGGCCATCTAGCAATCGAAGGTGTGATCCTCACTTCCCCCGATGACCATGTCCACGTATCCTTGAGCAAGATACTGAACCCTAATTGCTCCTGATGGCCCTGCAATGGACTGGTGGCCCGTCCAGGGTGAACCCCTCCTCTCGCCCAATGTCCCTAGGATAGGGATGGATGGATGGATGGATGGATGGAGGGTTTATGATCATATTTTTCTTGTAGAAGACAAGTGATAATTAAGGGATCAACTTACTGTAAAGCAATTATTATTTCTGTTGTGGGTAATTTCAGTACGATGTTCCTGAAGAAATCCAGCATAAATAAAGCATCGTCTATTTTTCAGGCTTTTAGTCATGATTGGCGGTTCTGCTGCTCAGATCATGATGGAACATTCGTTGGTTTGTGATTGAAGAAGGTTGGAAAACGACGGCGCCTAGAGGGAACACCGAGGGGGAAAAAAATCACTGTCTGAAAAAAAATACGCAATACTGCACTGTTGTGAGATCCTGCAAAAGTTTTGCAAAATCCTGCAAAAGTACAGTCTTGTTTTGTTTTTTCAATTCAACAACAATTCGACTTTTGTAACACACAACACAACACAGCACTTTTGCATGATTTTGCAAAATTTGAGGTCTTGCAAAACTCTGGCAGGAGCCTGCATCAGGCCTCTTTTTTTCAACCATCAGTGTTTTTATGCCCCTCGTCCCCTCAGGCCTTCCGTACTAAACTTTAGATACCAGAGATACTGGAGGTTTTTTCCTCTGAATTATGACTTTTCCAAAAATAGTGACTTTTTTTTTTTTGGACACTCCTTTATATGAAATAACTCAGAAAATAGTGACGAAAATTACCGTAGATAATAGGGGGAGGAGCATGTTTGTGATGATGTGCCCTGGTGGTGCAGCGACGCCTCCATGGCTAAAATCAACCCAACAAGCAGCGCGCAATGTTTCTCCATTCCATCATGTTCTCAGTGTCCCGTTTCTGAAACTGTATCAACAAGTAAACAGCGTTGTTTACCCATAACTGTGCGGCGGTAACGCAGCCTGCCAGTGTGTTTGGGGTTTGTTTCGGATGTGTTTTGGAATAACAGGCAGGAGGATACTCAAATATTTTTGATGAAGGAGAGTGTCAGTCCCCAGGGAACCCATCATGGGGGCGAATTAGGCTGAAGCTCAGAGGAATGCACGTCGCTGCCCTCATCCTCACCCCCTCACTGATACTCCCTCTGTCACCCCCTGACACACACACACACACACACACACACACACACACACACACACACACACACACACACACACACACATACCCTCCTGCTCTCTTTTCTCTTTTAATTGGGCCTGTTCTGCTGGCACCTCTCCAGATCACACTGTCACTTTACACTGCGTAATAAGCTATTAGCCCCAGCCAGACCGCTCCCCGCCACCACCCCACGCTAATCGACATGGACATGGTCATTGTGTGGGACTGGGACTGTTATTGCACGGCCCTTGGAGCTCTGGATGCCCACGCCCTGGCTAGCAGGGGGACATGGGGGGAGGTGGCACAGGCGGGAGGTAAACAGAGCGGGAGATCAAGGAGAGGTGAACTCGCTCTCACTGCCCCCTCGGACATAACAAAACAAACTGTAACACCTTTAGTTCAGCCATCTTGCTTTGGCAAAAATATGACTTTCTGCCACGTCCCAAAACAACCGGGCACCTACTAGAGAGCTGGACTGCCTAATCAGCTGCAACTTCCTCAGCAGTTCTTCAAGGAAAACTCATCCTTTGCACTTCACCAATGTGTGAATATTCAGGATCGCAGTCTTGCTGCAGTTTCTTTTCGAGCCAACAACGGGCAGAGAAGAATCTTTCACATTGTTGAGTCAGCACTGGCCTCTCTGAGGTTCAGAACACAAAGAAACAAATCTAAGTATAATACAGGTGCTACATACCAGGTGGATAGAATTATGAGAGGAAAGCAGAGAGCGCATTCCAACCAGGCTTCAGAGAAGACAATCTAGAGCTTCATCAAATGCGTTCATACATTTTCATCCCAGTCACCAAAAATAGGTCTTCCAGGTCACTGGTCCAGAACACGATCCATACATCCTCCGGAGCGTCGTACTTTTCCCTCTAATTAAAATACGTCCCGATAGATTTCATCAAAATAAGGTCAGCATGCGATTTTTAAATTTTTTTTGTAGAATTATCCACCATGAAATCAAAAGTAGGTTTTTTTGGATCACCAATGCAGAATACAATCAGGATGATTTCTTCTTCTTCTTCTTCTTCTTCTTCTTCTTCTTCTTCTTCTTCTTCTTCTTCTTCTTGCTGCCATTTGACATGGACTCTGTTTGTGGCCTAGAACAGTCTTCAGGATCCAGGATCCTGACCAGGACTCCAACCCAAACAGCCATAGAGGTTTTAGGACCTGATAATGAGACCCATTTTTAGCGCAGTCTTGTTAAGTTTAGGCACAAACCACTCGGTCAGGTTCAGGGGGAGTTTGTGGTTGCGTTCACATAGGATTTGTTTTAACAGAAGCAGGAAGCCAACAGCCGGATCAGACTGCTCACTCCACACTGCATGCCAGCAACATTTGGTACCCAAATACCCCGTCAGATGATTCAGCATTCAGCTCCATCTACCCAGTGGACTCCGACGTGGCAGTCGCCTCGATCCGTCCACGCTCCCTCCACCTCTGTGTATGGATTTTATTTCCCCTACTAATAAAAGGTCATAATAAAGAGGGCCACTTGATGGTGCCTGTCATCGGTGTGCTTACAACCTATCTGATCATTTTCCTTTCCTCCAGATTTAATCCAAATCCACCTGTTACTTTCTGAGATATTCTGTTAACAAACAAAAGAAACACTGATGATCATGTGACCTCCTTGGTGGAGATAAATATCTGTATTTGCACACATTAACCCAAGAGATTTTGAGACTTTGACTTTGTGCTTTTTCTCATTTTCTTTTTCAAGTATATTTGAAAAGTTATTTTTTTAAAATGCAGGTCAGGAAAAATGAGGGCTTGAAATGTTCTTCACTCTGAAAACTGTGTCTTTATGCTCTCTTCCCGGCTGTTTGACACGCTGAGGTGTTTTATACGTCTATGAGACTCTGATGACCTCGAACATTTCATTCGTGCCTTTGGAGAAACTTGTTCATAAATGGAGCACAAAAGGTTTTAAAAACGACATTGTTTATTTCTCATGCAGATCCTTGATGAAACCGTGTGGGAGTGTAGCTTTACGCTGCAAGTTGGGACTGAGGAGGAAAATCACATTACACCACCTGAACAAGTCCCAACACCTCCAGGCAGAAAATCAAGGGGTTAGAGGAGGCCTTGGCGCTGCAGCCTGTCTGAGGCACACAGCCGCGGCGGGGAGGGCAACGGGGCTGTATTTTATGTTCGGGATGTACAGACTTCACACCCATCGTGTGTTTGCCACCAGGATGAGATTTTATACACCTGATGCTCCACAACTGATGTACAGGGACATAAATCAAATGGAA